>NC_137462.1:177994338-179194338 GCF_964235325.1 Thermobia domestica
AAAAAAGTTCTCTTCAATTTTCTGCTATCGGACATAGTTTCAGATCTACAAGGTGCCGAAAGCGTGGGAAAATGACTTTCGGACGCCAATAGTTCGGAAACTATCCAACATAAAGAGGGCGGGTAAAAAATTCACTGAAGAAGTCATACCTGCTCTATTAAATTTTGCATGTTTCACAATCCTACCGTGCACGCGCAAGGGATTCCCCAAAGGAACGTAGGGAGTCCCGGATAATCTGCCAAATGAAACTTGGTTAAATGGATATGAATTGATAGGCTTTCTACCAGGTAACAATAATTCGTTTGTCTTAAGTCGTTATCTGGAACGAATACAAAATGGCGGACACCTTTATGCCCGTTGTGTGTGGTTGCATAATCACCAGGAACGGATGCTGGCCAACAGTGACGTTCTGAGTATTAATTGTAGCGAATTTGTACTCAAATGCTCTAGAAAGACATCTGGAGTGTCAGTAGAGCATAAGAGATGAAGCAGGGTGATTCACATGTGTGGAAACACTTAACGAAAAATGCCAAGAAATGCACTCATACTCAATAAACGTGAGTTCAAAGCGTCGGAAATGTAAGGATTAGCGTCAAGAACATGAAAACCATTGCCAATTCACCAATAATATCCCCTCAAACCAATGCAATATGATCTGCACGGTTGCGTACCAATAAGGATACAACAACTGAGGCCAAGTTCAAATTGTGCAATGGACTCACAAAGAAACTAGGTAAACTAAAGGAATGTCACTAGTGGGATCGCATGATCGATATTGAATTGTGGCCAATGTGTGTGTTGATATCAACATGTAGCTAATGGACAAATGTCAACATGTCGCACTACTGCTGGGACACCATCTCACGTGCGAAAACTAGGAAAATAACGTTGTACATTCTGCTATTACATCTGGTGCACCTTTTGGTAGAACGTAACTAGAACACGATTGTATCAATGTCCCTCTTTGTTTGGGACATTGTCCCACAGTCGACACACATGGAAAGAAATCTCATAATGCATGGTTCAAATTCTGATAGAGCGTGAAAATAACAAACTTTTATCATGTCCCACGTCTTCTGAGACATATGACGTACTCGAAATATAGGAAAACACCTCCAGAAATTCGTCTTACACACAGTGCACATCCCAAGACAAAGACGAAAATGAACCGATTTGGCACATTTAACACTACAGCTGGAACACCATAGATATGGAAAATAAAACGACATGAGAAATAAAAAGAAACGTCTTAAAGTTCTGATTGTTTACAACTGTGCAGTAGAAGTAACAAAATGAAACACACAAGTATGTCGGGAGGCTGTACAAGAGGGCTTGCCAAAGTGGATACTCTTCAAAGAAATGAATACAGAGAAAGTGAGGCTCCTTCGAACCTCAGGGCTAGAGCGCTCGCTTTTGCTCGCGTGGTGGTCGCAGTTTCCAATCCTACTGGGAGCCCACGGCCTCAGATTCAAGACCCGAGTAGTTATTTTCCTATTTTTCGCACGTGGGACGATGTCCCGGCAGTAGTGCGACATGTTGGCATTTGTCCATTAGCTACATGTTGATATCAACACACACATTGGCCACATTTCAATATCGATCATGCGATCCCACTAGTGAAATTCCTTTAGTTTACCCAGTTTCTTTGTGAGTCCATTGCACAATTTGAACTTGGCCTCATTCTTATTGGTATGCAGCCATGCACATCATATTGCATCGGTTTGAGGGAATATTATTGGTGAATTGGCAATGGTTTTCATGTTCTTGACGCTAATCCTTACATTTCCGACGCTTTGAACTCACGTTTATTGAGTATGAGTGCATTTCTTGGCATTTTTCGTTAAGTGTTTCCACACATGTGAATCACCCTGCTTCATCTCTTATGCTCTACCGGCACTCCAGATGTCTTTCTAGAGCATTTGAGTACAAATTCGCTACAATTAATACTCAGAACGTCACTGTTGGCCAGCATCCGTTCCTGGTGATTATGCAACCACACACAACGGGCATAAAGGTGTCCGCCATTTTGTATTCGTTCCAGATAACGACTTAAGACAAACGAATTATTGTTACCTGGTAGAAAGCCTATCAATTCATATCCATTTAACCAAGTTTCATTTGGCAGATTATCCGGGACTCCCTACGTTCCTTTGGGGAATCCCTTGCGCGTGCACGGTAGGATTGTGAAACATGCAAAATTTAATAGAGCAGGTATGACTTCTTCAGTGAATTTTTTACCCGCCCTCTTTATGTTGGATAGTTTCCGAACTATTGGCGTCCGAAAGTCATTCTCCCACGCTTTCGGCACCTTGTAGATCTGAAACTATGTCCGATAGCAGAAAATTGAAGAGAACTTTTTTTCTTGTCTCAGTGACAGGAGTCACCTCCCAAGAGTTGTAACACTTATTTTGCAACACCCGATATATATATATATATATATATATATATATATATATATATATATATATATATTAGGGTGGTCCAGCATAGAATGGTAAAGAAAAAAAGATCTCTGATTTAAACGCATAGTTGCCAATTTTGATCCATGTGGCCTAAATGTACTGAATGAAAAATTTCATCGCAGTATAAAAAATATTTAGAGGTCGCTCAAAGCCTTCAATTATGCTCCATGCCTGTTATTTGAAATATTGAACGTATTCGCATTTAAGCGGCGATGGACCTTTTCATTGTTTTGTGCAATGCTTTTGAATTTCATTCAAAAACAACATTTTAAGTGCCCAGGATTTCGTAATAGGGGCAGAAGGGGTTCGTGACATGAAATAACCCCGTTACAACAATATTTACACCCCCGTTTCCTCCACACAAAGCTGCTCATAAGAAAGAGTAACCAAACGCTTGCTGTAGCTTTTTATTTTTAACGCTGATTCTTCTTTTTCTCGTTTCTTTTTGTTTAATCCTTCCTTAATTTTTCCATTTTTTGGTTTCGAAGGGGGGTCCATACCCCCTCCCCTTGGCTACGTGCCTGAAATGGCGTTTCTAGTGTAGGCATAAATATAAGACATATAAGTCCACGACTGGAAGAGAAACGGAGTTATATTTATGATTGGTATCGTCTAAAATACGGATAAATTTCACCTAATTAATTATGCACCTCCCACAATTTTGGAGAACCTACTAGAGGTCCAAATATTCCACTGTTTCAATGTTTCCAAAAGTTTCGACCAAACCTTAAGCATTATAATTTTAAGGCGATGGAAGACGAACGCCTTTCTATGCCATATGTACGAACACTGAAAAATGAAGTTATGTTTCTACAAAATTGTCTTGTACATAAGGAAGATAATAACTATGTTCCCACAGATGACTAAAAAGAAATGATAGAGCTTTGCCTGTTGATACTTGGTGAATTTCCAAAGGAGTACCGTTTCAAGTCACCAGGTGCTAACCATATGGCTCGTTGGATGGGAAAGGTAATATGCTGCTTCAAGATATAAATTTTCCGCGAAATATTTACGCTTACAGTCAAAGAGGAAGAAAATCTGCCGGAAGTGTGTTTATTTGCAAGTCTCATATACGTGAAAGCACGGATTCCGTGTCCCAAGACATGTGATGCCCCCGTCAACGACTTATTTCTGTTCAAGCAGATCAAACAATACGCCATAGTAAATAATCTGTGTCTGAATCTGCAATCAACAAGTTTCAAACTCACTTGTGGCATCTTGAAGCAGAGTTAGTTCCACTCTCACTGTTCTCTGAGAAGTTATCTTTCGAGGACAAGCGGAATATTATAAATTGTCTTAAGGCTTGTGAAGAAAATTGGAGTTCAAGAGGTATAAAACTCAAAGACTGCCACGGCTTAGAAACAAAGAATCTTCATGATTTGATTAATTCAGCCTCTCTTTGCGCCTTACGTTCTATTCGAGTTGACATCAATTTCATGTTCCAATGTGATCCCGAGCACTGGAGTAACTCGGACAAATTCCAAAAGGAGAAACGAATCGTCGAGTCACTTAAGGTTGTCAACGATGCTGCTGAACGTTCAGTGGCTCTTATGTCCAATTTCAATGAGTCAATCACAAAGAAAGTGAAATGCAGAGCCTAATTAAGATTGTTGAGGACCACAGAAAGCGTGTTTCAGACGCTCGAAAGAGCACTTTGAAAAATCACCAACTTCGTTAATAACCTTATTTTTTCTGTTTAAAATGAACAGCAACTGCATATTTAGAGGTATCTCACTTATTCTGAAATCAATAAATGGTAATTTTGGTAATACATATTTGCAAGTTTAGTAATAATAATAAATAATTCATTTTGTAGGGCAAAAAGAACAATTTACTTTATAAGGATTGAATTTTTAAACCTCCAATATGTCTCGTATACGACATAATTATATCCATCCTATGGCACAACTTCGTGTCGCTTGACCGACCCCTAAATATTATCCAATTGAGTTGATTTTCTGCAGTGAAATATACTTGTAGGAAAGGAACAATATTAGCAACTATGCGCAATTAATTTCGCAAAAAAATTGTTTGGACCACCCTAATATATATGGGCATTTTAAAAAGAAAAGGAAAAATCCGTAATAAAACATTTTAGTGAGGGCTGATCTGAATCAATTCCCAATTTTCTTAATAGCTGTCGCTGTAATCGATTTTCAATAATTATGTAATTCTCAAATTTTTAATAAAATGAATTTCAAGTATTCTTACAAAGTTGCGCTTAGGTGTTTACATGCATAGTTTGTGTAACATGAAATCGATATTTTCTATACATGCAATGTCTGGATATAAATATCAAATCCAAGTAGTAATAATAACCTTGCATGCTTTGTACACACACAATATACATCACTTCCTTACTCTAATATTGGCCCCTACATAAATGGTAATTTTGTGTTATTTGTATTCCATAACACAAATATTATCACATTTCACAACTCGTAATTAAACACAAATATTATCAAAACATAACATAACCAATTTTTCTTAGGCCACTGAGCATGCCCTGTACCAGAATCAAAATAAGAAGGTAATTCAATCTAAATATTTGTGATAATTAATTCTAAGCACCAGCACACAATTGTTTTAAATAAAATAAAAATATTCATTAAACTGTATTTGTTTCATTGATACTAATTTGCTGTGTGATAATGAGTAATATTCTAGAGAACAAAACTGAGTTGAAGAATTTTGTCGCAAATATGAATTTAAAGTCACTGAACTAAAACCAAAATTACATTTTTGTTTACCTAATAATTTAGTTAAGAAGTAAAATATTGTACAGTGCACCGATATACATTCATTTTACTCTGTGGAAGGAAGAACTAAAACAAAACTAGCTACAAATCATCTTAGCTGCCTTTGCTATGGTTTCAAAATTTCAACTTCTGCCAGTAAACCTGTCAAAACGGTTACATTTAGTTCTAACTTAATTTTGAAGAATTCTCTAAGCCAAAATAAGGGTTCAGTTTATGATAATGCACAAGATTTATTAACCAACAATCAGATTAAATAAGTAAAATCACTGATGAAATAAGAAGTGAAGGTATTTAAGGTATTTTTCCAAATTGTTTTATTTAATAGATTTTCTTCAACAAATTCAGTTCAATACTTCTTTTTGAGAATTATTAATTATACTTCAGTTGCCAAACATACCTTACCTGTGATGAAATAAGCAAAACTGTTAAACATATTCCAGAATGGATTTTAAACAACTAGCTTCCATTTGAAATCACCATCAACTAACTAATCTCAACCCCAGGCGTTCCTCAAATTAGGGGTTAACATGCCTGTTTCCATGGCAACGTTTACATTACAGCATATGGAAATGTAAACATATATGAGACTATAAACATAATCTTCCTATTTTTAATAATCATCGAATTTTCTGGGTGAATGATTTTGAAAATATTTATCCTAATTAAAGAAATCGAATATTTAGAATACGAAAATACTAGAATGATATAAATTCACGTAATTCAGAAGAATTTTTCCTAAATATAAGTATTTCAATGAGCAACAAAACTGATCATTAGTATCATTATCTCCATATATAAGCTAATCAAATCAAAACATGACTAATTGAAATAAACGGAGAATTGGAAAGACTGAATAATTATTATTGTCACACGAAATTTACATCAAATTATTACCATATTATAAAACATTAACACTTTAGAAAAAATGAGCTTACTACATTATGTAACAAAAATCCTGCTTTGAATGCAGACCAAATTACCTCTGACGAAGATTAGAAATTTTGTCATTATTCGCCTTATTCAAAATTACGTGGTTTACAAACTGTAGACTGCAGTCAAGTTCAGCCGTTTGCATGCCACAAGATAAATAATTGCACACTGTTCAGATCTAGCAACAATTTCACGTATATTTGTTATAATAGGGCTTGTTCCTTATTATGAAGGTTATATTTATTTTCGTTTTAACTTAAAAAAAGAAGAAAGGAAATATTATTTCTTGCTATCAGTTTCGTGAGTGAAGTGTTCATTGGGATAATAATAGCTGGCAGAACTATTTAGAACTTTTTACAATTCAACAAGATTCCGTAAATGGAGGTAATATATTCTGCAATGTGAATTCATCGATACAAACTGTTTTCCTATCCGACCGATCAAAAAGCCAGAGGACTCGTAACATTATTTCGGCTGTTTGGTGAAGTTTGAGCAGTGCCATCATTATTGGCACTTTTTCTTCGAAAGAAAAAGATGACAACATTGTGATCAACGGAGAGCGCTACAAAGGCATGCTGATTTTTGTATTGAATGTGTATTCCTATTGTAAGTTTTTATAACCGCTGGGCTGTTCTACAATTCTTTCTGCTAATAACTATAGATTTTATTCAAAGCTAAAACAGTTTTTTAGAACATTTCCTCATTTGGTGAGAAACTAAAAAATCAAGTAACAATGAACAATTTTATTTTATTTATTTATTTTTTCGTATAAAATAAAACACCATTTACTTTTTTGAGACTCTAAATGTTACTCACGACTGTTCGTCGGCAGTCTTTTCGAAAAAGGTTTTTTTGTCTCACATTATTAAAGCAACTCCTTGTTATGAAATTCACATGAATAGAATGCTTTATCTCGTTTCCACACATTGATGTGCAAAATGTTTTAGTCAGTGAATTCAACATTACTAAGTAACATTTTATTCTAGATTATTTTACATATATTTAACATACGAACGCTTACTGACGTCTTTATCAGAGTGAGCTGGACACATTATTTCCTACTCCGCGAGAACATAATAGAGACTGTAATTCTAATATCAAAAGCTGTAGGTGCACTTTAAAAACATTGTGCCAGAATCATATATATTAACCGAAACCAATTTCCTATATGTAAAACAGACATACCACTCTTTACTTAATAAGAGCACTGTACCAAAACCACTGGTAAGATTGTAATTTTCACAGGCTTTGGAACAGGTAAGACTTTTTCAAGCTCTTAAAAAACAATCTAACTTGTTTCTTAGTGCGCGTCTTCTTCATCCGTGGCAACCATGTATTTGCTGCCCGTTTATGAAGGGTGGGCCATGTACCATTTTTAAAAATTAAATACAGTATATATAAATTAAATATGATCTACATGTTGTGTTCAGAGTAATAGCTCATTCATATGCCAGAACATGTGAAAGAAATCCAGTATCCTATCTTCGCGGTACGACATGAGTTGATTTAGGCTTGAACAAGGTTGGGAAATATTGAAAATTTATCTCAAAGTGTTGCTGAAACATACGATATAAATCGATTTATGTTTGAACAACGTTGGGAAATACTGAAAATTTATCTCAAAGTAAGTACTGTGTTACCGAAACAATACGAAGTTTGAAAAAGGTTCGGCCGAAATAATGCACCAATGCTTTACACAAGTTTGTGTAGAAAGTTGGTGAGATTGGCATGCTAAGTGATAACACATGGTATTTTCGTGAGCGTTCAGTGAACCTAGTTCAGAATATTGCTGATGTTGCCAAGAGTGTGCACCTCAATCCGAAAACCTTGACTCATCACAGATCGCAGCAATAAAGTTAGCCACACTAGCCTGAGGTGAATTCTGCGTAAAAATCTTGGATTATTCGCTTACAAGGTCCAGCTTACTCAGAAACTTAAACAGATCATAAACTTCGTCACCGCCTCTCTGTTTGCGTTTTCGACCAGCATGAAATTGCTCACAAAACCATGTTTTCAGATAAGACGCACTTAAATCCCGACTGCTACGTCAAGTAGCAAAACTGGCGTGTTCAGGCCTAGGAAAACAACACGTCATCGTCGAGAACCAATGCATCCTCAGCGTGCGGCTGTTTGGTATAGTTTGTAGAGTGACAACATGATTGGCCCCTTTTTCTTTAGGCACAAACAATATTGATCGAGCTATTTGTGAAACAGCGCCACAAATCATCGAACATCTACTGTAAAATTGGGTTGACAGGATAGGCTACCGCCATGCGGGCCGAGGCATCCATCTGAATTAAATTATCTTCAGTACCTAATCGGAGATCATACTCTGCAACAAAGCAATAAACGCTTAACCGTACTGAACGATGTTTCTTAGCTATCACCTTTAAAAAGAAACTAGCCGATGGTCCACACACGTTAGTAATAAAACATTACAAGACACTATTAATAATGTGTGTTTCTCTACCTCTGTACATCAAGGGCACCGCTTACGGAAACAAAATATATTTGTACCATGCATAGCATATTAATTTTCTCCCAAGGATCCAAAAACAGATCTTTTACACTGGATTACTCTATGGTCTCAGACTGAACAAGAGACCCTCGCACCAGCGGTGAGAGCTCTACTCCTAAGCCACCGTGTTCCCGATCAAAAAATGGGTTATCAATTTTTCACGACCAGTATGAACTGAAAAAAAAGACGGTGGAGGCAATTAAGACATCGGAAAATTGAAGAACAGTTTGAAAGAAAAGGCCGATATTACGTAAGGCAAGCAGTAGAAAAGTCGACTGTGAAAGATATTCATCGACAGTTACGCCTCACTGTCCACGAAGTCCAGATTTTATATCCAACTACGGGAAACATTTGTAATCATTTTGTTAGAGAGCTGCGCTGAGATAACGATGAAACCAACCACCTACAATGACGAAGCGTATCTATTCGCAAGTGTAAGCAGTAGGGCAAGCTCTTGCCTTTATCTTCTAAAGCTGACTCGTGAAGTTACAGTGAAACCTGTCTATGTTGGCCACCATCTGTTCCATTGAAAAATGGCCAACTTACAGGAAATAAGTGTGATTGGTGTATTTTTAGAATAGGATTTCTAATATTACTTGATTGTAAAATTTTAATAAGCAAGAACACGACAGCTACTTTTAAATGATCTATATAGAGTAATAACAACAATATACAAAACTAGAAAAAATTAGTACAGTATGTTTAATCTGAAAACTAGCCTAGTACACTGAATTATTCGGATTGAAAACACAACAACAAAACAACCATAAAATAGAAACATAAATATACAGTTTACTGAAATTGATATTGTAGCTCACTGAGCTATACAGATTGAAAACAAGAAAAGCAAAATTATAAATTGAACAATTTATATGTAGTTTATATGACTTGTTTTCAATTGTTACTTTTCTGTTGCTTTGTTTTTATTTTGGATAAATTCCAATGTGCTTCAATTCTGTTGTACAGATGAAACCTATCATCTACAAACTCATTCTAGACATATTTCTTCTATTCTTTTTGCCTTGTTAATGAGCTACAAAGTGTTTCCCTCGGAGCAAAAGATGCTTTGAGAAAATCTTAGGGGGGTTCATAACTTAAAACCAACCTCCACTACTTTTCGACAAGGCGTCATGTACCAATAGTTGACAATTGAAATGGTTAGCTTTAACCTTGAGAATTTCAAAGAATTACTAAAGCTTTTCACTGATGAAAGGATCCGATATAGCTAATGGCTTTACTAAAAGAGACAAGGAAACAAATATATACGTATAACCATTTCCTGAATTCCTATATGTGCTTTTTCTTATTCACATCTTCCTTCATCACCCCTTTATCAGTGTTCTGGTCATTGGCCTCTTAACGAATGTTCTATGGGAAAATGCAGGTTCAAGACGAACCAGGCCAAGCTAAGAAGGTGGCCAAGTTGACAGGTTTTACTGTACATTAATTTAGCTAAATCAATGTACCCTTTCTCCGTCAGGGCAGTGATATAGTTTGAAGGAACACACACTTTTCTATTAGAGTGTTAAAAACGATCTTTGGATATTTAATGGTAACGATCTACAGTGAACAAGGTATATTTGTTACTTTTTAAGAAGGCAGACTTGTTCTATTTCGTTTAATAACAATGTAATGCTTGAAAATTAACTACGACGACTACATAATACATTTTATTTCTCTACAGCATAATGCATTTAAAAGGTATCTGAGATAATCTGTAAGAAGTAAATATTTAAATAATATTGCGTCATATAGGTTATATAAATACATCTATGAAATTAACATTCTGACTGAAATATATCAATAATAATTTCATGTAACAACTACTCTTGTTCAAATGAAAAAAGAAAATAAAGTTATGTATATTTAGTAATGTTCAGATCATACCGAATATCTTTAAGTTATTTGCCTCAATGTCGAACACTTTTATGAACGAGTTCATATCGTAGTCGCCCGGAATGTATGATTAACATCTAAACATCTATTTCTCATACAATATCACGAATGGAACCCAACACTTGTCCTTTCTCCGCAATTTTGTCCCCGAGTCAGTAAAACATACGTGAAAGCCTCTGAGGATGCATAAATTTGATCCACGCATCACTAAATATTAATATACTGCCATAACTTCCCTGTACACACAACTCAGGAATGTATCTGCGGGGTTCTGAAGCCAGTCACTGGAGAAAAGTGTCATTCATTAGAGAAAACTTATATCGCTGCTCATTTGCCTTGCTGAACTTCAATCTTCTATAATGACATAGTAAAACAGCAGGAGTAAGTTCCTGGCACGATTTCTTGTTATGAAAAAATGCGGCTGTAGATTAGCTGCGGCAACAGTAACATCTTGGGTCATCTCTGAAATTCACCTTTGAAATTTTCACGGCAAAATTCTGACTTTTATTGAAGTATAGATATTTCCGTTTTCGGGTCTCTGCAAATTTGCATGTCACACTCCGTTTAACACTACCTCCTAAACTACCACAAGCAGACTTTTCAGACGTGTGGCGAGAAATGTCTTTAATGACTCAATGTCGAAATCCTTTTTGTAGTGGACAGCACTTCAATCGATAATATGTTCAATTTTGTTAACATTAAAATGGCCTTTTTACTCTTCTCTGCACTCAAACAAATCACGTTTTATGTAATCGGATAAAAAAACAAACATTTTATTTTTTCAAATAAATCACCACTGAAGAACAGTACTTAAAATTAATTGCAGGTAGAAGTACAAGGGCATTTCGATGTACATAGCATATACTGAACATGTTTTTAGTTGCCCGGCTGTTCCGCAATTCTAACAAGAAGAAGTAACACTTTGGTAAGTGAACTTCGGGGCCATTTTTTGCGAGGTGGTAGTGCACATTTAAAGAAGTAATATTACAAACTGGGAGAGCGCAATGGGCAAAAATGACGAGAAAAAACGTCTTAAAGTTTTCTACTCGACGCATATATCGTACGACGCGCAAGGGTATCAAGTGACGGCGTGGCAGAGTGAAAAGAATCAGCGACTCAAGTGCAAAGGGTCCCAGGTTCGATTCAAATTTTTTTCTTGTTTTTTGCTTCAACCAATAAAGTAGGCATTTGTAACTATAAGTAGAATATTAATTCACCATATGTTTATAATGAATAAAACGATATAAATTTTCAATCACTTGTAAATTCTTTTGATGTTCCATGTTAACTAGGAACAAAATTTAATTTCTTCCGTAAATATTATTGTTACTGCAGTCGTTGTGTAAAAAATGTTCTTGAAGCTTCGTGTCTACATCTGTTGACAGTGTGAGAATTACAAGGGGAATCTGCTTTGGTTATAGTAACGTCCAGTATTAGCAAAGGGAATTTCCCCCCTACACTCCTTTGTAAATCGCACACTGTCAACAGATGTAGACACGAAGCGTCAAGAACATTTATTACACAATGACTGTCGTCCAGGGCGCCGACCATTGGGGCTCGTCACCCCAAGCTCATGTGAGCCCCATGTATTTTTATGAATATGTATTTTCATATGTATTTTTTTATTGTTACATGTATTGTTGTATGTATTTTTTTATGAATGGGCCCCCCAAATTTACAGAGAAATCGGCGCCGTTGACTGTTGTAACCATAATACAACTCGTGATATCAGTATATTTACGGAATAGATTAAATTTTCTTGCTAGTTAACATGGAACACTGAAAGATTTTACAAGTGATTTTAAAATTTCTATTGTTTTAGTCATTATAAACATATGGTGAATTAATATTTTATTTATAGTTACAAATGGTTATTTTATTAGTTGAAGCAAAAAACAAAAACGAGGATTGACTCAAACGGGAATCGAACCCGGGACCCTTTGTAGATGAGGTTACTCCCTCTGCCACATCGTCACTTGATAAGTGTGCGCGTCGAACAGTATATATGGCAAGTAGAAAACTTTTGAAAACGGACTTTTCTCCCTTATTTTTGGGCATTGTGCTCTCCAAGTTTGTAATATTAACTCTTTAAATACGCACTACCTCCTCGCAAAAAATGACCCCGAAGTTTACTTACCAAAGTCTGCCTTCTCCTTGTAAGTCGTAGCTGACAAAACTTTCAAATCTCAATCTTGAAACCGGGATATTTTTCCTTGGAAGATGTATAAAGTTCAAGATTGCACTGTGACAAGTGTTTCTATTTATAGACTATTTTGCTATACTAGCTCTGTCTTTTGTATCAGACTTGAGTCTACTGTATTTATCATCTTTTGTAAAACACCTTGACCCTTTCTGCACTACGTTGATTCAGGGTGTCAAGAAAACATGGGATCACAATCCGCAACATAATACCAAAACCTGTAGTGACTGAATTTTACTACCACCTCCTGCTTCAATACTGATTTCCGCATAGAAAAAATCGGTATGGTATATGGAGAAGTTTTTGCAATTCATTTAGGTATCAAAGAGCATGTTCCATCTACTCCCTCAACTCTCTATTGAATTCGGAAGTAGTTAAAGTAAGTCATTTCAGTTTTCAAGATTTATCACCATACAACAAAAATGGTATAGATAGTGTCAAGTCTTTTTTTTTTTTTTTTTTTTTGCAATCGACTAAGCTTAGCAAGAGTAGTTCTATCTCCTCCCTTAACCATCAATTCAATTAGAAATTGAGTCAAATTAAAGATTCCGGTTTCAACCTTTATTGCCTTACAACAACAACAACAACAAAAGTATGGCACAGCGAGTAGATTTTTGATATCCGAAAATCAAGTTCCGAAAAATCTTTGATCTTATTAATCTATTGCAATCAGCAGTTATAGATGTCCAAGTGTGAGTGTTGAATTCCCATAGTTTCGAAAATGAAATGAAATCTTTCAGTTTAACAACCCGCGATTATGCCATTTCGGCTAAGGGAGACGATGATTAAGGCAAGGGATGGTGATGGAAGAATTGGTAGAATGACGGAGTAACCCGAGAAAACGGAGACGATGTTGTCCACCACAATATTACTTGACCGGGGATCAAACCAGGGACCTCACACCTTAAAGGCTAAATTGGTTGAAGTTTTACAACTGTAGCAGTTACCAAAATGTCTGTTACACATGAGCGAGATGGTTATTTACATCTGGCTTCTTCTCAATAGACACACATAGAGTTTGTTCTTCATTCTGTCAACTATACGCTAGATACACTCTTGATAGTGTTTCCTGGTTAAATTTATCCCAACTTTGAAATACGGAGAAAAGGAGTGAGGAAAATGTGCTACGTTCCACGAATGAGTATGTTTCTATAAATTTGGTGATTTTGTTTAAATTTGTGTAATCAGTCTATATTGTTCACAATTTAAATAACTACAGTCATGTCCAAAATGACTGTCGCATATCTATAACTGTCTTCTTGTAGAAATATACAGATGGTGATGGAAACACCTGTAGTTGGCAACACGTCAGATGTATGGTTTGGCAGTGGTGTCGTGGCGCCCGCAGCGCCGGACCGCTGGTGGTGGTGTGTTAGGTCAGTCTCCATACTACGTCAGGCGCAGTGGAACAGCAGTGTCCAGTGGCTGCAGAAGACGGAAGTAGTGTAAAATGGGAGACCTCTCAGATTTTCAAAGAGGGCAAATTGTTGGTGCGCGGTTATGTGGAGTGAGTGTGACGGCAGTGGCTACTGTGTTAGGTGTGTCGCGTGGGACAGTGTCGAAGGTGATGACGGCCTACACAACACACGGGAAAACCACATCGGGGAAGTGGAACAGTGGGCGGAAGAAAATCATGAGTGACAGGTCACGGCAGGTATTAAAGCGCATTGCCACTGCGGAGCAAGTGATGGAGGAACTCAATCAGCACCTCCCCCACCCTGTTTCGACAATCCAGTCCGCCGCGAATTACATGACATGAACTTACGGGGTCGTGTTGCACGCGCCAAATCGCTCATCAGCGACCATAACGCTTTCGCACGCCGCAAATGCTGCCGCGGCCATGCAACTTGGACCGTTGAGGACTGGAAACGTGTAATATGGTCGGATGAGTCATCCTTCACCCTATTCCCAACCACGGACCGTGTTTATGTGTGGAGAACGCCCAAAGCAGCTTATGATCTGCAGTGTCTCCGCCCAACTGTGAAACATGGCGGCGGCTCGGTGATGCTGTAGGCCGCCATATCATGGTTTTTATTGGGTCCTGTGGTCACACTTAGCGGACGAATCACTGCCAACGATTATGTCGCAATTTTAGGAGACCACTTGCATCCTATGGTCCGGATGTTGTTCCCGGACAATGACGCCATCTTCCAGGATGATAATGCACCCATTCACACAGCTGGCGTTGTTGCAGCGTGGTTTGAGGAATATCGGGATGAAGTTCAACACCTCCCCTGGCCCGCCCAATCCCCAGATCTCAACATAAATGAACATCTGTGATCAGTCTTGGAAACACGACTCCGGCGACGATTTCCACCTTCATCCTCTCTCACAGAACTGGCCGATGCCCTGCACGAGGAATGGTGTAAAATTCCACTTGCTACCATTCACGACCTCTATGCTTCCATCCCACGTCGCATCAAGGCTGTTCTAAAGGCGAAAGGTGGCCCGACACCATATTAATCTGGTAAGTTGCAATTTCGTTCAGGTGTTTCCATTTTTCTGATCACCATCTGTAACTTGATGATTTTGCAGGGTACTTTTAATACTGATACTATATGCATAATCGGAAAATGTATATTTGTTGTAAATTTCATAGGAAAAGAATTACAAATACGAAAATTAGAATGAGTAAAACAAAATGTTGCTAAATGGACAAGAAAGTTTTATTTCCGATTTATTGCTCTTATTTACTGCTCTTTTGACATGAAATTTGTCACATACACGTCTTTGCCGATTATACACATACTAACATTATAAGAAATACCGGGTGAATTCGTTATCAAATTATATTCCTACAACATATTTACAGACATGCGACAATTATTTTGGACATGAATGTACATAAATAAAATAAAATTTATAAATAAAAAAAAAAAAAAAACTAAAATTTATGTTCATGTACACTAACTAACTCTATGGCCTATGAAACCCGAAGGTTCAATGCCGCGTTCACAAAAGCTCTCCACTGACTTCTATCCTTAGCCAATTGGATCCAGTTCATGTACACTATTGTACAATAACTTGCCCACACGACTATATAAAATTGATTTTTCAGTGCATGTTTGCTTAAGATTAACCTAACTTTTGTTTAAAAACGTAAGGTAAAGAAAAAATGTGTTAGGATATTCATAACAGACCCCATTAACGAATAGCAGGGAAACACTCGAAATATTGGTTTGAAATTAACACACTGAGTTGGAGAAAAAAAATACAAGTTAAGCTTTTATTGATAGTAAAATATGTTTACTGCATACAGTATCTACATTTAGATAAAATTTACACGTAAACAAAAGGTTTTCTTTATTTTAAGTCAAATACAAGATAACAGACCGCAAAGAATTTAAAATTTATGGACAATATCATCCATGGTTTACTGTCACAATTGGAACACAAATCAAACTTAATACTGTCATTTGCAAATGTTCACTCCTTAGATCTTCTATAGTTATAACTGACAACCTGCAGAAAAAATACTTTCAGCTTTTCATTTTCAGTGTTGGGTGTGATCAGCATATCGTCCAAAAAAAATTAATCACTCTATAAAACTTACTTAATATCAGGTAACATCACCTGCGGCATCAATAACTGCCTAATTCTGTTCAGAAGTGACTATTAAGTGTTGCAAATATGTCACCTCAATATGAATCCACTCGCTCATCAGAACAGATTCCAACAAAATAGGGAACACCTACTCTTCTCCAATTTCTCCAAACAGCCTCTAAAATTTTCAATGCGCTCACTTTTTCGAACTTTGTCGAGAATATTAGGTGCGACAGGGTGCTAGAATGTTCCTCAGACCATATATAAACGCTTTGAACATGAAAGATGGAAATGTCCACTGCATTTTCGTCATGAAGATCTTCGAAATCTGTAACACTTAGTCACTGAGATCGTATAAAGTAAATGACACACTGTTTCACGTTCACATTCACCAGTACGAGTCGGCTTAAATCATGATACAGAAAACATGCTTAGAATACAGTCAAAAACACGACTCGTCGGTCCAGATCATATTTCCACTGAGCTAAATTCCGCTTTATGCTCGGAAGTAAGAAATGGCCTCTTTGTTAGTACTCAACTTCAAATGTTCATTGCATGGATTGAAATTGGTTCGGATTAGCCTGCAATCACGACTCCAGCAAATTCCTGTCGAGTTCGAAAACTACTTTCCTTGATCAGGCGTCAAACTCATCGGCAAACTCTGTAGTATAATATTTTGCGACAACAGTTCTTACACAGTTTTACGTTTACATGCATGCATGCGTTTACACCATACACCATATCTTGTAGATACATTGGGCAGTCTGCCTTGATACATCAACAAATTGAAATAATAATAATAATAATAATAATAATAATAATAATAATAATAATAATAATAATTCACTGCATGTCTATGGGACGCCCAAAATAATCGTCCATTTGCCATATTTTTGTTAGATCCATCTTGATGAGTCTAAATAATCGACTAACACATTCATTCTAGTAGGTAACTGCAACTGTCATGTCATTTAGTCACGTGTTACAGAGAAAAGCCATCTATAGAGGGGTAACTAATTTTTTTGTCTTGTGCTTAAGATGTAAACCCATTACAAGATCATCAGAGTTTTGAGACATAATTGGAGAGTTTCGAACCATGAAATAGTTTGTTCGAATCAAAAGGCCAGTTAGTTGACAAAAAACATTATAAATTTTCTCCAAATGTTATCCTGACAAAAACTGTCACTTTGGAGAGAGAGGGTAACTTAGCTTCTGAATATATGGCATTTCTAAATCTAAGAAAACACTGGTTATTGGCTGTTTGTTAGATAAAGCTCCCACTCACACCCAATACACGAATTCACTGTTATTTCACGGTAGGAAAGTTTATAAAAGTAATTTTTGGAAATAATTCCGAAGCACGGTTCTATTTTTAATTTCCTAAATGTTCAAAATTTGATAATGAAATTCACGGCTTATTCACGGCTGGGTGGGCACTCTGTTAGATTTCCGGAATTAGCTTCTTCAGAGCGCCACTGGCAACTGTTGTAGAATTTGAAGTATTGTATTATTGTAAATTCATCATTATCACAGAAGTTGACAGTGCATCTTAAAACCAGGTATCAATACAAGATTCTAAACAAAATGATTGTTCCATATACTGGATCTCTCTTATTGGCAACGCAGTAACCTCACCTTCCTTTGCTGACTGCATAAATGACTGACTCTCATGCAAATTTATGCATGAAAGTTACGAAAAGAAATGTAATTCAACAAAAACGTTAACTTAAAGGAAAATTACATATTTTCAGGAGTTCTTTCTAAACATCACAAAGTTGCTGATGGTTAGTTGGTTCATATTCAAGGTGAATTGCTTCATTTTAACGTTGGTAACAGCACTGACCGGCAACTTCTTATAATCAGCTAATGCGGATATGTATTAAACTTTACCCAGTGGTGCCTAAGGAGCCTGGAGTTCCTTGAATATTAGTGTTTCTGGAATTGCTGTAGCAGAAAGCGGTTTCTAGTACCAGCTAGAATACGTAGTATTCATAGGAAGGTCCTTACCTGATCAGAGTTCAATAAGAATACATGTTCATATTTTTTAGTTCAGTATTGGCGCGTAAGTGTCAATATTCACTTCAGTTTCTCTGCAAGAAATTTCTACAGTTCCTTTTCAACCGTGCTACAGGACCAACTTTTTATTTGACGAACTTCCAGATAATTTATTTTCGGATCAATAATGATCAATATATGCAATGGAAAAGAAAGCGGAACAAGTTCCATAGGGCCCATATTTTGAAATATTATTCTGGTTTCTTTTAGAGCCTTGTCAACTCCTGTCATCATCTTTTCCCGCCTTTCCCTGCCTACTCTGAGTTAGTAGACTGGTCTTCCGTTTTATTTTGATTAAGATTAGCACTTCTGCATTAAAACTTATTCCAGGATGCTGCTGGAAATAACTTTTCTTCTAGTTTTCGTCTTTCTTTAGCTTTTGGCATTCATGGAAAATTTAGTTTCCAGGGATAGAATGACGTGGTCCTGAAGAATACGGAAACGCCGAATGTAGTTTAGGGAGAAAACACCACACTTACGAAGTTTTCAAATATTTGAAAATTATCAAATTGAAATAAATTAAATAATAACAATTCACTTAAAGATTTATTAATCACAATTTTATATATATATATATATATATATATAAATTGTTTGATTAGTTATAGATTATTAGTTTTATCCACAACAGCCCAAACAGCAGTTTTCTATAAAACAAATTAAAATAAATAAATAAATTAGTCGAACTTCAGTCTTTCTACACTACGATATAGGAACTGAAAAATAAGTAATCAATGTGCTTGATTTGTCCTCGGGTTATTCTTTGGTGTTCTGGAGACTACACTGTCAAGCTTATACAGTCTTGATTTCCATTGTAGTGTAACTTATTAAGTCAGAAAATTTCTCTTAAGTGCTTATCAGAGTTTCTGGGAGACCATTCTTGAGAGACACAGTGTACTTTCTGGCTACACTGAAAACTGCTTCAGTTAGTTTTATCGTCTTAGATTGTTCCAAACTCTTTTAACTGTTTTGAAAAGTTTGAGACTTTTCAGATGGTTGCAGATTGTTCTGGAAAGCTTCAAACTGTTTCGGATGATTTTAGAACGGTTAATAGGGATGAAATTAAGTTAAATGTGACCACTATTTAGAACCGCTAACATGATCTGGTGTTTTATTTAGCTGCTGTTCTATTGCAATATTTAACAGTGAGTGCGCCTATGCATAATAATATAATATATTCCGATTCCTCGGTTCATGGTAGCAATTCATAAATAAATATAGAATTAACTAAATGTTATCTTCCTCTCTCAATACACGCGGTTTCTTTTCCATATGCAACAGAGTGTAAACATGCACAGTATTAAATGGTACGTATCTTTCTTTTCGACCTAACTCCACATCAGAATTACAAACTGATATTCTATAAAGATAGAAGACTACATACTTGGATTTGCTTCAACAAATACAATTCTAGGGAACTTGTTGCCACAAATGTATTTTCACAATTCAAAGTAACACTGACACAAAAATACAATTTTGTTATTATTATTTTATTTTTTGTGGTCTAGAATACATTTGCTTTATCTTGGTACACTTCCCGCCAATGCACCTGGTTGGCCTTTTTAAGTATTTTCTGCTAGCATTCACGTGAACGTTTTAATCCAATAGACGTCTTAATGGTTTTGTCTTATAGGTGACGTTAGTTGTTACATGCGAACAAGTGTGTTACAGTGATTTGTGAATGGTGTGGCGCTTGGCTGTGTTACTAGTGTTGTGCTGGAACTGTTTATTACTGCAAAATGGAAGTTATATTTTATTATATACTCGTGCATGTTCTTCTAGTCCTAGCTACTATATTAGGTGGAACACTGAAACAAGGCAAACCGTTGCATGGTGATGCGCGTGAAACAATTGTTAGTATATATAACTTCTTTAAGGAGGAGTTTGTAGCTGGTCGAAATAAGCCATTTTTATCGGTAAGTCGTGTCATCAGAAAGGTTAAAGCTTAAATGTTTCGAAAAGGACAGTGCATAGGGTTGTCACGGAGAAAAACAAGAGTGAAGAACGTAATTCGCCATTGACAATTCCGGGGAAACGGCGAATGAATCGGAAAGAACTAAAATTTATTGTAGATGATTTTGATAAAAGTGTCATTAGACGAACGCTTTCCAACATGTATATCGAAGTAGCTATTCCAAGTATGGCAGAAATTTAAGAACGTGTTAAGCCTCTAATTGAGTTCTCTTTTTCGCTATGGGGCTTCAAGTAGGTAATGAAATACATGGGATTTGTATACAAGAAAAACGATTCTGGAAGAAAACTGTTATTGGAGAGACGGGATGCTATCGTTAATAGGAATGAGTTTCTAAGAACTAAAAAACGCATAGGAACAAGTGGCCGAACTATTGTTTACCTGGATGAAACTTGGATTAATGCGCAGCATACAGAAATAAAGTCCATGCAACTTGGACCCTTGAGGACTGGAAACGTGTGATATGGTCGGATGAGTCATCCTTCACCCTATTCCCAACCACGGGCCGTGTTTATGTGTGGAGAACGCCCAAAGAAGCTTATGATCTGCAGTATCTCCGCCCAACTGTGAAACATGGCGGCGGCTCGGTGATGCTGTGGGCTGCCATATCATGGTTTTCATTGGGTCCTGTGGTCACACTTAGCGGACGAATCACTGCCAACGATTATGTCGCAATTTTAGGAGACCACTTGCATCCTATGGTCCGGATGTTGTTCCCGGACAATGACGCCATCTTCCAGGATGATAATGCACCCATTCACACAGCTGGCGTTGTTGCAGCGTGGTTTGAGGAATATCGGGATGAAGTTCAACACCTCCCCTGGCCCGCCTAATTCCCACATCTCAACATAATTGAACATCTGTGGCCCGTCTTGGAAACACGACTCCGGCGACGATTTCCACCTCCATCCTCTCTCACAGAACTGGCCGATGCCCTGCACAAGGAATGGTGTAAAATTCCACTTGCTACCATTTACGACCTCTATGCCTCCATCCCACGTCGCATCAAGGCTGTTTTGAAGGCGAAAGGTGGCCCGACACCATATTAATCTGGTAAGTTGCAATTTCGTTCAGGTGTTTCCATTTTTCTGATCACCATCTGTACATTTAGATTCGGTTGTTGGTACAATAAATTGATTCTATGATTCGCGGAATGTGAATGTGACAATGAAATGATGGCATCCCAAAATATTTTGTTCCAATTTCATACTACAAATCGGACTTGAGAATTCAACGTTCTGTACTAACTCTCAACATAATCGTGGCATGGCAACAACTTGTTGCAGACAGATCCATCTTTTAGGCGGGAAGTGTGCCAAGAAAAACAAACATACTCTAGTATGTATGAAGTAGTACGAAACAAAAGAAGTTTCTCAGTATCGGTTATTACTACGAAAGTCTGTTATCTCTGGACTCCTAAATTTCCTAAGATAAACTTCTCACCAATAAGCGATATTACAAAATTACAATTCGTTTTATATTATTTTGCACGTGTTCGTCCCTCATGAAGACAACACATTAACATTTATCATCTCGATTTCAGGCTTTTTTAAAAAAAAAAAAAAAAAAAAAAAAAGTGTGTCAGGAATTGCGGAAACAATTAGCATTTCTTTTTTCACAACTGGACAAAATATCAGTACTGGCACCTGTCTACTTGTGTATCTATATTATGTGGAATGAATGTGCTGGTTGCTGACATATCGATAATTTCTAATTGAACAATTCGAAAGTCTAACAGGGAGTGTAAAGTGCTCTTCTGCCCAGGCTGATGGTTGCTCACTAACAACTTAAGCTATTCTAAAATCTACGCCCTAACATTGACAAATTCAATTTAATTACAATGCATTTACTGAATATTTCATTAGGCAAATTTGCAAAACGAAAAAATGGATATAGTAATCACGAATATAATGGAAGCTCTGAATGGTTTATACTCTGTTTTGGCTATGGCTCACCTCTTTTCTGGACCGCAGGGCGCAATCTTCTAAAGTTTCTGCTGCCTCGTACTTTCCTTGGCGCCGATACAATGCTCCAAGGTTCTTCAATGTCGTGGTGACGGTTGGAGAGTCTACTTTGGCTGCTTTATGCCATCCACCGTACTCTCCATACGGAACATTGTCCTTATTCTTATGTTTGTTTTCTTCTCGCTCCTCTGCCACTTGCCAAATAGGTTTGTTGTCCCCTGTGAAGTACAGCCCTCTCACTACACCATCTTCCAACTAAAATATTACTACCAAGAACACAGCTAATTCAACTGCTGAACAGTTGCCACCTTATCGAATACAAGCTACTCTCATACCTCTATATAACACAATGAAATAATTCCACCAATTTTAATATCTAAAGTATATTTTTTGTGATTTAATTATAAAAAAATGAATATGCAAGTCTATGCAGTCTTGCTCAAGAAACTGACATTATTATTAATCGGCAAATCGAACAGCTAATTTATATCAATAATCTATACGCTGGTGGAATACAAAATTTTAAATAACCCTATGTATCTACTTTCTTAAAAGCATACTACAAATCTACAGATTTAAAATGTTAACACTACTCTAAATCTATTAATGTTATTTACAAAATGGAGACCTGTCACTGATCTTCACCTGCACTACATGTATTTTCAACCATCACCCAATTTTGTATTTTGTTACATAGTTTTGTGGAAATAATTACTCACTTAGCTTGTTAACTTGAAAGGGAAGGTTAGTACCAGTATGGACACATCATTATACACGTACTAAATAGTCTTCAACAATTCTAGTATTAAATACTGAATTAACAAGGTCAAAGGAGTGCTATTTAAAACTGAGTTAAGACGTTTTAGTATTGTCAAATCATATATAATCATGTTAAATACGTTACCAAGTACACACTGCTATTTTGAATCAAATATGTACATTTCTTCAATTAAATGTGTTATGTACTTTCCTGAGGATGAGTTCTGTAAGATTTCATTTCATTGCTAATTACTACAACGAAATCTATTTTTTTTCCTATGCATGTGACTTGTATCATGTTGATCTTCTACAGTAAATTACAAGGCATTTAAGGTATCAAGTGCAATTCCCAATATGCCGTTAATAGTTCGATCTATTACTATTTTATATATAAATATTGTTCCGTACAAGTCATGCTTAACTTAAGAATCAACGAGCACACCCATGCAACATTAGCACGCTGCAATACTATCTCATATTTTATATCTGTACTAGATAAAATTATTTGAACTTGTACTTTATAGTTTTTCGCTAAGAAATTTGTATCTAATCAACCGCACCTGGTTCAGTAAATCTATTACTTCGGTTTGACTTGTCTTATCGCTTACAGAACACAGAATTCTTCCTCAATTTTTTTAGAACTGATTAATGAATTAATATATGTAGAGTAGGATTGTCTATCATTTGTCCAATATTATATATCATATTAGATACTGATGTATAATCCTACTCCATAGCAAAATAATGGAAAATATATACAAAAATAATTAATATCGAAAAAGCTAACAGCTAGAGAAATGACTGGCTAAAGAGCAGGGACAGATCCAGCCCTCCCAGGAGAGGAAACTTTCTTATTTTATATATATAAATAAAACCCATTCCAAAGTTTGGAGCTCTTAAAAGTAGTTCTAAGTAGCAGTATTACAACTCCCCCGCCCAGAAGTCCGTTCTGGATCCGCCCCTGCTAAAGAGTATTAGCAGAAGCACGAATGTGCATAAAATGAATCCCTTCTTACGACACAGAATTATAAGCGAAAATTTTACAGGGTAAGAACACGAGGAAAACTCGAGAAGCGCTATGGAATGTACGGAGAATGGGAACTTCTCTCCAGAAAAATCATGCACATGGTATTAATCAATAATACCGTGTGCATGATTTATTAATCAATAATAAATTCGCATACCTCAAAGCTTCAACTCTCTTGCTTCATTCTTAATAAGTGAATAAATAAAATATATTAAATATATACAGTAAAGCAATGGATCATTTGCCCAAAGAATGATCTGTTGTTAAGTTATTACGAACATTCTACGGAAATGTACTTATTTCACGATTATTTCAGTTACATAATGATCGTAGATTGATGAAAAGAAACCAATGAAACAGAAAAACACGATTGTACAGTTTGACTGCGGCACTACGAATATTCAAAGGACAATATCATGAAATATTTAGTTTCAAAATCTGAGTCTCGAAAATCCTTAGTTTAAAATTTTGTGAGTTCCCAAAAATTAAGTACAAAATCCAAACGCAAAATAAATAAATGAATTCATAAACTAAAAATAAAACAAACTAAGAAAACTGAGTATCTTTAATCATTAAACATTTTATCAACTATAATAAATGAATAAATAAATAAAATGATGACAACTGAAACCTAAATTTTCATGTATATCATGATAAAAGTAGGTAAAAAGAATATCCGGAAACTGGCATGCATAGGCTATTTTGGAAGGAGATGGAATCATCAATTCTTCTATTACAAATAACTGACTGAGGAAAATTAAAAAAACAAGTACTGCAAAATTACTACATCGACTGAATTAATATTGTGAACCTGGACGTAAAATCTTACACATTCTGGAGTACGTAGCTTGAAGTGAGTGTAAAGGAGCGCGCCAATCAGCAATGGAAAGCAGCAATTTTACCCTATCCTCCTTTGAAAAATTCATTGTATTTTAACTATTTATTTTAGGAGCTACAATTTTCACAATAATTCAATCAAATTCAAGAGACAGACGTTTGAAGTACACATAGACAATCAACGGATAATCAACGTGCACTTAAATTATCCTTTCCACTCACCTTAACAACACATCAACCTGGCAGAATCATGATTACCTTTCCCATATGTGGACAAATATATGTATATACATATAGGTCTTAAAAGTTAAGGCATACCCACAAACCCTTATGCATCTCACGGACATTCTACTTAAATGATATATTTTTTTTTTTTATTCTTTCCGCTAAGTTATGTACAATACTATATTATCAAACCGGACGAAAATATCTCTATACAATAATTTTACTAAATTTGCATGCACTTACCATCAATTGTTCCAAACTCTCGTTCATGTGCCCGTGTTAATACTTGTTTGTACAAAATTTCCGCTTCTTTGTATTTTCCTTGCTTCAAATAACAAGACGCTAGGTTATTTTTGGTTTTAGCTACATTGGGGTCATCTGGTCCTAGTTTTGACTCATAAATTTCTAATGCTCTTTGGTAATATCTTTCTACTTCCTCGTATTTGCCCTATACCAGACGAAGAAAAAATGTATATATTCATAACAAAAATATCATGTTAATGTACAAATGTTAAACTGAAATTACAATCTGCAATACATCAGCTAACGTACGAATTTACATAAAAGAGAAAATATTGTTATCCGTGTGGTGCGTCAAGGGGTATTTTTCAGATTACTTCTTAAACCGATTCTTATTTTCGTTCTTTCATTTTATTCTTATTTATTTTATTTTATTCTTTTTTGAATAAAGATGACTTCTGCACTTAAGGCCGAAATGAAGTAGATTAGTACAACTATTGTACACAAAAGAACTTATGATGAGTTTAAGTACACAAAAGAACTTATAATGAGTTTATTTCAAAAACGGCAAATGGCGGACAATTTCAAAGTACTGCAGTGTACAGAAGAACTAATTTAGTCCAAGTTAGTTCACTACGACTTTTATTAGTCCAAGTTAAAGAAATATAACGACTTAATTTGCATATCAGTAAGAAAAGTGAATAAAGATACGAATTATTTGAGTCCACTTTGGCTCTGACCCATTTATACATAAATAGTTACAAAAGATACTTCTGATTTCAATAAATGCCTCTCGTGGGGTTCGTGTACCCCCCCCCCCCACAAAGTACGGCATTTCAATATATTTTATCAATAGTAAACATTATTAAAATGAAACAATATTAAGAATTTCTTTGATTGCATTTGCATAACAATAACAACAAACTATAAAAAAAATCAGAAAAGAAACATTCATAAACTTACATATTTTTTTTAAAAGTTGCTTTTGTAGTATAATCTCTGAGTAATGAATGGGGAATTTACGTCTGAATATAATACGAATAATATACGGAAGTGAAACGTGATAACCCACAAATATGTGTTCATCAAGGAACTACATGGAATATGCGGGTTACGTACATGTCTTTCCACTCTCTACATGTTGTTTACACGCATTTTTCACGTTCCAAGGTTGCAACCTTATCAACATGAAAACTACCTGTTTCCGTGAAATGAACATGCAATGATCTTTAAAAAATCGATACCTGCCTCATGCGTTTAAAAGTGTTCCATTTTCAGGCGCCTATAAAAATATGCCTGTTTATGCATGCTTCACAGGCATCTGTAAACCACCTGCATTTTCTGTCTGGGGTACCATGAACTGTATTCTCAATAATATAAATATTGGTTGAGAAATTCAGAAGGGAGTGTTAAATAACCATAGAATTTGCATTGCAGAGCTGTGTTGCTAGGCCTACTGATTTTGCACATTTCCTGTTTTCACACTGCCTCCTGAATTTGTGTTGACATATTGGAGAGTAATACGAAATTCTAATTTTTTAGTGTATGGTAAAGTTGGAACGTAGTAAGTAAAACTGATAAGAGTGTACGTGAATGAAACAGAATGTTGTTTTATCTGTGTCGCCAACATCTGTAATCGTTAGAACTTTATAGTAAGAAAAATCACGTCCTGGTTTTTGGCTTTTGCAAACAAATTAAAACCATATGCACCAAAACTATTGCAATCTGGAATCTACACATGCTGACTGAAGTCAATCTACTAAGATAGACATAGAAACAATGCCGTTGATATCATGAAGTTCAGCAGGGTTTTTCAATGATGGTAATTTAGGCTTATTATACGTAAGAATGTTGGAAGTTTCGGTGTTCACAGAATTGTGGGGATGAAGATTTCAAAGGAATGACTGAACTGACAAGGTTCACATAATAAAGACAACAGGATGCAGAAGCTGACATCTTTGACAAAGAAAATTTATGGACATATATAACACTTAGGTCATAAATGTTCACTAAAAATTTAAACAGAAGCAGGCCAAGAAAAGCTAGGAACTGTATGATTGAAGGATTTAGATCGTGAAACTGAAATCACAAGTAATTTTTTTTTCGGACAATCTACAAAATAGCTAATAAAAACCTATTTTGTAGTTTTGAAGATGAAATCAATCATTAATAAAATAGGTCATGAATAGGATTTACATTCTATGAATGCCTTTATATCACAGATTACGTCGCAACAGGAATGAAACAGCTCTTGATTAAATATCATAGAATAAAAAAATCCTTAATTATTCATCAAGAGTAAGTCATAATTCAGTATTAGCTGTGTATAAGCGTGCGATTTTCAAAATACTAAGATGATTGAACCTGTTAACGATTTCACTAGCCTAATAGAATCAGAAACTGTAACGGCCAGTGAAATACTTTGTTTGCTGGCAAACTCAGTTGCAATTCCAGTTGCAGTTGCAGTTTCTCTAAAGGTTATTTAAGGGACAATTTAATCTCAATCACTTGTGATAGTGAATCTCTCATGTTTGGATCACGAACTAGTCTCTTTTTTTTCGTATTATATATATATATATATATATATATATATTTGGTCTAGGAATTAATTCGTGCGGGTGGACAAGAGATGGCGCAACGAACGGAGCGTCCCACAGTTCCGTGTATCCACACATGTGTTGCAAACCCTTGTCATCGCGTATCGTTCGTAGTATAGGGCAGTGGATTAAAGCGTCAACAACACCAGTTTGTAGTTAAGTGAACATGGCGCAATTTGTGCCTGATAAAGTGTTTTTGCGGGGTGTCCTGCTGCATTACTTTAACATGCAGAAAAGTGCGACTGAAAGTCATCGTATTTTGGTGGAAGTGTATGGTGACCATGCTCTAGCTGAGCGAACGTGTCAGAAGTGGTTTGCACGGTTTAGAAGTGGTGATTTCGGCTTGGCAGACCAAGAGCGAGCTGGACAGCCAAAAAAATTTCAAGACGAAGAATTGACAGCATTGCTCGAGCAGGATTCGTGTCAAACGCAGGAACAACTTGCAGCAGCATTAGGCGTTGATCAAACAACAGTCTCCAAACGCTTGAAAGCCATGGGAATGATTCAAAAGATGTCACATTGGGTTCCACATGAATTGAAAGACAGAGACGTTGAAAGACGAAAAACCATTTGCGAATTGCTGCTTCAACGACAGAGCAGAAAGGGGTTTCTGCATCGAATTATTACGGGTGATGAGAAGTGGATCCATTACGAGAACCCTAAACGAAAAAAGGCCTGGGTGAAACCAGGTGAACCAGGTCCATCACAACCAAAACGAGATATTCACTGTGCAAAGGTTATGCTGTGCATATGGTGGGATATGAAAGGTGTGGTGTACTATGAGCTGCTTCAACCGGGTGAAACTATGAATGGAGAACGTTATCGACGACAATTAATGCGTTTGAAGCAAGCTCTGGCCAGAACACGACCAGAATGGGAGAACAGACATGATAAACTTATTGTTCAACATGATAACGCTCGCCCACATGTCGCAAAACCGGTCAAAACCTATTTCGAAAATGTCGGATGGGAAGTTTTACCCCACCCGCCGTATTCACCAGACGTTGCTCCTTCGGACTACTACTTGTTCGATTGCATGAACAACGATTTGATTGGACAGCGGTTTACTTCTTCAGAAGATATCGAAACATGGGTCTCTGACTGGATCGCTTCCAAGGATGAGGACTTCTTTCGCCACGGAATCCGTACATTGCCTGACAGATGGGCGAAAGTGGTGGCTAGCGATGGACAATATTTTTCTTAAGGTATTTATGTATTTTGTGTTTGTACTACAGCTTCAATGTGTGCGTACCAACCGCACGAATTAATTCCTAGACCAAATATATAAAGAGAAGAGTTTATCAATTGTTGTTTCGCAGATGCCAGTCATACATTACAATCGTCTAATCATGATGCTGTAAAAGAAGTAGTAAGCATGAACAGATTTAAGAACTTCATAGACAAATTATATGTGATTTGTCATGCATCACTCGCGGATCGCTAGGAACTACAGATCCCTGTAACATTGTTGGGAGCTACAGTATTAAAAATAGGACAAATTTCATCAACAAGGTGCGTAGCTTCCAGTTATAACACTGCTAAAACAGTGTAGCAAAACTAAGAATCGCTGGTATTTCATTTCCAGTAAGCGGAACAAGATAGTACTCATGGGAAGAAAGATCAATCCACATATGAAGCGCTCTATAACAAAATGGCTTCAGTCAAGTTCATCCTAGACTTAGCTTTGATGGTTGATGCATTTCAAAAGTATTTGAGGTGAGCTTGGACTTTCAAGATAGGAATATTGATCTGTACACAGTTTGAAATAACATTTAACGCATACCACAGGCCAAGCAACGAACAGGCTCTCCAAGCTGCTGATAAACTGAAGTTCTGTGGAACTAAAATCTTTTTCACGAAGCTTGGCAGCCTTCAGAAACAAACTGCGTAATTCGATGTTGTATCACTTCGCGCACAAGTGTTAACGATTGGCTATTTCGAATGCTTCCCACAATATTTCTGTTGTACCACGTGCTTATATTCCTGTCACTGCGACGTGAGCTTCTCACCCACACCCCCGCCCTCACATGGGACAAAATAGCCAATTCTCAACAATCTCGTCCTCTTCTAAGGGGAACCGAATATTATTTTTTTTTCCAAATTACAACTGAAATCACAATAAGTTATCATAATATTTTCAACTGAAAGACTAAGTGATGGCGCTGGTGTCTAACAGCAAGTATATTTATACAAATGAGAAATTATTTTGTTTTTCATTCACAAGCATTATCTAAGTCATTCAGTAAATCCATGGATAGGCCTACTGTAAACATGGATTATAACTTTTCTCCTAAAAATATATATTTCTTCATGTACTTTCTCACCTTGTGTCGCGTGCGAACATAAAATAGTAACATCAGTCATACGAAATACGTAAATAAGCACTGTGAACATTCTATTCTATGACAATATGAAAATTAGCTACTTAAGAAGTCACTTTACTTTAATATAATAAACAACATTAATATCGCTTGATAAGCTATTTACTTTTCTCCTGCACTTATTGTTTTGCCTTATGTTTATAAGTCGGAGCAACAAGTAACCTGCCGGCCCAAGATTTCGATAACATGTAGAGATGTGTTTTTACTTGGATCTGAAATACTCTTAGTATGCTTTAACAATACATCAATTGCCAGAGTATATTGAATCTGCTGTGGACTATTTTCTTATGGAAGAATCAACTGGTGTTACCAAACTCAGTGTTGGCGGTATTCGTACCACACTCAGATTGCAAATTTATAATTATTTTTCATTGTTCCTTATAACACTCGTTATTAAACAATTGGGTCATTTCAGAAAAGTGGCTTTTCATTCGAGATGAGGAAATTGTCAAAATTTAAATAAATAAAAAAAGAAAGAGAAAAATTGAAAAGGATAATAACTATTTCACTGATTCATTACGAAGTAGTGTAGTGTATGAGTTAATTCTTTATGTAGGTCTAATAATTTGTATATTGCCTTTTAAAAATGCGATCAGATTAAATGAATGCTTAAGAGATGCAAAAACGAATGTCTGGTATCACGACTGTTGGAACATTCGAAAGAACCTTAAAGATGGAAAAATTTTATACTGTTGGATACGATGCTTCAAAACTTTTGTGTTCTTTTTCACGTGGCTACGGTAGAATTTAAAAGAAGGCGTTATATGCATGTATTTTTTTTTTTTTTTTTAATCTTATGTGGAACCTAAACAGTTTCTTCGAATTTGATGAGTGAAGAGTCGATAGATTCTACATCATCTTACGACTGATACTTGGACTGTGGGGTCATATTTTCTGTTGGATATCAAATGAAAAGACAAGTCGCGAGGATTCAAATGATAATTTTAATTTATAGATATCCTATTAAGTGTGAAAAAATAAACGAATAAATTCTCTATTCAATAAGCAGTAAAGTCAATAGTTTTCAACTTCTTAAAAAATGAACAATTACTTGTTTCGAAGGCAGTGAAGACGCTAGAGGGGCCAAAGGGGATGGTATCCCGGCAGTCTGTCTCCTCTCCAACTGCTCCCACATGTATTGTAATGTAAATCAAATAATAAAAAACTATTTCCTACTTACAAAAAAGGGTGAACCCCTCTCCCCCCAAAAAAGTTTATTTCCCTGTGCTTGTTTCCTCAAGAAATTAAAGCTGGTATCGTCACTCCTGTACTAGGAGCTCAATGTTCTGAATAGGAGCATGAGTACAAGTACACATGTTTTTGATCTGCTAATGATCTCCCTTGTAGGTATATGGTTAGCTTGAGCGTCTTCGGTCCGGGAAATCCCGGTTCGATTCCCGGTGGAAGCTCATGTAGTTGGGAGCCTACATTACGCTGCAAGTTCATCTCTCAAAAAAGCCTCGCTGCTGAAAGAGACGCTAAACTCTAATCCATCCACCTAAACAAAGATCTGCTAATGGGTCACTAAGCCAGCAGAACATAGGAAGAGTGGCTCTGATTCAAACATTTTATGTTCGTTCGCAGCTAACAGAAACGTTAGAAATAAGCATTATAAAGTTTAGTTGTGGCAAAGAGTAGCTGTTGGGGAATTACATGAACTCTCTGATATACAGAGGAGATTATGACCCGTCACGATTAGCTGTACGTTACAATGACAGAATAAATTTAACGTATGATATCTATCTCCTTCCTTCTGGTGCATGTCTACGTTTATATACTAGTTCAAAGATTCAGGGGAGAGAAAATTGCTCCTGGTCCTGCTATCATAAGCCCTGCCACTTAATTTTTAATCTCCTTTATTCTCCCCTCTAATTTATCACAATATATAGTTTTATTTAGTTAGTTGGCAACACTTCTGCGTTGCATAACTGCATTCTTTACAAAGGGTGCAAAGCTTCGTGAAAAAGATTTTAGTTTACAGAACAAAGATAATGCTAATGGCCCAGCTATTTCTTCAGGCACATCTTTTAAGTACATTATCTAAACTTTCATAAAAGTCCTCCTTCCTGAAGTTATTCCGAGTTGTCAAGATGTGCATTTACACTGTATCCAAATAAATGGCTAGCAGAAGCCAAGACAAATATATATTTCTTGGGAAAAGGTTCTTCAACTTTCCAGATTTCACTTTGTGACAAGAAAAAAGATTCGAGCATTTAGGCAGTATCTTCGATCACCAGCTGTTATTTCTGAAAAGTTTCTTATTCAATATACTTTAAAAACTACACACATATACCTTCAGTGTACAGAAGATTGGTCCACATTTATGGAAACGATTTTGTCTCTCCTACACTAGGGCGTAAAGCCGTATTTCCACCAGCGATTGTGCTCGATATGACGACACTGAACATAAACTTTAGCCCGACACCGAAGTTTCCATTGGAGTAGGCTTCTGTTCAGAGAAATCTGATCAAGTTTGGACCACTCCTCCTTACAAACTTTCCACAAGCCAGTCAATGTGCGTAGGCGACGTAAGGAAATCGATCGCTTCAAACACCCGAAAGCACAAAAGTTCATTGGTGCAGCGTCGGGAGACTTGACAGGGATGTCTGAATATGAGATAGCATGGATTCCAGTTTCACGCGTTTTGCGGGCCATGTATGCCACAGTTGTTTGAGCCGTGTGGCTGGCTGCTTTGTATCGATGAATAAAGACTTTCGACATCTCAACACCATACAACAACGGAATATGCTGCCGGTATAATGGCTCCAGAACGTGTTGTTGATAGTATGCTGTGTTAATTTTCACATTTCGTGCAAATCTACGTAGGGGAAGTTTCCCATTATAGCAAAAACCTGCAACGACCATGAAACCACGGGGACCCAACTGGCATGGTCCTTAGCATCCTTGGGATGATAGTAAATGGCTCGAACCTGCTTGGAGTTTGACAAATAGATCCAGGCCTCGTTTAACATGACCACATATTTGCATTTGTCACCCGCTAAATATCGTTCATAGAGCCGTTTGCAATGGACCCTGCGTTCCCGGATGTGTTTGGCTGTGAGTGTACCCGCTGTTCCTGCTGACTGACAACGATAAGCTTTTCTCGAGTGACGATACATTTAGGGGGAATACTGAGTTTCTGTACTTTTTTTCTTTCTTTAAAATTCTGACAAGGTCTACCAGTAAAAATTACTCGATACTGTTTGAAGTTTTAAGAACATAAATATATATTCTCTAAAATCATCGGTTGCGGTAATACCGGTTAAATGGTTTATTCTTTTCGGTTAATTAATGTTGTATCGTATTTTAGTATTTTGTACATCATAACGTTTCTTAAAACCATACTCACCTGATTTTGGCATAACAATGCCAAATTATTTAATTGTTTGGCAACATCAGGATGATCCTTGCCAAGTACTTTCTCCCTAATTTCCAATGCTCTTTTGCATAAAGGTTCTGCTTCTTTGTATTTTCCTCGCTTTCCATACAAGACTGCTAGATTATTCAATGTAGCTGCAACCTACAATAAATTAATAATAGTTAACAAATGCACCACACGAATACTCCAGATATTTTTCCTTGAGCCATATTACATTACGTTGTCTAAGAAATACCAAGCCTTTGGAGAACAAAATTAAGAATACATTTATTGTTATTTGACAATAACATTATGACACCAAATATATATAATTATGTTCGATGACATGCCAATTTTCCTGCAACATCTTAATCCCGTGGCTAAAAGCTCCCGTGGTTTCTGATATATATATATATATATATATACCGGGTGAGGCATTTAAAACTATTTTTTTTTTTTTTTTGAATATCTGGAAAACTAAAAATCGGATTTTGAAGAAGTTGTAATAAAAGTTGTTCGTCTCGAAGGGGGACATCTAATGATACCACACTCGACCCCCTGCTCCCACCCCCTGGGGCGGGAGGAGGGTCAACTTTGAAATCTTAAATAGGAACCCCCAGTTTTTATTCCATATTCTGATTCTCCGTGAAAAAATACGTAACTTTTGTATTGAACATTTTTTTCGTTTCGTCATAGATGGTGCTGTAATCGACAAAAATCAAAATGGCTTACAAACATTTGAAAAATGAGGCATTTAAAACTTTTTTTCTGAATATGGTATTTCTTTGGAAAATGTAGTATTAAATATACACACAATTTACAATTTGTTTATTCAAACAGTAAAATCCAACCTCGTTTTACGATTTCACTTAAATTTAAATTATAAATGTATGTCAAGAACAAAATAATGATAAAAAATGGTGTGAAGTGAATATTCAGAAACAACGAAGTTTTGACTACAGATTTTGGGCCTACTATCCAACAACTAATGTTAATGAAGCTCAACAATGTACAGATTTAAAAAATAGTTAACAGAGTAAGAACTCTGCTATGATTTGCATCTTGTTCCATTGGCTGAATGAATGCACTATATCTAATTTCAAGGAGATTCATTTAATATTTCCCATTCCAGGACACTCCTATCTCACTTCTCATCGTGTTTTATGATAGGATTGAGCTTGAGCTTAAAGGTCGTGATACAATGATACAGCCTAAAGGATATGCTAAAGTATTCCGTAATCATAAACAGTGATCGAGATGTTTGACGAAAGTGCCTTGTACAACTGGAAGTAAGTATCGTAAGAAAATATGAAGAATGCAAATGAATGGCACTTCAAATTCCACAACTGTTAAAAGAAAAGTTATGTTCTTGCAACAGTACCAACTTCACCCATTGCAGTAGGGGATCAAAATCCCTACAACGCTGATGCTAATATGACTCGAAAAATTTTTAAGAAGAGTATGGGCAACACAAATATCGCACTCCAATTGATTCGATACTAATTAAAAAGGAAGAAGTCGAGAACGTCCGGAAACTTCTCATGCCTCATTTTGGATAAAATTGGTTGAGCAATCCAGATATGTACTTTTATTCTGCTTTTATAGGCAGGCAGAATTTCGAAGTTGGTTCAGATAATGATATTCAATATCACCTCATGGACAATGTCGATGATGTAAACTTTCCAACAACACGAAGTAATTTAATTATTTCTTTTACCATTTCTTCATTCCTAGTATTTTAGTATTTTAATCAATATTTTTCGTTGAGATATTAATAATTTGAATACTACTGATATTTCAGAATTAGTATCACATCAATATGATTGTAATTTGACATTTTTAACCTGTTTTAAATATTAGTAGGTGGTAAAATAATTTAATTGTATGTAATAAAATTCGAAATAAGCTAAATAAATAAACTTTTCAATAAAAATTGTGATTGGCAAATTTGTATTTCTGATGTAAACTTTAATTGGCAAAATAAATATATTATTTGTAATAAATTTTAACTGCCAAATGTATATCACGTAAAAGCATTTTAATTCGCAAAAATAAAGTCTGCTTTCAATAATAATGGAACAAAATTTCACTTCTCCAAAAAGTATGGTTTCAAAACGTCCCTTCTCATAGTTTTAGTTTCAAAGCTTCTCTTGTCCAAACATTTTCCTTAATAATATGCAACTAATTAGACTAATAATGCCAATTAGCTTCAGAACGTACTCCAAGCAACATAAATATTCCAAACATAAAATATTTCAACATTCCGATAGGTCTCTGAAGCACTAACTTTTTTTTTTTTTTTTTTTTTTTTTTTAAAGAGACGTTTTGGAAATACACTCGATAATTTATTAATACACAAGCCAATGAATGTTTCAAACTGCTGTCCATTTCACCTACATCGCTGACAGAAATTACACCAACACTGTGAACAAAGTAATGAATTATATTCTGGGGAATCAAACGTTAAGGCTGTAATCCACCAGTTTCTCATTACTGATTTAGAATACCTGCCCTTCCAACCTCCTGAGAGGGCACTGGGGGCATCAACTATGGTGTCATTTAATAGCAAAGAAATCAAAACTATCTGCTTTAATTTTCCTAATCTGATGCATATTTTTTGAGATATTATTTCTCAACTGTTAGTAACCCATTTTGAGTGTTATCGATTACAGCGACACCTATCATGCAACGAAAAAAGTATTAAATACAAAAGTTACGTACTTTTTCCCGGAGAATCCGAAATTGTAATAAAAAATGCAAGTTCCCGTTTAAGATTTCAAAGTTGACTGCCCTCCCGCCACAGGGGGGTGGGGGCAGGAGGTCGAGCGTGGTATCATTGGATGTCTCCCTTCGAGACGAAAATCTTTATTACAACTTTTTCAAAATCCGATTTGTAGTTTTCCAGATATTCAAAAAACAGTTTTAAATATCTCATTTTTCAAATGATTGTAAGCCATTTTGATTTTTGTCGATTACAGCGCCATCTATCACGCAACGAAAAAAAAAAATGTTCAATACAAAAGTTACGTATTTTTTCACGGAGAATCAGAATATGGAATAAAAACTGGGGGTTCCTATTTAAGATTTCAAAGTTGAACCCCCTTCCGCCACAGGGGGGAGGGGGCAGGAGGTCGAGTGTGGTATCTTTGGATGTCCCCTTTCGAGACGAACAACTTTTATTACAACTTTTTCAAAATCCGATTTGTAGTTTTCCAGATATTCAAAAAAAGTGTTTTAAATGCCTCACCCGGTATATATATATATATATATATATATATATATATATATATATATATACAGATGGTGATCAGAAAAATGGAAACAACTCTAGTTGGCAACACGTCAGATGTATGGGTTGGCAGTGGTGTCGTGGCGCCCGCAGAGCCGGATCGCTGGTGGTGGTGTGTTAGGTCGGTCTCCATACTACGTCAGGCGCAGTGGAACAGCAATGTCCAGTGGCTGCAGCAGACGGAGGTAGTGTAAAATGAGAGATCTCTCAGATTTTCAAAGAGGGCAAATTGTTGGTGCGCGGTTATGTGGAGTGAGTGTGACGGCAGTGGCTACTGTGTTAGGTGTGTCGCGTGGGACAGTGTCGAAGGTGATGACGGCCTACACAACACACGGGAAAACCACATCGGGGAAGCGGAACAGTGGGCGGAAGAAAATCATGAGTGACAGGTCACGCCGGGTATTAAAGCGCATTGTCATGCAGAACCATCGTGCCACTACGGAGCAAGTGATGGAGGAACTCAATCAGCACCTCCCCCATCCTGTTTCGACAATCACAGTCCGCCGCGAATTACATGATATGAACTTACGGGGTCGTGTTGCACGGGCCAAACCGCTCATCAGCGACCATAACGCTTTCGCACGCCGCAAATGGTGCCCCGACCATGCAACTTGGACCTTTGAGGACTGGAAACGTGTGATATAGTCGGATGAGTCATCCTTCACCCTATTCCCAACCACGGACCGTGTTTATGTGTGGAGAACGCCCAAAGAAGCTTATGATTTGCAGTGTCTCCGCCCAACTGTGAAACATGGCGGCGGCTCGGTGATGCTGTGGGCCGCCGAATCATGGTTTTCATTGGGTCCTGTGGTCACACTTAGCGGACGAATCACTGCCAACGATTATATCGCAATTTTAGGAGACCATTTGCATCCTATGGTCCGGATGTTGTTTCCGGACCATGACGCCATCTTCCAGGATGTTAATGCACCCATTCACACAGCTGGCGTTGTTGCAGCGTGGTTTGAGGAACATCGGGATGAAGTTCAACACCTTCTCTGGCCCGCCCAATCCCCAGATCTCAAAATAATTGAACATCTGTGGTCCGTCTTGGAAACACGACTCCGGCGACGAATTCCACCTTCTTCCTCTCTCACAGAACTGACCGATGCCCTGCACGAGGAATGGTGTAAAATTCCACTTGCTACCATTCACGACCTCTATGCCTCCATCCCACGTCGCATCAAGGCTGTTCTGAAGGCGAAAGGTGGCCCGACACCATATTAATCTGGTAAGTTGCAATTTCGTTCAGGTGTTTCCATTTTTCTGATCACCATCTGTATATATATATATATGTGTATGTGTGTGTGTGTGTGTGTGTGAGGTTCTTTATAGGGTTTACAACTTCAATCAGTTATAATACTTTATTGAAACCACTGCAAAACACTTCAAATTGACTCATGTAGTGAGTAGCAGCAGAGTTGACCACACATGGCGCCACCGGTCAGTCGTTGAAAATGGAGACTTTCACTGGTGCGGAAAATGCTAAGTGCGTATTTTGGTTTGAAGAAACGAAGTCAGCAACGAGTGTACAGCGTAAGTTTCGCACATAATACAGCAAGGAATCACCCAGCAGACCAACATTGTACAAATGTCACCAGACACTTGTTGAAATAGGTTGTTCTGTGCGACACACAAAGGCTCCAGGGCGCTCACCCGTGACTAACGATATGGTGGAAGCAGTTAGAGGGAGTTTTGTCCGCAGTCCTCGAAAATCTACACGACGTGCATCACAAAAAACTAGTATCCCTCAGACCACTGTTTGGCGTGTATTGCGTAGACGTTTGTCCATGAAGCCATACAGATTTTCCTTGATTCAAGCACTGAGTGAAGCGGATAAACATACCCGACATGAATTCTGTGTTGCCATGTTGGATCGCATTACTGGTGATGAGTCATTCTTGAACAGTATTCAATGACGAATCAACTTTTCACCTTTCCGGCCGAAGTCAACGCACACAATTGTATTTGGGGCACGGAAAACTTACTTGCGCACATGGAGCTGGTTCGTGACAGCCTCAAAGTAAACGTGTTTTGCGCTGTTTCCAGAGCAAAGGTGTATGGACGATTCTTTTTTGCTGATAGCACCATCACCGGTATCGCCTATCTTGATATGCTCTAGAACCCCCTTGTTCCACAGCTAGATGAAGATGATCACGACGGCCGTTTATGGTGGCAACAAGATGGCGCCCCGCCGCACTACCTGATCGACGTAAGGGAACTTCTTGATCAGCGTTTCCCAGATAAGTGGATAGGCCGTGGTGATAAGCCTGGCCACTTGACTTCTTTCTGTGGAGGTTTATGAAAGGTAAGGTGTACACCCCTCCCCTACCTGATATGTTAATGAACTTGAAACATCGCATCACAACAGCCATCGCGGACGTTATCCCCGAAATGCTGGCTACTGTTTGGCAGGAAATCGACTTTCGTTGAGATGTGTGACCTGCAGGTGCACACACTGAGCCATAATGGATCTGTCACAAAAAACTTGAAGTGTTTTGCAATATAATGATATATAAACCAAGTCTGTATGTGGTTCCACTAAAGAATTATAAGTGATTGAAGTTATAAACCTTATAAAGATTCACCCTGTGTATATATAAAGTGACAAGTGGTTCTCTCATGCCTCTTATCAAACCAACTTAACACTAGTCTGGTGGTTCTACGGAGACCGAAACAAATGATAATCTGACAGCGTCAGGCTCAGGCTATACGGTTGATAATTGAAACCTAGAAGCCAAGTTCCTTCAATTTTTGGCGGGTCGTTAAATATACAGAACGGACAATTTGTCTTGATATGCCCTTGTAACTTTTAAACTAATGAACAAAAAAGGGTGACATTTTGTACCATCACAATATCGGCAGGGAGACGTTGTTTGGCAAATTTAGCAATACCACAAGCAGGGTGTCTACTAAAATGCCAAAATGAAATTTCGTGACCTTTCCTTTACCAAAACACAAAATTTCGTAAATTAAAAAAAAACTAATAACAATACCTATATTCTTCAGCACTTATCTTTATCCTATCTCTACTTTCAAAGGTTGTTCCTTGGAGTGATAAAAGGCTGGTGTCTTCTCACAGTTGAATAAACTGGTTAGATGCGTAAGTGGTTTCGGCGATGCGACGCGATTTGCATCGCCACTGCTCAATGATGCCAGCTGAAGAACAGTCTCAAGAACGAATTTCAATGTGAATTAGGTCGAATTTTCATGCATGCGATAGAAGCGTGCTTTGCTTGCGATTTGGTAGCGTCTAAAGCAGACAAAAGAAATTTTTGGTGGTGAATTTTGGCGTTTTATACCTAGGTACAATAAAATTTTCCAGTCTGTACTTATATTCGTACAGATAAAAATATCTTGACCCTAAAGCTAAATTTCGTGACTTTTTCTTGACTTTCATGACAGTTTTCTGATTTCGTGACCGATAGACACCCTGATAAGGTTAATGGTGTTGTCTCTATTGGAAACCACGTACGTAATTTGATGTGATATTTAACTAAAAACACTTCTCCAAAAAATCACATTTTCACAATTCCTTGTAACTTGTTTCTATTTCTTCGAACACATCATCTGATGACTGTAGTATTCAATTTAAAATGTTTTGGATATGCATTACCATGTCCACTTGCATTATTACCGCTGTAGAACTCTCCCAACTTCGGTTGTTTTTCGATATTTGTAATACCGTAGCGTCCTTAGCTTGTAACATTAAATAATAAGTGTGGTATTTTGTGTTTTCGTTTTCGTACACAGAGATTTGAAATTTGTAATAACCTGACGTACGTAGTGCCATTTGAAAAATTAAAACTTTATGTTGAGTTGGCAACACTGTTAATCTCGTATCACAGATACGCCAAACAATATTCCCTTGACGATATTTTCATGGTACAAAATTTCAACGTTTTTTGTTCATTAGTTTAAAAGTTAGAAGGACGTACCAAGACAAGCCGTCCACCCTGTATACGTGATGTGGAGTTGTCAGCGTGATATACGACATTCTTTCTGTTCATCAGTTTCGGTAATTTCTTTTGAATTGCTAAATGCATTTACACTAATTGTCAACAATACAGGTCCGAGTCTTATCATTCTGGCCACCGACAGCAACCTGTAACGCACAACATCCTTCCAACCCCATCAAACGCACAGCATAGCTTCCTGGACATCAGTGTAAGGTTTGCCACAGGCTATAGCTTCCTATCACCGCAATCACAAACTTTTTCACACACTGTTGTCATAGGTTATCAACTTTTCACCACTCGTGATCAACCGCTTCAGAAATTGCTGGAGTTCATTACGTTTCAGTAGAAATTAGATCGAGTAAATGTTTTTGAGTCAGATCATGGTGGCACCTAAACGTTGAGCTTATTTTTGTAGTCAGCTATCTGCAAACAGTTTACTACTGTTTCGTGATGAATGTTTAAGGAGCATCTTGGACATCGAAATTTTCAGAATGAAAGCGACTGACTTTTGGCTATTGCTTTTGATAACGTATCTTACTCATAAACACAATAAATTTTTTGACAGACCTGCACAGCATTTGTGCTTTTATCGAGATAAAATTGTAAAATGCAACGTCGTTTTGTGCAAAGTTTACTCACCTTTATGGCACAATACCTTACATCTGATTATAAGAATTCCAACACTTTTTGCACATCTACATGCTTTGACTGTCAGCTGTTCAACGAGATTAGGTCTGACCTGCTGTGACAATGATGGACCTGAAATCTGGGAAACTAACACCATCTCATGCGCAAAAGGCTCAATACTCTTTAGACGACTTGATACTTTCACCCCAGATTCTCGATTATAGAAAAAGATAAACTTCTATCTTAAAAGTAAATTGCTAGTCATTATTCTTATTTTCGATGAATTTGCATGCCAAGTAGGTTGCACTTGATTTTCACACGTAAAGCACCAGAAAAAAAATGCACATGTAATAAATGGCATACATAACTTAAAGAAAGTACTATAGCAGTGCTTCACTCTCTTACTATCTTCTACGTACAGCAGGAATGAAGTTTACTGAATTTGTTAAGGTAAATTGAATTAAAAATAAATATTTCATTACTTACAGCTGGATGATTTTCTCCTAACGTTTTCTCCCTGATAGCAAGAGCATCATTCAATAAATTGGCAGCCTCCTTGTATTTGTTCTGATCCCTGTAAGGTAAGTAAATATATGGCAGCTTCATGAACATTAGCAAAGTTCGAGTTAGTATAGTCATAACTGATAACTTTGTTGGTTATACAGTAGAATCAACCGTGCATTTAATACAGATACAACATATATTTTAAGTTAGTGAGATTATGTCTACGGTAAGATTATAAAATGCAATTGTATTAAAATTTTGGGTGCCTACGGATATATCACAGTTCAAGTAGTTCCATTAACTTCAGCGCAAACTTCTGAAATTCATTTTGCAGGCGACCGAGTTTCACAATACATATCGGTTTACTAGCTATGTACCCTTACAGAATATTCAAGTGAATACATCACTATTTGTTTATTACTAAAGTGTACGTCATATAAAGGATAAGATACAGAGAGAAAGAATTTTTCAGTTCCTTTTTGAATGAACATTTACATTCATTAATTCTTGGATTTTAAGTATAAATCAATATTTAATATACAAAAATATTTAATTGTATTACCTTTTCCGTATGCACGTATTATGTTAATGTGCGTACTCGTCTCGTGCGTCAAGTTACAACGAAAACTGCTTAGTCCTCAAAGGAGAGGTAAATCTTGCTGTACCGTCTGAAACTAACATTCGATCATTGCTGGATCTTATAACGATACTAGTTCTTGTCCTTCGAGGCTAAGAACTTCTCCGTTGTAGCTTCCAGCTATTCTTGGTTGTTGTTAACTCACGGAAGTACGAAGTGAACCATGGATAGTGGATAAATAATAATCCGAGGTTCGGAGTAGATGCAGGTATGGCATCAGTTCAATTTCCGCAAGTCCTTATGTTTATTCCGAGTCGTTCTAGAAGTATATTTTTGCATTGCCTAGCTGCAAAAGAGCTTATTATTTTCAGGATATTTTCGGTACACAAAGCAAACATCTGCTCCAACTGTCAGCCAAGGCTGGTGGCGTGATTCTGTATTTTAGTTTCTTTGGAGACAACACCTATTATTTGGAGGGCAAATTGGAATTGATGGTTCGATCGTCCACGACCTACAAGTGAATTGTAACATAATTACACCAGACGCACAGCATCACTTTGTGCTCGAAATGCCAGTATTACGCGAGTTTCTGGCACCTAGACCTTGTATAACCACTCTTTATGAACGGTAGACTTTCGGAAAAATATCAATTTTCCACAGCGTTTATTATTTTACTAAGGAAATGCAAATGCCGTGGTTTGCCAGGAGTTTTGCATATTCTCTAGTTTCTGTGCCTGAGATAGACTCAATTCGGTTGTTCCGGATGCTTTTTGCCATGGTCGTGAGGAATTGTGAGATATCGAGCTCCGCTGATTTCTCCTAGTGCTAGACGTGGAATATGTCTCTATGCTCAGGCGCACAATCTCGGATTTCACAGCTTTCGGTCTACCTGACCTCGGCCAAGTTCTTGTAACCAACAAATTCCTTAGATTATTGGTTAATGAGTTGTGATCTATTGTCTTCATCTTTAGCACACGAGTGTTTCGGGTTGCTTCCGCGTTGATGATGATTCAGACGTAAAGCGAAAATTCCCGATTTAGACTTCACTGTACTTTCTTCATGTTTGAGCCTGTCAAATCACACATGCAATGCCGCACTTTACAACTTCTCAGGGCACAAATCAGAACTATCTATACCCGTATTAGTAAGCACCTTCAACGGCTTGAACTGCTTTTAACACGGGATATACTGCAAACGTCATACGGGAATACTAGAAAACTTATGACTCAACTTCGTATAATGCTGTGATATGGCATAGGAGGAGGAAGAAAATTATATTGGAGTAGAAAAAGTTACTAACAATATGGTAACTGGAATACGAGTAATGGTCACTACAAGAATGCGTTGAAGTGGTGAATTATACAGGGTTAGCATAAATCAGGTTACAAAACAATATGTCTATGGATATCTCTAGATCTTACGTCATTTGATTTCTTTCTGTGGAATATGTAAAGGACAGTTTATCTACTCAATGGACGAGACTTCCAGTGCGTGTTTTCACAGTATAAATATTTTACATCTTCGTATTCTTTTGTGGTTGATAACGATGGCGAAGATGTTTTTGATATTACTGCAACTTCTGCCTATATCTAATTTTGATTATGTTATTTGAAGAAAGAGAAATAAAGTTCCGTAAGTCTGTCTTTCTATGAATGATGATGATTTTTTGATGACCCACTGTTATCAATATTATGTTTTGTATCTTCAAGGCATTTTAAAAAAGACCTGATGTTGGGATGTCGTTATATTAGAATCTCAAATATATTCTTTAATTGTGGTGTGTGTGTTCCTTTCACAAAAAAGGTTTTATTATTATGTTTAAATAAATCTTGAACAGGATAAAGCGGTAAAAGCAAGTAACTTTTGGGTTTATTTATAACAAAAATTCTTACCACTGTACCTCACTGCAGATTCAGTAGCGTCTTCGAATTTATTATCCTAACATAAAGTATCATTTATGCATATATATTTACACATTTACATATATATATTTATCCTTTTGAAGCTTACATATTTATAAAGTCCATACCTGTACACCAAGGCAAGAATGTTGAGCATGGTTGCTACGTCAGGATGATCATGCCCACTAGTCTTCTCTAGATCTTCCAAAGCTTGTTTACAGAGAGGAACTGCTACTTCATAACGTCCTTGTGAGGCGTATTGAATTACTAAGTTATGTAATGTTCTAAGTCTTGCAGGAATTTCATATCCCGCATTAACTTGCTGTGCAAACTGACTGGGTGGAGTTGGTGACATGGCTGAACAGAAAAATAAATTATGTTATGTTTTAATCATTCATTATATGTAAACTAATAACTTTACATGTAATAACTTAATATGTAAACACATACATTTAATGTTACCATAAAATAGTTATCACAATAGTGGAAACACCTTAGGTTTATGCAAATTACCTACTTAATATGCTGTTCGAACTTTAGCTTATGGTACAGTTCGTATTAATCGCGAAATTAAGAGCCTAATAACTTGAATGATTCACGACAAGTAAAAGTGAGAGTAATAGATACGGAGTAGGTGCGTTGTATTGCAAAGATCTTTTTGTACCTGTTAATGTCTATAATTCAGTACCAAGTCTGCCATGGAAGAAAACATTAGATTGAAATCATGCAAACACAATGATAAAAGCACTTAGGTAAGATTAGTAACGTAGTAGGATATTAATCACCTTTGGCCGGGGCTACGCGGCAAGAGTAAAAAAAATGGCCCAAGATAGTATGAAAGAGAAAAGAAGTCAAATACTTGTCAGGTTTGTCCATTGAACTGGAAACTAAAAATGCGCTCAGTGACAATACACAAGAGGAAGCAAGAAATGAGTTAAGTATAAACACTGCAGTATTCCAAGTGCGTAAAGTCGTAACACTGAAAGTAGTTCAGCATTGAATACTAAAGAAAAGATGGGCAATCTAAAACCATACGTACATGTAGTTGTAAAAAAGTAAATAATATATTATATTATATTATATATATATATATATATATATATATATATATATATATATATATATATATAAATACAGTATAGTCTTGAAACTGCTGTAATAAGGAGCGAAACACTTGTTGAAATTCGTTAGAGTTGGTGCTTGGCTTCTTATATTGGACTAGATAGAAATAACTAGTTGGACGAAGTATCTTCCATAGGGGTATAGGTAGAAAATCCAACTTCGACGCCAAGAGGATCCAAAAGGTCTGGAGTACAAGTTCCAGAAGGTCTGGTAGCGTTAGGTAGTGCCTGATAACTTGGTAGCGCTCTCCAGCTTCCAGAGTCCAAGATGAAGGATGGTGAGGCATTGATTTTAGACGGGCAAAACAGTAGAGCATCAGCCGATAACGGTGCTGGGTTAAAGATGACTCGTGTGCCTCAACGTATGAATTACAAGCTGCGAATAGGACCGATACGGAATGCACTAGTCGCTACTGTACACCAAAATGATTAACAGTGTTCAGTTGATGTAACATGATAAGTCTGGAGGATCCATAAACAATACATCCATAGTCCAACTTTAAGCAGATTAGGGTACGATATAGTTTAAAACGACAATGCAATAAGCACCCCAAGAAATATGAAGCAACACTTTCAGGAGATTAAGCGCTCTTAGGCACCCAGATTTTAGCTCTCGTAGGTGGACTGCACAAGACAGCCAGTGTTCAAGACTGAAGGCCTACAAATCGGATGTCAACAAACGACAAGAGTCTACGGCACATATAAAGATCTGGATGATATGCGCAGTTACGTAAGCTACAAAAATGGACACTGTCTTGTCGATGTAGAATGTAAATCCAGTGGTCGTTAACCAGTGTGAAAGCTTGTTCACAGGGAGCTGTAATTGTCTAGCGCAGCAACACGGAGATCACAAGAACGGTAATAAATATCAAAGTCGTCCTTGAACGGGAGCAAGTTTCTTTCAAAGTATCATCTACCACCACAGCAAAGGATCATACTTCAGACACTATTTTCTTGCAAGAAGCGGCTGGAGAATGTGGATCCTAATCGAACTCGAAAATATTGATCTCCAAAAACTGGTGTAGAGTCAAGTCCACATGATCTTGCACTCCCCAAAGAAACAGCTGACGTAAAATTTCATAACGCCAAATATGTCAATCTATCAGAAAATCAAGGAAGATGCGATCAGCATCCTGAATTGCACTCTCTGAGATGAGCAAGATTATCAGTAGTGGAACGGAAGTTCCGGAAACCAAATGGAAACTGGAAAGCAAAGAGTTAGTTTTCAAATACCACACTAAGCAAATTTTGATTATTTTCTCAAATAACTTGCGTTAAATGACTGGTTAGCGAAATTGGTCTATAACTGGAGATAGAGGTAGCCGAATTCACGTCAGAGAGCAGAAAAGGATCCTTCAATCGAGATAAGATTACAGGGGTCTAAAAGATGTTCTTTGCCGGTGGCAGGAAGACTATAAGCATAGAGTAATGTATCGAATCTGGTCCAGGTGCAGTGTATTTAGAGCTAATGAAATCAGTGATTAAATTCAGAAGCAGTAAAGGGCAAATTGTAGTCTTTATTATTTGATGACGTATAATGTAACTGTCTACATTCTACTCATGCTTTAACTTGTACGAAGTCCGGCGAGCAATTTGCTGAACAAGAAACTGCAGCTACATGTTAGTCCAATTCATTAGCAATCCGCTTCTGGTCTGCAAACAGTTCATCTTGCACAAAGAGCGTAAAAAGTTGACAGAAGTGGAATAGCCCTAAAAATGACGAACTTTGGACCAAACAGCACTCATGGAACTACTTGCAAACTGAAGACATAGTCGCAGCAGCTACGTCGTTTCCCTTGTTTAATCAAGTATCGTGCTCTAGCACAAAGGGGATGTAACTGTGCCGAACAGTTAGCTGCACGAGCACGATTGAAGCGACAAAGTGCTCGGCGTCGTGCAAGAATACTTTGACGTATTTCTTCCGACCACAAAGAAACATTAGGTTTCAAGAAGCTCCATGTAACAGTGGAATAGAGGCATTAGCACCAGTTATAACGCTTGCGTGAAAGGCCTCAAGGATCATCAACTGAAATGAGGGTCTAGTATGAAATCAAAGATGTCCTTGGTCGACACGGCGGAAATCGTAAGGAGGCAAATTATTAAATTGTAAAGCGGGTAGCCAAGTGAAAACGATCGGAAAATAATCACTGCTACATAAATCATGGTGTACACGCCATTAAAGATTAAATACAAATCGTCGTAGGCTGCACAGAGAAAGATTCAGATGTGTAGGATTGTCATCGCTTAATAAGATATGGTATGAAGTGTCCAGGAAAGTTGCCAATTTTCGACATCGAGGCTCGGCATGAAGAAAACCCCACAGCTCATGATATAAGAATTGAAGTCGCCTATCAGAGCAGGTAGCAGCAGTGAGAAGGCGTTTAAATTCTTCGAAGTGAGTGAATAGCCATTCATGTTCCATTGTAGAAGAATTATTGAGTTAGAATTAAGAACGACCGAAGTTTTACTGTTTCCCCTTTTTTATTCTTGCCTTTAAAAAGAAGGAAATTACCAAGATCCTCTTCCACCATGCCTTCATCATAGAAATATCAATCTGTGTAGGACTGAGTGGTATTTCTGTTTTCTCTCCTCCAGAGGACTCAAAGACTGTTGACGTACAAGTTCTTATTTCACAGTGTAGATGGTGGAAGCAACAGACTGAGATTTAACTGATCGCTCAACTGTACCATCCAATGTTAACTTTCATTCTGTAGTAGTATATATTTTAGGTGCTTTCGACGTGGGTGGTGTACTCTTTAACAATTATTCCCTCAAGGATTGTTGAGTAGGATCCCGAGGAATTCCTCCGGAAGTAGAACTGCTTTGCGTAAACTGATATTGGTGGCTGCTATGCAGAGTTCACTGCTGGCACAACAGAAAGATTAAATGTCCGAGTGCTGATACCAACAGTCTGTATTCCGTGCGAATGAACAATTTCACAGCAGATGAAAAAGTGAAGGAAGATATGCGCCGGTTTGATGCGGAGCTGGGAGCGGGAACCTTTTCAGTAATCGTAACTTCACGGAATACTTTCTCATCCTTGAATGTCGGACGTCAAGAGACCAGCCAGATGTGCTACTTTACAACTGGCACATGTAGGCGGGGCTGCATACTGTGTTGGATCATGTGCTCATTTCCAGAAGAATATGAACCATTCTTCATGCAGTGCAACATCCTCAGTTGAATCACTGGTAATGAAAGAGAAAGTACGTACCGGACTCACTGCTCTAGACTTGACTACAGGTGATCAATAATGTTCGGTCATAGAATTTCGAGGGCTAGAGAAAGTATTAAGTCCTGTTATTCCTCAAACCACGTCTTGTGTATTAGCGCACTGTTACCGAACAATGCATCATTGTTTGTGAACACCAACAACACAGGTAGCAACCTGGTCACCTAAAATGTTCACATAAGGATCACTAATTCGTCCTTTGAGTATACTGACGTCCTCATTTAACAGTATAATCTGTCAATCATCCCTTGAGTAGGAACAGTCAACGAAATACTGGCCCACATCAACAAGGGTCGATCAAACAGCAACGCACAATCTACTGTAGCTCGGCAATGGTAACCACTAGAGAAATTAAATTTTGTAAGTGTGAGTACTGGTGTCAACGTTAAACCACCATGGATTATTAACGTGACACCCTATCACATTAACGTGTGTGATCGAATTTCTCTGCAAATTCGGCAATAACTCAGGAAGATAGATTCACAATAAGCTGCTGCCAATCAATGGAGAGAACACAGTAAATCGATGTAATGTATGCAGATGGCTTCAGAGGTTGATGATTATAGCATGCAGAGTCAGAGCATGCCACGGTCAGGCAGATAGTCAACAGTCACGTCCAACAGAACGCTTCCATAATCGAGAAACTCATCCAGAAAGACGGACGCATCACCACGAGACACATCATGTAGCACACAGATATGATACAAGGATGTTAACACTAATCCAACGATTGGGGCAGAGAAAAACAAATTGTGCTCCTAGGGATCCACGACTATTGACAACAGAGATAATGTTAATCAAGAGCAACGTGTGTGATAATACTATGCTAAGTTCCTCAGGAAATTGTCCACTTCCTTTCGGTCCTCTGAGAGGAAAAAGCAGTCGATGGAATGTAAGGATTCAATGGCTCCGCGTCGAAAGAAGCCACAAATTGCCGAGTCACACAAATTGATAGCGACGGTCGTTTGGGATAACAGGAAAATTATTTTCATAGACTCTCTCGAACACGAAACGAACTTCCCAAATAATGATACTGTTTATCCTTTGACATAATGGAGCGTATCTTACAACCAAACGCCATCAAATTATCACGATAACGCAAGACCGCATACTGCACACATGACAGTGCAGAATTAGCCAACTGGAATGGACAGTGCTGCCAAAATCGTCATACAGTCCCGATGTAGTGCCATCGTATTTCTATTTGCTTGGACGATTGAAGGCTCATCTGCGTGGGAAAGTGTTAGGATGACGAATTCGTTGCGTGTGTGTGTGTAAAAAACAGTGTAAAGACTAAGCTCAAGAGTTTTAAGAACAGCATCTGTGTCATGAGAGAGCGGTATAGTGAAGCAAATGAATCATATAGAATGATATTTCCGAAAGATCAATGGCTTTTTCGAACAAAATTTCATTTCTCTAGTACTTACCATTACCGATCAAAAGTAGATTGTGCATTACTTCTGACCGACCTTTGTATGTTTAACTGCAGAAGAACGCAATCCGGAGAACACGCCTCTTAGGAAGGCTACCATATATATATGTACTATACCCATATATTATACCGTCTGCTATCATCAAACCATATTACTACTATATTCCAATCATCGATGGTCCAATTCTATTTTCTCGACAAAATCTTTTGCTCTACTGCATTGGCGGCGCTGATCGAAAGTTTGGGTACTGCAACCCTACTGTGATGTTGAGGTTGTGCAGCTCTCGTCGGACTGTGGTTATAGTAACGTAATTTCAGATGCTGATTTCTGCAGTCAGTTATGCCTCATTAACTTTTCGGTTCTTCGTAATATCACGCCATTCTTCTCGTCTGGGCTTGGTTTCCACCTATTATTCCTCTTTGTTGATTATTTCTCACCACGAGTTCTGTATACTCTCGATACATCTAATACACTGGTAATCTTGAATACATTTGCTACAATTAAACATGCACCCTTAATTTGACATATTTGAAAACGGGAGAAGTCTTCCAGTTTTGCACCACCAACGCCTATCCTACTATGCACATGAATCCGTACACCACCACTTCGCTTATTACTATCACCCACAACATTAAGCAGTCGCAGTGCACGAACATCCAAAGTAACTAAGTAACGAAGATTACGGTGTTTACCTTATTTTTAGTTGATAATGCCTTCTTTGACAATTCCTAAGAAAGCTTTTCCATTTGTGTATATTTACAAAAAATAGCAAATCCTTCTTAGACATGCCAAAGAATGAATTATTAGTTAGATTAGTAGATTTCAATGCATGATACTACAACATAGTACGAAGTTTCTTGAAAGTTCAGAGGGGAAATCTACAGAAATATGAATAATTAAAAAAGTTAAATTTTATGTATTTTACCCGTGTTTTATTTATTTTATTTTATTTCAACTTACGTTTCAAACACACTGACTGTGTTCGCCGTCAGAATAAGTTGAAGTAAAATAAACAAAACACAGATAAAATACTGAAAGTTGAACTTTTTAAAATCACAAACATCTCCGTGATAATTATGTGGAATTTATAAATATGAAGTAAATGTACACTTTGCAGCAAAAAACCTGCAACATGAGCATGTAAGTTTATTGTGAAACTACGCCTAACAGTGCAAAGAATCAACATAACGCTAAGTGGCATGAATCACGCCAGGAGCAAACTCGGCGTCCTCAACTGTATACTTATTTTTGGAGCAAAACACTTCGTAGTTTCACAATATACTTACATGCTCATGTTGCAGGTTTTTTGCTGCGGACTGTTCAATTAGCATTTTTATAATTTTAATGTTTTTGAGGATTTATTTAGCTTTAAAAAAAAGTTAATTAGTAAATCACTGAGAAAAAGTGCGGTACAGAAATATTTTTAGAAGTAGAACCTTTTCAGTATATTGGATGCACTATTGCGAGAAACGTTACATGTTACATTGTTATTTAAAAAGAAGATCTGACTAGAGCAAACAAATCTGAATATCCTGTGTTACAGTTTCGGCAATATGTATTTTTTTTTTTTTTTTATCAGATAATGTCATTAATGAAAGGAATGGTAATATCGTCGAAAGTAATACGGGTTATTAACGCGAGTGTTTGCTTTGGTCACATTTTGTTTGTTTTCAAGTTATACGTAGTTCCAAAGCTAGAATGAGCATTATTCAGTTACATCAGTGTCTGACATTGCAGAACATCAGTCCATGAGAATTTTATTTCATTGTAAAAATTAATTTATTATTTACTAAGATTTGTACAGGAAAGTAAGTAACATCTAATACTATTTGGAGGGTAGCCAAATTATCTGCCTAAGTGTTTATTTGCTTTTACAAATTTACATTAAAATATAAATAGATCAGAATTCCGACTGAAACATTCAATCTACTGCAGCATCAATCAACTCCAGTTTATCATCATCAATTCCTCCTGATAATACAGAAGGCTGATTGGATTATCCGAGAGACTTTCAAAGTGTACTTACTCTACCAAAAAACGTGCCGCTACTACTGGCTACATTCCATCGGACTACCAACGCTATGGACTATTCCACGACATTCTTACTGCAACAAACTTACGTTGGAGCAGATACAGAAATCCCAGTTTCCTTGCCAGTTTCCAACAGGCAAGTGAAAGTTAAGAGGGCAGCGATATAGTAAACGTTATGAACAATCTTAATATACAGAAATCAATCGGACTAGTCAGAAAGCTTTTACAGCAATGTTCCATGTCATGATAAAACTGGAGGGATTATCTGGCGATATGGCTGCATGTGGATCCGCATCTGGTTCTTGTTGGCTTCGTACAAATGAAAGTCTTTCCCATAGACTTGTGTCATGATGGATTTTTGGAAGTATGCAGTGTTTATCTTCACGTTTTTGCTCACTCTACGTATCTCCAATTTCCTCACTTAACTGTATCCGGCGTCGGCGGTAAACTCAAGACGTCCCTTATCAGAAGTGTCAGAAGACGTAATTGCCCGAATGCTACCATTATCCGGGAAATAAATATCGACTAAACCTGTAATTTATGCCCACCAGTGGCCTTTGTTTAATTTGCAGCAGCCTTGCCTTATGTTCAACGTTGTAACGCGGAGTAAATTTTCGCCCTTATACGCAATACAGGCCAAAATGGCAATGCACAATGCAGCTGGCAATAGATTGAGCCAGATTTAATTTCTAAGCCACATCACGTTGGAGTTATCTGGATTCTATTGCTTCGCCAGTCGCCGAATTTTATGAAGCACCTCAAATGACAAACGCTGGTATCCGCCGAGTTTTTCTTCTTTTTTGTTAGGGAGAGGGGGGGGGGACCAATGTATCTGCATATGCTCATTTGTAAAAAATTAAAAAAGAAATATTTGCGTTTTACGCCCCACGGTTATGCCGGGCAGGCTAAAGAAGACGATGATGATGATAAATGAATGAAATGGTGGAATGGAGAAAGGGGAGGAAACCCACGCACATGGCGCGAACTGGAAGGTCCATTTGTGTTGGCCTGGCCAAGTTATCTTTATCTGTAGTCACTCTGATGGTTAAACCATTTTCTCGACATTATTTCAGTGTTTGGTTGTTTGAAAAAAAAAAAAATGTATGTCGAAGGGTCATGATGTATTCTTCAAAATAACTGTTTACTATCGACGGCATTTCGCTCGTACGAACATCATACTCCAGCATCTTCAAACCGAAAAACTGATCAACGACTCTGGCGTAATTGTACAGGTGACTGCAAGAGTTGCCAAATCGGTCGGATATAAATTGTTTAACCTTCTGTACATAAATACATATCTAATGTACTTGTTTGACTTCATATGCATATTCTATTTTTAAAAAAATGTGTAGCAATAATTAATAACTACTTACTGGTCCTCTCTTCAGAATCGTCATCTGGGAATAAATCTACGACCGGATCATCTTGTTTGGGTTTATCTTGTTTCACTTCCGATGAAGTCGTATCGTCGCTCTCAAAAGGAAAAAAGAAATAACTTACAACATCTCTTCCCATCAATACGCAATATTCAATAAAACCGTCCACAAATATAGAAAACTGTTGCTACCAGCACTATACCAGAGAAGGACTGTTCTGCTCAAAGCCAAGACAGTTCATATCCACTATTCACCTCTTTATACACAGATATATTTGTAATCAGAAAAAAAAATAACTGAATGTACACTAAACATTTCGTAGTTTGAGGATCATATATTGAAAGCTGAAATCTGTAAAATTCTTAATTTCACTGCAACACTATGAACATTGTTTAACAATGAAATGTCACACATGGCTATTTTATAAGAGAAAACTTTATACATTTAGCTCCTGACGATATCTTAGTGAATTACGTCTAATAGATCAGACATAGTTAAATTTACAACTGACATTAGGTTTACTCAGAGCACCATGATCAAATATAACAAAAATATGATATAGTAAGCATTACAAAGTAGAAATAATCACAAGTTACTATATTTTAGTACTTAAGACACAGCAATGTAACTGTAACTTAGAACTTCACAAACATCCATTATCTTCACATTTCCCGCGTCTTCTTAAATTAAAGGAATTTAACTGAATAATTAACCTTTCTTAACAAGAAGTCATCCTCCAATAGTAGCATACAAAGTATTGTGTCTTACTTTTTCCTCAATGTAACTAGTTACCTACTTTCTTTCTTCTTTTTCTAACTGCACTTGATTAATGAAAAACGTAAAAAACGTTTCACTTGGAACATACTGATCAACTAATTTTTATGATATTGTAATTAACATTTTCGCTATTTAAATACAAAATTATACCATCGAGCAAGTGAGGAAAAAAATTAAACTATCAAAATAACGTCAGAATAATAAAACATCCAATACTTTAGTACAAAAATACTATTAATCCGAAGACGAATGGAGAACAGAATTCCTGTTTGAACACATTGGTCACGGGTTTATTTAAATTTCATCTTAATATAAAATAGCAAATGTGCGACTTTATACATCACTCGTATATATTACTTACTATAACATCTTGGTCATATTTTCGTATAGAGGACATAAATTCAAGATGTTTCTTCTCTTCCTCCAATTGCGCTACAGCTTGTTCTGACGCCTGTAGTTTTTGCTGTGTATTTGCTAATTCATCTCGAAGCCAAGCGTTTTCTTGGCATAATCTCCGTACTTGCGTCCTTAGCTTCTGTTTTTCAGCTTCTACTACTTGAAGATGTGAAGCTAGCGCCATCATAACCTAAAATCATAAATGGTCTATTAATGTCTGAAATCAAATGCAATAAATTCCAAATGATACTTCTATGTACCACGTAACCTTATGTAAAGATTCTCCTTTCTTCCACAGCAAAATCGCAATAGTAAAATGAACTAAACCAGTGGTATTTAACTCGAGGTACGTAATATTAAGTAAATAATACATTATATTATAGTATAATATTCATTTTACGCTAACTGTAACTTAATTCTATTAAATTTATACCACGATTCACCCGTTTGTAGTGAAATTGGGTTATTTAACTGATAAGTAAAACATTCTATAATTTATTTTTGATACAGTCACCTTTACTCTGAATTGGGTATATGCTTGAATGGAAAAGTATCATCAGGGGGTACGCAAAAAAAGATGGAATACCAATGAACTAAACTAATATTTATAGAATGAACTAAACTAATTTACTATTCTGTCACAGAATAGTGAAGTAAAATTTTTAATATATTCTTATGGAGAGGGAAAAAATAACTGCAAGAACTCATCAAATTATTACTGCAAGCGAGTAAAATTTAAAAGTTTTTATTATTATTATTATTATTATTATTTATTTATTTATTTTTTAACGTATAGGAATTTCCAATAAAACATTGTCGATATATTGCAACAGGAAAGACGCTAGTTTGTATTAACTGACTCAAAATGATTTTAATGCACTTCTAAATGTAACTGGCTGTTCTTACTCGTTATTTGTCGACTAGCTTGGTCAAGTGGTCTAAGGCATTAGAATAGCCATCTTAAGATGTGTTTGTTCTTAGTTCGAATCCCGCTTACAGAATGGATATTATGTATTGTTCTTTGAATAATACTTTATCTCCTTTAATCTTAACAGGAAACTAATGGACGATATTAAAAATTACAACATACTGATTCACACTAGTTCCTCAGTTACTTACCATGTGGATCACTCCATTTGTAATCAATAAATACTAATATACCATTTGTAATATATCCACTCTCGCTTTCATGGCCTGTAGGCCAAAGCAGATGAAAAATAAACACACATTAATGATAATGGAAAACTTTGTGTAAACAAGGTAATGGGAAGAAATGGGAATTTCCGGAGAAAACCCATAAACATGTTTCCACCACAAGCTTATGACGGTTTGAACCGACACTTAACAACAGAGGTTATCACTCTATTACTGGGCCACCGTATACTACATAGTTATATTTCATCAATTGGTGTACAACACGTAACTGTTTTCTTATGCGAAGTTTTATTTGTCTAGATAAATATACATATATAAATATAAAAATTAAAATTGTAGAGGTCCTAAGTTCGATTCTCGCATGGATCTTAATATAGTTAAATGGGACTTATCTACGCCAACTAATCTAAAGCATATTTATATTAATTTGCTTCTCTCTTGAACTTTCGAACTAAACGAAATATATTATTCATACTACATTTGTAACAGAAAATACCATTATTTAATAAGTCACATACTATGATGATGATGATATCATACTTTTCCGTTGCTTTAACATGCTGGATTTTGTTATTGAAACGTATATCTTTGGTATATATAACATTCGTCCGCTAAAAGGTGGCTTTCTCATTGGAAGTTTGGCAACAGCGCGCTACACTCATTGGTTGACGCCACTCGAAAGTTCCGCTGACGCAGAGTATAGTAGCGAATTTGATTTGATTCCACTCCCTATTGTTAACATGCAAGTAATGCTTAAAAAGTAAAAATCATTTAAATATTAAAATTACTAACAACTCACTTTAGGTGGCCAGTTTAGGCTGGGCTCTATGATGCAGAATATCAATGGATTGATTGATTTTTTAGTTTAGCATCCCTTTCAGCAGCGAGGCTATATGAGACGTGGACCTACTGATTAACGTGGAATCCGAACCACATGAGTTCCCGCCGGGAATCGAACCCGGGTCTCCCACGCCAAATGCGCGTACGCTAACCGCTTAGACACGAGAAGCTCTAGAATAGCAAAGGAATCAACAGTAACGACGGCGAAGATGATCACCAATATATCATAATAAATTATGCGAAGATATATTAACAAACTTTATGTGTAATACATCATTGTTGAAGATCTAGTAGGGCAACTTGTTTTGTTTTAATGGTCTTACCCATTCGTAGCTCTCAGGAGAGAGCTAGGGGACTCGAGGAAACAATGCATCCCAGTACAAATCGGGGAACCACATATAGAAATCGATTCAAGGTCCGTTGTTATTATTTCTGACAAGGAGATAAAGTTTCAACTAAATTCTTCAAAATAACTGTGATGGGGGGTTACAAATACGTTGATATAAGTTTGATTGATATTGCTCCAAGAGTTCAACAGTTACACGATATATATATATATATATATATATATATATATATATATATATATATAGGGGGGAGAGAGAGAGAGAAAAAAAATCGTTAAAGCTGATTTTGAAAAAACGTGCAATATTTTATTTTCATACTTCCGTAAACTACTAATATTTTTAGGGTAGGGAGAGAATTAGATCTCCCCTTCCCTCCCGCTTGTTGGAGAAAGTTCTGAAAAACTTAGGTTTAATCTTTCATCCAGATATCTTGAACGGTATCTCACAGCAAGTCGAACTTATCAGAAAGAAGTGACGAACAGATGGAGGAACAGATATAGAAGAATCACTCTCGTGCCATATAGAGGTCATGAAACGTGCAAATGCGTTGAAATCTCAAATTAAGATTTTTTTCACCATCACAATGCTTTCTTCTCTCATATCGTCGGACTAAAGTAAAAAGAATTCTGGTAGCTAGAAAATGTGTTCGTAAATGACGCCATCACTGAGAAGGTGAACCGTTCGATTTTGTATAGGGCAAAATCAAATTATAAGCTATCTGAAATGTCTTCTCCGCATGGGGAAATAGATTTCTGGAAAATATTTGAACCTCTTTCCCCCTTTAGGATATGTACTTCAATAAAAAAACATAATAAAATCCGATAATAAAGAATATTGGAAAATCCTTTTTGGCATAAATTTTTAACTTCCTATCCTTTAGGGTATGTCCTTTAATTAGTGACACGACAAAAATCCAGCTTTAGGAACACAGGCCTATTATATTCCAAAATTCGTAAGTCTTTTCCCCGTGATGTGATCACAAAAAACAGCAACGTAGTTTTCATTATAGCTAAAAAATATTTTTAAAAATACGATCTCTCGTCTGCGCTTAAAACGAGAATTTAAAAAACGTTGGAACAAGCATCCGCATATTTTCAATGAGGGAGTCTTATATACCAAATTTCGTCGTCTTATCTTGCGAGAACATAAATTTTGAATCCCTCTATATCCCCCTGAAGATATATATTTTAATCAAAGCAAAATAATCCAATTCGAGGCAGGTGATAGTAAATGGATGCATATTCCAAAATTCATTTCAAACGGTTTAATCGGTTTCGCGTGATGCGATTCTACATAAGATCACTTCCATTTTTATATACTGTATTCAATGGAAAATATCAAAATATTGCAGTATCGAAAAGCATCAAAATATCGATCGATCGATATGACGCACAGTCCTAGAGGTAGTCGATGAGAAAGCCGCCAGGAGAATACTGCGAGAATCGAAGTGTTTCACACTGCGACTTATTAAATCTGCACCGACTTTGAGCGATATGTGAGCATGCAACAAGAAGATACTATGTCTATAGACCATTATTGGGTGTTTGCGGATGCATTTCATGAGGTTCAGCACTGTACAATCAGGAGTGATGGTTTCATCACGACGAAGAAAGACACGATAGACCAACACCACTCATTACACAAGCAGAATACCTGCAGATGGAGGAATGGTTTTATTAGGTGTACAACTTTGCTTCGGCCGTTTTTTTCTTTTCCTTTCTTTCTTTCTTTCTTTCTTTGTTTAGACATTTGAGGTCTTATTGTATAAAAAATTGGTTATACATTTACGATTCAAAATACTGTCCATCGCTGACCACTACCTTTTTCCCCATTTCTCGGGCAGCGTACTTGAGACGAGCCACGTATCAATTAAATTTTTGACTTCTTCATAAGAACGTAAGTGCTGGTCAGCCAGGCCGTGTGCCATTGATGGAAACAAGTGATAGAGGGAGTATGTCTGGAGAATACGGCGGGTGGAGCAGGATGTCCTATTTCAACGTTTCCAAGTATGTTTTGACCGACCTTGCGACATGGGGCGGGCACCGTCATGCTGCACAATCACTTTATCGTGTCTCTTGTATTGCGGCCATTTGTCTTTCAATGCTGGGCTTAAACTTTCTTGCTGCTATTCTTTCGATACAGATCGCCTGTAATTGTTTCAGTCGGTGTCTGCAGCTCATAATCACTACATCGAGTTGGTCTCATCAAATACAGAGCATGATCTTGGAGCTGTGAATATTCGGTTTGGCCGTCGACGTGGAAATATGGCCGGGAGGCCTCCATTATTTTCTGCGCTTGGGGTTATCATAATGAATCCATTTTTCGTCCCCAGTCACAATTCAATGCAGAAATCTCTTCCGTCTTTGTCTGTGAAGCAGCTGTTCACAAGCAAACAAATGTCATTCAACATCTCTCGGCTTCAACTCAAACGACACCCACTTTCCTTGTTTCTGAATTACTTCCATGGCTTTGAGGCGTTTTGAAATGGCTTGTTGAGTCACTCTTATTGATCCTGACAATTCTTTCGTTTAACACAAGTCTTCAAGAAGTAATGCCTCTAATTCTGCAACTTTGAAAACCTCTCTTCCACCGCCATGACGGTCTTCGATGTCAAAATCACAGTTCTTGAAGCGTTGAAACCACCATTCGATGAGCCTTCGCCGCAGATTTCTTCATATTGAAGCAGAAAATTAAAACCTCCCGCAAATGACAAGAATTTGGCTCGTAAACTGACATTTTCAATCGAGAATAACATTAAGATGCGGCCACAAATCGACTAATGTTTCGATGGCTTATGCTAAAAAATGCCCAAGCTTCTTGTATGACGTCTACATCTGTTTATTTCACCACCACTTACCGAGAAGCCATCTATTCGAAAACGGCGAAACAAAGTTGTACATCTAATATAAACCGTGCTGGATGTTAATCACGATCCAACCTCTGTTCTGACTGTTTACTACGATTGCCATAATAAATCAATTTTCTATCAGAAGTAACAACCTAACGCATGAAACCCTTACTGTTATTTCGGACATCCAGTTCTCCCGATGGTGATATGTGTTGGCCGGTGTCAACTAATTTGGCACTTATGAGTTCTACTTTCTAATCTTCAATTGCACAGCCACGGAACAACGATGGTAGGTTATACATAACTCGCTCGCAATTGTATTAACACTTTTCCAACCGTTTGCTTCTACGTGTTCCGGAAGCCTCCATAACTCTACATTTCCCAAAAATCTAAAATTTGTCATAATTTCTCACCTCGATCAAGAATATTCTGACTCTTAAGTGTGCATCACGCATATTCATGTCATTAGATTTTCATTGGATCAAAAAGGGAACTTTCCCACAACAGTTAAGTTAAGAACGGTATGAACTGCTTCAATATATCAACAGAAGTTTCAAGATATTCACTATATGATATCAAACGAGTCAAAGTTTGAATTTAAAAATTTGGCTTTAGTGTCACAACTATAGATAATATCATCGAATTAATATCACTGACGTAGAATTTTCGAAACAATTTAATGGATGGCCAATTCAACCAAATCATGAAAACTCACATTACTGATCCTATAACATTTTCAAAATAGCTACCTGCAATTATTAGCTAGTGTAGTTATAATTTAATCTATTACTGCGAAAATAATAATGAGATACTGGGGGGGGGGGGGGGGATTCCAGGGTAAATATAATAATAATAATATTATTGTTATTACAAGTATGCTTGGAGCACAGTATTGTGTATGCGGTAATCTTGACGCGACTCACATGCAGCCAATAAGTCCCGTTACTTTCTCCATCAGTGACATGCCACTTAGACTACTTTAAAAAGTGTTAATAGTTTGTATTGAACATTATTGTACATTATGTTCGTTATGTACACCGTATTCCGTATTCCTTAATCATAGGTTATTCAGTTTTATTTTATTTTCACTTTCACTTTCTTATTCATCCTCTGACAATATTAATTCAGTAGTGACGTTCCGAAGCACATGCAACAAGTTCCTAAATGTGTATACTATAATTGTACTGTTGCCGCATATTTGTTCGGTAGGAAAATATTAGTTCCTTGAATTCCACAGTGATCTTTGTACTTTATCTATGAATTTTATTATCTCGTTTTATGAGATGTGAGGAAATAAAATTTTACGGCCTGATAAATTTTTTTCTATATTTTTCAGAAATGAAAAAGATAAGAATATTGAATAATAATATTGTTTCTAGAATTTTGACATCTATATTCTCTCTTTTCGACCAAATCTCGAATCTTCAGCAGGCAGGAGGGAAGCAACTGACAGCCTTTACGTAAACTCGAGTTTTTCCTCTTTTTATTGTAAGAAATATATATCTGATATGAAGAACGATAACATGGAGTGATGCAACTTTCTCTCTAACCAATTACTATTTCTTTTCCCTCACAACTCCGGTATGTAGAGTTCACTTTGTTGGCTCGTTAAAATGTGCATTGCATACTGTATCATAATCTGATGGAGAAATTTACCACTATTCTAGTGATACAGGTGACAAACAACAAGGAATCGCCATTGGCTCAGTGTTGTCTTCAAGTCAGCAGATGAAAATCCATACGGACAATGCTTCTTATATGTCAAGTTATACTACCACAATATCAGTGTTTTTATCAAGAAAAGGACCGGGAATCAGGAATTACTGTCATTCTGTTTCAACACGTTTCTGCAAACAACCCTGACGTGAATCTGTGGCTTTGGTTTTCAAATGGATTTCTGTGGTGTTGATATCTCCAATACCGTCGTTTGCACATCCTCACTTGTCTCTAATTCTTAACGAGTTTTCGTTACCATTTGGCTACACGTTTTTTGATCTTGCCTATTGCGTTTGAAGAGTATTATTTTCAGGTATTGTTCGTTGTGGTTATTTGTGTACATACTTTCCGCGATGGTAGAGCAGCTATTGACCCCTGGTGACAAACCTGATGAATTTTACGCGCGAAGTAGTCTGTAAATATGTTGTTTTGCTAGCAGTACCGGAAGCAGACAGAAAAGGTAGTGAACCGTTAAGGGTTAAAGTGTAATATTATATAGGGTGTTCGGTGAGGAATGTCAAAGATTTTGGGAAGTGATAAGGGAGGTCATTCTAAGCAAAAATGCGTATGTGAACATACGGTCTATTCCCCCTCGTTCCGGAAATAGGGGTGGGGTAACTTTTTTTGCCTCTTGCACTTGCCGATTTTCGTTTGAAACATTTTAGCACACCCTGTAACTGGGATTATATTACATATTATACCTCGTTTGAAAGCTAATGAAACAGGTTTGCAGAAGGTATAAAGATTGTCTCAGTACTGCATACGAGAGGGAAATTTGTCGAATTTCCCTATAAAATTCCCTTTATTTTTATTTATTTTATTATCATTTTTTTTTTTTTTTTTTTTGCGTTGTTCTTGAGTGGAAACACTGTCGCTAGAGGAACAGTATCTGATTAAACAAAAATGATAATACCAAAGATCCAGGTAAGGTGTCAAATCTTTAGCTTCATTAGAAGTATATATATAACATTCTTCTTAAGTCCTTCCTCTAATAACATAACAATGTTCCAACTTTCCACAGATGATAATGGTTACGAATATTAATAAACGAATGTTTTTATGCAAAACTAGTAATACAATACTATTCCCTAACATACGAGAGCTCGATATTTCTAAGCGGGAACACTAATTACAGTTCTGAACAACAGATGGCAGCAAAACAAATCCCATTTGAATTAAAGTTTTCGTACAACATACTACAGCAGAGTGTTCATTGCAATAGGGTTGTCAAAATCATAAACAATTACTTCTAATGCACACAAACATTTAGCTTGTCTCACGTACACCTAACAGAGATGTTGCCACTGTTATGCCCAATTCCCTCGAAATCTTTTTGGATTTTTTCTGCTGCCAGCGACACACCGCAACTTATTAACTTAAAAGGGCCCTTTATTAGTTATTTTGTCTCGTGATAGCAGGAGTTTCGGAAGGAAGTACCGTGAGGAAGTGCAAAATGCTTGTGTGTAGACTGTGGATGAAGTTCGACACTGTTGTAGTAGAATGCCGTTTCAATACACTCATGCTGAATATGCAGATATGATGTGCGTCTACGGGTTTTGTGATGTTAATACTAGTGCTGTCGAAATCGGTTTTTGAAAAAACCGAAAACCGGTTTTTGAAAAAAGTAAAATTTCATAAAACCGAAATGTCGGTTTTAAAACCGCATTTGCGGTTTCGGTTTTTGAAAACCGCATTTGCGATTTTCGGTTTTCAGAAAACCGGTCTTCTCAAAAACCGAAAATGTCACAAAAATTCAACAGCACTAGTTAATACCAAAGGTGCGATGGAAGAATACCAGCGAAGATTTCCTCGCCGGAAAGTCCCTACTGCATGGGTCATTACACACGTGTATACTAAATTGCGGGAAACTGGTGAGATTCCTAGCGTAAAGCTAACATCTGAACGACCCTCAAAATACACCCTTCAACAAGAAGAGAACGTTATTCAGGCTGTACAGCGAAGTCTAACAACCAGCATTAGGACACTTTCTAATCAACCTGAACTTCTATGTACGTATGTATATACGTGATGTACTGCGAGAAGAAGGGTTTTATCCGTCCCATGTCCAAAGAGTGCAACATCTCCATCCAGGAGACAGTGAACTACGTGTTGGTTTCTCCCAATGGGTACAGGAGCATCCTAATGGTTTGCCATTAATCTTGTTCACCCGTGAGGCCACTTTCACCACGAGTGGGTAAAAAAACACCCGCAACTGGCATCGTTGGAGTGACGAAAATCCTAGGGCAACCACAGTAAGACAATATCAGGAACAATTTTCTGTAAATGTTTGAGCGAGGATTGTCTGTTATCAGATCATTGGTCCCTTTTTTCTGCCCCAATGTTTGACCGGTGAATATTATTTGCATTTCCTGCGCCATGAATTACCAGTACTACTGGAAGATGTGACTCTTCAAACTCGGGCGTCCATGTACTTCCAAGCACTACCTGATCTTTGGTATACAGTATCATTTTCGCCTAATCAGATACTGTTCCTCTAGCGACAGTGTTTCCACTCAAGAACAATGTAAAATTGTTTTAAAAATGGAATTTTATAGGGAAATTCGAAAAATTTCCTTCAATTACGTCCCTCTTCCATACAGTACTGGGACAATCTCTATACCATCTGCAAGCCTGTTTCATTAGCTTTCAAATGAGGTATAATATGTAACACAACCCCAATTACAGGATGTGCTAGAATGTTTCAAACGAAAATCGGCAAGTGCAACAGGCAAAAAAGTTACCCCCACCCTATCTCCGAAACGAGGGGAAAAAGGCCCTATGTTCACATAAGCATTTTTGCTTAGAATGACCTCCCCTATCACCTCTCAATATCTTTGACATTTCTCACCGGACACCCTACATATATATATATATATATATATATATATATATATATATATATATATTACTTGACACTATTATTAAAGACAAATGCAGCTGCAAATGGAAATAGACATGCTGAATAGAAAGTTACCTGTGCTTCACCTAGGCCGAGTTCTATCATCTCAAGTGATTTTTGAACAAGGCCCGTTTTTTCTTCAATAACATTCGAGTCAGCCTTTTCCTGTTGGGCAGCCTCGAGACTTGATGTAAGACCATTGAGAATTGAATTGTGCTCATTCTTTAGTGCTTCCAGTCCTTGAACTACAGTTTTTGTGTTGGTAATTATCTCTTCCTGCGTCATTTGTGTCATCTTGCCAATAGTTTCAATCTTCTTTCTGTTAAAAAAAATATATAAATATAAATAAATGAATACATACATATAAATAATAATAATAATGCACGAATAAATATTATTTACTTCAATAATTAGTCTTTATTATACCAATTGGTTCATTGATAACTTAAGTCACTCTCCGATTAAGAATTCTTTAATAACTTACCATACATACATTTAACATACATAGTAACAGATCTTAAACCTTCATCTGACAAAGTATTAATAATCATCTCATGCATCAACTGTCAACTTGCTTCATTCTTGCTCTCTTAAGCAAAATTATAGGTTTTCTATTAAAATACAGCCCCACCTCTAAACAAGCAAATAAATACGGATTTTCTAGTACTTATATATGACAATTTTAGGTTTCTCCACTTAGTAACTGTCGTATTATTTAATTTAGTATATTTCTAAAAACAGATATTTTTTTAATCTAAACTGAATATAAAAGTTGAGTTGATTTTAGTTTCACCGTAAAAAGTTTCAATAGGATAATTAGAGAAGCTGTAGCCCCGGCATATCTGTTGATTTTTGCTTCTGAGGCGTAAAAAGTGTCCAAATTTCATGTGTATGATGAGAAAGAATTTTTTCTTCCCCTCTTTGAATGGAAGCCAGCGACTTCAGGATTTCACTGTACCTTGTCAACACACCAAAGAAGTTTTTAGGTGACTTGAACCCATATAGCAGCAGTGGTGCTAGATTTTAAAAAATTGAACTTCGGTTAGGGAATTTTTTGTAAATTTTCACCCCCTACATTTTCCTCAATAATTTCCCACTCATTGACAACACTGCAATGCAACTTACACCAAAAATAGCCACATCCATTTTCTAAAAAACAAGGCCTTAACCATATCAATCGAATTAATGGTTTTTGAGCAATAAGTCACAAACTGAAAATGTAGGAAAACGTCAAAAATGACCTGGGTTCGAAAGGAATAATCACACAATTTTGCTTGTAGATACAAAGAAACAAACGATTTGTAAGTTACGAGGGCTTCCACGCAAGTTCTGTTGATTATTTCAATAATCTGCTACATAAATCAATAAATAATAGTTGCGAGAAAAAAAAACAGACATTTGAAAAAAAAAACATGAAAAAGAACGGTTTTTTTATTTAAAAAAAAATCACAGATTTTTTTTTCAACACTACGTGTACCGAAGTCTTACATGTTAACCACTAGCTAGATCAAGCGGGGGATTTGTATATGCATCTTAATGAATATTTGACACTTTTGAGGTTTGGTTATTTCTTTTCATAACTGATACCAATGTCCGACGTGGGAGAAATTTTTTTTTCTTGCTTTAGTTCTGTGACGAAATTTTTCTTCAAAGTCAGTGTTCTCACCTGCTCGGACGGCAGGGGGTCTTCTCGGAAGGTCTTAAAAAATGTTTCTACTTATTTTGTAATAACTTATTTATTTTGTAATAATTTATGTAAGTTTTATAAAATAAATAGAAATGTTCTTTAAAAAGTAGTAAACAAGAAAGGTAGACAGCATGATAAGTCATCAAATACCGTTGAGTTCATTTTTCTAGTCGCTGCCTTTACCTAGATTTTTGAGTAATTCAAATTCTGGTCACACTGTAATTTCTATGGATGGCAACACTGAAAATTCTTCCGATTCGTATTTTCGGGTGTAGAATAACATTATCTATTGTTGTAGTAAGTTACATTTTATTACCTCTTTCCACTTACGAAAAATGGGCAAAAGAAAAATTATTAGTTTTTCAAAAATATTTAGTAGTCTGCCGCCTTAAGGTCCCTCGATTCTGCACCGAGGCTAAGGGATACGGTGACCATGAGAAATGAACGAAATGGGGGAGGAAACAGGAGAACCCCGAGAAAACCCATTACACGGCGTTTCTCCACCACAAAGCCTACTTAGCACAAGCTGGGATCGAACCATGGACACCATGCACCAGAGATGAATTCTCTACCACTGAGCCACCGTAGCCCTCCTTGGGCTTGGCCGTCCATATCCAATCTTTCTTTTGGCCTTGCTTAAACAACTTCTAGTTTTGTTCTAAATCCAGACTCCATATTGGCGCAGATATTAATATTACAGTCGATTTGTAAAATCAATCTTCCACATTTAAAAATTAAAGTACACACAAGTACAAAAATAAGCATTTACCATAAAAGCACTAGCTGCAAGTGTTCAAAATAGATTTATGGTTTCTATAAAATTAATTGAAAATTGATATTTTTAATTAGGCAGATAGTGAAAAACAGCAGCTTTCGACTCCAGCCAAGTTTAAGCTCAACCTAAACTCAGTTGACCAAAGTGAACTGAACCGACTGACCCGACTGACCCAACCCGATAACCCGACCCGAGCTGATCCGACTGATCCGACCAGAGTAGCCTGACCCGACAACCCTACCCGAGTTGACCTGACCCGTTTGAGAGCACTACTTATGATACCAAGACGAGAAGCCATTTTCTCTCTTCTGCAGTGGCGTGCGCAGAAGTTGGTCAAGGGGAGAGGGTTCAAGGTCTCAAGTTCTTATAATTTCAGGTGCGTGCATATGTAGCTCAATATTGTAAATATTTATTTCTGCATAATATATTACTCAAGGAAGGTTAAAACCTCTAAACTCCTCTAGGATGCGCCACTATTCTTCTGAAGCTTCGAACTAGTATATAAACAAAGAGACACACCAGGAAGACGAAGGGTAGAACCACACATTAAATTTCTTTTGTCAGTGTAAATTAAAGCTAATCGTGACGTCCATAATTCTTAGTTTTCTGTATATGAATGAGTTCACGTTAATGATCCAAAAGCTACAATTTGCCACAACTAAACTTTATTATGCTTGCTCCTAACATTTCTGTTAGCTGCGAATCAACGTAAAATGTAAGGATGATTCTGAATTCAACATTTGGTTTCGTGACCCGACTAGTAGATCTATAGTTGGATGGATGGATTCGAGTTTACCGTCTCTCAACAGCGGGGCTTTATGAGACATGGACGTACAGCTTACCGGGCCATCCGAACCACATTAATTCCTAGTGCTTTTCGTAATTACCTCCCGTGTGCAATTTCATGATTAAATATTGGGAGTGGTCTTATTTTTTCCTTATGCATTGTAGAATAAGAAAAGCGATGGTCGACATCTGGGACCCGCGACTAGCAAATATGGCGACCGTTCCAACATGGCGGAAGAATAACATTTTTATTTGTCTCTATCTCGGTTATTTTTCATCCGATTTCGATCATCTTTCTTGTAAACGAAATGTCTTTAGTGGTTCTATACTTTTGCTTAGTACAAAATTTCTGCTATCTACTTTAGTTTTTACCCAAAATGAAAAATTCGTGTTTTTGGTCATTTTTTGTACCTTTTTCAATATTGATGCAAGAGAAGTTTGGGATGAGATTAAACTAACTGCGAATATGAAGAAATCAGTTTTATTGGATACTTAAGATGTACGAGATGTGATGGTGAAGGTCTTGGACTCTCCACTGGCAAACATGGTGGCCATTTCAAGATGGCTGACGGACGAAATTTAAATCCATCTCTGTTTCGTTTATTTTTCATCCGTTTTCGATTATCATTTTTTAAACGAAAAGTTTTAGCAGTTCTATTCTTTTGTTTGCTACAATTTTTCTACTATCTGTTTTAATTGTATCCAAAATAAAATAAAACGATTATAGAACTATACAAAACTATAACCTGCAGTAAACATTTTGAAAATCTATTAGTACAGAAATAGAACAAATAAGCTTTATAGACTCAAGATAGGGCAAGGGAAACTTGTTACTAAATAGTGCATATGTTACTACAAAATTACCATTATTATCGGTATATAATTACTATATATTATGTAGTTAGATGTTAAAAATTGTCGAACTTGAAACTGAATGAAAAGTTCAACTTCAGAACAGCATAGAGTCTTCGATGTCACTGTCATCATAATCCACTTCATCTAGGTTTGCAACAGTCTTACATTTATCAGTCTCAACCGAGCATGAGTACATCTCAGTACATGGTACATCATTTTGCATACACTTGCAAGATACCAGACACGGGAACAGAAGAGCACAAGGCATGTCACATATGACAGGTAGGTATTCATTTTCCTTTACCATCCAGCCAAAATCAGAAGTTGGGAGTGGAATATTAGGTTGTAGAATGTCTTCGCTATATCATCGCTTGATAATGAGCTTTTCTTATAGCCGAGTGAAGGTTGGAGGTATATTTGATCCCTGAATTTGCTTTTAGGTACACAACCACCACGTTGTTTAGTTTTGACATGTACACTGAACATATCTATTCTTCAAGTGCATTGTATGTTTCATCCTTGATAACATCTGTTTGACCTAATGAGGCAAGAGCTTTGAGAATTTTGTTGCCAGCATTTAAAGCTCTTCCAAAAACTGGTTTTTGATTTATAACTGAAGGAACCAGTAGTGTCACATCCAGAAAGAGAATGCATTTCTAGTAAAGCTTCAGCTCTTTTCTCACCTAACACTTGATATATTAAATCTATACGAATCGTGACATGCCAACTTTCACAAACCTTACTTGTCACTTTCACAAGATATCGCACATCTCGGTCAGTCATCGATCTCACGTAACCACGGTTCTACTCCTCATGCTTGCATTATAGGTTTTAAAGCATACAGCACTAGTGACCTTTTCCGAGTTATTGTATCTCCTCCAAACTCAATCTTTTTCTTCTGTTGATGGCAACACTGTTCAGCGGATGCTTCTAGACTTCCGCAATGCAAACAATTCTTGTCAATATCTGATTAAACGTGTAAAAAACGTTAGTACCTCACTCTCCGTGTGAGCCAACACATACTAAAGCACGGCCAACAAGAGATGGTCTCTGACGTTTCTTACCACATGCGGTGGGACATTGCAGCCCCTACTTTGATACCAGTGTTACCAACCAGGATCATTCTGTCTTATACCATTAATTAAATTGCAACTAGAGTTGCACCGAAAAAAACCTTGACACGCGAGTAGTGGCAATGTCACTGCGAGCTGTCAGACGTTTTCTTACTGGACGCACTATACACGTTATTACTCGAAAAGTTTGCAACACTGATCTGCCTTTACAATCTCTTTTATCTTTATTTTCATTGCTGCTTCCAATGATGATATTCAATTTAGGTCATTCCATTAAAAAAAAACAATTTTTCTTGGGTTGGCAACACTGTTCATCCGGTGCTGTTTATCAATACACGAGCAGATGTCGCTCTTTCTCTAGTTGATTTGTGCAAAGTTTCGTTTTTCTGTCTCTTTTAGTTTCTCCGTTATCACGGTTGGAAATTTTAAATTACATTATAATGTGGAAACGCAATTTCATGACTTTGTCGTCAAGTCGGCACGGGTTAACCTTCTCGTAGAGCTGCTATTTCATTAATGCGGTTTGTGGTCATATAGAATACATTTGGGGGGTGTGCGTATCGCAACACGAAATTACCCAAAAGAAGGGACACCCTAGTGTCCACGCTTCACTACTTATAGATAAATCACAACGTCTCGTAATCTGTTTATACTTTTTAACAGATTCAACACTCCACTTGTTACCAAACTTGGATGGCTATCACTGAAACGCAAGAAAGAAAATCAAGACGGCACAGATTATTGAAATACGAAGAATTACAAAATTATTTGTATACTCTAAAGGCGTCAGATTTTTCTTTTCAACCACGATGAGCTAATCTTTGTATTAAACAAACTTCCAATTAAATGTTGATATGTTGTTTTACTGATTCCAAAATGTACTCTGTGGGGGAGAAACATGGACATTACGCAAAAGCGATGAAAAATTGTAGGTTTTCGAAACGTGGGCATGGAGAAAAAGGAGAGAATTAGATGTGCTGAACGGAAAACGAATGAGAAGGTGTTAGAAATATTAGCAGCAGGAGAAGAAAGAAGAATTTTAGATGTAATTAAGAGGAGGAAGAGGAACTGGTTGGGATACTGGCTGAGGAGGAACTGTATTATGGGGAACGTGCTAGAGGGTATGGTGGAAAGAAAGAGAGGGAGGGAGCGAAGGAGACTGTAGTTGAAGGAAGGTATTAAAACAGAAAATTGCTACGTCAAGACAAAGAGACTAGCTGAGGACCACCGTACACCCAAGCTTCTCAGTTGCAGCAAGTAACCTGCCAATAATGGCAGAATAGCTATGATGGTGATATGTTTAGCAATATTGACCAAAAAAGAGAAAAAAATTAAAATAGTAATTATTATATTCAAACCTCAATATTTTAGAATAATTTGAGTGAAAACTGAAAACGACTCAACTCTCAATGTCTTTTGTGTAAACTCAATTTATATAAGTACTTTTGACCTATATTAAAAATACAAAATAACAGCATCAAATTTCAAGTTATTTGAAGTGTCACTTGTGAATATGGATTACTAGCCTCAATTACCCACTTCGTTGGGTTAAATTTAAAAAATAATAATATATTTAGGGATGTAAAATACCTGGGTATTTATTTCAACGGGTAAATACCCGGGTATTTACCCAAAATGGGTATTTTAGTGGGTATTTTATGTTTCAATTAACCATACATGGATTTTATCGTTGTGAACGAAAAATATATGGTAATTTGTATCACCTGCAACAGCAATACTAAATAACCACTTAACTAATCATTTTTTCTAGTAATTAAAGAATGAATTTGATATTTATTAAGTAACAGAATACGGATTTCCTATCTACTCACCATCATTTTTCTTTCTACTTATACTAGATTTCCTTCTATTACCCTTCGCGGAAAATAATTGTCCATTCTACCCCATGAACTTTTACCTTAGTGTGCCCCTGGGACGTCCAATCAGCTACGCGGTAGAATTCGATAGTGGACCAAACCAACACGAAAATATAAAATTTATGATAGAACATAACGATGACTAACAAAAGTAAAGTCAGTTGTCACCAAACCAATCACTATTATTAAGTATTCTGCCTACCAGCAGCTCCTGGTATTAATGACACGGAATTTAGGTTCTTCCTTAGGTTCGCGTCTGATATAACTGCTTTCTCCATTTTTCTCAATCTGGTGCATCTTCTTTTATCTTCCAACACCTTCTCCAGTTCTTTTTTCAAATAACCGATGAACACACTAACTAAACTACCGTATTTAAGTAACAGCAGGATCTCTATTACTAAAATAAATAAACACGTTTTCTTTTGGTTTGCGCAAATATATTAATGGCGGAAAATGAATTATTAATAATTACTTTCCTATTTTGAGGATGTAAAGTTTGCAACAATTTTATTATACATATATATTTTTAACATTACCTTAAAAAATTGACTAGTACAGATGATTTTTTTTTTTTTTTTTGATAATTAAGAAAACTGAACTGATATTCCAGATACAGCTGGTTGCTTTCTTCATGCAAAATAATGTTATTTTTGGTATTTTATGTATAGATAATGAGATGTACTGAATTGTCAATTATGCAAAGAATTATACCAATAAGTTTCTTATCTTTTACTCCTGGTTTACTGAACTAATAAATTTAATCTGTTTAAGAAATTACACTGTAACAACTAAATTGTTGATATAGTTATATCAAAGTAAAGAAACTTGGCTTTAGTAAGTAATAACCTAGAAAATACTTAGAAACTAAACAAATTACACATTTACCCATTTGCCATTCTGTAGACGTAATTGTATGATTACGAAAGTTGCAGAATAATCAAAGTAACTAAATTTAATAAATTGGTTGATCAAATTATTTATTAAATATGCCGTTGAGAGATAATTATCCATAAAATGAGGAATAACAGTTCGTAAAATACTTAAATAACGAATTCCTTATTTTTATAGTGTTTACGAAATGGGGTTTAACACTAACACTAATGCTTTGTGAAAGTATTTTATTGGAATAGCATATTTAAAATATTAATGTGATGAACAATGTTAAGCTGTATAGTAACTCAATGGAGGTAATATTTATACTTATTCAGTATAGAGCAGCAATTAACCTCTACCATATTTGGAGCACTATAAAACGAGCACAAATTTTACCGTCCTACTCAGAATCAATCCTAAGATCAGAGTCGGAATCATCATACAATTCGAATCATCGCAGACTTTACATTTAAAACTGAGATTATCACCCAAAGGTTAAACAAATAGGGTTTATATATGATTTCTATGTATACAACCTAACCACCTAATCTAAAGCTTGAAGCCATACTATGATTTCTTCATTTTTTAGGTCTTGGTGAAACGAATCTAAGTTTAAAAGTCGTTCACACCTTGGTGAAGAAAGGGCATAGGTGGGTAAGATAGTAAAATGACCCCATAAACTTTAGACGACAAGTGAGTCCCCCTGTAGGTACCCCCAGGAGACATTAATCCCTTATGCTTCAACTCTAATTTTTTCGTGAGCAATGACGTAAAATCGGAAAAGTGATGTGAATTATTTCTCAAGATTGGCTTGATCGATGTTGTTAAAACTTGGATGTATGTATAGGTATACACGAGGGTTTCGTCTGAAAAATATATCAGCTAACCCCCACAATTTCCCTCTTTCAAAAAATTCGATTCAATATTTTGATCTCTTTACCTATGAAGTTCGAGAAAAAATAAAAAAAAAAGTTTTAAATGTCGCGTTAATTCTAGAATAACATATAATATCCACAATTGTACAGCGGGTGCGCAATGGTCAAAACTGTCTGCAAACCTGCACTACATCTGAACGGGGTCAATTTATTATTATTTTGCAGTTTTACTCATGAATGAATAAAAAAGTACACTCGAAAGACACCAAAATCGCTAAGACTCCATTTGGTGGCCTATGGCACTCCCATCCCCATTTTGGGTCAAAGTGAAACTTGATATTAGTGTATTTCGTATGAATCTAACATCCTGCGCATGAATATGAGGTTGAAGTTGCCATTAGTTCCCCGTAAGTACCTCATTTGATGATAGCTGAAGATTCAATATGAGCTGTCATATAATAAAATAAATGTTATCTACCAGGTATACTTATAGTGCCCAATCGAGGTAAAATCACCTCAGCTGGGAAGAAAATAACCATCAACAACAATACTCAGTGTAATGTGATGCAATCTTTGTTGTGGTGTCCATGTCGGTATAGAACCGTTTGAATTACATTTTCTTATATTTCTTGAATGAAATGTTTCTTTCATTCAAGTCTCAATTTCATTCAAAGGCTTTATTAAATTGTATTCTTGTTGATGGTTGTTCTTTTCCCAGGTGTTATCACATCGATGCCCTCTAGGTATATGTAACATTATATTATATATATATATATATATATATATATATATATATATATATATATATATGACAGCTCACATTGAAGCTTCAGACATTCTCAAATGCATGCCTTACCAACGGGGAGAGAGGTTCGTGAACCCATTCCTATTTGTAGGGTCCTGAAAGGTAAACCAGTAGCCACTGAGAAAGAAATGCAATTGAAATCTGTTCTTAACATTCCTTCTGACAATGCTGAATTTATTTGTTCGGACGGTAAAGCAATTGGTTGTGGGTTCCACGAACACCCCCTTGGTACCATAAGGGTTAATATCCACCTTACTAAATTAAGATACACTAAACTGTTTGCAGCTTACGTTTATGATTGCATCCATACGGTCCACAAATGGTGACAAAGAACCCAATGATTTACTTGAATGAGGGCTAGTAGTTGTATTGCACATGAACTCAGCGACAGAGGTGCAGGGCTTTCTTTTGACAATGAAACATCAGGGATGTCTGTTTCTATAATTCAGCTATTTCTTTCGCAGATGATGTACTTGCAACGGTATTCGGAAAAGTATTTCAAGCGTTTCACATGAGCCGGGCACTTAAAACACTTTTTCAAATAATTTGTCATTTTATTGAGATTCGCATGTTTATATTCTTTATTACAGAACTTGCAAACACCGCTTTTGTTTTTGGCTTTAAAGAATGCCATGCATGGCCCTTCTTCCCCATGTTACATTTCTAGTCTTTCAAAACACTGTTGAAATAACAGTAAAAAAATATAGTTTCAACAGAAACTGATGCAATCCCATCTTGCAGAACAGTCAAAGCACAGTACAAGACTAGTATTGAAGGCAGAGACTAACTGCAACGATTATCTTTCCTTTTTGATATTCAAACCAGTGCTGTGGTGTTGCCAGGTCTTGTACTTCTGCTACAGTACAAAGTACTGCAAAAATCTCCATAAAACTAAGGGATGTTATGCATTTTGGTGTAAAATATCCGTAGTGTAATACTTGTAACAATTTCAGTACTTAATAAAATACAGAAAAAATTCACCGTATGGTTAATTATTCTTAAAATTTCATAATAATTGAATTTTTGTAAAATACCGATTTTTTGGGTAGGTAAATACCCATTTTTTATTTACCTACCCACTGGGTATTTACCCGACCCACATCTCTAAATATATTTCGTTAGTCAGTCATTTCTCTCCCCTCCTCCTCCCAAAGTATATTTCTCTCCCCTCCTCCTCCCAAAGTGGAGGGGCTGAATTTGGATTTAAACGGCATCAGAAGTGTGTCTGTTCATCTCAATGACCTCGAAAACCATGAGTTCTGCATTGATAATGGTCATTTCCGATAATTTTTATATAACTCCCTCCTCTCGCAAGTTGAGGTACTGAATGTGCGTTTAAACGGGATTGGAAGCAGACGTTCTTTCAGAAAACTTTCGAGGGGCACAATTAAAATTCGGGGGGGGGTCACTGCTGGTAGTATTCTATTTATTATAATAATATAAATGTATTAATTTGTTCTCCTCCGGGGCCACACTCAGAGCTCCGGGGCAAATGCCCCCGCAAAAAAAGCATATCTGAAAGAAACACTGATCGGAAGTATCACTGTTCACCTTAACGACGCCGTAAATTATGGATTTGACACTAATATTTGGTCATTTTTGATTATTTTTATGTATCTCTCCGCCCCCAAGTTACGGGGCTGGTAGTAAACGGTATCGGAAGTGTCAGTTTTAAACTCAGTGACCTCGAAATCTATGGATTCGACACTAATATTCGTCATTTTCGATCATTTTTATATGTCTTCCCTCTCCTCCGCCAAGCTATGGGGCTGAATTAGGATTTAAACAGCATGTCGCTATCGCTATCACATTCGGAGCGAGCGGTCCCGAGTTCGATTCTCGGTGGGGGCACTCGCTGGAAAAAATGTAAAACGCTTTTTCAGGCCAGCCATTTTGAATGAGGTTTTCCTCGTTCTCACCATGAAAATGAAGGGCTGGTAACTAACTTACCGGTCCCAGGCCGCTTCCTTCCTTCTCTTTCCCGGATAGTGTGCTCGCCAAGGAACGTCATCCTTTAGATGCAGAGAGCCCAGAAATCTAAATCTAAATCCTGGATTTAAACAGTATCGGAAGTGTCTCTGTTTATCTCAGCGACCCCCAAAACCATAGATTCCACTTTAATATCGGTCATTGAGATCATTTTAAATATCTCTCTCCTTCCCCTACCTTAACCTGCACCTCAAAGTGATATGACAAACCATCTCAGACCCGAACCTCATCTATGTTAAAAATGTGATGGAGATCGGTTGGGCGTTTCAAGAGTTAATATATATATACCCCCTCCCCTCCTCCTTCCCTAGGTTCTACTATCAAAGTGAAACACTAAAAAAACTTTCCAGTCCCGAACCTCACACATGTTAAAAATTTGATTGACATCGGTTGGGTGGTTCAAAAGTTATTGTCACAAACAGTTACTTTTATTTTTATTTATATTGATTTTTGTATATCTTTCCCTCTTCCTCCTCCCCTACGTTGCTTCGTCAAAGTGAACTGACAAATAACATTTCAGGCTTGAACCTAATCTAAGTTAAAAATTTGATCGAGATTGGTCGGGTGGTTCAAGATATTAGGAGTCACAAACATAATCACTTCCAATTTTATAATATAATTTATTTAATATAGATAATATAGCTTTTCCGGAAAATTTTCCGTCTTCCGTTTTCAATTTTCGGAAAATGTGGCCATCTCTAATTCAGATCATACGACAGAATGCTGGCAGACGTCGAAAGATCGTGAGGAGGCACAAGAGAAGAGGAGGAAAAAGGCTCATGAAGAGATGGCTGCATCCGCTATATCTGTTGAAACCGATCTGCCTGAGATGGAAAATGACAACGAGGAGGAGGAGGAACCAACCAAAAGTGAACAAGACTATACTGTAGTATCAGCAATTCAGCAGTACGCTCCAATAATCATTGTTCAGTGCGTACTGGAACTTGTATTTTTGTCCCACATGATATTATCCAACGACCAAACATTGTAGCTTTAGCAACTCCCTTGCAAATGACGCCTGCACAACAGGCTATTTATACGAAAGCGTTGATTAAGGAAGCGGGTGGAGATATATCAGAGGTCACTACGTCGTATTCCAGTGCAGATAGGACCCGAAGAAAGGTTAGTCAACAGATATCAGGATCTTTAATGGAAAACTGGACTCCTCCAGGGCTTCCCGTTGTACATTGGGATTCAAAGTTAATGTCATCTTTGCCCAATAAGTACGTGACAGAGGAACGTCTTACAGTCGTCGTGCGGAACAAGAATGAATTAAAGCTACTGGACACACCTGTTTACAAACCTGTGGTTGGTATGAATAGTGGGGTCAGTATTGCCGAACTTTTAGTGAATCTGTTCAAATCATGGCACTGTGAAAATAACATAGTAAACATGACATCTGACACTACGGCATCAAACACCGACCATGTTACTGCTGCTTGTGTGATGTTACAGGAAAAGCTGAATCGAGCTCTTCTGTGGTCACCTTGTCGCCATCATATAGGTGAAATTATAGTTGGACAAGTGTTTAAAGACTTGAATATTGAAATCACTGTCACCTGATATTCCCCCTTTTCACAAAATTTCGTGAGCACAATGGCGAATTACGTCATATCAGTGAATAAATTGTGCTTAAAATTTTACAATATATATATATATATTTAAATTTCCCAATATAATTTAAAACAAAATGAAAACATTCCAGTGCAAAACACAGTTCTGAGAAATAATTACCTCGAGTTCATTGAACTCTGGACCACATTCCTCGACGGAGAAATACCTGAGACCCCAGTTAAATTCAAACGACCGAGTGCTGTTTACAGAGCGAGATGGATGGCTAAATTGGTCTATGCCATTAAAATGTGTTTATTGGGGAAACACATTCAGACATTACCTCACGATGCCATCATTTTTCAACGACAGTTTACAAAGCTTAGAGATTTTGTAATATTTGTTACCCATGTGTACAGTGTTTGGTGAACAACATGCAACTCTGCAGTTGAAGCTCCATGGAACCAGGGTGAAAAAAAAACATGATTTAAAAAAATCATTTTTGTTGATTTCTTTTTATTTAAATCGATTTTTTTATTTAAATCAAATCTATCTTCTCGTATAATACAAGTCGCGAACTGAAGAAAAAACATTACGAATTAGTATTAAATGTTAATTATGCCAATTAAGTGAAAGTATTGGGATTTAATTTTGAATTAATCCCCAATCGTTAACCTACTGCAGTTCGTTAACGGTTTATCAATATGACACTTTCCTTTTCAAGAAAGTTACTGATATTTGGCAGGGGCATATTTTTTAAAAATAGGAACTAGCTAGCTGCACGAAATACATATAACGTACATAAATTTCGCCTAAAATTAACTAACTCTATGGCCTATGGAACCCGCGTTCACAAAAGCTCCACTGACTTCTATCTATCTTTAGCCAACTGGATCCAGTTTCTACTTTGTATTTCTATTTCTGCGAGATTCATCTTAATATTGTCCTCCCATCTGCGCCAAGGTCTTCATAATTGTAGTTTTCCGATTGGTCTTCCAGTCAAGACTTTGACAGCGTTTCTACTTTCTTCCATCCTAGCTACATGACCTGCCCACAATGTTTGGTAAACGGTATAATTTATTTAGTTCCTCGTTATAGGTTTCTGCAATTCTCCATTCCTGTTCCTCTTGGGTCCGAATATTCGTCTTAGGATCTTATTCTCAAATACTTTCAGAGTATGCTCTTCCCTCATAGTAAGCAGGGTTGGCAAAAACTATGGTTTTTATTGAAAAAAAAAAAAAAGAAAACCCCGGTTTTTTTTGGTTTAAACCAGTTTTTTTTGTTTGTTTAAATAACTTGCTCTATGTATTTATATCACATATGGACAGAAATAGGTATATTTCGCCTTGGTGTTACTATGCAACAGCCGGGTAATGCTGGAAGGAGTCACATAAGCTTAAAGTGGAATTCAAACTGCTTCTCGGCTTACATCCGAGAGAAATTGTCCTCCATTTGAACTCGAAACAGGGACTAAATGGACACAAATGCTATACATCTGCCGACCCACTCACGAAGGACTCCTGATAAAAATACGTTGTACTGATCTTTACATACTTCTTAATATAATTGTCAAGAGTCATTTCAGAAAGACAAAAAGATAAACAACTGTACAAGTGAAACCATTATAAAGAATTGCGTATGGACAAGTACTGCAGAGTACAAAAGAACTAATTTAGTCCAAGTTATTTCGATATTTCGATATACCAAAGTACGGTATTTCGATATATTTTATCAACAGTAAACATTATTAAAACGAAACAATGTTTATAATTTTCCTTTGATTGCAATTGCATAACAATAACAACAAACTATTAAAAAACTCCCAAAAGAAACATTAATAAACATATTATATATATATACAGATTGTGATCAGAAAAATGGAAACACCTGAACGAAATTGCAACTTACCAGATTAATGTGGTGTCGGGCCACCTTTCGCCTTCAGAACAGCCTTGATGCGACGTGGGATGGAGGCATGGAGGTCGTGAATGGTAGCAAGTGGAATTTTACACCATTCCTCGTGCAGGGCATCGGCCAGTTCTGTGAGAGAGGATGCAGGTGGAAATCGTCGCCGGAGTCGTGTTTCCAAGACGGACTACAGATGTTCAATTATGTTGAGATCTAGGGATTGGGCGGGCCAGGGGAGGTGTTGAACTTCATCCCGATGTTCCTCAAACCAAGCTGCAACAACGCCAGCTGTGTGAATGGGTGCATTATCATCCTGGAAGATGGCGTCATTGTCCGGGAACAACATCCGGACCATAGGATGCAAGTGGTCTCCTAAATTGCGACATAATCGTTGGCAGTGATTCGTCCGCTAAGTGTGACCACAGGACCCAATGAAAACCATGATATGGCGGCCCACAGCATCACCGAGCCGCCGCCATGTTTCACAGTTGGGCGGAGATACTGCAGATCATAAGCTTCTTTGGGCGTTCTCCACACATAAACATAGCCCGTGGTTGGGAATTGGGTGAAGGATGACTCATCCGACCATATCACATGTTTCCAGTCCTCAACGGTCCAAGTTGCATGGTCGCGGCACCATTTGCGGTGTGCGAAAGCGTTATGGTCCCTGATGAGCGGTTTGGCCCGTGCAACACGACCCCGTAAGTTCATGTCCTGTAATTCGCGGCGGACTGCGATTGTCGAAACAGGGTGGGGGAGGTGCGGAGTGAGGTTCCTCCGTCACTTGCTCCGCAGTGGCACGATGGTTCTGCGTGACAATGCGCTTTGATACCCGGCGTGACCTGTCACTCATGATTTTCTTCCGCCCACTGTTCCGCTTCCCCGATGTGGTTTTCCCGTGTGTTGTGTAGGCCGTCATCACCTTCGACACTGTCCCACGCGACATACCTAACACAGTAGCCACTGCCGTCACACTCACTCCACATAACCGCGCACCAACAATTTGCCCTCTTTGAAACTCTGAGAGGTCTCCCATTTTACACTACCTTCGTCTGCTGCAGCCACTGGACACTGCTGTTCCACTGCGCCTGACGTAGTATGGAGACCGACCTAACACACCACCACCAGCGGTCCGGCGCTGTGGGCGCCACGACACCACTGCCTACCCATACATCTGACGTGTTGCCAACTACAGGTGTTTCCATTTTTCTGATCACCATCTGTATATAAATGTTGCTTTTGTAGCATAATCTCTGAGTAATGAATGGGGAATTTAGGTATGAATATAATACGAATAATATACGGGAGTGAAACGTGATAACCCACAAATGTGTGTTCACCAAGATTTTACGAATAGTTACAGTTTTACGAACATTTTTCGTTTTTTGATTTAAACCAGTTTTTTTCTGAAAAAAAAAAAGTTTAAACCAAGGTTAAAGCCAGCCAACCCTGATAGTAAGCGACCATGTTTCGCAACCATACAGAACAACAGGCATGATTATCGTTTTATATATTTTAACTTTCAAATTCCTCGACAGAATTCGCGACCACAAGAAATCTTGAACTGAATAATAACACAAATTCCCTGCTTTTAGTTGACATTTAATTTCTTCGTGAATATCGTTTTCGTCTGTTAATATTGATCCTAGATACTTGGATGTATTCACTTCATCAAAAGCATTATTCGATATTTTAACGCATCCAAAATTTGCCGTATTACAATCCCGAGGAACTTATATGTATTAGTACATAAATTCCGCCTAAAGTTTTATTTTATTTTATTTATTTATTTTGTTTCGAAGAGGGGATCGAACCCCTCTATAAATATGCCCTTATTATCTGGAAACAAACAAATAGACGTGGACACAAAAGAATTTTCGTCTTGAATGTCATGGTGATTTCCCCGTTGGAATAGTTAACGATCTAAAAACCCTCTACGAAAAGAAGAAAGCAGGATTCACCTTTTACCCGTTCAAAACGGGATTTTCCTCAATCATCCTCTGCATGATACTTGTTTTCATACTGTGCTGTACATACATTTACACCTCATTGTATTATGATTATCTTCTTCCATAATCGAAATAAGAGAACAGAAATGGGATTTTACTTATTTTCACCTTAATTTATTTTGGAATTTGATTTAAATCAACGATTTTTATTTTAAAAAATCAAGTGATTTAAATCAATCCACTCTGCATGGAACGATTTGAAGCTTTACCAAAATCTACTGCTGTACAAAAACATAAATCCATTAATTTTTGAGAGTGCGATACGTGCATTTCAACGGCACTTGTGGTACTTAATATGGTTCCTCTGAGTCTTTTCGGTAACGCGCTGCCCTTCGAACAGAAATGTTCTCTTGCCACTAGACTCTCAGCTGTGAAACCTGCTAATCCCCTGCCAAATCCAAATTAATGTTATGGAACAGGATTTGGAAAACCTCTGTTTCCTGAACAAATTACCAATACTATATCTCTAACTGATTTGGTTGGACTAGACTCCTGGTTTACATTTCACACCCTGAAACTCGAAGATGACTTCCTCGGTGACGAAGTTGCAGGCTGGCCAGAAAATCCATTATTTCAAAACTCACTTCTCAATATCAATGCCGTGAATATTATCAACGACTGTGCAGAACGTGGAATCAAGCCGACTGCGGATTTTCTTTCTTAAGCAAAACAAGAGGAACATTTCCAAAACATTCTGTAAGTGGTTGAACAGAATAGGAAAGACAGTTCAAGTTTGCGCAAACGACCACGATAAAACTAGATGTCACGCGTTAGTTGTGGAATATCTTTGTTTACATTAGATCAGATTACGTTCTGGTAAATGATATAATTTTTAAAATATATTGTTAGAATGAGAAAATCTGTGTAATCCTTTCAATAAATGCTTTCACTTATCAAATATGCATTTCAATTTTTTAACACACTTTGTGTCTTTGACGCTTGTAATATATATTATATTTTAACTACTTTATTATAATATGTTCTTAGAAATGAGAGAATTTATGTAATCCTTGTAAAAGAAGTTTTTTATTTATCAAACTCATTTCAATTGTTTCAATACTTTTTGACACCTCTATTATATGTTTGAGCTGCTGGTAGACCCCTAAACGTTCGTAAATTTTGCTAAAATTTTGCACGAAATGGAACAAAACTGAACTAGGAACAAGAATCCCCGATTATTATTATTATTATTATTTTTATTTTTTTTTTTTTTAATTGTGAAGGGGTTTGATGCACCCTAATGGACCGCCACCTTGCTTGTCCCTGTTACGGACTGCTGTACTGGTGTTGGGAGTAACAGAGCACATTACTGTCTGTAGTTTTGAAAACACAGAAGTGAGAGAGTTCATTTGAGTAGAATTACGTAATATACAGTGACTCACATTAATATTCGGACACCATAGATATTACACACAATTTGCCTGCTGAACATGAAAAAAACAATATATGGGAAACCAACGGACAACAAGCAAAGAGGCAATGGTTTGGTCGAGCAAATATGCTATCAGTTAATTAAATTATGCAAATTAAGTCCACTTTATGAGCACGTAATTGCAATATACCGTATTTTGGACGCCACTTTAATATTCGGACAGTTGTTTTGACGTTTGTTTATCAATAGTAAGCGAGACAGCGGAAGAGTTCCAGTTGCAGTTTAAGTTGTCCCGAGACAGGACATGTGTATCTGCTTAGTTTACAAGTGATTAGTGTGACCGAGAGAAGGCATAGAAGGAAAATGGGGCGGGAGGGACCAAATACAACGTTTAACCAACGGCATTTAGTAATTTTTCACCATGCGGAAGGTCTATCATACAGGGAAATTGCAGATTTACTCAATATTTGCAAAAGCACCATTTTGACATTGTACAAAGATTTAATAGAGATTTTAAATCGAGTCAGTGCCTCAAAACGGTCGACCTGTGAAATTGAATGATGGAGAGAAAAGCAAATTAATTCAGAAAGTGAAGACAAATTATAGAACAAGTGCGCTGAAATGAACAGTAGAGCTGTATGAAGAAACGGGGAAGACGGTGCATCCTGAAACTGTGCGGCGAGTGTTGTGAAGTGAGGGGTTTAATGGGAGAATAGCTAGGAAAAAGCCTTTTATTAGTAAAATTAACAAAGATAAAAGAGTTAAGTTCGCTAAAGTTCATATTGAGAAGCCCGCAACTTGATGGAATGGCGTGTTATTCACGGACGAATCAAAATTAAACCTCCACGAGTCCGATGCCAAGGTAATTGTGTGGCAGAAGCCAAATACAGAGTTAGATCCTGCAAATCTTCAACCTAACGTAAAGCATGGGGGAGGAAGTGTGATGGTATGGGGTGTATTTTTGCATCGGGAGTGTGAGAACTGGTGTTTGTTGAAGGGATTATGACAAAGGAGGTTTATTTGAATATTCTCCGGCAAAATCTCCACCAAAGTGCTGAAAAATTAGGAATTATGGAGATGCTTAAATTTTACCAGGATAATGACCCGAAGCATAAAGCGCATGTGGTGCGCGAATGGTTGCTGCATAATTGTCCGAAAGTGCTTGAAACACCACCGCAGAGTCTCGACCTTAACCCTAGAGAGCATATCTGGGATGAGCTACAGCATAAGGTCAAACGGGTACAAGTAACGTCACGAGACGATTTGAAAAGGGCTCTCCGCGCAGCATGGGATGACATATCGCCCCATTCTACCAATAAACTTGTTGGAAGCATGTCCAACCGTTTACAGGAAGTCAGGAAACGTCGTAGGTTTCCCACTAAGTACTAGTGAAACGTTTGTGAGCAAGCAACAACACACAGAGAACATCTAGGTGTCCGAATATTAAAGTGACGTTGCAAATACACAATGTCATCAGTATTTGTAAGTTCTTTCTGCTTCTTTTGTTCAAGACTCCGTATTTGTACTTCTTTTCTTTCTATAAGTATATGAATATCTAAATACCTAATTTTTTCACTCACACGGCTCTCATTTATTTCATAATCCTTCCTACTTTTAACAAAATGCAAGTGTCCGAATATTAATGTGAGTCACTGTACATCTGGCATATGTGCTGCTTTAGGGAACGCGAGGGAGGCACAAAGACTGGATCGAAAACGTTACTATATCGATGATGACACAATCACACTTTATTTACGAAAACTGATAGCGCAAGAATAAACAAGTTCACCAGTCAACGCAGGACGCCACGAACAGTTCGACCACCAGAATTCGAAGCAGAAATATTAGATCACTTGGAGCATAATCCCTCCACAATCACGTGAGCAGTGACTATCAGCAAGCGTAGAAGTCCTACCCACGAATATCGATATTCATATAGTCTCCAGGATGCAAGATTTGTGTCGTACAGACTATGAGAAATACACAGTGCGGCAATTTGAAATCGAGACTGGAGTTGTAGAAAAAGAGAGTGAACATATATATATATATATATATATATATATATATATATATATATATATATATATATATATATATACACTTTGGATCATTCAAAGTACGGCCCTCCTGCATTCATGCATCGTTGTGCCCTGGCCGTCAGTGCACAGAAGAGTTGGTAAGATTGTTGGTTTTGAAATCTTATTGCTTATTATTTTGTGGGTTCACCAAATAGGTCGATGTTTAGGTGTTCTTTAACATAAATGTCCATGATTCCATTTTAGTTTCTCTTTATTTTTCTTAGTGTTTTTATTTCATTCTTCCGTATTTTTCTAATTTCGTTCGTCGGGGTCAAAAAAAGAAAAAAATTCTGCTTTTGTGTCTGTAGAAGGGAGGGTTTTGTCCCATAATAATACATGTATTTTTGTCTGGACAAAACAGTTTGTCAGCTACTGAGGTGTGTGCGTTACAGTACGGTTTGCTGTACTGTCAGTCATTTACAGGTATCAGAAGTTATTCTGAAAGAATTTTAGACGAGATCTAGACGTTCTCTTCGAAAATGAAAAGGCTAAAGGAGACGTTGATAAGAAATGAATGAAATGAAGGAAGTGGGAGAACCTCACGAAAACCCACGCACACGATGTTTGTCTATCACAAAGCTCACTTGGCGCGAGCTAGGATCGAAACAAGAACCCCAAGCACCAGAGGTGAACGCCGCGGCCGAACGTTTTCTCCGAATTCTGAACATGCACTTTATATATATATATATATATATATATATATATATATATATATATATATATATATATATATATATATAAAAGACACTTTTATAGTAACTACTATCACTATGCTGTAATTTATAAGGTTATATTTACCTGAAAGACTTTAACCAGAACGAACATAAATTTCGTGTAAATTAACACTGAATTACTTTATCGTTATTATTGAGCATGATTATATAAATAAAATCATAACAAATGCCAACTACCAAACTTCTTTTTCCTGGCGTATCAGAAAGACTGACTCTTTCCTAATATATGTACTACTGAAAATAATTTGGTTTGATTACCGAAACGGCACCCTTGTTCCTACAACTTAGCAAGTATGTAGAAAGAGCTTTGTTCTGATTTATGAATACAAAACATAGTAATTCTAACATCAAGAAAAAGGGATAAATGTTTTCGAAATACTGTACATGATTAGCGGTACATCATCCCAGAAGATAAAAATTCGCCGTAACTGCTGAGTACCCACTTATGAATTAAATGTCTCCAGTGCATACAATTATGAAGTATGATATGCGGCACTATTGACCACGTGGCAGTGTTTTTCAACAGTTAACAGGAACAGCTCTCTCACCTCTCAGTTATGGTTCATTCCTGCTACCAACGCGTCTCCCAAACCATCCAGATCAATACAACAGTTCTGTCCTTTTACACGTTTCGCTTCAGTGACAGCTAGGAAAATCAAAAGGCTGGCGGAAAATACCAAGAAACAAGCTTTCCAAGATTGCAGTCAGTAAATTAAACACCTGAAACTTGAATGAAAGAGAATGGAACATCATGTCTGTATACTAAATAATTTAACGGTGACATGATGAATCTGCTTAGCAATGCACTCAATTTGAATGATAAATGGTGACTAACTATCAAATAAGTACTCACAGTAAATTCTCAAAATCTTTGATACTTCAAATCAACTGCTACATTTTACACAGCATCAATGATCTGTTTACTCTTGACAGACGTGACTTGACATATTCTTGCTTTCTGTAACTGTTGTATGCAAATGGTTCTAGGTCTGCGCGGATGCATACGCATTATTATAGCTTTTATATATATATATATATATATATATATATATATATATATATATATATATATATAGCTGTGCGGATGACGGATAAAAATGCGGATATTCGAGAAAATAAAACAATTTTAGTCATTGTTCTTCTAAGCACTATAATTATTACCACCTTGTAATAAAGCGTGACTACCCTTTCGGAACAACCAACCACCAGAATAAAATTAATTTTTGTTAATTATTTTATCTTTTTCTCTGCTTTTTAATCATGTAATCAATACGTAGTACTAATCTAATTTTTGGCAACTTGTGAGAGGTAGCTTATTCTTCCTTTTGGAGTGTCTTTTATCTTCATTTTTTATGTGGGTTCTGAGTAAAGATACTTATGTATTATCAGTTAGGAAAAACGAAGAAAAGGGATTTGCTCTCAAATTAATTGACAGATATGGTATTACAAGCTTGACAATTTTCTTGTTAAAAATCTGCTTTTGAGGGAACCTTAAGTAAGTAGGCATTTTCCCCATTTATTGCTCATTTCTGTTTGCATGAGACTTATTTGGTGTAGCTGATTTACAACAGGAGGAAATAGTATTGCATATTTAGCTTTAATTTTACTGACATTGTATCATAAAACTTACCAAACTATAAAGGAGATATTTAGAATTTTTATAGCAGAAACTATTTTTGAAATTGTAATTGTCATAGACAGAACAAGGTTTCAATATTTGTTATCTCACCTGTGGATGTGGGTTGAGATGTTGCGGATGCGGATACAATTATATATATATGCACAGTGGTGGATCCAAGGGGGACTGTAGCCCCCCTTAACGCTCAGGTATACACTGGATAAAACGGCAAAATATGGTTTAGCCCCTCACTTATTATATCCTGGATCCGCCCCTATGTATATATATCCGCGCAGACTTCTACAAATAGTTAATTCACAACGGTCACCGTTGTTTTCAAATTTCAAACTGTTCAATTCATTTAGAATGAATATGGAGCAATGAGTCTACGATTTAATTTAGAATTAGTGCTAGTAACCGATCTGAACCCCTAAAGGTCTGGTTTAACCTATGCTTTTATATGCTATTTCACAATTGATTTCATGCGAGAAAAGTTTTAAAATATGCTTTTTGTTTCTCTCTCTCTCTCTCTCTCTCTCTCTCTCTCTCATGTTTTAAATCCACAACCCGAGCTTTGCAGTGAACAAGATGATGTGATGTCATTTTGGACGAAACGGTTATAGCTAGTCACAAAACTGTTTGGAAAGTTAAATTTTACAAGTCATTCAGTACCGCCAAATACGCACAGTACTGCTCCAGAACTTGAACAACTTGGAATACCAACAAAAAATTGGAGCACATTTTGCCGCGAAAGCAAGTTTAATTTTTAATTTATTAATTATATTTTTTTTATTCAAATACAATAATAATAAATGTAGGCCTTATTATTATTAATTAAACAGATTAAAGTTCAGTATATTTATTGTTAAAATTATTTTGAAACTTCGAGTTTATGTGATCCAGGGACGGATTAATCCAATTTATACACATTGTATTAAGTCCAAATTTACAGAATAAGTAGTTTGGAAGAGCAACTGATTAGAATGTATGGATGGGCAAACCGGTTTTTTATAAAAACCGAAAACCGGTTTCTATAAAAACCAAAAACCCGAAAAACCGACATCTCGGTTTTCTCCGAAACCGGTTTCGGTGAAAACTTTTCGAAAGCACATAGAACTATTTCTGTGGAAATGGATTCGGTTTCCGGAGAACAACGAAACACAATTCTTGTCAGAAATAGAACAAATTTTGAAAAAAAGACCGGAATCGGTTTTGAAGAAAACCGAAACCGAACCAGGTAAAAAACCGAACCGGTTTTGGAGAAAACCGATAACCGAAACCGATTTTTGTGCCCACCACTATTAGAATGACAGCGTCATGAAGCAGAGAGGCGCCGTATGTTACCTTGACAGCAAACGGAAGCGGGTCAAAGAACCACTTTTTAGTGGCAGAAGGAACAGCTCAGGAAATGAAAGGGAAAAAAATTATTATTGCCGGGAAAAGTTCGAAACAAACTGAATTTTTGCCAGTTGTTAGGACCCATCTAGAGTTGTATTTTCCCCAAAATTCCCAACCCTCCCCCTTATGCTTTCCCCTCCCCCCTCTATAACATCCAATTTGCAAGGTTTTTGATTATTGTTCATATCTTCGGTATTATTAATCCAAACTTCAAAATCCTTTTACAGTTTATTTCCCCTTGAACGACAATCTAAAAAAAAAAAAAAAAAAGTAATTCCTAACAATTTTCGCTGTTACTTCGTTTTCTATTACAGTCTGCATGCTTCGTTTTTTCCATCCACACAGGAAATTATTTATCTTCCAGAACAGATTCTCTCTCTCTTTTTATCCTGGCCCCCAATAGCTAATACAGGATAAATATAATTTACAACTCAAAAATTACCACCATAATCTCAAAATCTTGCTCTGAAGTGTTTGCACTGTATCTAACCTGCCTGTCTCTCCTAAGGCACATGTCTGGTTTATAACATTAACGCCAACTCTATCTCACTACTACCTAGGTACTAACAACTCTCCCTTGTCTTCATAACCGACTCCGGATACAATATTAACAACGTGAAAATAAGCTAATAATAAAACTTCCAAGCAAAATATATATACTCAGTATAACAAGTTAACTTAAAAAAAAATGTCTTTCTGTTTTGTTATCAGAGCGGCAAGAATCCTGACCCGATTTAATCGCTTGGATTCCAGTTCCAAACTATCTTGCGACTGCTTTTTCTTACTAGTTCCTGCTTTCCTATCCACACTAGATTCTTTCATATTTTTCTGGCTCTTCAACTTCTTTATGAGCACTCACGAGCATGTTCAACTTTAGTTTTCTTCATTTTTTTCTTTTTTTGATCCTTAAGACTTCTTTCTTTTATTCTTCCTCTACCACCCAAGTTTAGAAAAATGAGTATGACTTGTATTGTGACTTTCTTCCTCTGTACAATCTTCTGTGATGAAGTATTGGTGTGGGTTTCTCGCTGTTCATTATATAGAGATTGGTACACTTTGGATAAAGCTGCTGAATTATTTTCCTTGATCAGTAGTATTTGTGTACTATCGTTTGTCTTTTTCATCTTTTCTGATGTATAAGACCCCTGAACATTTATAGTGCGCCATCACAAATTGCACGTTAGAAGTGAGTTTTCTTGGCTCAATAGACTCCAATAACTAATCCACACAGAGTAAGTATAATTTAAAACTCAAAAACTACTACCAAAACATTTTCTAATCTTGCTCTAAAGTATCTGCACAGGAGATGCAGGGAAGTTAGATACCAAAGCATGCGCCCGCTTTATAACACTTTTCGTCAATTCTTTTTTAACTTACCATTCGCAAGACTCCTTCCCCATGGATTATACAATATCTCAGAAATATCTACAGGGTGTTTCAAAACAACACCGACAACGTTTACACGGGATTCTCCCAAGGTGAACGTTTGGTGTGCAATGAGCAAATTTGAAGTGATTGGACCCTTTTTTTGAAGAAGAGACTGTCAGGGGAGAGAACTACCTTGTTATGCTCAGCACTTTGATGGAGAAGAACGCGCCACTTGATATTCTCGAACGAGGATACTTTCAGTGAGACGGCGCCCTGCCCATTACAACAAGATGGTTCGGGATTACCTGAACACGTTCGGTAAACGTTAGATTGGTAGAGGTGGTCTTCTCCCAAGGCCAGCACGTTCCCCCGACCTGACGACATGTGATTTTTGGTTGTGGGGTAAGGTGAAGGATCTCGTGTATGCCAGTAAACCCAGCAACTTCGACGACATGAAGCACCGCATCACTCAGGTCATCGCTGCTATCCCTGCCCAAATGGCCCAGAGGGCTATAAATCAATGGACAGACTCCTTAAGTACATCGAGCGGGATGGATGCCAAATTGGAACCCTGTAACCAAATCCTTGCCTTGTAATTTCACAAACCCCCATTTAATGTTAACATTTCTTTGCCTCACCCTGTTTTAAGTAAAAGGTCCACGTCTAATATAATTTAGCTTGATTTGATTTTAAGTTGACTGTTCCTTTCAGCAGTGATGCTATATGCGGATCTAGAGCTTAGGTAGGATTCACACCGCATGAGTTCCCGCCGGGAATCAAACCTGGATCTCCCACGCCAAAGTGGCGTACACTAACCGAATACACGTCCAATATAGAGTCGCTTCTGAAAGGGATAATAAGCTTCAAAACAACCAATCAAATAATGCATAATAAAAATAATTTCTCCGATACACAAATACAACGTAACAAATATCTAGCTGAGTTTGCCATTTGCATTTTAGGATTTAAGATTTTACATTTCAACACGCGAATTACCAACAAAACAACACGACCATTTTGTAACTATTTTCCCCCTTCCACTTATGAAAATAAATGTTGGATAAGAGAGCAAGGTTCCAGGAAATCACAGAACATTCCCGTTTCACCCTCATCGACCCTTAGTTCTGGATTCTGCTACAGTGTTTTGAGAACCACAGGGCACTGGAAACAGTTACTTTTACACCATTTGTTAAAGTTTGGCTAAAGCAACAGGTGGTGTAGTGGTAGCGTGCTAGACTTCCAAATGGGAAATCTTGGTTCGATTCCCCATCAGGTAATATGATTTTTTCGCATAAAATAATGGTTGCAAACAGAGAATTATCTTCTGATGGAGAACTTACAAAGTATCACTGGCGATAATTCGAGTAAACAGTGTTTGCGTTCTACTTCATACACTGCAATGATAAGTATGTTTTATATTTATATTCGTCCCCTTCTCTCTCTTTCTTGACGTTTCCCTATCCTGTCTTTGCATCGTTCACTTCTTCCCCTCTATCTCTTTCACACACTCACGCACTTCATGTTCCAACAGAGCAAGAGCGCGATATACCTGGCCTGGAGAATCTAATTAACCGGGAACTTCGGCGTCGTGTTTTTCGTGCTCTGGGGTTAACAACCAGTCCTGGTCATCTCTGACAAATACTGTTAAACGCAAGGGAATAAGTATAATCTCTTTTTTATCCTCGTGGTTACAGAGTCTCAGTCGAATTACCGAGTCACTACGGATCTAAATCCTAGACCCAGTGGTAGTCTACATCATCCAACTGACACGATGATTCGTTTGAGCTCTTAGCGTGTTCATTCTATCTGTGCAAATTACGTTACATCCGGAAGAGATGAGATCATGGTGGATGTTCGGAACAGATAAATCTTCGGAAGACTAGAAAATGGTAACCTCTTTGATTGTTGGAAAACAGAACTTTATTTATATTAGTTCGACACAAAATTTGTTTCTATCCTATAATTCAATGTGTTTTATTCACGTTGAAATTTGAAACATGCTACATCTAAGAGGGACATAACCAGTTTGGACTTTTAATATAGGGTACTTCTGATAGAAATTTAGCAGTAAAATAGCACTCTTCAATTTTCTCTCTCTTTTTTTTTTTTATTTTTATTTTGTTCAGCTTGCATTAGTAGTCTGAAATGGAGAATATGACTAACGCTATTTACTGGGTATATTAGAATGTGTTTTTGGATCAGTACGTTTAATGAACACTACCGAATTTGCAGTCGAACCACGCGGAAACAAAGCATGTGTGTTCAACTTTTGACATTATTCTAGATGTGTCTCGAAGTTACACAGTTCTACTGGAAATTGAGTATGCTATCCATTATGAAAGTGACAATGACAGTTTAAAGCATTCTCTATATATTCGAATAGTTCTGAAAAATATGTGAAAACAAACGTTATTTCTATATTACTGTTGGATTTCTGGAAACGGAGCTTCATAATGTTAGGTTCTTTTCTTACTACGTTTGAATTCCACAGTTTTATCTGTTCTTTTTCTTTTTCTTTCTCTCTCTGTCTCTGCTTCATTTTTGAATCTCTCTGTAATAGGCATCCATTGGTTTCAACTTTTCATTGTGTGTGTTTCATTTTCTCCCTACATCAACTTATGAATCTTGTTTCGTCTCGGTTTAGTTACTTCATTTTATCGAAGCTAATACATGTGTAGTTTGAAATTAGAATTGCGCTCATGTTGTTAGCTAATTTTAGTATGGGAGAGAAGAAAGGAGGAGACAGAGGAGGTCTCTCTACCAGAGACGATTATGGGATAATAAGATGTATATTGGGTGGCCTAACTGCACGGCGTTAGCACGCAATTTTTTTGATGCGCAGTATACAATGTCTCAAAATTATGAACTGTTTCATAATTTTTAAATTCTAAAATTTCGTGACACCATGGCACTGCGCCCACGACCCACCGGATGGGAGCAGTGCTGAAAGTGATTTTAAATTCCAAATCATCGATCTCGATACTTGATTATCCAGTGTAAACGATATTTCAAGCATCATTTATATATATATATATATATATATATATATATATATATATATATATATATATATATATATATATATATATATATATATATATATATATATATATATATAATACTGAATACCGATCATACAGTTTGGCCTAATTCTGACCATGGACGAGTGCTGGGTGTACTACTGACCCCGAGACAAAGGAGCAAAGAAGAAGCATGGATTCAGCACCGCCGAAAAACGCAACGACCCGACTATCATCGGATAAGATGATGCTGAGTCTTTTTTGGGGAAGGAGAACTGGCCTGGTATCGAGATAACAGATTATGCACGATGGGGCAAACCATCACAGGAGTACACTACTGGAATGTCCTGTCGTGGTTACGGGAGGCAATTTAAGACCAAGCATCGAGGGAAGCTGTCCAATAGTTTATTGCTCCACGACAATGCCCCAGCTCTTTCTGCACAGGAAACAGTCATACACGCTGCTTCTTCATCAAATATTGCCTCACCCTCCGTGTTCTCCAAGCACTGCACCCAGTGGCTTTCTCCTCTTTCCGTGGATGAAGAAACCATTACGTAACAACCATTTCCGAAATGACTAGGTTATTTTCAAAGTGGAACGTTTCCTGAACAGCCAAAATGAAGACTTTTACAACAAAGGTCTCCGCCAAGTTATTCATCGTTCGAAAAGTGTGTCACATCGAAGGGTGAATATGTAGAGGATATACCGTCACCTTCATGGTTGGAGCTTGATTTTTTCGAGGTGATAAAACTATGACTTCCCTCTCGTATCTTGGTTAATTCTTTTCAATGCTGCTCCGCAGCGTTTCCCAGATCTCTTGATCTTGATTATATCTTTTTTGTCTCTTGATATCCAGCCAAGAATTGCTTTCATACATCAACTATCATTTCTTCTTATATGATGTCCAATTCACTCTTCAGTGTCTATATTTTCATAATACTATTCGTCACTTCTGTATTTTTTTTTGATCCATGTGATTTAGGGATGGCCAAAATTTTCCGGAATTCGAAAAAAAATCATCCGGATCTTCCCGAATTCCGGAATTTTTCTGATTTTACTTTCCGGATTCCGAAAAGTAAAACTTCTGGCATTGCCCATCCCTAATTGATTCTTTTCCTAACATACATCTCTCCCCGCTTCGTTGTATAATCTGCAGATGGTGAATGTCTGATTTTGTTAGTGTCGAAATCTCCTACCCACATGTCAAAACTGGCAAAATACATTTACTGAAAATTGTATGCTTTAGAACTATTGGCATTTGGCTTTTCAATATCAAGCTGTTCCTGCCAAATGTACTCCAGCCTAATTTAATACATTCGTTAATTTCTTCTTTAATGTTAACATCCATGGATATCTTCTTTTCCGGATATAACGCTCCATGTTATAAAACGTTTCACGATTATGCTTTTTGAGGCTAAGGATGATGATGACAATGAACGAAATGTTGAAATGAAGAAAGTGGGACGAAACGGGATACTTCAAGAAAATCCAGGTATGATTATTCACCAGGAAACTCACTTGACGCGAGTTGGATCTAACCAGGAAGTCCCACGCACCAGAGGTCGGCGCTCTGCCACTGAACCACCGCTGCTCCGCTATTATATCGTATACGTCTAGAAGGTTGGATTAATGAGATGCTTGTTGAATTAACTTGTTTACTTTTAATGCATGATTAATTTGATGTTTGCAAGTCGTTTATGGAAAATAAAGGTAGTATTCATTTTTATCTTTTATTTTTCAAATTTACAAAATCAAACAACACGGAAATCAACATTAAACCCCTTGCGTTCCACTGACATCTATGAAGATGTCATAAAAACGTATCCTTTATTAACAGTCGTATTAATCCTGCATTTTTTTTTTTTAATTTTTTAGCGGACGCAAGGAACGAGTTCGTTCTACTGTTTCTCCTTAGGTGGCAGCATCTTACTCATCTCCAATCAGTGTTGCCAACACGAAGCAGCATAACATTCGTTCACATCATCAAAATTTCCCTTTTTCAGCCCAAATGTTCAATACAAATGATCATTTTTTTTTGTTCAGTAATGAGAATGCTCCCCTCGTACATGCATGTTTGTGTGCGCGCGCGCGCATGCACGCGCAGTGTCTATGTGTGGATCTGTGTAATTTATCCAAAACGGATATATATAGATTTTGTAAGCGAAAAACCGAAACACCAATCTCAGGTTATATATAAGATCACGGTTCCTTCTAATTTGATCAGAATCAATTAATTGCCTGTCTTTTCAAGGTTAGTACTCACAGTTTTCCAGTTCATTCTATATACAGTTAACACAAATGAAGAACCACAAAGGATGTATAAAGAATATGAAAATGTACCATAAGGAGAACTTCCTGGTGTCCCTTATTCCGAATTCCGATTTTTTAACAGGCCCTATATATTGTGCTAATTACGACCCACTCTTCCATTTATGATTGAAGAAATATTTTTTCTTTGTTGCGTCATCATTTGAGTCAGAAATGATCATCTACCTTTCCTTTTTAGGTGAGACACATTAGTTCTTGCGGGTTGATTTTTTTTTTTCAATCTGAAGAACGAAAACCGGGACCTCTGGCAACCATATTATATACTTCTCTCCATTTTTATTTGTGCGATTTTCCTTGTTTACCATCTCAGGGAAAACAAGGATCCTTATCTGGCCTAAAATAAGGGACAAATCTTGTAACTGTATGTATCGGTCGTAACTGAATGAGATAATTTGCTAGGCGAAACGATACGACATACTGTACACCAGTGGTGTATACATAATTCCGTTCATACCGGTAACATTTCAAATAATAAAAGCTCCTTCGTGGCTAAGCGGTTACTGTACGCGCCTTTGGTGTGGGAGATCCGGGTTCGGTTCCCGGCGGGGGCTCATGTGGTTCGGATTCCACGTTAATCAGTAGGTCCCGTCTCATATATAGCTTTGCTGCTGAAAGGGACGTTAAACTCAAATCAAATCAAATCAAATCAAATAATAACACACTTAAACATGTATCACTGTACATATATCTTTTACAACATACCCGTACTTCACTGTTTTACATAATTAATAAAAATTGATTTCGAAAAGTTAGCTGTTAAGTTTAGACACTCTTTACCTTCTCCAAGAAATAAAAACTGCTGTTTGTTCTGAAGCTATAAGTTGACATTTCTTCCGAAATAATTTTAAAAATTGAACTGTTTCTCGAGACGAGACAAAAAAAAAAAAAAAACACTTCACGAGCAGTTTTGTCTTGTCTCTCGTCTCGAAAATTCAAGACGAAGCAAAGATTGTCTCGTCTTGTATGCATTCCTAGGCATCTTACAGGTTAGTGAACCACTCCCGTCACTTTTCTTTCCACGTAGATCAAATATTAAGAACAGCTGATACAGTAGCGTTCTAGAATGTAAAAACCGGGGGCGGTAGCCAGAGCCCAGACTATGATAGGTATCTCATGAGTTTACTCTAACTTTCAAAAATACATAAATAATGCCTTAAATAATTTTAAGTACTAAAAAAAATTTGGGGCCTAGGTCCCCCGGCCCTGGGATAGAACCGGCACTGCAGCTGAAACTCTGGTGTTTAATTATTTAAAATAAAAGATCTAAATAAAACATCATTTACCTAATCTAGGGAACTTAGAGATATGAGGATCTTAAGCTATCCCCATCCCTTTTTCTTCTCTTCTACATCAGATATCGAACAACACTCAAATACTCAATACTGGATTTTATGTCTCTAATCTGAAGGAATTCTGAGTTCACCCCCGCTAAAAATCGAAATGAAATGAAATGAAATCTTTAAGTTTTGCGTCCCACGGTTATGCCGGTTAGGCTAAAGGAGACGGTGATGAGGAGAGATGAGTGAAATGGTGGAATGAAGAAAGTGGGAGGAAACGAGAGAACCCCGAGAAAACCCACGAGCACGGCCGCTAAAAATCGAATTTCTATAAAATTATCTTTAATACTACACTTCCGATTACCAAAGTCTAAACTTCGAAAAACTAAGTCCAAAAAATTGAATCTAGATCCTTACGCCCCACCTATGATCTGTGCTTACAATTGCGTAGTCTGAGAGGAGCAATAGTCCATCTTCAGGTTGCCGCCAAGAAATTTTATAACTGACATATAGAATACAACCAGGGGCGGACTGGCCCACCCTGCTACCCTGCAAATGCAGGGTGGCCCCCCTCCACCAATTTGAAAAAGATATGCTCAATTAAACCTACCAGCATCAAAAATATGGCAGGGTAACTCCCGCAAACTTGTGTTTTGCATAAAAAAAGACGTAAAGTTAAACTTTCATGAACAGACCTTATTTTTCTTCACGTTTATCGACTTGAAAAGGTTCCGTCTATGAGACAATCAGACTCTAAAACATTGCGGGGTTTATGATACAGCAGCTGTTAAAAACGAGCACGTTAACTACTACTTTTTTAACTCGTCGTTACACGCATCCGCGGCAAATTGCCGCAGTTTTGCAAAAACACGTGCACTTTCCTTATTCTAAGCCAATAGGGGCGGAGGGGCCGAGTTATCCCCTACCCACCCCACCTCTACCTGATAGTGACCGGTTTTGCCAGTCACGTGCATGGTTCTGGAGTGAAAGGGTGTGTATTGGTCACCGTGAGCAAATTGCTAACGGCGCGTGTAACCACGTAAAGACTGTTGTGAGCAGACTGCTAACGGGTGTGTTCTAGTGTTAAGTGTTGTATTTTAAGGGCCGTTTGCTCATTCTTTAAACGTATTGTTTGAAGAGTAGAACAACAGGTGGCACTAGTATCGTACAAAGCTGCAAAGAACAAGTATATTGTATTACTTTGCACATGGCACGAGGACGATGAGATTGGTGAAAGTACAGGTGATGCATGCAAACCATTAATTACCTTCTACAACAAAAACAAATGTGGTGTAGATGTCAGTGACGTCATGCAAAAGGAGTATAGCGTATCGAGTGTATCAAAGCGCTGGCCACTAACAATGTTTTTCTTTGAATTGAATGTTGGTGGAATAAATTCGTTTGTTATTTGGAAAGCCAACAACATGGGAGATAATGAATTCAACAAGCCTGCAAGAAAAGACTTCTTGAAATCACTTGACCAACATCTTATTTTGGATCATGCGCGAAGAAGAATAGCTGCAAACTATCCAATCGCAAGGTCAATAAAGGACCGGCTAGTTGAAATATTCCAACTTCAGCCAATTAGACAAGAACCTCAAGCAGCAGCTCATCAGCGAGGTCACAATAGAGCTTGCGGTATCTGCCCTCGTAGAAAGAACAGGAAAACTACCGTCTTATGCATCAACTGCAACACTCCGAAATGCAAGGAACATAAGACCATCATGTACAAACTGCACCGAGCGTGGCCAAGGACCAGCTGCAAACGATAAGGACGGAGAAGGTGACATGTAAATATACGTTCTAAATTTCACTGGACTAGTTTCATAACATCACTGTTCTAGTACATTAATGATGTTTTTGTACATTTTTTGTATTTATAATAATAAAACGTGTGTCAATATGACGGAGAAAATTTCCTATATCCCAAATAGCTAATGCGGCAATTTGCTCACAGCGCGTGTTCTCGCGTTACTTTGTAAATCCAAGAGTGCAGCAATATGCTAACGTGGCGTGTTCTCGTGTAGTAATAAACTTCAAAAACTGTGGAAACATAACAAAAATTTTCTCAAAATCTTTAGGTTAATCTTTTTTAGGTACTGAAAGTGTCTATAATAAGCTAAGAAGCCAAAATTTCATAGAATAAATTTTTCACTCTCAATAAAAATGTAAAAATACTGAAATTAAATATCAAAACTTGCGTGAGCAAATTGCCGTCATGGCGTGTCCTCATGTTACAATTGAGGGGCGTGTACTGACGTGTTAAATATAAGAAACACAGTAGATTTCAGGCTGTTATTGGATTTGGATACCATTGCCTACTCCGGTCCTTTTACAAGCCGGCGAGTGGCGATGTTTTAAAGAAACAATAGTTTCGTAGATATTGTTATTGTAGAAAGTGGAGGTGGAGCCGGAACGCTTTTGAACTGCATTGTCCTCAGACCAAACTTTGAAGAAAGAAATCGGATCAGGCTTCGTTGTTTTTCTTTTTTTGTTGTTGTTGTTGTTGTTGTTGTTTTTTTTTTTCAGTGCGGTAAAGCGAAAAGAAATTAGTTGCCACTATCAACGATTGTTTTATACAAACCTCAAACAATTACTATGAAGTTGCTGCCCTCGGCTCATGTTTTATTTGTATATTACATCGAAGAGCAAATCCGATAGCAGCAATTCAATTATTGGAACACCAGTTACGTGTCGTTAGTCGTGAAAGACAGATGTGGTTGTGTCAGTATGGATGGTAGGAGTGATTGTAAGATTACTGTAAAGAAAAAATATAAAAGTGGTGCTAAAAAGCGAGAACACAAACGAGGATGTGATTTACAAAAAGCTGCATCTGACCCAAAATAACGTAGGCTATTTGAATCTGTGAAGCCCCAAGAAACAAATGAGCGTGATGTGACTCATTCAAGTACTGCAGGATAGTTGCCAGGTATTTTTTTTTTTTTTTTTGTTTTGTTTTTCTGTCTAAGGTGTTCATAAATTATAATGTATACACCACGTGTTTGGATGATTTCAGTCAATTGTAGCTTATCTTTTATGGCTATTTTTACTTAAAATTACACAACTTTAACAGGCGAACACGAAATTACCTGAACTGTTTGCTGCCGCGTAGTGCTTTCAAACGGGTCAGATCAGGCTTTCATGGGTCAGGGGTCGAGTCAAGCCTGCTTGAGACACGGGTCGGGTCAGGTCATCTACGCTAGAGCAGCCCTGACCCGACTTGTGACCCAAGGAGATTCGACTCGAAGCCTGACCTGATCCGTTTGAGAGCACTAGCTGCCGGCACTGGCCTCAGTAAGCGTTGGTGTAACTTCTAAAAGTGCTGAACACTTATGCTGTCAGTCAAATCAGTGTGTATATCGTGTGAATGTTAACTTTCCTTTAGTTATTTAAAGTTAATTTAAAATAAAAGTGTAGTAAAATGTAAAAATTATTTGTGATGTGCAAAGTAGGTATTCATATGAAAAGAGGATGATACATTTCTGACATTCATATTAATATTATATTATATTAGGTTACAGTATGCAAGTCAGAAGAAAATTTCAACCAATTTGATATTAGAACTGATTTATGAGGAAAGAAACTTACATTATTTCTGTCAGTGCTTTAATTATTTAGTGTTTCAAAGTTGACTTGAGATTAGTTTTTACTTATTGCACATGTATATATTTTGATTTTTCAAAAACATATTCATTTTTTTAAATAAATGGTTTAAATTCATTACATAAAAAAAACAATAGCACTATATAAATAACTGAAAGCACCAATTCCGGTATTGTGTGTGTTTACAATAAAAAATGATAATGCCAGTTACACACTGTATGAGTTACTATTAAAATGTTCCTACTTCAGATTTTTTGTAATTAATGTTTTGCTTTTGTATGAATATATGGGATACTATTTATGGGTTCGAAGATGGACTTTTATATGTAATACATATGAAGAATGCCAAGTACATTTTTTACATTTTTATACAGTGGGCCCTCATTTCAGTTTAGCAGGGTGGGCCCTATGGTTGCCCGTCCGCCCCTGAATACAACCATAACACAAGACAAAAAGGAAGTATATAAATGAAATATAGATAAATAAGTCAAAACTAGTATACTGAGTGATATGGGATAATTCAAGCCTGTAAGGAACAGAATCACCGAAGATAGATAGATATACACCGATGGAATACTTCCGAATTCATACTTTCTTGGTTTGGTGGTTAGCGTCACGGACCTACAGAGATGTTTATTTAAGCATGGGTTCGAACCTTATCTGTTAGATTTCTTAAAGTAAAGATTCTGCATTTTATTGCAACGAACATGCATGTATCATGTATAGGTGCTACACCTATGTAATATAGGAAATAAAATATTGTTTCTAATATGCAAGTGGTCTCTGGTTCGATTCTTGGTCGGGACAGCAGAGAAAATTAACTTCACAATCGGTTATTTCCATTAATGTTACGTCTCCTTTAGTCCTAAGAAAATCGCCATAAAACGTTAAACTAAAAAAAAAAAAAAAATCATATTCTTCTTTTTTCTTTTACATGTTTGTCTCTAATATATATTCCTGAACAGAACGCAAAAGATGTTAATAAAAATATTTATTCAGTATTTTGAATATGTTTCATTATTATTCAGTATTTCATTATGTAAGAAAATAAATGGTCACTAAATGACATCTATACTATAGGTTACTTTAGCACTAGTACAAAACTTGTCAGTTATGTTTGCTAATGAAACGTTGGTGTTACTATCCATCTCTTAAATACTTGGAAGTAAACAAATAGACTGACCTAAAATTCGACATGGTTGAGTAACGCAGTATTATTCTTTAGGTTGATTTACTAATAATATGAAAGGCTGTTCAGAAGCCACTATGGACATATCAATATTATTACTATTATTATTATTTGCAAGGTGAAAACAATATTATCGGATATTTAATATGCCAGAAATCCTTATATTCAGGGAAGTTTAAAATCCAGCGATATGATTTTATTTTTAATAGCAATGAATATGGTAAGTTTGAAAACCTCACCTCATTGATTTTGTCACCGATATCTTTAGATGAGTAGTTTCTACCGTTCAGTTTCAGATTACAAGGTGTTTATCCTAGGTTCGAGTTTCACTGAAAAGCATTTGCGTTTCTTAACTGTCCTCACTGTTTCTGTGTGATATCCCAATCGTTTGCGTATATATATAAAAGAAGAATGTCTCAAAGTAAAGCGAGAGAGAGAGAGAAGGGAGGATACGTGAATCTATTGCTTATAGTGTGATCCGAACCACATGCGCACTTTCGCCGAACCCGAGTCTCCAGCAGAAAGCTCAATTCGCAGTAAAAGAGTGTTAAACATACTACGTTGCTTTAGATCCCTATTTAAACTGTAGGGTCTCATTCCATATACCATCTCTGCTCACTGCAAGAGTTAAATACAAATCAATCAATCACTCAAAAGTTTAAAGAATGAACAAGAGCGATAAGTTTCCGCTCCCATTATATACTTTTAGTAGCTCGCAGCTATATGTTTGGCATATGCGTCTCTGTTGCGGGAGGCCTGGGTTCGATTTCCGGTGGAAACACATGATCCCGATCCCATGTTAGCCTGTAGGACATTTCATATAACCTCGCTGCTGCAAGTGGCGCTAAGTTCTCATTAAGAAATCAATTACTGTCTGCTTTTAAGTCCTTAATCCAAGCATAGAAAACTTGATAGTAAACGAAACGACAGTCTGAGTACAAGTTAGTTAAGACTCAAGACCTCTACTCTAGTACTCAAAGGAACTTCAATGGTTGGTTAGTTTAATGGAAAATTTCATCACCTATGACATGAAATCATGTGTTTGATTCTCTGTGAGAATACAAGTCGTTTAGATTCTACATCACACAATAGGTTCACGTTTGATTACTGGTAAGAATATTTGTAGCGCATACAAACTCGAGTAGTAGATTGCGTTTTACCTTAAACAATTCCTTTACCTTAACAACAATTCCCTCTTTCCGTTTCATACAGTCTCGGCGCTGAAAAGGAGAGTTAAACGCTAAGCCGTGTAAGCAATAGGTTTATGTTTAATGCGGTTTCCGTGATTGTTTTTAAGTATAAACATTCAGAATCTTTAAGAACTTGAAATGCGTATTTTGATGATAAGTCGGGTCAAAGTCTCACCTCGTCACATTTCGTGTGAAATTCAGGCAGAAGGTAGAAAAATAGTAATCACAATGGTTGGCCATGACATTTAAGCAAAATAACTCTCGTCAATGAGGTGAGATTTAACCATTTCTACAAGTCATTTTTACAATGTGTAGTTTAAAATAAGCACCTGTCTACTGTTGTGACTGGACGTATGTTTTTGACCTTGCTTATTTTGGTTGATTGGTTCGAGTTTAGAGTACCTTTTGAACGCCGAGATCACATGAGATATAGACCTGTAATGTGTGGGACCCGAAACACTGTAATGCATTAAAATTTTAAAGATTTCCCATTAGCATCTGAACCCGGAACCCCATGCACAAAAGACGCATACCGAAACCACTATACTAGTAAGTAAAGTTGACTAAGCTTATTATTATTATTATTTTTTAGCATCTCACAATTATGCTCCAAGGCTAAGAACGATGCTGATGATGAGAATGAACGAAACGCTGGAAGAAAATGCGGGAACGAGAGAACCAAAATAAAATCCCCGTACACAGGTCTGTCCACCATAAAATATTAATAGTAGTCAGAATTACGTAATATTCTTTATCTATATTATTATATAAAACAGTAGAAGTGGGTGACGTCATTGCCCTAGCCATGCTACTATAGGTATTAATGTAAATTTTGGAGACAATACTCCTTTTGTCACAGAAGTATGGGATAAGCAGAGATATTTGGAAAACCAATTCTAAATGGGTAGAGAGATGTTCAAAATTTCCCCCAAGAATAGATTATCTCACGAATTACTGGTAATAGAGAGATAGTAATCCCCATATGAACTCTTCATTAAAAATAGGGAGAAACGTGTTTCAGAGTTTTCAAGCATTTTGCTCCAAAGGGGAAAGGGGGACAATTATAAAATACTCAAATTTCTCTTTAATTAGAAAGTGCCGAACGTGATGAATCGCTTAAGTTGGAAATCTGGAATTTAGTACATAGACTTTTGGGAAACGTGTATTTTGGAGTTCCTCAAATTTCTGTTTCTAAGGTGGGAAAAGTTGCCATTGTTTTCGAAAATTTCGCTTCTACATGGGGAATGCGAGACAATTTCTTTAATATTGAATTTCCCTTCATTTATCCACAATGTGCTGAATACGAGGATTTAAGTTGGAAATGTATTATATATATATACATGTATGTTTATTTTAAATTGCACTTAATGAGCTCCTCCGTGGCTTAGCGGTTAGCGTACGCGCCTTTGGCGCGGGAGACCCGGGTTCGATTCCCGGCGGGAGCTCATGTGGTTCGGATTCCACGTTAATCAGTAGGTCCACGTCTCATATAGCCTCGCTGCTGAATGGGACGATAAACTCAAAATCAACTCAACTCAAATTGCACTTACATCCTGTCAAGCAATGACCTAGGGTGGACAGTTGTACCTTTAAAAAAATCCGCTGTGTGCCTGACTGCAAATACAATCTAACTTTATATAGTGCCAACTGTTGTGAACCCAACTGTAGTTCTTAAGATATACATATAAAATCAATGTTGAAACAAACACGAACTATAACAAGAAGTCGCTTCATTTTAGAAGCGAAATGCTATTTTCATTAACATATATATAACCAAACCACAATCAGAATTTGAAAAAAAAAAAAAAAAGCGCCATTTAAGCCGAATGAAACACTATGCCTCTTAACAATGACCCATTCAACTGCTATTGATTATTTTCAATATAAATCCTACTTTGAAATACACTCAGAACAAAGGAAGTAACATATGAATTTGGATCTTTATATACTTTTCAAGTGTCAAAACAAAAGATCCTACTATTCGAACAATCAATATTAATAACTTTAGAACCTAGTAAGCATTAACGCAAAACTTTTTTTTTTTTTTTTTTTCAAAGAAAGCACTTACATTCTATAAGCATTGATAGTCTTGGACATAATGAATTCAGCCTTGTACTTGTCTTAAGTTCGTCACCAACTCTGCCGACATGGCACTCTCCTCAGTCGATTTAGTTGATCCACCGTACTTTGGCTAAGAACACTCATCAATTGGAGGGTTACTGTTATCACATAAATAATCGATCTAAATAGTTTAACAACACTAGTAACAACGTACAAAACGCTATAAAACAATCGCACTATGAACACAACTGGAATATAGCTAGATAAATGTTCCTGACTTTGTCCAACACTAATGTTTCCAACTTCATCTACTCTACTACCAATAAATAGAAAATAAAACACTGCACAATGCAGGAAAATATCGTAATACTCAAGGCTGAAGACTAGACATGACGTCTCCTACAAACCACACAAGTCAATCAATAAATGTTGGCTAGCTGTATAAATTTTACAGTAATTCTAGAGAGTATTGTTGATTTTTTAAATACACATTTACAAATAAATATTAGTGAAATATACGAACTGAACAAAAGGCGTGGTTCATTTAAGCAACAGCAGAAATTCTTTAAAACACTGGTGTGACTCCCGCAGTAAGACGCCATCGATTGGTGACGCATTTGACGGCGGCGCACTCCGCAACCACCCCACCCGATGAAATATACCCCCATTATCGGCGCCTCCTACAAAGGAACACGCAAACACTGTTGACCAGCTGATATGGACAATTAATTGTAACGCCATTCCTTGGCATTAAAACTTAAACAAAACTATAATATGATGAAATTGTTTTATTATTTTAGCTTTGTCCCGTGATTCCACCCTTTTTGCTATAGAGACGATTGTAATTAAATGTAATTTTATAAGGATAATACATTACACTTATGCTCTAAGGGGATTCAAACTTTAGACAGTCAGGTCTTGTGATAGCCAGTGTAAGGTCAAACCAGCCGAGAGTGGATAGGAACTTGAAACAAATCGTTTATCATAATAGATAATGAAATCACGAAAAGTTTCAATAATTGATTTCTACTGCCTGAAATTCCAGATTACTTATGATGCTTTCTATTAAGTTACCCTGTTAGAACATTCTTATGCAGCGTCTATTAGGTATTTCTCAAATTTTAATTTTGCGTCATCCTAAAAATAGACGATGATTCAGTCTCCCTGCACCCCCGTGTGTCAAACGTTTAAAATAATCATGGATTCCAAGCTATGCAATTATTTGTAACTTCTTTTTTCAAGTCGTATCAATAATCCAATACCTCACAAAACTAGATTTCCCCCCCCCCTTCCTTCATATTGTCGAATTTAGTATCATTTTTAAAGATTTAAATCACGGCTTACATGATCTCTTAATATGGTTAAGAAGGATTATTGTTATGCTCCTGTACAGCACGTTCAATATGTATTATACTGTACACTCCTAATCGCCAAGGCAGCGGGTCATTTACGTTCAATTCTCGGTAGGAGTTCATGCAGTTAGGATGCCGTGTTAAGCTGTACGGACCTCGGTGTCGAACGGGTTGCCAAATTCCACATCAACCATTGAAGCAGCCAACAAAACAGACAGCAGGTTTATTCAAATGGTTAAGTCAAATCTTTCACAATTCCCAGAAGTCTATGTAAAGGAAAAATAATTTTCTCTATGGTCTGTCATAGAAGGTAAATGTAAAGTATATAAGGAAAGTGGATCATCCGCATGTTGTCACTAAATATATAACTGGTATAGAGAACAGTCATAAGAAATGACAAAAACTGAAAAATATCATCATGGTATATTGTGCGATGATTTTCCAAACCAGTCGGAAAAAAAGAAAAGCTTTAAACAGTGACTTCCTGACGTATTCGGTTGGGTTTTAATTTTAGTATCAGTTCGAATCCTGCCTGTTTTTTAAATGAGTTTTATTGACAAAGAATATGCGGTTAGGATTATAACTGCTATGTAATATAATACATTAGTACAAATACGGTATATTATGTTAAATAATAATCCTTTCTTGCACCACTAATGAACAATCTTAAACGAAATACAATATAGTACCATGTTCATCTTGCAAAAGTAATTCAGAATTTCGCACAACAGAAGTTACTGTGTACGAAAGTAATCTGCCACTTCATTATTTGATCAATAATAATACAATAGCACTTATATTATATATTTTGTCTTGAGTGTCTTTTCTATGGGTCACAGACAATAACTGTAGTTTCGTCAGTGCCCTTACTTGGTTTTTAACAAAATAAAAAATAAGATGTTCCACTAACCCTTAAGGGATCCGGGGTTTTTGGGGTATTTTTTAGACTTTCAGTCAAGCAGCTACTGCATCGTCACTATTTATCCTAGGATCATGGTTCATACCTCATTCTCTTCAGAATGGAGCTGGCTTTCAAATGGTACCACTTGCATGCTCATACCGTATACCAGGAGAGGGAAAAGTGATTTCAAAGGGAAAATTTCGAGGGATTTTTTTTTTTTACATTTTGGGCCCCTCTGGAACGGCCCTATGTGAACGTAGAGATCTCAAAAAAAATCTGATAAATAGTACTTGGTATACTGAATGTGTGTGCCAAATTTCAAGTTTCTATCTTGAATACTAAGGGCGGGAGAAATTTTATCAAGAATCCCCACAATGCCCCAAATTACCACAAAACACCATGATCTCAGGTAAAAAATTTCCTAAGACATCTCCATTTACCCTAGGACTATAATCCGCCAATCATTCTCTTCAGAATAGAACTGCCTTTCAGGCGGTACCATTCACGTGTCTCTATCGTGTATCTAAGGCGGGAAAATCCCGAAAAAAAAGGACTTTTTGGGTCTAAATATCCCTTTTTTCAACTTTTAGCCCCTCTGTACCCCCTGTTTTAACACAGAAATATGAAAAAAAAATATGTTAAATACTACTCGGTGGACTGAATGTTTGTGCACCATTTCAATCTTCTAGGTGCAAAAATAAGCCCGCAAAAAAGTACCGAAAATGTCCAAAATTCCCCTATATAGAAGTATATTTTGATAAAAATTCCCTGACACTTCCCTAATTACCCTAGGGTCATGTTTCGTCCGTCATTCTCTACAGAATAAAACTGCCTTTCAGGCGGATTCACATGTCTCCATCATGTATCTAAGGCGGGAAAATCCAGAAGGGATTTTTTTGGTAAAAATATCCCTTTTTCCAACTTTTTGCCCCTCTGGATCCCCCTTGTTTTAACGCAGAAATCTGAAAAAAAAACATAAAAGAAAATATATATTTAAAATTATAACGTCATCACCTCCTATGTCTCGACACAGGAAGGTGTGAAACCATACGTAAGGTCTTCTACAATGCCTCTGGACTTGAAAAAAAAAAAAAAACGGACGAAAAAGCTCAAATAAAGGAGTTATAACGCAATGTACCATGAAACACCCGTATGGTACAAACTGTACCATAAGTACCTCAAAGGGTTAAACCCTGAAATCTTCATTACACATATCTTGGGCCCATTCAACCAAGTATCAATCTGGCACATCTTTGATGCACAGTGTTCCGGATTTGATTCCCGGTGGAGAATTGGAATACTCTACACTTTGAACGCATTAGGATGGTTCGAATTCCATCTTAAACTACAGGTTCATGTCTCATACAACCTCGATGCTGAAAAGGGATGCTTACTTTTTTTAAATACAAAACTAGCTAAACCTGCGCTCTCTACACAGCGCATCAGTCACATATGAGCATGAATCTCCTTGTCATTCCTCACAACATCTGTACATCTCCATTTACAGACGCAAGTGTAAAACATTTTGATAAAAATCCGCAAGGGGTACCATAAAGGGAAGATTTTCTTCGATTATTTTTTCAATATCTCGCACCTTTTGCAAGATTTGTGCCCACTTCCGGTTGGAGTTCCAAATTCATGTATGATCAGTATTTTCTTTCTTCTTGCATGCAGTATCTAATAAGCAAATGCATTATACATACAATTAATTGTGTCAGCGATATATGATGTTCATTGGGCAAAACACTCCAAACAATAAAGATTTGTCTTAGACTGGAGAAACTGTTATCATTCGTTTTTCATTATCATTTGACCATGAAGTAAACACCTGAGAGATATACTACCCCCGTATAAAATTGTGTGGTGTTGGAATGTGTAACTCGTTCGATATGATATTTTATATTATATATATATATATATATATATATATATATATATATATATATATATATATATAATTCAACACTTCCAGTGTACCCCTAAAAACTTAATAAAGAAATGAGGCGCCTAGTACCAAAAGCCGCCAAAACCATTTTTTTAAACCAAAATTGAGTTATATATTGTTTGTTATATGTTTGATCTAAAGGAATTACATGGAAACAGTATTTTGTTTAAAAGCTTAGTATATCATACTAAAAAACTAGTTCAAATATGGGACTTTGTACGTATATACAGGATGTGATTGAAAAGTACCGGAACTTTTCCCGCCGCGCGGCTCCCTGGCGTTCGAAAAATGTGAGGGGTGGGGGAAAATGTGCGCGGGACCTTCCTCTTTCAAGCGGAACTTGGCCCAGTGCGCTGCGAGCAGCGGTTGAGAAAGCATCGCTGTCCGCGCGAATGTCGTTTTGGTCGTCGGTCACGTTTTTTAAGCGCCGAAAATGGAGTCAAAGATTGACCAACGCTACGCCATCAAGTTTTGTGTCAAATTAAAAAAGACGTTCACCGAGACAAAAGACCTGCTCAAGGAAGCCTTTGGGGAAGATGTGATGTCCCGTACTCGGATCTTTGAGTGGCACAAGGCCGGGAGGACCCGATGACGAACCACGCTCTGGGAGGCCGTCGATGTCGAAAACCGATGAAAACGTCGATCGAGTTCGCGAATACCTGAACCTGGACCGTCGGACAACCCTCCGGGAGATCAGCGAAGAACTTAATTTGACATACTATGCAGTGCAAAAAATTGTGACTGAAGAATTGAACATGCGGAAGGTGTGCGCCAAACTGTTCCCCAAGGTGTTGACCGAGGAGCAAAAAGAACTGCGAGTGAAAATGAGTCGTGAAGTGCTGGATTGTGTCGAAGCCGACGAAGAGTTATTAGACAGTGTGATCAGTGGTGATGAAACATGGTGCTACGAGTACGATCCCTCGGTGAACTTGATGGCGTAGCGTTGGTCAATCTTTGACTCCATTTTCGGCGCTCAAAAAACGTGACCGACGACCAAAACGATGTTCGCGCGGACAGCGATGCTTTCTCAACCGCTGCTCGCAGTGCACTGGGCCAAGTTCCGCTTGAAAGAGGAAGGTCTCGCGCACATTTTCCCCCACCCCTCACATTTTTCGAACGCCAGGAGGCCGCGCGGTGGGAAAAGTTCCGGTACTTTTCAATCACACCCTGTATATGGAGATTCACTGCACGTTTTGCAAAATTACTCGAAACTAAGCTAAATGGATGTGGCAGATTTTGATTCTAGATACCTCAAAGAACGATCATTTTTTAAATATTCAATTAGAACTGACCAATCTACACAAAATTTGCAATTGATCAGTGAAAATAGCATCTTTCTAGAACCTAGGGTTTCCGAGAACTCCCTGCGAAAGGATTGGCCACAAACATATAAACGTCCAAAAACATATATAAACTTTCCTTGTATTTTAATATATAGACTAGCTGAACCTGCGCTGTCTACTCACCGCATCGTTCTGTTATGACCATGAATTTCCTTCCCACTGTGCATGTCTCCTTACTCTCACAAGTAAAAGATAGGAAACTCACAAAGAAAGTAAATTGCTATGTACAGATGTTGGAGTGAGTTTGTAGTAAATTTGTAGAAGTAGCACGATATCAAGTGGAATTTTTTTTTTCTCATAAATCCATATCCGTCCAAGTACGCCTCATTGCGTCTCTTGAGGCCTTAGAAGTTGCCAGCATGCTATAGGTTTTCGATATTCAATTTAAGCAAAGAGCCTGCACTGTCCGTCAACCCGCCACACGTAACTTCTCTACTGGTTGCCTAACACCGTAGTTTCGGCCTGCAACAATGTTAACCGCTCCCCGGTCTACATTTTGGCAGAAAAACGTCCCATAAAGTGTCATATTTTTTATTTCATATTTTAAAGCTATCATAAATGCAACCTCTCATGATACACGTTAATTGAAATTCAGAACTAAATTTCGAAAGTTATAGCCCCTCAAAAAACTCCTTCTGGATTATCCCGAGTTATTTCGGGCACAGTTAAAATACAAGAACTTAATAGAATGAATTTGCGCTCTAAAAATATGCTCTATTTGGAAACATCTTTATCCACTTATTACCGAACAGAAACAAAGCAAAAGTTCCGTGTAATAATAATAAGGAGTTTTTTTTTTTTTTTTTTTTTTAACAAAGTAACCACACCTTTTGGATTATCTCGAATTATTTCAGGCACTGAAAAAAAAAACTAAGAATGAAATAAAATATACGCTGAAAATACGCTACTTTTCATTTAATAGAAGCAAATACAATCTAAAAGTTAGTAATAATACGAATGCAAATAAAGAAGTACAGGTATGTTATAAATTACGCTGTAAGCAGACCAGAGAACTGTTAACACTACTTCATGTTGACTTTCATGTTTGCCAATTCCTCTGTGTTTCGTCTTCAGCGTAATTTATAAATTGTGTTAACATTTTTATTTACCTCGTACAAATTGGAAATGTTAAAATAAAGAAATTGTCTGTAGCGAATTCACTCTCATTACTACTACTACTTTTATCTACACTAACAACAATGACATGTTCTTCTTCGTCACTCTCATTACAAAATGCACTCAACAATGTTAGTTTCTTTTCTTTCGTTTTCAAGAAGTTTTTAATGCAGTCAAAAACACAAAACTTCTTTAAACGGAAAGAAAAGAAACTAACAAACAGCTCCCTCGTAGCGATAATACTTAAAAACACGGAACTATTATGGGAATAATACACTGTGCCTTGGTGTTAAATCAAGAAACCAAAACTAAAGACGGTTGAACTGCGTGTAAATATTTGCTCCGTGCACTTTTCTTTAACGCGACGCAATATTTCGTGTTAATCTAGTTTTGAATGTTAACCCTAACAGCGTTTGCACACGTTCCCGGCAATGCCGGATCCGGTTCCGATAATGCCGGCGATGGAATCGGCGGCAATGTAGTCAAATGGTAGCTTGCACACGCTTTCCGACCCGGCAAAAAAGCCGGTCGAACTCCCGGCTCCGGCAAATGCTGCCGGACTAGCCGCCGACATGTCGGTGTCGGCTCCGGTTTTGTCGGCGGCAATTTTTTCTTATGCGTGGATGCACACGCAGCCGGTAATGCCGGAGCCGGCTTGCTGATAGGTTTCTTCAATCTAGCTACAGTGAGTGAGTGGCAAGGCGTTGTGTGTGTATTCTTGTTTCTTTTCCTGTATTTGGATTTTTTGTTTACTTCACTTTTTTTTTATTATTTTCTTTTTTTCACATCATATGAATATATAATGAAGAATGAAATAATCAAAATGGTTGTGAGGTACCACAAATATAGCGGCTTGCTATTTACATAAATTCTCAGCAAGGGAAATTCGGATCTTGTTTGAATTATCCAACTACGGCAACGCGAAAAGTGAGTTTCACAGATGCATGTATGTATATTAATTTGTTATCTTCTACAGCTGAAACTTACTTAAACGATTTAAACAAAGGGGTCGTTGGATTCGTTTTGATAGAGAATATGTGAGCATATATGAAGTCATAATTTTTTTAAAAAATCAACATGGTGGAAATGAACAAAGTGGAGATACAAAGAAATTATGAATCTAGGATAGTTGTCCAGTGTTTATCCTGTTAATTATGCAATCCAGTATATACGGTATAAATATCCATCATAATCGTAGATATAGGCATTCCCAAGCATAACAAAGGTTGTAAATAAAATTAAAGTAAATAAAAACTACAACACAACTACAGAAAGAACTGAAAAAGCACAAAAAGAACAAGAAAATTGCTATTCTTGTGGTTGCTTACTGTTTTACCCTATAGATCATAATAAAAATATTCATGTACTCTATCTCGTCTGGCATTTGTTACATAGAACGATTGTGGACTGAGTGAATAGGCAGCCGCAATGTTGCCTTTCCAGAACCTATTATTTTATTATTAATATTTTTATTATTATTTTAAATAGCTTGATCTCAGTCTGTTTCAATTTTGAGAAATTTAAATAGATGTTAAAATTATGGCAACAAAAGTGAAAAAAAAAGAAAAGAAAGAAACCAAAAGAAGGCCATATACCTCGTGCGCACACATCCACACACAAAGAGCAAATAACCTTGTTTTTTCGATCTTCTGTTTAGTCTCCCCCGACGGGAAAATATAGAAAAATAATAGTTTGCAAGACTCCTTCCATCAATCATTGATAGCGATCAGGTTTCTCCTAAGCATTTTCCTTTTGTGGGGATTGTCTTTCTTGGCTCCTGCAAGATCATAGTACGTAATTTGGAAGGGGGGTGTTTGTTGACAGAGGGAAAGGAATGCATAAAGAAGAATATCATGCATAATAGTATGATTTGATTTAATCAACACAACAGGCTACAGCCGAAATTGCCAATGTTTTTGTTTTACAAGATGCAAGATGCATTGCAAAACGTTATCTATGAATGTTATATCGGATATACTACATATGTAGGCCTATATAGAACAAAATCAACTCTGGAAAAAATCCTCCTATGCTGAAGAAAATTATAATTTAGTTCCGTTTCCTTCGTTCGATTCCAGGAATGTACTCGATTCGTCTATCTATATGCAACTATGCAAGCCCCAGGGGATAAAGGACAGAAGTAGGTCAAGTTGACAGGCGGTGGATTAAACTGACGTTTAACATTTATATGAAACTATTCTGGAGTGCCATACTTTCTGCGTGAGTGTAGCTATATGTTACTTATTTCCGCTTGAAGTAGCTTTTTGATTTAGTGGATATTGTTTTCTGCAGTCTTCAGTGAAGATTGTCTTGCTTCAGTGACAATTCATTTCATCGTTCATCGAATGACAATGATTAAAGTATTTCAGTACGATGTTTTGACAGGTATGTATAGGATAATATAAAACAATAGTTCAAACGCTTTCTGTTTACTTACAGTTGATACATAAAATGTAGATTATATGTAAATGAAAATAAAATGTACAATCGAAGACAGAGAAATGGGCCACTTCGATGTTTTCTTCGGTGTACGGACAATTTACCAGCGGTCAATTTGCCACCAAAATTCGACAAAGTGGACAATTTGCCACCAGTTTTCGCAAATTCTTGACAATTTGACACTATTGGATTGTGGGTTTAAGTATAGGGTTACTACCTATTGTGACTTGTCAAAATTATTAATTTAGCCATGTTTTTCTGCGAATGCTTTTGATTAGGCCTATATACGGACCAATTTACAATATACCTTTACCTAAAGTAAATATAAAATTGACGTAATACAATCAACCTTGTTCTTTGCATTGAACTATTTCTCAGATATTTAACGACCCTTCCATTTATTCATGTCAGTCTGTAATATTACACGGCTCTTGAAAAAAAAAAAAAGAAAGAAAGAAAAGAAAAAAAGAAAAACTGAACAGCACTGAATATGATTACTAATTCGTTGTACTAAGAAATCGAACATTTGTTTAGACATGCGAAAGTAATTAATTAAAAATTTTGAATCATATGTCCGCAGCTTTTCATATAGTATATAAAACGAACCTTCCACATGACGCACTGTGAACAATGGATGGATCCAAATCTTTCTAGTACAGCAAGGCAAGGAGATATCGTTTATTTATTGCTGGACCCATGTTCTCTCCTTCACGTTCAAACTGAAACTACCTTTCGGCACCGGCATTACCGGGATGTGTGTGCAAAGCAGCGCCGGTTCCGACATTGCCGGTGCCGGTTGCGTGTGCAAAGCAGCCCCGGTTCCGGTTCCGGCATTGTCGGTGCCGGATCCGGCATTGCCGGGGACGTGTGCAAATGCTCTAAACGTAAATATTCGGTTTAATCTGCGAAGCGATCATTGTCGAAGATCTCATTGTCGAAAGGACTGCGCACAAACATATAAACCTAGCATTTTAATATGTAGATACACATCACAAAACAAAACTATATATTAGTGAGATCCCCTTACAAAAAAAAAAAAAAAAACTACAAAGGCTGATCTGATTTTATCCACATAGCATGTAGACGGTGACACCCAGGCTTCACAGAGAAACAAAACTATATACATATACGCATGAATCAACTGTCTCTGGTGTTGTGTAGAATGAAGGTATTGCGGTGTATAATATGCGGCTTAAAATGTTCTTTGGGGAAGGGTACGTCATGGTTCTTTTCCAAAACTTCAGCACTTCCCACATAGTGAAATAGAGTTAGAACAAAGGCTTTGCTGTAGGAAGCCCACTTGTTATTGTTATAATTAAATGTTACGCACAGCAGCCTAATTTCATACCAACGAAATCGCATCCAACGAGGTCTCCTGTTAGAGTCCATACTACAGTGTCTTATAGCCAAACAATTACGTGTGATCCAATCAAGAGCGAATCGTGCAATCTATCACAAATTGAGGCTGCAAACTGTCCGTAAGACTAACGTGCATAAGTTAACGACGCGAAGGAATGACAGAATGCTGTGCGAGCGCTATTCAGCTGGTGACTGATGAAAATTTATTGTGACAATGGACGAAGCATGGATCTACCTGAGTGACTGAGAGAATTTTGGACATCACCTATAGATGTGAGGTGAGGTGATTTTGAGTTTAACGTCCATTTCAGCAGCGAGGCTATATGAGACGGGAACTACTGATTAAGGTGGAATCCGAACCACATGAGTTCCCGCCGGGAATCGAACCCGGGTCTTCCACGCGAAAGGCGCGTGCGCTAACCGCACAGCCGCGAAGAAGCTCACCTATAGATGTGTTCATGAAAACGATCGATTTTACTTTGTGTGCCTATGCAAAGGGAGTTTCTCGAAAGGTTTTATTGTTGTCACTAAGTTTTGCTACAAAGAGAGGGTCGAGATTTGTAGGGTTGAAGAATGTTAAAATCAATTAAACTTATTCCCGAAAACATGTCAAATTTCCAGTTTACACACACGAGAAATATTAGTATAATAATACTGATCATGTGAAACTGCACCAGCATAAAACAAGTAACACGTCATGACATTGTTGCTCTTTTACACTCACGACAGCTTCAATTGGTATCTATGCTATTCCGTTTGAGGATATTCCCAGATAGTTCAGATGCTACTCCCACTGATTACTCCGCTTTTGGACTTCCCAAACAGTGCCTTTCATGAGGTCAGGTTCGTATGGTAAATGGTCTTTCAGAAAGCTGTAAGCATGAATGGGTCAACATATCACTTGCACAACTACAACGAAATATGCTGCAGTGGAAACTGCGATGTCGTGCAATGTCTCATAGTGGTGGCCTCACGCCGAGAATGATAGAGTTTTTCACGTAGTGCGAATGAAACTCTTTTGTCATGACAAACTACTACTTTTTTTTTTTTTTTTTTTTTTTTTTTTTGTATTGATCCAACAGAAGTATGATTTGTAACGTACACTGACCTCTTAGAGACTTTGCTTCAGAAAAACGGAACAAACAAAAAGTTTAGCATTTAATAATTACTATGTATTTTATAGTATGAACTTCTTACCGATTATATGTGAATGCATTATTTGAAATCGTCGACTCGTAAATCTGACTTGCAAGATCGATTCACAAGCTATTTACATAACATTAGTCATTTGATGGTACCACAACGACATCGTACTTTGAAAAGGAATTTCATGGTTCCTACGAATGCCACAGTAAAGTAGATCACTCTCAATGTCTGCTTCCATAAACATGCTTTTACAAAATAAATAATGTCAGTTTAAAAATCGTTTAGGTGTAATTAATGAGTTTGATACGAACAAATTTAACAAGAAATTGTAAGCAAAACTTAATTGAGAAAAAAAAAATGCTACTGGTTAGGAATATTCTATGTAACAGAATGTTATCAATTAGCATTTAGAACCACTACTCAACAACAATATAGCAATAAATACGATTTTTTTAATACAAAAAACTACTCTCAAATCTCACGGAAAACTTTCATTTGTTAACAAGTAATTAAGATTGTAAAAGCTTTCGTACCCATCGTGACTCCACTGTCAATGAACCTCATGACGATACGCCGAAAAGTGTCATTAGGGGAGAAGTCATACACAGTGTTTAACAGTTAATTTGTATTAATGTTACTGCACACAGAGGTAGTGATCGCTACTGGTATAAGCAGAAGTTCTGTGAAAATCAGCAGTAACCATCTCAGTTTTTAAAGTCTCCTATCAACTAGGTGTAGAAACTAAATTTTTGCCGAAAAGCAGTTCTTAGAAGTTACAAGTTGTCGAGAAATGTTGGCTCGGTACGAATGTAGACATGAGGATTCTTTGCATCACATCACTAGAACCGATTAGTCATGGGTGCATCACTACACACCTGAAGTAGGGATGGCCGGATCCGGATCTGGCCGGATCCGAAGATCCGGATCTGATTGGGTCCGGATCCTTTGGATCCGGATCTCGGATTTCGGATCTGGGTCCGGATCTCGGATTTCGGATCTGGATCCGGATCTCGGATTTCGGATCTGGATCCGGATCTCGAATTTCGGATCTGGATCCGGATCTCGAATTTCGGATCTGGATCCGGATCTCGGATTTCGGATCTTGATTCTTATCCAAACCCACAAATTATGATCCCATCCAAATTATGATAAACATGAATATCTAAAATTCGCCGAAAGTAATTTCACGAAGTCCTGACAGTGAAGAAGAGAACAGAAAATTAAGACGAATATTGACAAGTCTATTTGTTTCCTTCATTCTACTCTAAAGATCAAATGTTTGGCTTACTTAAGAAAAAAAATGATCCGGATGAGAGCTCAAATGTCGAATCTAGTTCCACTAGATTGCAGGACCGAGATGAATATTTAAAATTCCTCAATGCACCTATTTCATTGACAGTTAAGAAAACATAAACAGTTAAGACAAGTATTGACTACTTTTTACGTAAATTTATCTTGCTCAGTCTGCTCAAAATATCAAATGTATACCCTACAATTAGATTTAATAATTGTTTAGTAAATCACAATATGAGCACCGAGAATAAACTATGAATTTTGGTGCCTCTTATCTAGATTTGAAATTTCGGATTCATACATAGAATCAGGCTGAAATATAAATATTTGAGATCTGGAAACCGAAACATGTGCTAGTACCAAGATCGTAGCCGTTTGTACAGTGGCGTATTTACGATTTTGTTTCGGGGGGAGGCTTTGCCTGAAAATGTGAAAATTCTGCAAGATATTTCATATAGTTTACTATAGTAAGTAAGATTTCGGGGGGAGCTTAAGCCCGGAAGCCTCTCCCCTAAATACGCCATTGCGTTTGTACCTAGGTAATGCGAGCGAAAGGCACTTGCACTAATTCCGCATGTAGTTTGAGGAACACGAGAAATTAAAAACAGATAAATATTCTTTTTCAGGAGTAAGTCGCGCTTTAACATGACTTTTCATGAGTGTTGTGTTCAAATATGAAAACTGTAATGACAACTTGTTTGAAATAAAAACCTTTTCATTTTTAACAATAAAATTAGGTACTTTCACATTGAAGAAAAACTAGCAAGGCACATACCACTGATTAGGGTGCTGATTCTTATGGAAGCTTTCACTTGAACCGGAAGATTTCCTCATGTTAGTATCGGATTGCCACAATTCACCTTGCTGAAAGACGTGGTTTATCAGGAGGTCGGACAAGATTCTTTTGAACGTAGCCTGTAGACTGCTTCTAGTCTCAATTATTCCCATATAACAAGACTAGCCATATACATAGTTGGTTCGAAATAAGTTAAAATATCACTAATTGACCTTAAGGGGATAATCGTGATTTAAATATTCGTAAATCAGAAGAGATGTGAAAGTTAAGCGGTAAAATAAATCCGATAATTCCGGAATAAAGAGATTTATATGCAACCTAATGATAGCAATAAAACTCTTTATTAACATTTTCAAAGCTAAAATTAACAGTTATCTTCTTGAAGAGGGTTTACGGCAACATAGAATATTACAAATCCAATTATCATAAGTAGTACCTCTGACAGCCCTGCATTTCACATCACCATCGCCCTTCATCCTGACAAGTGGGCAATTCACTTACCCACAATGACTTTTCAGGCGTTCCAGTGACATCAATATCTCAGTTTGGGTTTGGGATCATGCTTCGGTGAACCTTGACTATCACCATCAGCAGCTATTAGAGAATAAGAACTTATTTCTGTATTAGATAATGTGGGTAACTATAGCCTTTCGTCTATAGAAGTCGGAGAGTGTATGGTATTATCGCAGGAAATATTTGATACATAAAACTTAGATTGTCAGTATTTAGGAGCAACTTTTAAAATAATCAGTTACTGTAAATGTGCTACAGATTAGCCGAGAAAACACGACAGCTATAGTCGAGTGGTCTGCGGCATTAGGCTGTGGATCCTTTTACTGTAAATGTCTTGCATTCAAATCCCGCTTCAAATGAACGTAAGCCCGATGGTAGGAACCAAAGGACTGTCGTGCCAAGAATTTAATTTGTTTTAATTATCATAAATGCCTTCTTTATTACTAAATTTTATCCAATATTTTCTTTTCAACCAGTTTGCGAAACTCAGAGCTAGCTACTTGTTTTCTTTTTAATTCATGTTCATAGTTAACACAGCTAATCACTAAGGAAAAACAATCATTTCAATAAAATTCGTCTCGCGTCTTTCGTAGCTCTAAGTTATTTTCAGCTTTTTTTTTTAAAGCTGAATGGCGTTTTATCACTTTCCCCTCGCTTTCCCTATTTTTTTTTCTAGTTTTACCTATGTTTCTTTGCACGGATATTGTGCCTATATGCACGTGCTTAATGTGTTCGTTTACAAAAGCGGGCCATTTCCCTGCCACTATAGAAAGTAGAGTGCCCTGTATCAGAGAAATATTAATTGACGTATGTAAGTGAATATATCTGTGATGAAGTCATAATTTCTCAGTTTTTGCATCGCACATAGTTTCCTCATCCTCATTAATCTCTTCACCCCCGCTTCCTGAATTCCAGTTCTGGTATTCTTTCTTGAGCAAGGCCTATGTAATGGGAGACTGATGTCTCATGTAGGCTTATTAACTATATCATCAGCAATAAAGAAAGTAGGGTTTAATTTGCACTAATTTTAGAACATTACGTTAATTAAATAATAATAATAATAATACGGAGTGAGCTCAGGCTACTTGTTAGGATTCTTGCTTCGCAATTGGATTATACCGAGTTCGAATGCGGAGACCAGCTATCCTGACTGAGGATTTTCCAGGGTTGTTCCTCAGTTATACTGGGCAAATGCTAGGTTAGAACCTTGATCTAAGGCTCTGGAGACCTTACTTCCATTCCTTTCCCAATGTTTTCATCTGTTGATTATTACAGTGTAAAGTGGCCTCTGAGGATGTATCTGGTAGCTTATAATAAATAAACAATAATGACTTAATATATCTTCACGAAACGTGTGGGTTAATTTAACTATAGCCTTACAGTCACAATAGATAGCTAAAGTTTTAATATTAATTTCCTGACTTTTAAATACTATTTTCATATTGTTTCAGCTTTCAATTATCTCATGTATGTTCCACCGAGAATTGAACCTGAGATCACATGAACAAATGCGAATATGTTAATATTTTTGAACACTAATATACAAAACACAAAACGCTTCAATGATACGATGCATGGATATGTTTTGGTTACGTCCTGCAATGTATGATTAAAGAAACCTGGAGGGTGAAGAAGAAATAACAGAAATCTCTTTTATATTTACTCCTTCAACAAACTCCTGACCTCAGAAGGGCAAGCCATAAGTTAGGTAATAAAGTCGTACAACGAACACTTTTATTAATACTAATAATACTACACAACCATATCGCTCTCCTGAAATTCTCGTGTGTATGTTTAAAGATCTACTGTTGTTCCACGCCAACCAGTCTATATTTTTTGTTGTACCTTCGAAGTGAAAGATTTGTTGATGGTTGGACTCTAGTGAGTCAGAAATTACTATTAATAAAGAGTTTGTTTTGTCCAGTATTCCTGCGATTAGAAGGGTCTTATCTAAAAGATATTTCATTTGTATATGAGAAAATAAGAAAGTTTATATAAGAAAGTAAATATTGCAAGGTTAAAATAACATAAAGAACAAAGGTAGCACAAACGTGTTATGGAAACATTTAAAAGCACAGCATCCTACTATATTAGTGAATCCGAAAAAAGTTTTGACGAATTTTAGATATTCAATTTTATCATCACAATTTCAGATGTAGGTTTGGATACGAATCAATTCTGAGATTCGGATCCAGATCCGAGATCCGAATTTCGGATCTAGATCCGAGTTTCGGATCCAGATCCGAGTTTCGGATCCAGATCCGAGATCCGGACCCAGATCCGAGATCCGAGTTCCGGATCCAGATCCGAGATCCGAATTTCGGATCCAGATCCGAGATCCGGACCCAGATCCGAGATCCGAATTTCGGATCCGGATCCGAGATCCGGATCTGAGGTTCGGATCCGAGATCCGGATCTGAGATTCGGATCCGAGATCCGGATCTAGGTCCGGATCCGGATCTCACTGGATCCGGGATATCCGGATCCGAAAATTTTTGGCCATCCCTAACCTGAAGCAGAGGGCGTCGATATAATTCCAGCATAAAAAGTCGCCAATACTCCCCAAAAGTCTCGCACATCATCATCCGTAGGCAATGGCATTTAAGGTTACGTGAATTTCTTGCAAAAGAAGAAACTAAGTGCCAATCACTACTTCACACTACTTTAAGTCTGCGAGCCAATACACAAGAAACGTACAGAACTATCCACGAAAATGTCATTTCTCAATACCATGACAATGAAAATATATACAATAGCTTACAATGTGCAAGTTATTGACCCTCTACAGTGAGATGTACCAATATAAGGGTTCTGAATTATGAACTATGATTAATGAGAGGAGCAACGTAGCTCGATAAGGTCGCACAGCACCATAGATCGCTTAAATGGAGTCTATGACTAATTACTTTTGTGCTTTAATAACTTCTTTCTTGCTCCGTTCAATGGCTATTTAGACTATTCCTATAAATACTCATCTATATATTAATAGCTGTGTTTGTGAACAAAAAACTCCAGATCCAAATTGATTGGGACTATGTCTGTGACTCTTAATCTCTTGAACCACCTGACCGATCTCGATCAAATTTTCAACATAGATGACGTTCGAGCCTGGAAAGTTTTTGTTTTTATATATATATTTTTACTTTGACGGTAGAACCTAGGGGAGGGGGAATTTTGAATCATATTCAATCGTTCAAACAACAATAGTGTACTGCGCTTGCGCAGGACGTGTAGGTTTCCTAGTAAGCTAGTAACTACTCATAAGTAGCACGTGTCTCACTAGCCTTTCCGTGATGGGAAGAAATAGCCTCGATGCCGACGACTCCACTGAAACCCAATCACAAAAAAATAATTCAGAATCATGTAACATTCTTACTAAATCATAAAAACTTTAGATAACATTAGTAACGTGTTCACCCTAAAAGTTAGCTCCTATCTACTTATTTTAGGAAGAGATCAAGTTAAAGCTATAATACTTTTGATGAAACTGCAAGCTACTAACAATGTTAATGCTCTTTTTTTTTTTTTTTTTTCTTTTTTTTTCGGAAACTCGCAACGTAATGATGTAAATGTGCAACTCTACAACTACCATAATGACAATAAAAACTTTACAAAAAGACTTATGTACAATGTTTGTCGTGTTATTATTAGGTCTAGTCTAATTATACAATATTTTATGGAAGACTTTGCAAAATCATAACGCTATTAGTTTACCAAAATAAATATTATGCCTTTAAAATAATTAACTCGCATTTTGGATTAGTTAAGTGTCCGAAGCTCCTAAGAAACAACAAACAACTAACTACATCATCAATTTGAGACTTGACTGTACTTGATACACAAATCTAGGTAATCATCTGAAGTTTATCAAGTACACATACAACGAACAAACTGAAACATAGTGCGAAAATATTAGAGCATTGTAAAGATTAAACCAATCGTATTACAAGGGTATTAATAATAAAGAAATACAAGATTAAAATTTCGTTTAAAAACATATTTTACAGGAAACTAACAGTCGTACAGAAAAAAAAAAGTCTTTAGACGTGTTAAGTCAGCATGCCTAACAATAGAGTTACGAAAACGCACATCTTACCTTCCAATCCACGACCTTGGGCGTCTGTATTGACAGCAAAAAAAGAAGAGAAAAAATGTATCACTAAATATTGCTTAATCAAAATTATATCACCAACTTCAGAAATGAATGATCTACTCTTAAGCGACATGTTATGGAAACACGTAAGATCTTTACGAAAATATTCTATAAGATATCTTCAATCGACAGGTTCATTTCAAAATATCCCGAAAGTGTTACGTGAACAATTACTTCGTATGCAGGTGTGTATACACAGCAGAAGAAGTAACTATCCAACGTAACACGGCAATGGCGAGCTATCAGCGCATACCGATCAGGGGCGTCATTTAGGGAGGGCAGGAGGGGGCAATGCCCCCCCCACAAGAGTTTGCGGATTACATATACTTTAATAGATTGTCAACTAATTTACTAGTACAAAACGTGAAAGTCTATGTCGGTGTTGCTCTTGCTCCCCCCCCCCAGCGAAGTCTGAAATGACGCCCCTGATACCGATGTCTCCCAGGTTTGCGAAGGCCGTTGACTAATTATTTCTCCCCAGGTGCAGCGTAGTGCTGTGAATACACTGAAGGAAGATTCGCAACCAGAACAGTTGTAAATTCGGATTCGCGGTGTGTCAATGACTATTACTGGCTCTCTCATGAAAGACGACAGGTGAATTTCCCTGTCAGCCATTAGTAAGCAAATTTCAAGTGTTATACGGTAGTGTACACTCGTGTCCAAAATTATTGTCATATGTCTATAAATATGTTGTTGTAGGAATACAATTTGATAACGAATTGTCGGTATTTCTTACAATGTTAGTATGTGTATAATCGGCAAAGACATGTGGAAAATTTTGTCAAAATAGCAGTAAATAAGAATAATAAAACGAAAATAAAACTTTCTTGAAAATTTAGTATCATTTTGTTTTACTCATTCTAATTTTCGTATTTTTAATTCTTTTCCTATGAAATTTACTACAAATATACCTTTCCCGATTATACACATTATTATCAGTATTAAAGCAGGGTTGCTATGCATTTTGCGAAATGAAATTCCCTGATTTTTCCAGGTTTTCCAGGTCAAATTCGAAATTTCTCCAGGTACAATAAGCGAGAAACCAGAGTTCTTTACAAGCCTGCAGTAAACTAATCATATATACAAAGTACTCACCAGAGACTCTCGAGAAGAACTCTTCATAATGGTGAAAAAATAAAATAAAACACCTAGCACTTTCGGTCATATACTATAACCGTCCTGTTCCAGTCTCTGGTGAGTATATTGAATTTGTTAGTTAATGTCTTCCTACGTGCAATGGAGATTGTAATCATATATATATTTTAACTATACAAAATTGGAAATTATGCACAATTGAGTGTCATCACAATAATAAAATAAGAAATTACTGTGAAAATATTTAAGTATTAATGAAATAAAAAACTTACCTGTTTTGTTTCTTTCAACAGTTTCCTTGATGACCTTTGATTTAATACACAATTTTTCTGAAAATTTTAGATTTAGACAATTCTTCTGTCACATAAACACTTACTCAGTACTTCACTATGTTTCATTGTGACGCTTAGAAAGTTTATTAGGTACTTCACTATGTGACACTAAGAAACTTCATCTCTTCACCTTTCCACAAACTTAACCCAAAGAACACTAAAGTTTAAAACAGAAATAATGAAGAAAGAAAAAAAAAACTGAACACTAATGTACGAGTTTTACTTTTGTAATGTGCGAATCTGATCTTCGAGCAACTGTGCTACTTCCTTAGCGTCGGCAAGTACTTTCCTCTTCTTTTCTTCCAAAATCTTCACTTGTTCCCTTCTTCGTTTCTCCACCATCTTAGTTTTCTCACGTTCCTTGTCCTCCATTTTCTTCTGCTGAAGCCTTTCGTGATATCTTGTTCGGACATTTCTCACGTAATGGATCATTTCCTTAGTAATTTCAACCTTCTCAACACCTCCAGCTTTTTCTACTGCTTCCCAAATCAATCTCTGTGCCACGAGTGACTCTTGAGATTGATTTTCAATTAGGCATTCTTTATTTATTGAAAATCCTCGTTCTACAGCAGCATTCCCGTGTGAAAGTACGAATATCTTCTTAAGGAATGACATCAGTTCGGTTCCACTACATGCAGTAACATTCTTTTAGAATGTATCAAATCGGATTGTCCGTGAGTAATTTCTCATCTCTTCCAGAAACTTAGGATCCGAACATGAAACTGTGAATTCCCTCTCTACGCGATCAACACACATTCCAGAAATCCACTTGTTTTCGACAAACGTCTCAAGGCAACTTCCGGGTTTCTAGAGATCACATCGGGATCACAAAACGACAGACTTCTCGTGAACTGGAATTTTTTCAAGCAAATTTGTGCAAAGTGTCTGCAGACATTTTCGACAACTCTGTTTGAACAAAAGTATATTTTTCGGAGAAGCATTCTCAGCTTGTTTAATAGCATCACGAACGCCATATCCCAAGTTGATGTTCCTTGCGCTAAGTTCTCGAGATCTGTTATATTAATCTTAGCAATGTTTGTAGTTGTAGCCATTACATCAGGTTTCACGAATCTATTCATTGCAGTTGTCACTATGTTTGATAATTCACAATACAAGAAAGGAACCATGGGCTGTTCGGCCTGAAATGTCTTCAAAAAGGGTTCAACATCAGAAGCAAGCAATTTAAAAAAATGCTAATTTTGGACCAATCATTTTATCTTCTAAATATTTCTTCATAGTGTCGTAACTTGCAGATTTTGGTTCTTTTTTCTCTCTCTTCGCTACGTCAACATACTTAACTAAGTTCTTAAGCACTTCTAGTGCTCTATCAGCTACTTCCGTTTTCTCAACCCAACGTACGGCACAAAATTTCTTCGGAAACTTTGATGAACCAGTAAAGGAGACATAATCTGCTCTTCTTGCGGGTACGTTCTTAAATACATTATATATAGCTCTTTAAAAATCTACGATATTCCACTCGGTAGATTTTACTGCAGTTTTGAAAGAATTATTCACATTATGTAGGCCACATGTAGGATAACTGTACCCCCATCTAACTCCTGACACAATTCTTCTTTAAGTTTCCGGAGAAACTTAACATTAACATTCGGTTCATCCATTGAGACGTCTTAAGTCAAAAGGACTGAAGTTTTTCTTTGAACGCGACTAACAGATCGGCTACTGTTGAGTATCCTAAAAATGACGATCCAATGTATTTGCTAACAACCTTCTCTTCCTTCTTAGTCCAAAATCTGATCACAAAGTCCATTTGTTGAGTTGGTTTATTTTATTTAGGCTTTCATCAAAAGAAATACAAAAACAATCACTATCAGATGCATCGCTTGTTTGTTTGTTTTAAGAAATACGGTGCTAAACCATAAACTAGACAATATGCCATTTTTGCTCTGCCGATTGCGATTTCCTTAGCTATGTCACTGTCAGGGAACATAATTGGAAACAAATTTGAGATTTGGCCAGCTGCAGAGAGGGACGAATGAACATAAACTGACTGCAAGCACCATAATATTTCTGCTTTTGTTGTTTGCTCTTTGGTAAGAAATTTTCGCATTCCACGGGTTGTAGTATCTGTAGTTGGTCCAGAGATTGAAGCCTTATGTGTCGAGTCAGAGAGATTATCACTACACACACAGGTTTTGGTCTCAGTAGTGGGTTCAGAAACTGAAGCTTTACATATCGAATCAGGGGCATTATCACTACAGGCACTTGTTTTATTGACAGTCTATGGAGTAGGTCCAGAAACTGAAGCCTTATTTGTCGAGTCATGGGAATTGTCACTACAGACAGATGCAGCAATCACTTCATTTTTTTCACACATGGATACCGGTTTGTCTTTGGAAAACATGAACATGGCCGGTATACCGGGTGATTTAGCAGCACTTATTGCGGCCTTATGCTTTCTACCTTTCATGTGGCTAACAAGCGCTAGTTTCCTCATGTTGCTAAGAGAAGCACTTTTCCTACAGATTTTACAGTAAAATGAGAATTTGTCTGATTCACAAGAGAGAAGCCACGAAGAATAGTCACTATTTGTAAGCCACTGGGAATTAAAAGAACACAACCTCTACTTGGAGCTAGCCGTAATATGAGGTGCATTAATTAACCTGTGGAAGAAACAAAGTACCGTCGGATAGGAAAGCTGAATATACACAACTGTCATATCAAATACGTATATTACTCATAGAAATTGAAATTTTGTTTCTGTATGAACGAAGAGCGGAAACAGTTCTTAATATCATGTTTTCTACGGAAAACTTTTCGGTGTTTAAAATTTTCGAATTCATACTTTTTTTAACATGTTTATGTACGTATGCCCAAAGTTTTTCGCAAACCTTTTCTTTTTTTTTTCTTTTTTTTTTTTTTTTGTGTGTGTGTGTGTGTGTAATCCATTACTGTGCGAATTTGCAGATCATATATTAAGAAAATCACTCACCAGGGCGTAAAAACTACTTGTTAACAGCAAATGTTAACATTAATAGCACTTACAATACATTTACTACGGCCAACTAATAAACCAGATTTTAGAATAGTGTTACTAAAACTATTTTACCTGAACAAGAAATGTATCTTTTTTCTTTTTTTAATTTCTGTTATGTTACGCTGTATTACAACTCTCCCGCTTGGTTCTTTGTTCTTCCCCAAAATGCGCTATAAAGACCAGTGTTGCCAACAGAGCAAAATGTTTTTCCATCATATCACAGAATTAAAACCACTAGAATCTCTTAGACAATTTGGGAAACCATCTGATGAACAATTATGCACACCAGGTCGTGGCAGTAATGCACCTTAACATACTCTTTTTACATTATGTAGGTGCATTACTGGCGTGATCAGGAGTGTATCATTGCACAGATGATTTCTCAAACTTTTGCTTAGTTGCAGACTCGCCTCATCTTCGATTGTATCCAGTGCATGTACTGAGAGTGCGTCCAGATCAAAGTTGCAACTTTTACCTCACAAAATTCCCTGACATTTTGCTCAAATTTTCAAAATGCCCTGATTTTTCCAAGACTTTTCCAGTAACTTCAAATTCCCCGATTTTTCCAGTGTTTCCAGTCGCGTAGCAGCCCTGTAAAAGTACCCTGCAAAATCAAATTATATTCTTACAAGAAGACAGTTATAGATATGCGACAATCATTTTGGACATGAGTGTACATAACTTGACAATAATAAACTGAGCTACAGGAAATTGTGCATAATGGATGCCGGAGTGTTTTTCAGGGTCATTTGGTCAGGGTATATATATATATATATATATATATATATATATATATATATATATATATATATATATATATATATATATACAGAGAGTTGATTAATTCGTGTGCCAATTTCATTTGTTTACTGTGCAAAAGTGGTACGAGGTAAAGCCGTGCAATTTGGTATTGATTTTTCAGATTTAAAAAAAAATGTATACATGTAAAAAACAGTTTGTTGGACTTGTTCTGTAAAATACAACGTTACTACCCTAAATCCGCGTTCCTGATGGAATTCCATGCCTCACTTAAATGTTATCAAACACATTTCTGTCCATTATTCCATTAATTCGAACAAAATTATCAACTTGATAGTTTGTAAAGCATCTCTAAACCGTGATGCCATCTTCTCAGTGCCTTGCTGTAGGCAGGGTGTACCCACGGGGATACAAATGGGGTCTCGGTTCCCCAAACGAGTTCATGCCCCCCAAATGAAATTCGACTGTTAATTGTTTATTTAAACATGTCATCTAAAGTAAATGACGAATGCTTATAATGGACCAAATGGAAGTGATCATTTTTCATACGGGAAGAATAAGGTTTAATTAACATAAAACAGGAAATTTGAATATTGTAAACAGTATCCCTCTTTTTCCTTTTAGAAGCACAATTTGTTGAAAACGTTCCAACACATCTTTATTCACTTCTGATTATGAGTTTATATATCGAATTTCACGCCTCCAACTTAAGCGAATACTCACATTATGTATTTTGTGACTAAAGAATCCAAACTTTTAATACTGGATGTCCCCTTTAGGAACCGAAGTTCTGAAAAGAAAAGAAATGAAATGAAATCTTCCGAGTTTTACGTCCCAACGTTATGCCGTGTAGACCAAAGGAGACAGTGATGATGGGAAATGAATGAAATGGTAGAATAAAGAAAATGGAAGAAACGTGAGGACCCGGAGGAAACCCACGCACACGGTGTTTGTCCACCACAAAGTTTGCTTGGCGCGAGCTGAGATCGAACCAGGAACCCCATGCACCAGAGGTGAACACACTACCACTGAGCCACCGCAGCCCGCGAAGTTCTGAAAAGGCTGAAAGAGGTTTTCGATTAATTTCAATTAGGAGTTTATGTACCAGACTTCTTAGTTCTAACTTAAACGAATAAGGTCATTGTATCGAATATGCGCCCCCTCAGGATATAATGAGCTCTCAGGTACAGGTGGAATAAAGGAAAACGAAAATTAGTATGCAAATGCAAAGTTTAATACCCTCGTAAATAATACTATTAGCAACCATGAAAAAAATGTTTACGTAAAGGCATCATACACCGAAATATGCCAAAGGGTGGTAAGGGCGCGTATTTCCCGACGCTGAAGTAATATGCGTATCGTGTGTAACTGCGTTTTCAAGCCAAAATGTAAGACTACTGACAAGCAACACATCAAATATCTGGAACCCTAATATAGAACTACGTTATGAAATCATGCAGTGAAGCAATACTGTAAACTTACATTATGAAAATACCAAGAAATTATGAAGAAACTTTCATGAAAGGAATTTAATTTTCTCTCTTTGTAATACAAAAAGCATTTTTTGTTACCACTGGAGTATTTTAGCTATATTATTATAAATCATGAACGTAGTTTAAAATCCTTCTTTCAAGTATTATAATTCTAACATAGGAGTAGAGCATCTGAATTGTCTAACCCTCGTGTTGGTATAATATGAACTGAAGAGTAACAAACAAAACACTATCACAAGAATTAACCTTATCTTATTTGTGGCAATGATTACAGACGAAGAAGACCATGTCTTGGTCAGACACGCACGAAATATGATACCACATCGTGTATCTGATACACTGTATCCAATCTTACCCGTTTACTTCTGCGTGAAAGTAAAGACACCATAATAATTGCTTTTGTTACGAATTTCCGATTATGAATGGCACTGTTCTGCAATATTTTTGCGTGTTTCTGACTTTCCTATTTTCCCTTTCCTGTTCTTCACGGAAGCAGTAACCTTAGAAGTCTTTATCTGACGTAGCAAAGTCATATAGTGATCAGATGTAAGAACAGTAGCATTTTGACGTTTTCTTCCCGTAGTAGCAGGAGATGATGTGTCACTGTGTGGCAATGGATGCAATGACGCAAATTACGTGGTTGGCGATGACCGCTGAGATGTGGAGCTGTTGTTATCGGACACACATGAAACATTGCTGCATTCACTTTGAGGCATCCTCATTATTCACATTCCGTACACATTGGCTCTCCTGATGACATTAGCGATTGTCTTCCTCTGTTGGAGATCGTAAACCCGCAGATGGACTGTAAGCATATACAGAAACAGCATCTGCGTTTAAAGGGAAAAAATACCAGTCCACGAAAAGCGTTGAGTGCCGTACCAAGTTACCCATCTGGACTATACGCACAAAAAAGAAAACAAATCCCTCTCGGCTAAGCATACAGGCTGAGGTACATTCTAACATTGGCATACTGAAAATAATTTATTATAGATTTGAGTACCACTCACGCTATGTAACCCTTTCTGAGGTCTAGGTAACACGAAACGAAATTACGTAGAAATTTTCCGGAAGTCTTAACATGGTAACGACTGTAATAGGTAGTATTTCTTTCGAAACCTACCTAAAAAATACGTAAATTCCACCTCCTGTACTGCTTACAAATATAGTCGTCTTGCAGTTCCATAGGGAAATATACTCATCTTATTGATCTCCATCTCTCTAAAGATTACGGGGAAATCGCGCAGGGTGAGCTTTTTCTCCCAAAGTAGCAGGGCGAGTATTTCCTCATTCACAGTACACACACAAATATGTCGCCCTGCAGCGAGACTAGCATGCTGCCCCGAAAATTGCCAACTCCCTCTGTAAGCCATGAATTGCTTTCACGGCGGCTACCGGAGTTGCAATCCTCTTTGCTTTTCTCTCTCCCAAAGCACAATACACACTCAATATTACATCAGACACTTTTTTGATGCCACACACATACAATAAAATGTCAACAACATGCCTGTAGTTGTGAGCGAAATTCTCTATTTTGTGCAGGAACACGTAGCAGCGGTATGAACGTCCTCTTGTCTGTTAAGTACAACAAAACATAGCAGCTTCTGCCACATGCTGTCCGTTTTCTTACGAAGTACGCATTTTCCCTCGGGGTGCATATTTGACCTTACTCATTTATTATGTATAAAGAACCGGAGATTTGAATATTATATAAATTATTTCCATTCCCAATTAGAAGTGGAATTGTCGAAACATATATTCTCTTGTTTTTAATTAGAGTTTAAATCCCAAATCCTACACACCTAGCTTGAGTGAATCCTTACATTTGGCAGTTTCACAGTAAAGAGTTGAAAGGGCCTATCCGGTATGCCATAAGCACCACTGTGTCACGTGATAAGGTCAAAGATTACGTTGCGTGCTAAATTGAGTCTGGAGACTCCAAATCAAGATGTGATATATTTCAAGCACAAAACCTCCGCGCGGGGCACCGTGGGCAATTCGAAGAAGATGCTTATATTTCATCATTATTATTGATTTTAATCAAACAACTTGAGCTTTGACAATGTTCCATATTTACCTTATGTGCTATACATCGTTTTCAAGCTCTTCACTATGTCTTTGCAATAAGCTTTCAATTAGCCATCTCCTTATTATAGTTTTTGAGATATGTGGATGACTTCAGTTTTTCACGGATTTTTCATCGACTTGAATGTTCATGTTTCGTGATTTTGCTTACTGTGTTCCACCCATTTTAGGACAATTTCTGATTTGAATATAGAATCCACATAGTCTGTTCTATACGTAAGTTGATTTTCGGCCATCTCCCTTTTTAGTTTGAGATGAGTGGAAGAATTATTTGTTTTCATTGACAATAATGTTAATGTTCCGTGCTTTTTTTCTTGACTATGCTCCATTAAATTTTAGGACAACTTCTTTACTGAAGGTAGAATCTGAATAGTCTGTTCTGTCTAAGCTGATTTTCAGCCATCTCCCTCTTGGTTTTTGAGATAAATCGAGGAATTATTTGTATTTCATTGACTTTCCATTGACATTAATATTAATGTTTCGTGTTTTTTTTTTTTTTAATCATCTTCCATCCATTTTAGGACACTTTTCTTTTAAAATATCCAATCTACGCAGTATCTTCTATATTTGAGCTGAATTTCAGCCATCTCCCTCTTTTGATTTTTGAGAAAAGTAAAAGGTATTACCTGTTTCCATTGATTTTCCATTGACCTTAACCCTTTTGGGATCCTATGGTACAATTTGTACCATACGCGTTTTTCATGGTACATTGCGTTATTTCTCTTCTATTTGAGCTATTTCGTCTTTTTTTTTTTTTTTTTTTTTTTTTTTGTTTGTTTTCCAAGTCCAGGGGCCTTGTAGAAGACATTACGTATGGTTTCAGACCGTCCTGCGTCCAGACATAGGAGGTGATGACGTCACAAGTCAAAAATTTATTTTCTCATTTTCTAAGCCTATGTTCAATATTTTTTGGCGGGCTTATTTTCCTACGTAGAAGATTGAAATTTTGCACAAACATTCAGTCCACCGAGTAGTATTTACCAGATTTTTTGTTCCGATGTCAGTGCTAAAACAGGGGGGGGGACCAGAGGGGCAAAGGGGTAAGAAAAGGAATTTTTTTACCCCCAAAACCCCGTTTTTCGTAATTTTCCCGCCTTACATACATGATAGGACCACGTGAGTCATACCGTCTGAAAGGCAGTTCCATTCTGAAGAGAACGACGGTCGAATTATTATTCTAGGGTAATTAGGACCGTCTCAGTGAATTTTTATCCAAATATACTTCTGTATAGGGTAAAAGTGGGGCATGGTAGGGAAATTTTTTTCTGGCGGGCCTATTTTTTCACGTAGAAGATTGAAATTTTGCACAAACATTCAGTCCACCGGGTAGTATTTACCAGAAGTTTTTTCCGATTTCTGCGTAAAAACAGGGGGGTCCAGAGGGGCAAAAGTTGAAAAAAGGGAAATTTTGCCCCCCAAAATCCCTTTTTTCAGGAATTTCCCGCCTTAGATACATGATGGAGACATGTGAATGGTATCGCCTGAAAGACAGCTCTATTATGAAGAGAATGATTGGCGAATTATAGTCCTAGGGTAATTAGGGATGTCTCAGGATTTTTTTCCCCTGAGATCATAGTGTTTTATGGTAATTTGGGGCATTGTGGGAATTTTTGGTACAAATTCTCTCGCCCTTACTATTCAAGATATAAACTTGAAATTTGGCACACACATTCAGTATACCAAGTACTATTTATCAGATTTTTTTAGATGGCTACGATCACACACGGGGGGTCCAGGGGGGCCAAAGTTCGAGAAAAAAAAATTCCCTCCGAAATTTTCACTTTGACATTTTTTCCCGCTTCTGGTATATAGTATGAACATGCAGGTGATACCATTTGAAAGCCAGCTCTATTCTGAAGAGAACGAGGTATGGACCATGATCCTAGGATAAATAGTGACGATGCAGTAGCTGCTTGACAAAGTCTAAAAAATAGCCCCAAAAGCCGGGATACCAAAAGGGTTAATGTTTCAAGCTTTTTGACTATATTCCATCCATTTTAAGACAATTAGCTTCTGGAACATCTGTATTTAAGCTGAATTTCAGCAATCTCCCTCTTTTGGTTTTTGAGATAAGTGGGAGAGTTATTTGTTTTTCGCTGATTTCGCATTTACATTAATGTTAATGTTTCGTGCTTTTTGACTCTGTTCCATCCATTTTAGGCCAATTTGCTTTTAAAATATACAGTAGATTCTACATAGTTTCTTCTACAGGGTAGTCCAAAAGTAGGTATACAGTCCCGTACTGATCTGCTCACTGTATTCCATATCATTTCTTATTGTTATCAAACAGGTAGACCTAGGAACAGCCGAATCAAACAAACCCATAAAGCTAGAATGATATACTTGATCAATGCACGGGTGTATACCTACTCTTGGGCCACCCTGCATATTTAAGCCGAATTTCAGCCATCTCCCTCTTTTGGTTTTTGACATAAATGGAGGAATTCTTTGTTTGTCATTGATTTTCCATTGACATTAATGTTATGTTTCGTGTTTTTTGACTGTGTTCCATCCACTTTAGGACAATTTGCTTTTCGAGTATAGAATCTGCATAGTCTCTTCTACATTTAAGCTGAATTTCAGCCATCTCCTCCAAAGTCTGTTTACATCATTGAAACTGGATAAGGCCCTTTGTAACATAAATTGCTCACTTTTCCCTATTTAAGAGCGAAATTTTCGAAAAGTGCGAAACACATGTTCGTTATTTTTAATAGGAATCTTATGTGTTAAGCTTACCTTCCTAATGTTAGTAAGTTTAACCTTCGTTTGTGGGAAAATTGATTTGAATCCTCTTTAATCTCCCTCAGTATATGTATTTTTAAAATTCCCTATTATCGCTTGTATTCATAAGTGAGTTCCCTGTTCAAATTTTGTTTCTAGCTATTTATAGTATTTATGTTGAGGGAGTAGTCACTCTTTCATATAACAGTACAAGTATGAAAGAAAAATATGCTTAACCCGTTAACTCATAATAATTATGAACTTCCCAAATAATTATGAACTTCTGCAATACTGATCAGTGACATATATGTGGTTTTCAAAGCTAAACAAAGTTTTCTTATCAGCAGTAAAACTGTCATATGGTTGTTAGCGGCCACGTGCGGTTTGTCAATCAGTTGGATGTTGCCAGTATTACAAAAGCTTAGCCGCTCTCCCTGTCGCCAGGGTAAACAATGAAGTCTCGAACTATTCTTTCTGAGTGTTGCAAACCAATAAGCAGATACATAAAACCAGAATAATCACTTAAAATAGGGATAAAATACGTACAGGTCATTCAACAAGTAATTTTCTCTCCTATTAATATAATAATAATAATATGATAGTTTTTACGTCCGAGCCGTTTCGGGCTACTGTGCATTTTCGGTTATGTTCGGAAAATAGAATAGATCCTGGACCGCACGTTGGACCGATATTGTATTTTTACCCGTGTGAATCGAGTTCGCCCGATTGAACCGTATGAATAGGGATGACCTGATAATCCCGTTTTTATGAAAACAAGCTTAGTCTGTCACTACTGTAAATGATGTGTTGTTTCACTTTATTATCATAACACAAATTGTTCTAATTATCTTGTACGAACTCATAACAAGTCTATCGGGTCAAACGGTCCAAACAGGCCAAACATGGGTCAAACGGGTTTATCACGTCTAAGGATCGAGTAAACCAAACGCAATGGGTATCGGGCGGGTACAGATTACCCGAAAAGTTCAAGCACTAATTATAGGTTAAAGTCAATACTTAAGAGCTCTAATTGTTTGCATTCACTTTTTTCTTTCCTTTTTTTAGTTAGTCCACCAACGAACTTGCGGATACATAAATATAAATGCTCAAATCTAAATTATTGCACTATATTATTGCAATGAGCATCAACGTGATTTACTATTAAAGTTAGCGTGATGCACTAATGTTAGTCTTATATAAATATTATTATTATTATTATTATTATTATTCGACAGGCCATCTGTCTATAATGACAATTTAAAATATTCTTCTTTTTTTTAAAAAAAAGAGAAATGATTAAAAAGCATTCTATTAAGTACCTAAATCCTCATATGTATTAATGTACGCAAGTTAATATCTGAGTAATAAATCATTAATTTCCTGGGTATAGTATCCTAATTTGTAGTTTGTACAGTTTTTATACACGTGACGAATGACATTAGAAAGAAACTGATCAATTATATATTGACCTGTATAACTATATCTAAAAGTTAGAAATAATATACTTACAGCAGAGCAGATAAACAGGCAGAATCTTTATTAAGCCTATTACTAATATTACATATTATTATTAGCAATAATAATAACTAAATTCCTGGCACAACAGCCTTTAGAAGGCCTGGACTTATGACACTCATTTCTGTGGGGTAATGTGTTTAGAGGTCTGCACGGGCTCGGGCTACTATGATAACCGTAATGGGGTTAGCCAGTGAGAACTTTATACAGTTCTACCTGAGTTGGAGCGGCAACGCCGGAATCTAGTTACAATGAAGGATTTATGGTAGAGACAAGTAAACCCTTAGGTCTTGACCTTCGAGGAAAAAAATGGTTATGTTTTGTCGCGTACTATACTAGCATTACGTGGCACCATTGCCTGAATGTGGGTTTTATGGTCGACCAGAATACTTCAAGGGTTTTTGTAACGCGAAGTTTAACAATGTATTTCAGTACACAGGGGTGAGGCAGGTGAGACAGAAATAAAAGAAATTACTTTCTTTTCGGTTTTACTTAGACACACAGTATTGAAATACTGATAAAATTTGCTCAAACTACTAAATTAAACTTCCTAACGTTGCAGCCACGAAAGACTATGGAACAGCCAGATGGCTCACATTCAACTGGATGATGAATGGCCAGCAAATTAGTTTCCAGGTGCCATTATTTCTGGCTTTGTGGATCGGAGATTGCTACTTGCTAATTTAAGGAGCTCCGCAATTACGCCATGATACTGGGTCAATACCATAAAATTTTAGTGCTTCTTGGGACAATAAATCCAGGAACCATTCACACCGAGGTCGTGCACGCTAACAATGCGGCTAAACCAGAGCTAAATAATAAAATCTAAACATCTATTTTCTTTTTCTTTTTTTTTTTTTTTTTTTTAATGATGTCTATTCGCACCCGCAGATGGTTAATTTTGATATCTATGGTAACGAAAAAGAGCTGGAAAAGATTAAGAATATAGTATATAACCAATTTGCTGAAATTTCTGTTGGGTTAAGGATAGAACTTATGGGAATTAAGTTTTTCTATAAACATACCTGTGTAAAATGTGTTTTGTAACAAATTATCTCTATAAAAGAATCGTAACATGTCTAGGTTACTAATAGTTGTTTTATGAAAAACCCAACAATATGGCGTAACTTATTTAACCTGAAAAAAATCACAGGAAGTAGTTTATACCTGGAAGTGAGTTATTCTCAAAAAACTACGCAGACGATTCTGTCCATATATCATTAATAACTCTATAATGTTCCGCAAATCACTTGTCAGGAAAATATTTACGAGGATAGTTTCCTTTTTATTATTAACTATTTCCTCAAATACGACTCATGCGATTTTGTTGATATCTCTTAGATGTTTCATAAATAACTCTAACACATGATAGTTATCTGTCATTAAAGCTCAACTGATGGTAGTTTACTTTTGACGCTGGGTTTTCTTCAAATGAAGTTTTCCGAAAACAGTTTTGTTCGTATTTCATAAATACATGTTTCAGTAATAACTGCAGCATAACACGATTTGGTTTTTAAGATATTAAAATGGCAAAGCTCAGTGTAGTGGTCTGTATCTTTTATTTAAACACAAAGTCAAATAAATGGGCTTTCTAAAGTATTATTTTTCTTTTCCTATGAATAGGTTATTGGTACATTTCCTAGAACTTGTGATTCTAAGTTTGCAGTGTCAAAACCCCTGTCTCAACTGCAAATCACAACATGTGTAATATTAGGATCTTGTTTCGGGGGAGGGGGGCTTGAGAACCAGTAAGAAGCATTTGTGTTGTACGTATAATGCGAAAAAATAATTAAATTATTTCGGGTGGTCTTGATAGCCCGATAGCCATCCCTTAAATACGCCACTGATGTAGTCTATCCATGATGAGTTATTTTGCTTGCACACTATGAAACAGGATGTTCGGTTCGCTTTTAGTATCGAAGTCCAGCCTCTCTGAAAAAGCCTTGGGTCCGCCAAGAGAAACTTGCTGAGTACACCCCTGGCTGTACGTATCACACAGTCGGTATGAAAGCGCTCCTAGGGACGACGACGCATAAACTTCTAGCATTCGAAAGCGAAAAGTTGCAATTTAGATTCGTCAGTCCAGAGCACCCTCTTCCATTCTCTTCCATTTTTCATCTTTCCAGTCTTTATTTTATCTTCTTGGCCAAGGAGTAATTTTTGGAATGTTTATCCGCAATTCTACCCCCAAGACTATCGATCTGAAGGCACTTGACCATTGTCCTATTGATTCTTCCGGAATGGTTAACGTCTTTTCCATTTGCTTGTTTTATCAGTGATACTTTTGGACGATCAGTGCGTTTCCGTATAGATCTAATATTTACACCACTTTGTCACTGTCTTTCAAGAACTGACGAACTGCTCCTCCTGATCGTGAATGATTTTTCGCAAAGAATGACTCTCTTCTTAGTGGACTGCTTATCACGGGGTAGTGTAGTGGCAGGCGAGGAGCCTCCGGTCATAAATTACTTAGGGCCGCAAGAAGCCTACATCCACCACTGCCATCCAATTTATCCTAAAGTATCCTTGTAGGTAGATGAATAGGATTGTTAAGATTCAAATCGCATATTCTGATCAACATTGCGCAAGTGATGCAAAGGTATAGCGACGTAAAACTAAAACGATAACTTTATTTCTCAATACTAGTTCAGGTTGCTTTGGTATAACGGTAATTAAGAGGAAAATAATATCGTTCTCAAGCATCAAAGTTTGCTGTAAATTATGTTATCGTAAGCCATTAAAATCTACTCAATGACCTGCAAAAATAGTTTCTTTAAATCAGCTACTAACGAAATTTTCGAAACAGCTCTTCTCCCTGGTATAATGGCAAGTATGTGCGCCTTTGATGCACATGTCTCGGGCTCGATTCTCATTGGGAACGTTAAAAATTGTTCAAATTTTCGGTTGTTCCGATTCCACCTTAATCTGTACTTCCACGTTTTATATAGCCTTATTGCTGAAAACGGACGCCAAACTTGCGAAACAATTTCGAAGCATTTTACACAGCGATCTCATAATACAAGCACAAACGCCCGCAAAAGTTTTCCAAGAAGGGGGAATATTGACATACGTCAAGTCGCGAATACACTCGCTGTGATGCACATAATACTTCATGCAAAACAATTATTATTGACGAGCATTGCATAACTATTAACTAAAGTAAATATCTTAAACACTGTAGTGGGTGAGTAAGGAAATTAATGTTTTGTCATGTATTTCGAAGAAACGAACCTCTTTCGAAAAATCCAGGAGGAGCAATTGCCTCTTTGGCCCTTGCTGCGGGCGCCCACGAACATAGTGTAATGTAAACACGAACACAGAACAAAAATAACAAAAAAAAAAAAAAAAAACTCGTTACTTATACTTATCACTCAGGTGAAATACGCTAGTAGTAGAGTTGCCACTACATCTGAAATTTTCAGTAGCCTTTTCGAACGATATCAGACACATAACGACATAATGCCTTTACAAAATCGTTCTCCGAAGGCATGTTATAACATTTTTATATTTTATAGAAGGAGTCTGAAAGATGATTTAAAATTAACAACAAGAGAATAGCGGTGTTTCTGGTACTTTAAACTAGAGTGGAACCTCTGTAACAGACAGAATGCCGGAGGTCTTTTCAGGATTTCTACACAGTGTCTGGCCCTTCCCTTCGCGCATGGCTAGTACTTCTATAGGTTGTTGCAAGAAATATCCGATCTGTCTATTTACATGAAAGCACATTCTAGAAAAGGATCTAGTTTGAACACGGAAAAAAAGGAAAAGAAATCATAGGAACTCTTAAGTTAGGACAAGACCTAAACTTAATGCATAAAAGATTCTAATGGGTAGAGGCTGTCTCCCCTGTCTCCCCTCAAGCCAGTGATGTGTACACTGTAGAAGTAAGTATCTCACCAATTTTAAAACCAAAACATTAAGGGGGCAGACTACTAAATATTTTTCAAAAGCTAACCATTTTTCTTTTGCCAGTTTTTCGTAAATGAAAAGAGATAATGAAATGTAACTTACCTCAATAATAGATAATGTTATTATACACCCGAAAATACGAATCGGAAGATATTCCAGTGTTGCCATCCATAGAAATTACAGTGTGACCAGAATTAGAATTACCCAAAAATGTAGGTTAAGGCAACGACTAGAAAATGAACTCAACGGTAATTGGTAACTTATCACGCTGTCTGTGTTTCTTATTAACTACTTTTTAAATAATATTTGTATTTATTCTGTAATAACTTATATACGTTATTACAAAATAAATAAATTAGTACAAAATACTTAGTATTTATTCTGTAATAACTTACATACGTTATTACAAAATAAATACAAATATTATTTAAAAAGTAGTAAACAAGGAACACAGACAGCATGATAAGTCATCAGTTACATTGAGTTCATTTTTCTAGTAGTTGCCTTAACCTAGATTTTTGGATAATTCAAATTCTAGTCACACTGTAATTTCTATGGATAGCAACACTGAAAATTCTTCCGATTCGTACATTTCATTATCTTTTTTCATTTACGAAAAACTGTCAAAAGTAAAAATTGTTAGCTTTTGAAAAATATCTAGTAGTCTGCCCCCTTAAATTGTCTCTAATCTTCAACAAACATACACTATAATTTATAAAATCAGAGTTTTTTTTTTTTTTTTTTTTTTTTTAACGAAATATTCCCGGAATATAATTTTCTTACATCGGAAGAGAACACGGATTCACTTCCTCATTATATACCGATTTCCAATGACAGTAATGATAAAGATTAGGGTATCTCAGAAGAATTATACCCCTATTGCACTACAATCAACTTTAACGACAGTAGTCGACGGACTTAAGGCGGATTTTCATGCCAGCGGCCGTTGCGTTCTTGTGGCTGAATAGCCAATTGAGAAAGTTGTTTAAGTATGGTTCTACTTGTAAAACATCTTTCTGTTGCCTACACATAGAAATCGCAAGCAACGGACGTTTGCATGCAAATCCGGACTTATAGTTCTTAAAAACACACAAGGGGGGGATAATTGAGTGTTCATTCTTGATTAACTCTGTGCCGTGAGAAACTCTCAGAGCATATCTATACGAGCATGTCAAAACCATGATACGTACATTTTTAGTGGAAAGCACATCACAACCTTATGAATTATATCTATACAAGAATGGCAAAAACGTGACAAAGAATGGTCTTTTGGGCATTTTCTGATTTTTCGCTCCGGTAGTTGGTTACACTGAGATCTATATGCTGACCAAATTTCATAATGTCTCAATTAAAAATTCTCTATTCACCAGTGCACTGGAAGTAATTTTAATTTAATTCAAAAGGCTGTAATTTGCTCTCCTGCGAATATGTTGCTTTGACATCTTCGTATAGTTATTTGGCCAAACTTTTTACGTTTGAAGGCTAGTTTTCATTTCAGATATCATTGGTGGCCTACTTATATGTTAACCAGTCTATCAGAGGGAACTACAAAACAATAACAGTGATCCATAAAGACAGTATGACACGGACCCCAACAGGCTACCTCTCATGACTTCCCGGTTGACTAGTAAATCGCGGTCGACGCGCTGCCCACTTCTGATATACTATATTGTGACAAATCACATCATTTCTACGGAAGTCATCGTGGAACTTTTTTTTTTTTTTAAATCCAGGAAGAGTAATTTGTCTCATTCTTCTTTCATTTTAATCCCAAGCAGTAGGGAAATAGTAATATCAAAAAAATGCACATTATATTGTAATATAATCGAATGATTGAAAACCTCAAAGAAAATGAACATCATATTGCACCAAAATCGAATATGTTATTTAATGATAATTATCGTGAAGGAAAAGAAGAGTGAATTCACCCCTTTACACTGAAAAATTTCTAACCCAAGTTGTGACGATGACTGAGGAACCTCCAAAAGTGTATACGCCATACTGCGTCAAAATCGAACTGTGATGGAAATAACAGACGGTGTTTTTACATGTACTATTTAAATAACAACGAAGCTTCTAATGTCGGGTAAATCTCTTTTAACCGCTTATACCCTAATTCAATAGTCTTAATTACGAAAACCTAAAGATGTAAATATACTGTATCAAAATCGAATATTTTTTTATGCAGATTATACTGTAAAGTTGGTTTGTTACCACATTATATACTTCTGCAAACTTGCAACATGGGGTGAACTTTACCTTCTTATTCTTGACGGAATTCAATCCTAAAGAACACAGGTTATTTGTATTTCCAAATGTTGAAGGGGGTACGTAAAATGTGATAAATTCCTTCCACGATAGTTATCGAGAAACAGACGAACACAAATGCCAATCGTTGAGTGATAGAGCTCGCTTCAATTAGGAATATTTTTCGAGTTCCCAGAAATTAAAGACTTTAGTGCCTATTGTAATACATCGTTATCATCTTGCTAATTACTGAATATTTCATTAGAAACCGTTTATCACATATTTCCAATAATATAGCAAAAAAAAAAAAAAAAAAAAAATTGTAGTGCAGTTATAATTCTTTTTTTTTTTTTTTTAATTCTACGTAGTTTCTAGTGGAATTTCAGCATACTTCAGTGCCAACATTTGAAACAACGTCGTCTACTTTTTTTTTTTTTTTTTTTAATACATGGTAGTTACCAGTCAGGCAGCACTTTTTTATTCTTTTGGGTTTAGTAATCAATCGGAATTAGAATATTTTGCCACATTAAAATAATGGGAGATATTGAGTGTAACAAGTATTTACCACATGCTTTGAAATGAAATGAAATTTTTACGTTTTACGTCCCACGGTTATGCCGATTAGGCAAAAGGAGACGGTGGTGATGAGAGATGAATGAAATGGTGGAATGAAGAAAGTGGGAGGAAACGGGAGAACCCCGAGAAAACCCACGCACACTGTGTTTGTCCACCACAAAGTTCACTTGGCGGGAGCAGGGTTTGAACCCGGGACCCCCAAACACCAGAGATGAACGCTCTACCACTGAGCCACCGCGGCCCCACTTCTGAGCTTTGGCACAACAGAATCCTCAATGTTCTTTCTAAAAGAACCTCCCCTCATTTTTAAACTAACTCTTTTAATTGATGATCAACTGCGTTCTTTAAAAACCTTTAGTATGGTGAGTTGCAGTATGAATAGTAGTTAACTGTGGGCCCTTACTAACAGCACAAGGTTTAAATGCAGTAATGATTAATTTTTAGTATGAGAAATTGTCATCTATGTCATCCAGTTTTGATTGATTTTATGTTCTTGATCATAACCAGTTCTTGTGAGAGAAAGCCACCATGCCATTTTGTACAAATTAACTAAAGGAGAAAGTATTGAATATTCAAATGGCCGGGGTTTTAAATGCATTTGTAGTGCTTATTAGGCAACTTACAAGGTCATTCTCAGATCTACCATACCTTCAACCAGTCCTTCAGAATGCAATTTCTTCTCAAATAGCGTCCTGAGCAGCTTCTTTTCTTCTATTTATTTATCTCAATTACTGCTACCTTCTTCCGAACTTGAACACCTCATGTTTTTTTTTTCGAGAAATCCAGTTATTTTGTATTCTTCACACACACAAACTTAAAATGCACTAGTATTTTGCCACAATTTTTGTGCAGAATACACGCTTTCGTTTCGTACACATTATTTTGCTCAGAACAACATACTACTACATCAAAATTTCATGTAGTTCTTCCACGTTCCCTCTCAGTACAGTATATTATTTCACTTAGAACAACTTACTGCTCTAAAATTTTATAGTATCACATTATTCCATATTAATTTATTCACACTGATCTAACTTACCACATTGCCAAGCCAAAAGGACCTGAAACTAAATCAACGAAAAGCTTTTTCTCACTTTCCACAACTTCTACATTTTAAAAAACAAAATATCAGTTCGTAACACCTGTTCCACGTCTTCCTAGCACTGCATATTGCAGGTTCCTCGTTCTTCACCTTGACAAGATCAGTAGCAGTAAAAGGCGGGGCGAGAGGAGAATGAAATGGCTGGAACGCTTACGGTCTGATGAACACAATAAACGTGGCAACGTTTGTAAAGTTAACTCACGGAGAAGTGCTCTTCAATTTAAATATAAACTAATACAGTTTTAAATGAAACATGGTAAGTAGATAGTAAATTTTATATGATACCACAATCGCTGTTGGATATCTATATACCGTACTTCTAGTTTCAAATTATAAAATTACCCACTACAAATGCTAAATGTAGACTAATGCAAATACAGAATTGGAAAATTAAAAAATAATACGAACAGCATTCGTTTTCTAAAACTACAGAGAAGGGATCTTTTAAGTTCCGTGGTTATTCTACGTTCATGAATTTCCTGACTTCATGTCTTAAGAAGAATGTCGTGGCTTAACCACGGGTGAATAAAAAGATACACTTTCTAATGTAAAATATTAATTACTACATTTAAATCTTGTTTCATTATCATGGACCCAGAGTTACGGTTTGAAATTAAATTACTGCAGTACTATAGAAGTAAGTAAATTCGTGAACATAAACCGCAACTGTACGATCATACTCACAAAACAGCTATGATGGGAACGCAAATATCGAGATGATTTATACAGAAGTAAAAAATAAAAACTTCGATAGTAGGACACATGAAGAGGGCAGCACTGAAAGATCTTTTCTTTTTTTTCTCCTTCGATTTCCTAACTGGAATATTTCAACCAATTTGTATCTGACTAGGCGATCGTTACCCACAGTAATAGAAGAAAATTTTCTTGCAGGAAATGTATTGATATACTTCTTTCAGTCAAGCAGCTACAAGCATCACCCGTATTTACCCAAGAATCATGGTGCGTATCTTATTCTCTTCAGAATAGAACAGTCTTTCAAACAGTACCATTTACCTTTCCCTATTATGACCTGAGGTGGGAAATTGAGGGAAAATGTGATTTTTTGTATAATAATAATAAAAAAAAAACTTACCCCTCTGGACCCCTTGTGTTAACGGGGAGATCTAAAAATCAACTGAAAAATACTAGGGGTATACTGAATATGTGTACAAAATTTCAGACCTATCTAGAAAAGTAAGGTAAAAAAATATTTACCAATGTTCTAACAATATCTCCATAATACCCAAAATTCCCGTATAAAACAGGATGTCAGGTAAAATTTCCTGAGACATCCCTATTTATCCTAGGATAATGGTTCGTACCTCGTTCTCTTCAGAATAGAACAGCCTTTCAAACGTCACCATTCACATGTCGCCATTATGTATCTGAGGCGGGAAAATCGTCAAAAAGGGATTTTTGTTTCTAAAAAATGCTCCTTTTTTGCATTTTTGGTGCTCTGAACCTCGTCCCCTTGTCTTGACGCAGAGATCTGAAAAATACTACTGGATGCACTGAATGTGTGTGCAAAATGTCTATCTTCCAAGTGTAAAAGTAAGCCCGCCTAAAATAAAAGTAGGCCTAACAAAAAAAAGAAAAATAGTCGTTTAAGTTATGATGCCATCATATTCCATGTCTCGGGACGCAGAAAGGCGTGAAACAATACGTAACGTGTTTAACAATACCTCCACGCTTGAAAAAAAAAAAAAACGAAGTAAAAACCTTTATTAACACTTTTTAAATCGAATATAAAGATACTATCCTATCGTATAAAAATATACGGTATAATTTATAAGGGTTAAGATACATTTATACGCAGGGAGGCCAGCCGATTTCTCATGCATCACCCGGTATATATTTCCGGGAAACAGAAAAAAATCACACGGGGCCAGGTCAGGGCTATACGGCGGATGAGTCATAAGTTTGGCCTCCGTATATTCTAAAAAACTGAATTGTGATGTTGGCCATGTGTGCGGACGCGTTGTCATGATGAAGCAGGATCCCACGCAATCCAGTTCTTGGACGCCGTTCCCGAAGCTTCTGGAGCACTTTTGTTAGACAAACAGTGGTGTACCACTGAGCACTAACAGTCCTTTGTTCTTCAAGTGGAACAGCTGCAACATGGCCAGATTTGGAGAAGAAAGTTGCGACCATCTTCTTCCCCACACTTCGCGGTCGTTTCAGTTTCGTGGGTGGATTTTCGTCTGGAAAGATCCAAACTGTAAACTGGCATTTATTTTCAGGGTCAAATTGATAGATCCAATTCTCATCACCAGTAACAATGTCAGACACGCGTCGAGAATTGCCCCCATCAAATCTTGCAAGCATTTCTTCACACCATTCCACACGCATGCGCTTCTGCTGTTCAGTCAAAGTGTGAGGCACCCAACGAGATGAAACCTTCCTGAGCCGAAGATGATTATGAAGAATTTTGTGTTACTGATGGCGATCCAATGTTCACTGTAGATTCAATGTCCTTGAAAGTTGTTCGAGGATTTTCTCAAATCATTTGTTCCACAGCGGCAATGTTTTCATCGGACACAGCTGTTGCCGGACGTCCAGCTCTCTCTTCATCTTAAGCGATGTCCGGCCTCTTCTGAATTCACCAAACCACCGAAAAATTGTAGCACGGGAAGGAGCAAGGTTCCCAAAAGCCCCCTGCAAACGGTCAAGGCTTTGTGTCTTGTTCAAACCACTTTTGAAATCGTAAAGGATCATTGCTCGAAAATGTTCCCTTTCGAGCTCCATTCTAGACAGCCGAATACTGCTCACATCAACAAACAAGTGAAGGCGATACGGCCACGCCGATAAGCGAGGCGAGTTGAAACTTGCTTCGCTTCTTCGCTCTGGATACCACTACCGAACGCAATTGAATGAATTTAAATACTGTGCCACAACAATGCGTATCTCAAAACTTTTGTAGTGACCCTCGTGTAAATTTGTTCAATTACGAAACATTGTAAGCATAAAAATATTACGTACTGTATATTATGTTCCTGTAAATAGTATACTTACATATGGTATATTAATTTGGGGTGCTGCTTACCCTACTCATTTAAAACCTTTTATTGTTCAGCAACATAATATTGTAAGAATATGTTTAAACAGGAAATTTAGGAATGATAAAAAAAATGGATCAAACGATTGTGATCTTGGCCAAGAATTTTACGAATGATCTAAAAATGCATCAAAGGATTGCGATCTTGGCCAAGAGTTAGGGGGCCACAAAAGTTTGGAATGGCTCCTAAATCGAGTTTTCGTTTTTACGCAATACGCACATCATACTGAGTAAATTATCAATTTTGGTTTGGCTACACTATATGTAGTTCTCCACATATAAGGCGTACAAGAAAATGTTTGATTCAATGAAATATATTGAATTTTTTAGATCAGATGCCACAAAATTTTTGAACAGCTCCTAAATCGAATTTTAATTTTTTTTACGGAATAAGCACTCATTTTGAGTACATTGTTAGTTGTGGTTTGGCTGCATTATATGTAGTTCTCAAAATATGGGGCGTACAAGAAAATGTTTGATTCAATGATATATTTTTAATTTTTTGTATCAGGGGCCACAAAATTTTTGAACGGACCCTAAACCTAATTTTCTTAATTTTTACGGAATAAGCACATACTGAGCTAAATGATAGTTTTGGTTTGGCAACACTATATATAGTTCTCGAGATCTAAGGCCTAAAAATTTTTTGACTGAAATATATTGGATCTTTTGATCCAAAAAGGGACTTAAAAGTAGACTAGACTCTATGACCAATTTTCAGTGATAACACTTTCAAAATTATATTTGTAGAAGATATTAATTTATGTTAAAAAGGATAGTAATAAATGGGACGTAATAAAACATGTATATAACCAGAAATGTGCCAAACAAAAATTTTGAAATTAAAGCACCGAGTAAATCTATAACTCAATATCAAACATATTACAGAGCTCACAAGATCTATAACGAACTCTCACTCCAAATCAAAGAGGAAAGTAATTTCAAGGCATATAAAAGTTTAATTTTACAGTGGTTAAAAGAATCAAAAACTATTGTTAGCTAAAAGTAAGAATTATAAACCTCATATGTTACGGTAAGAAAATAAATAAATAAAACATGAGAATCAGGCCCACACACAAGCATTTCTTATGTGAGACATTTTCTATATTTTTCTTTGCATAAGAAACACAAAAATTTCGCAATATAGAAATAAGTGCATTGAATTAATCTTCCCGACACTCGAAGTTAGACATGACTTGTGAAAGTCCGAAGTCCTGTCAACTATAATTACAGGATACGTTAAACTCTGTTAATAAAGGGAATCTAGGAAGTCTGATTTCCTTTGAAGAAGCAATAGCACTTACAAGTAGGAAATTTGACTTGCTAATTTCATTAGCTGTTAATTTTTCCTTATACTTTTATTTTACTCCATTAATATTTTGTATATTGTTATTTATTATAATTTAGTATGTTTATGTATTTTTATGTATATTAGGGTGGTCCTTATTTATATGGGGAAAAATAAATTTAGAAAATTCCTTGGACGAGCCCACTAAAATGGTTCCATATGTGACTAAATTAAGCCAGGAGAAAAATTAGATCCATTGAATAATTTTAAATGGTGCCTCAAGCGACCTAAAGTTTTGAATCCGATTACAATGCATAGTATATGGGACAAATCTGGAAGAAACCTTTGTAATTTAGGAACGACTAAAGGAAATGAGAAAATATCTTGGATAATGGAACTAGAAAAAGTGAACAATCTAATTTTGGATAGTATTATCATGGTGGCCATCTTGAAGTCCGCCATCTTGAATTCAGGTAAAATTTTTCAGATAGAAAGAGGGTTATGTGACATCGTTTTGAGGTAGCGTTTCACCAGAAGCACAAATCTGGCATTATTTTCAAGTTACCTATAATCATGTAAGAGTTAATACGTGTTAAAAACGAAACACGTCGATGTAATGTTATTTTATTGTAGTTATGGACAACAGATTTGTAAGAATTTTGTTTTTTACATAAACTGAAACAAACTGCTAGAGAAAGCTAAACCTTTGTTTTGCTATGAACTACAAATAAGTTTCCATCAAGATGATTCACAGACCATTATGAGGAAAGAGAAAAATTATAATTTGGAAGACACTGAAATATCCCTTATTTGTGTAGTAGCTGTATGGTAAACTTTTAATCGTATTTCCTACATAGTTCACTTTTGACACATCTAGGAAAAGATTGTCTGTGGGCCTTCACTATCTGCAAAAGAAACTGTTTCTGCTCCTCATTTTTCATAAGAACGTTGTTGTAATCTTCTCTTAGTTTAACTCCTCTTTCTGCTGCATCGTTTGTTACGTGAATGAATTTAACTATTGGCTTTCCTTGAAGATAATCAATATTATTTGACCATGAAATCGGATCACACTCAAGAAACCCTTTGGTTATTTTAAATCTCTCGAGGAAAATTTGTGTGTTTATTGTAACAAAATCACTGATTTCTCTTTTCACAAGAACTTTTATCGTATCACCTTTTGCATCAAGCTTCTTTGCTGTTTCACGGTTTCCCCTTACAGTTTTAATTCTTTCATTTTTTTTTTCCATAATGCTAACTTCGTAAAAAAAAAAAAAAAAAAACGCTACGTGTTCCACCGCCAAGTACCAGAGATGGCGAGGAAATTTAAAAAGAGCCACTTCAAATAATTCAGCATCTATTTGCATATAGCTGCACAAACCTTTCAAAAATTGCAGGTCTTGTAATGGTGAATGGAATGCTCGATTACATTTAAACCAAGCTCGCACATATCGTGGTATCAGAAAAATGCATACTCACGAAGATCGGTTTTTACTTGCTTCGTTAAACGAAATTGTTGGCAAAAGAGAAATGTTTTTAAACAGTAGATTGCTTTTCCCATCCACCTTGCATGGTGAATTGCTCTAGGCAAACGAAACAAAACGCCTCGAGGAGGTATGCCACCCAAGAATATGATGACCAGTCCTAAAAATTCCCTGTAATCTTCTCTGTGGTGTCCTGCTTCTACAAGTTTGATAGCAAAATTCAACATTTCATTTCTTACATCGGAAATGTTCCTTACATGATCATCATAATCAATTCCTGGAATGAAGTTAGTGCAATCTATTTTAGACCACTCGTTCTGAAAACGCTTAGAGGAACGTCCGGTCCAGCTGTAAACCAAACACAACACTTTTCAAATATACATTTTAAGACCAATTCATAAATGTGGTGTCTACAAGGAAGATATAGATTTTTTTTGGAGTGTCTGCTCTAGCAGAATGCAAGCACCGTTGATATGACCCATTTGCAGGGAGTAGTGTCACAACAAACTGCCTGCACGAACTTTAAGCAATATGTTCTTCTCTTGATGACAAAATGGGAACACCAATTAGCCTCTCCTAACCATCCTGTAATAAATATCGTAACCTGTCGATAGTCTCTCTGCTAGTCAAATACGGTAGTAGTTTTCCATCCCAAAGCACAACGCACTTCATACACTCTGAAATTGTTTTTTGTCCTGTGCAACTTCGCTACAGATTTTCTCTCGGCATTAGTGAATCGAAGACCTATTTATTACTAGTTCCTATACATCATGGCCTAATGCTTCTGCGGTCATTGTCAGATCTATCAGTGACCTTGTATCGATCAAGAGCAGCAACCAGTCTTGGAGTAATAAAATTAGTTTTTCCTCTTTTACATCTCTAAAGAGGCTCCGAGCGCGCACACATCCATTTTTACATTTTCTCTAACATTCTCAGCTGAGTTTTCCTCTTCATTACTTGAGCTGCCTACCTCCATATATTTTGGTCTATAAAGTTCAAACAAATCATTTTCACAAGTGCATTTTCTTTTGCGTTCCTCTTTCTTTTGAAGCCATGCATATCGCTTTATTTCTTTTCGCTCCAAACTCATGTCTTTACCAAGTATGTTACCAGGTCGTCCCTCCTGTCTTTGAGAGGAAAGAAACTATCTTGATTTCAATAATGCCTAGAGCATTAGTGTGTGCTATATCAAATAAATCAGGCAAGATATTTGAGAAGGATACGACTTCCTTTTGCCTTTGCACTTCACTCGAAGTTTCACTGTTCTGTAATGCTCACTATTTCTCACACAATACAATCAGCTTGTCAACACTGCGTTGGGTATCCTTTACCGGGATTCTTGCCTTTTGCCAAAATATCTCAATTTCTTTAACAGTTAATCGTGCACTTTCCCCTCACTGTCAGATTTACTGTTCTCAAGCTGTGGAAAACGACACGAAAAAGAAGTAAATTACCATCAAACAAACACTTGTTTGTTTGGTGGTAATTTACTTCCCAGAATCTATTCATTGGCACTACCAATTAAACAAATTTTAGACACATGGTTGTATCCGCAGCTTGCATTTTTCCATTAAAACTTGCTAGAAAATTGAAATATTCAACTGTTAACCCTGGCATTTGAACTAAAATAACTTTAAAAAGCAAGCGTTTCATTCCCATCCGAGGATGGGTGGGCCGTAGACACAATACCTTCTCTGTGGCCAGAGTTTAACCCTTTCCTCTGTAGCTTACAAATACTCAAATAGATATAAAATATTTCGGTGAGCTTCAATATTAAAAATCGAATGTCAGACAACAAAAATACTGCAAACAAAGAAAACTTTGCCTACAAAATTATAATTAAAATATTTTCTATATTTATGTATTTAAACTTTAAATAACAAAAAGTATTTACAAAGTATAAACATAGTATTTGCTACTACCATATATTGACCAACTAAGAAACCAAATTAACTACAAAGTAATTACATTGTATTGAATATCACAGAAATAAATATGCTAGTCCAATAATTAAATGCATTAATACAATTATCATAGTTACGGTATTTACTAAGGTTAATAGATGATTCAATAATACTGCCAGAACCACAAATCTGGCAATATTTGAAAGATACTTTTACTCTTGTAAGAATTATTACCTGTGGAAAGGAGAAACCATTTCACAGGTAATAATTCTTAAACGATAAAAGCTATCTTTAAAATAATGATTGATTTGTGCTTCTGGTGAAACGGTACCTCAAAACGATGTCACATGACCCTCTTCCCATTTAAAAATTTTGAACTGAATCCAAGATGGCGGACTTCAAGATGGCCACCATGCCAATACTATACAAAATTAGACGTGTCACTGCCTCTAGTCCCATTATCCAGGGTATCTTCGCATTCATTTAAGGCGTTTCTAAATTACAAGCGTTTATTCCAGATTTGTCCCATATACTATGTACTGTAATCGGATTCAAAACTTTAGGTCGCTTGAGGCACTATTTGATATTATTCAATGGAGCTCATTTTTCTCCTGGCTTAATTTAGTCCCACATGGAACCATTTTATGGGGCTCGTTCAAAGAAATTCGGAAATCAAAAATTAAGGACCACCCTAATGTATATTCTTTAATATATTGGATACATCCAACACATACATTTTTTCTTTCTTTAAATAAATAAAATAAAGGTGGTTCTAAACTCAATTCCTATCTTGACCCCCTCGTGTGAATGCAAGCCCGAGTGACTAAGAGCCCAGTTGAGAGAGGTGAGTGCAAGCCCAAGTGACCGCGAGAGCGAGTGATTGCGAGAACAGTCGAGGGAAGTGGTCGGGAGCGCGAGCCAAATTGGGGTAAGCGCGAGCCCAGTTGAAGGAAGCGGCCTTGAGCGCGAGCGAGCCTAGTGCAAAATGTTCATTAATGGATTTTGTCCTTAGGCTGTTTTTGCTCACACGGTATTTGAATGCGCTGTTTTTGTCCTTGCGCGGTTTTTATTCATGTGCTGTTTTTGTTCAAGAGGTATTTGCATGTGCTATATTTGTCCACGCGGTATTTGCATGTGCTGATTTTGTCCTTGCGCGGTTTTAGTCCATGTGCTGTTTTTGTCCCTATATCTATTTAATTGGGAAGAGTGCCGTTCAAAAATGCAACCTGAAACACAGTTGACACATTTGGGTTGTCAAACTTAAGGGACTTCTGCTGTAATTATTTCTGACTCATCTTTCCGAAGGATGTCTATAAAAATTGTATACAGTCTGTGGCAGTGGTTCTCAAAAAAAAAAAAAATTCATATCTTGACTCCTTCGTGTGAGTGCAAGCCCATTGACCGCGAACGCGGGTGATTGCGAGAACAGTTGGCAGAAGCGGTCGGAAGCGCGAGCCTAGTGCAAAATGTTCTATGGTTTTTGTCCATGGGCGGTTTTGCTCACGCGGTATTTCCATGCGCTGTTTTTGTCCTTGCGCGGTTTTTGTCCATGCGCTGTTTTGACCGGATATCGTAATCAAATTGTTATTCTTCAGAACATACTCATGACTAGTGGAAGAGTCACGAGTAGCAGATAAAGAAAAAAGACAATGAAAGGGACATTCCACAAAGGGAAAAACCACAAAACGTTTATATAAGTCCATAAAAAAATAAAAATTGTCATGCATGCAGGGTGTGCTTCAAAAAGATGTTTAATGAAAAATTTTCAAATGGAAAAAAGAGTAGCAACTGTTGTCTTCTGTAAATGAAACGAACACTGAATTAAGTTACAGGCAGGTATCAGCAAAAACGGGTACGAGATACTGAGAAATGTGCCCTCCCCTGTGGTCTGTGGCTAGTACGAGTGTCTTCAATGCACATGGCCAAGAGCTTGAGAGAGAACAAAAAAAAAAAAAAAAAAAAATTACAAATATTATATATCATATCTCGAGACGTGGTATTTTGGAATCGGCTCAGCGTCCAAGAGTAAATTCCACCCCATCCGTAAATCATGTATTTACACCAGGATTAGTAGAAATTAATTATTCCTGGTTTCAACTTTGTTCACCACAGAAAAAAATACGGTAACAGAGCAAGAGGTTTTATTTTTTTCGTAGAATCAATTTAGTGTCTGAAGGAAAGATATCTTCACCTGCAATTCTCTACTAAAACCAGAAATGGTAGAAATTTCAATATTGATTTCCATTGAGCAAAAATGGTAAGAGACAGAACGAATGAGTTTGTTGGAATCGACTCAGTGTCCCAGCAAAGCTTTCATCTCATTCGTTAACCATCTATTCCAGGTATAGATAACCTTTTTACGTTTGAGGTATACTTTTCTAAAAATCACTCCGCGGTCTATTTTTCTGTTCACTAGTTGCATAATATCTAAAATTTCGTGTGAAGCTACCATCGCGTCAATCCCAGGAATAGTGTAGAAGCAGTGCGAATGTGTAGCAAATATCGCCACGTTTTATGGAATATCTAAGTCTGTAGACGCACAGACGTGAATGGGTTATAATCCACAATGCGTCATTGAAATTTTAAGGATCTTTTAAAAGCAACGTAACTGAAATTTATGAGAAACTTTAAAAAATACAACAAGAAAACTTTATTCAAGGCCACACCCAGTTTGGGAGAGGAGTACATTGAAATACGACCCATTGAATTGGTTTACAATTAATAGCTGAGTTTGACTTCTTTTAGTTTTGGTTTTGAGTTTTTATGCAACGTCGTGGTTACGAATGCCGTAATCTACTACTAACGTGGGCTTTAAACCACGACGTCAAATTAAATCCGTCGCAATTGGAAGTGTACAAACTATATGCAAGATTAACACTCACAGTATAGGTCGTTTCCCATCAAATCATTTCACCTTCAAGAGAATTAGATTATAGCGCAATGCCATCGGCCAAAGTAGTAATAGCTGCTATTTTGGGGGAACATGTGAAGTAAATTTAGAAGTGCGACAGGTACAAAAAGGATGGGTATCCCTGGTTTGTTGCACAGAAAAGTAGATCAGAATCGAATTCTAGTACTAAACAAAGGATACGTGTTTTTAAATTCCGAAAGACGTTTAACCAACTTCAATTCCATCGACCAGCAGGAATAAGTCATAAGTTTCCAAGAAAACACGTACCTTCTTTTCATTATTTAGGCCCTATAAGTATCTATTTATTTATTAACGAAAGGTACCGTGAAATATGATCTAAAAGTTAGGGTGGTGAATTTGCGCGTTGCCTTAAAGTGATGCTGATCAATAACAATAGGCCCTGTTGGAAAGCCTGAAATTAACACACACAGTTTATTAAAGTTATTATTAACCTGATTCACGAGATAGTGTGAATCCAGCTTTTTCTCTCTTAACTTAACCCTAAACTACAGCAATAAATCCTTAATCATAACGAAAACATATCCTATGATAAAAATCGCAGAATTTTTGCTAAATTTTCGCGGGATATGTTTTTAACATCGACAATGCAAAGCCACACACAAGGCAGCTTGTGTACGGAACCTATTGCGCCGATTGGGATGGGAAGAATTGGAGCATCCAGTAGGCCTATTCACTGGATTTGTCACTGTATGATTTTGGATTAGGATTTTAGATTTCTGGGCTTCTGACATCTAAAGCCATTCAGCCCGTCACGTTTGAGGGATGACATTCCTCGGTTAACACACTATCCGGGGAAAGGGAAGGAAGGAAGCGGCCTGGGACCTATAAGTTAGGTACCATCCCGGCATTTGCCTGGTGTGAATAAGGAAAACCCTATTCAGGATGGCTGGCCTGAAAAAGCGTTTTACACTTTTTCGACCGTGACCTCATCCTCAAGGTGAAGAAACCAATGCGTGGTAGACAATATGCGATCGACCTGGACATTGAAAATGCTGTGCTCCAGCAGATCAACCACTTCAGACATGGTGTAAAGGATGGTGTCGCCGACGGTATTCGACATCTTTCACATCGACGGCAGCTTGCTGTGGACAATGCGGGAGATTATTTTGAGGGCTTATCATAATCAGACAAATTTTTGCAACATCGATGGCCTCGTGCTGGAGATTACTGGAGCGTTTATCATAATGAGGCGAGGGTTTGCAACATGTGTATTAATATACGTATGTGTCAACGATTGACTCACCACCTTGTTTTTTAGCAGTATTATTTCGTATGCAAAAGGCATAGATCAGTAATCTTAAGCTCTTGAAGTATTATACTAAAAAATTCTGTTATAGCTCCTATTGAGCAAAGATAACAAGCAGCTTGTGTAGATTAGAATTACAAGTTAATATTTTCAATGTGTAAAACCGAAAACGCGAAATAAAATTCTTAATTAATTTCTAGGCAAACTAGTGTAAACGCAACTTGCGAATTCCAATAAATATTCGTCACTTTCCAATGTTATTCTTAAATCTACTAGATTTTTTGAAAACACCATTATTTTAATTATTAATTTAAAAAGCGTGATTCCAATACTTGAAAGGTACACCTTTTATAGTTTGGATTGTATTATCTCTATACTTTCATTTCCAATGCACCACCTAGATTGCAAAACCTAAAAACATCTGTTAAAGATCAACTTTTCATGTTTGGTAGGGCATGGGTTAACCATAAAATGTGTATGGTAGTCCTAGTTAGAAGAAAGAAGAAAATGCAAAACCTCGGTTAGGAAATTACAATATAATTTCGGTGAACGACATTGGAATTGACGGAACGAGAGATATCCTGATGAAAAGCAAACGCCCACGCGTTATTGCACCTGTCAATACTTCTGGAATAATAAAATCTCATTACGTATATTCAAATAGGCCTACCTCTGCATTTTTTTTTTTTTTCATATTACAGCCAATCCGAGAGAAACAGAATAATGCAGTGCTAAATGACGAGAAAAGAAATGGTCGAACTGTATGTCTTTGAGTAGTGAATTCAGACATTCAGGAAGAATGCTTCCTGAGTTTATGTCGCGCCCACTCGGAAAAAAGTTTAATTTCTGAATTTTGAAGGACCAGACCTACTATATTAACGTAGGCTTCGAAACATGACCAGTCTTGAATACAAGACCGTATCAGGAGCACAGACTATCATGCAAAGTATAGACAGTTTCCAGTAAAAAAAAAAATCTCGCCTCCAAAAGTTGGATAAGAGGACCCGCCACCACCCATACTATATCTCAGTCTTGTCCTGTGGCCTTTTAATCAATTAGTTTTAAGCAGATTGTTAGCATCTCTCGATTTTGAATAGCTATAGACCTTTCAACAAGATAGTGCTCCTTCTCACTGGGATGTAGAGGTCGGGAGCTTCCCTGATATAATTTTCCACGGGCAATGGATTATTCGTGATGGCCTCCCTGCTCTCCGCACTTCATGTCACTTAATTTTTCTTTGTGGTTATGCCCAACACTTGCGTACGCAACGCCAATACCGATCTTGCATCACTGGATGAGAAAGCATTGTCATTGCATAGACCCCGCCAGCGATATTAACCAATACACAGGGTGTAATTCAATACTGCATAGATGGCCTACATCAGCGTTTCCCAACCTTTTTCAACTTGCGGCACACTTCAGGGTAACTTGAATTCTCGCGGCACACATTATTATTATTATTATTATTATTATTATTATTATTATTATTATTATTATTTGAAAATATAAAATACTGTAGTATTTTTTTCTGATTACTGACATCCTTCTCACAGAGAAGAAAGCTCGATCATTGTTTCTTCCCAGTGGTAAATCATTATGCTTATTTTTCATTTTAATTTAAAAATAGAAAACAACTGCAATCAGATATAGGGCTCACATTGTTAGAAATACACTTTCTTTTTCGAAAACTGGATCCAACCTTTCATTAAGGAGGATCACTAAATAACGAACGAACAAACGAATCTCTTTTACTTTTAAAACACAAAATGTAGGTAATTCATATGCATGTTCACTTTGCCGGACGGATTGAATAATATTTTAAAATTTCAAGTTACGAAATAGTCTGCAACAATAAAGAAGCAATAATGGTCATAACAATGATAATAAATACTTTTTTTCAAAATTAGAAATGTACAGAAAAATGTTCTACAGAAAAGTAACACAGTAAGAAACTTTAAATTTTAGATTCATAGTAGTAATGTGAAATACAAATATACCTTTTTCTCTATGTCTTGCAATTTGATTTCAATAGAATTAACAATTTTGTTTCGATTTCCTCGCGGCACACCAGCGACCCATTCGCGGCACACCGGTTGGGAAACGCTGGTCTAGATTGAAGACTGCCTAGTTGCTAGATGTGCTACCAAAGATGGTCACGTGAAGCTTTATTAATACCCTAATTAAAATATGATCAACTCTGTCAACAATTTCCCACTAGTTTCAAATTTCCATCATTAACCTAACAAATAATATCAATTGTTATAATGTGACAAAGACTTCATAGACACCCGGTATTTTAATGGTACAGGTACTCCTTGAACAATGTCCGAACCAGAAATATTCATTAGGCCTACCAAAGAAAAAATGAGGAATAATTTTTAAACATACCAATGTTTTTGCGTTGACAGACACGAGAAAAATGATTTGTTTTGCTGTGTCTGTTCCATATATGGAACAACAAAAATTTATTTGTTCTTATTTCACTCATCACCAGTGAGTTGTGAGTTGCTGTACGTCCTCTTTCCCCTCCTTCTTCCAAGATTCAAAAAGCGTGTAAGAAAGAGAGAAGAGGGAAAGCAAGGCAGCTGATAAGTCGGGAGAGCACGCGGTTGACGCACCCACGATTAATATTGCAAATGTATATGTATATCAGCGAAAAAAAAAATCAACTTTTATGGCAACAGTACTTACTTCGCAAAAGTTTCAGAAGTGGTAAGAACTGAATGTATATGATCAATGCCTTCAGTTGTAGCTTAAGTATCATTAAATGATTAACAAAACTTGGAGGGGTGAAAAGTCCTGTCACTATCACAAACTTGACGTCATCATTACAAATTTCAAAACTCAGCTCTTCAATAAGAATTTCCGAATACGGTTTGTAAGAAGATCACTATTATTTTGGTTAAATTACCTTTAAAACACAGAATCAGACACAATTCTCTATTCAACACGACACAGTCCGGCAGCTTGCACATCATACGGCATGACGCGTCCATGACTCATTCTACACTGTTGCCATCCTTACTCTTATTGCGATCATACGTTCTTTACTTTGCAACCACACACCTACATTGAAAAGACGACTAACTCCTGGTATCACTAAAACACTCTTGTACTGCTTAGACCTTGTGACAAATAAGTGGCGCACCTAGAGGGGGGCGGGGCTAAGGGGAATGACACCCCTACCAAGCCTACCGCAGAAAGTAATGACAAAAAAAAAATGCAAATCCTGGAGGTAATAATTTTTGGATAGAAAAAAAATCACGATAGGCTATCGACTTCAATTTATTTCATTTTGTGTGTTTATAAATTCTTACACGTACACCACACATATCGGACCTGCAAAAGGATATAAATAAAAGCTGCCGTACGGCAGTATATATGACTCCCTCTCGTACAGTTCAACCTTTCCTTCCCCCTAAACAATAACCATCGGTGCGACTGTGATTTAAACAAATCATATTTCCATTTCACCATAGCCCTAATAGAATACTATACATAAACGACTCTTACGATTGGATGAAAGATACTTCTATTTCTTATTTAATAAAAGGAAAACAACTGCTAAGCTGTTCAGGCGTAGCCTATCCTTTATAATACTGAATGCTCTAACAACTTCCAAATTATTATTATTTATTTGCGCATGTTATAGTTTATTTTTACAACTACGATTATTGATCGTACATGATTCAAACGGATTCATACTGTCGTATAGTCATTCGATGATAAAATGCAAACTTGCAACATGAAAATTTATAATGCTGCACAATACGAAAAAAGCTAAATTTTGTGTGCGTATAAAATTATGTCAAATCAAGATCTGGATTTAAGAAGAACAAAGAAGAAAAGCTACAGAGAAACCAACCAAACTGATCTGAAGTCGATCGGAAATTAATGCTTGGACTCTAAAAGCGATTCTGCTTTTCTATACCATACAAACTGTTTCACATAGCAGGCGTATGCAAGTGAATATATGTATAGTGAAACCATCGTCATTCGACTTCTAAACTACGTTATGCATGTATGGAAAGTCATATAGAACAGCTATGTCCATCTGCTGTCGACAGATATGAAAGCAAAAATGATAAAAGAAAACAATCATTTTTCTTAAATAATCGAATCAGCGTTTCCAGAATATATATACCACTATCCATTATGATATTTTGCCACCAATCAACCTTATGTAGTATGTTTAGCTTTTAAAAAAAGAAAAAACAACGCAGATAAAACTAAGCTCCAGTGTAAAATGAAGAAAGAACAAAACTTACTCGACTTGTTTGACCTGTACAATAATTCTCCATAATACAAATATGGTCAAAAAATTGAACAGGCCAACTTCTAGTTTTTTTCTTCAAGCACACTTCACGTTACAATGGCACTTTTCATAAAAAAACATGAGAGAAATCTGCACATCAAGAGCTTCGTTTCGGGTGGTTCTGTAACATTCTTGAAATTTTTCAGTTAAGTTTTAACTTTCATATACATTGTATGAATATTTCGAACAAATTTTTCACTGATTGATCACACGTAATAATCTGTTACCACCTATCAGGTGCTTTGGATCTGCAAAATCGGTAAAGCTTCAAATTCTGTAATGCACTGACTGTTCCTTAACCCTTTTCCGGGCCGTGGGAAGATATCTTCCCAAAATCATAGTGTCAAAAGTGCATTATTTAGGTTGGTAGGAATAGCATTTCCCACTTGGTTATCGTGCAGTAAAGCAGGTCGAAAATGACTATTTTGGAGAACAAATGCCTGCTCCTGCTGACGTGATTAGCACGCACGTTAGTGCGCACCATCTGGCGTGTAACTAGTAAGCACTTTTGATTTCTGTTTCCATACAATTCGATCCATACCCATTAGAATCGGGAGGGGAGGGCAAGAGGGGGCATTTGCCCTCCCCTGGAAATTAAAATACCCCTAATGTTATGCAATTTGAGGTACTTTTGGGACAAAATTGCCTATTTTCAGGAGTTTTACCCCCTGGAAAAAATTCTGCCGGCGCCCAGGTCCATACCATTCGCTTTCCATGTGCGTTCTTGTTTTCTGAAAAGAAATTTACGTAAAATACCGAAAATAGTAATTTTGGTGATGTATCCAGGGACAGCGCCACGGGATTCAGGGGGAAAGTGGCCCCAGAACTTCCCTTGTCCTCCCTTGTGTCCCCACAAAGTTTTATTATTTTGTATTATTATTGCTCATATTGTATTAATATTACCCATTTTTTATGTTTTGTTTGATTTACCCCCATTCCAAGCTTGTGCACCCCAGGGCCATCGCAACTCTAGAACCTAGCGGCGAACCTGTTTGCTTTTTGACAATTCGTGGATGGCCAGCATGCAGTTTTGCTTGAACGAGCATGCGACTAATTATATAGTTTCTATCGATATGTCTGTAGCCAACTGTGTGTGTGCAAAACAAAAATATATTTCGTATTGGTGACGTGGTATTTGGCAACTTGTGTGTGGAATTTGCAATGACCTGGCAGTAGTGGTACACAATTGTTTATGTACTGTAGCCATGAGTGAAAAGGTTGTAATTCCTGAATCCGACGTACTCGACGTACTTTTTAGTTTACCAAGTGATGCAGATGATTCGGAAGATGAGGCCGATGAAGGAGCTGTAAATGATTTGGCAGAACTGGATAAAACTGAACAATATGTAGACACACCGGCGGACATTACCATGTTAGATGCAGCACCCGATGTTGAAGTAGTGCCTGATGAAACAGTAGCTGAAAGTGACGAGGGCAGTGTACCAGTGGAAGATTGGACAGATGATACATCGTGGTTTGAGAATATGAATCTAAGTTTTGATAAGCAGCCTGATCTCAAAGTGTTAGTGAACTATGGTGCAAAGGAAATAGATTTTTTTTCGTTGATATTGACCGAAAACATGATCAAAAATATTGTGGAGGAAACCAATCGGTATGCAACCCAGAAAAAAATCAAACTGCAATCTGGGGTGCTTGTGAACGATACCACTACAAACTGGCATGACACCACAAATGAAGAGTTGAAGGCCTGGATTGAGATGCTCATTATTATGGGAATTCATATACTACATGAAACCGTGCACTATTGGAGTTCCGATCCCACTCTACACGTTAGTGAAGTAGCAAAAGTTATGACATCAAAGAGGTTCAAGAAGCTCGTTGAGACAGTGCATGTCAACAATAATTAACTCAATCCACCGAAAGGAAACCCTGGCCATGACAAAATTCATAAAATAAGACCATTAGTTTCAGACCTGAATAAAACTATTGCATCTGTGTACGAAGCATCATCAGTGGTATCAGTGGATGAATGTATGGTTGCGTTCAAACAATACATGCCAATGAAACCGACCAAAAGTGGTTATAAAGTTTGGTGTTTAGCAGATTCTAAAACAGGGCACATTCTGAAATTTGACATTTACTGTGGAAAAGACAGCACCTCCACATCATGTCCCCAGAATACCCTTGGTGAACGTGTTGTGATGCAATTATGTGCGGAGATACGTAATATAGGACGCCGTGTGGCATTTGATAATTATTTTACACCCTTTCGTTGAGTTGTATGCTGTAAAAACAGTACGACCTACAAGAAGATATATTCCTGACTTTCTACGCACTAAGATATCTTTAGCAAGAGGGGAGTTTCAGTACCAAACAAAAGAGAACGTGGCTGCTGTAAAATGGATGAACAACAAACCTGTGACCATGTTGTCTACAGCCCATAATCCGCGCGATACAGAAATTATGGGCGGTGTAGACTGATTCGACCAGCGAAGAGAAGTCTATGCACTTGGCAGGAAGTCTATAAAGTGGTGGCACCGGATATTTTATTTTCTAATCGATCTTGCCATCGTCAACAGCTTCATACTCTTCGCAGTGGCAAAAAGGAACCCACGTCTTCATTAGCTTCAGTTTCGCCTTGCACTCGCACGGCAGCTCATAGATGGTTATTCATCTAGGAGAAAGAAGGGATGTCCACCAAAATTTCTTGCCAAGAAATGCACACTTCCTGAGGAAGTTCGTCTGGTTAGCGTTGGCAAGCTCATGCCCCACACAATTTCTACTTATCGACGCTGCAGAACATATAGTGCAAGAGGAAGGGAAAAACGAACGCGCCACATCTGTATTACATGTAATGTTCCTTTGTGTATAGATCCCTGCTTTCGCCAGTTCCATGGAATGTAATCTTTGTTGTTCACAACCCTTGTTTTTTGCCTCATTGTTACGGAACGCATTGGACCGTAGAGTGCACAAGACACAATGTCACACAATGCACAATTAAACGTTTCATTTTAGCACATAATGTCCATTATTGTTTATTTTCTACTTACAATTGCTAGAAACATTTAAATCCAATGTAATTTGTTTATGTAACAGTCTTGCTAAATTACAAGTGAAATAAATGCATTACAGCCAGAAAATATTACAAAATAACAAATAAAATAATCTTCATTCTTCTACTGTGAAAAAAAAAAACTCTTTAAATTAGGCTCGTGGGAAGAATACTTCCCACCCCATAATCTATGGGAAATACATAGAATAAATGGAATACACCAACATAATTATTCATATTCGCCTGGTGGAGATCTTATTTTAATAGGTATAACACAGCATCATATTTAAAAAAAAAAAAAAAAACGGCCCGAAAAAGGATTAAGCTTGTTCAGAATCGGGAAAGTCGAATTTTCTGTTCATGGATCATATACGTAATAGACGGTTCATCTGAGCGTATAGTTTCCTAGGCTGTAGAATATATAACCACCATCACGGTTTACCCAGTCCTGAAAGTTTCTGAATTTTTAACAAGAAAATTCAACACATCGTTACGAAACTTTTTTTTTTCTTTACAAAAAAGAAAAACTATGGAATACATTTAAAAAGAGTGGAAGAATCAATCACTGTTCCAATTCACAAGAAAGACGGCAAAATTGATTGTAATAATTATCGAGGAATTTCTCTTAACATTCTATTAATAAGATTGACCCCATACGCAGATGAAATTATTGGAGATTATCAGTGTGGATTTAGTCGAAATCGACCAGATATTTACCATTCGACAAATACTCGAAAAGAAATGGGAATATATTACCCAGTACATCAACTGTTTATTGATTTTAGAAAGGCTTACAATTCGGTTAGGAGGGAAACATTGTACAACATTCTTACAGAATTTGGAATACCGAAAAAATCTAGATTTATTAAGTGTTTAAATGAATCCCAGAGGAAAGTCCGAGTAGAAAAATGCGAGCTTCCACGTCGAGATTGGCCTGAAACAAGGATATAGGTTATCGCCGTTATTGTTCAGCTTTGTTCCGGAGTACGCTATAAGAAAAATCAAAGATAGGAACCAGGGCCTAGAGTTGAATGGTATTCACCAGGTTATGGTGTATGCTGAATATGTAAATCTGATAAGAGAACAATCGAAAGAAATGCAGAGGCCTTATTAAACACTTGCAGGGACAAGAGTAAATGCAGAGAAATCTAAATACAAGGAAGTTCACAAGGATCGTAATACGGCAAATTATGAATGCGTTAAAATATCAATTAATACTTTCGATACAGTGGATACTATCAAATATCTTGGATCAGTATTACCAGACCAAAATCATACCCACAAAGAAATTACATGTCGACTGAAATAAGGAAATACTTGTTATTATTCAGTTCAAAATATTTTGTCGTCGCGAATTCTGTCAAGGAATTTAAAGCTTAAAATATATAAAATGATAATCATGCCTGTTATGCTTTATGGTTGTGAAACATGGTCGCTTACGCCGAAGGAAGAACGCAGACTGAAATTATTTGAGAATAAAATTTTGAGACGCATATTTGGACCCAAGAGGAACGGGAATGGCGGAAACTTCATAATGAGGAACTACATAATTTATACGGTTTATCGAACTTCATTCGAGTCATCGAGTCTAGGAGGCTCAGGTGGGCAGGTCATGTAGCCAGAATGGAAGAAAGTAGGAACGCTTTCAGAAGTTTTAACTGGAAATCCAATCGGGAAACGTCCATTAGGAAAATCTAGACCCAAATGTGAGGACAATATTAAGATGGATCCAGTAGCGTAGCTAGAATATTTTTCAGAGGGGGCCATCTGCAATGAATAAAATACTTGATTCACATAAATTTTATATATATATATATATATATATATATATATATATATATATATATATATATATATATATATATATACAGGGTTTTCATAAAGTCTGGACGGATTTAATTTGCTTATAATTTCCATAAAAATGCTCATAATGAAATCAAATAAAGTGCAAACGGTAGCGGAAGGATTAAATTTTTAGTTGGCAACACTGTTAGATAAGCGGCAACTCTGAACACGTTGAGAGGGAGGGCAAGGGTCAGTTTCTTACCAAATTCCATCCATTGTTGTTTCAATGTTGACTGTTAAAAGTAAGTTGTAAGCTGTATTGGTGTGTATATGTCTTTTAAAGAAATAAATAAATGAAAAACTCCTCTGAGAATACTATTTTTTTTTACCGTATCAAAGATGGCGTCGGTAAAAGAGAAAGCGCAATGTGTTCTGTGGTACGCAGAGCTAAAATCACCAAATCTGGTGTGTCGAAAGTTCACCCGACCTTACCCCCTGCAACTTCTGGCTTTGGGGTCATGTGAAAATGGAAGTTTATGCAAAGAAGCCAAGTGGTTTGGAGAACTTAAAGGACAAAATCAGGGCGTCTGTGGCTGGCATTTCGGATCAAACACGGCGGAACGCTGTGAGTGGATTCCAGCGCCGCCTACGCGAATGTGTGGACGTAAATGGCGCCCAGTTGGAGGTGTGGGGCGGTGAATGAACTGAGCTGGTGCAGATTACAGGTAAAAATTTAATCCTTCCGCTACCGTTTGCACTTTATTTGATTTCAATATGAGCATTTTTATAAAAGTATGGACGGATTTAATTCGCTTATAATTTACATAAAAATGCTCATATTGAAATCAAATAAAGTGCAAACGGTAGCGGAAGGATTAAATTTTTACCTGTAATCTGCACCAGCTCAGTTCATTCACCGCAACACCTCCAACTGGGCGCCATTTACGTCCATACATTCGCGTAGGCGGCGCTTTCCCTTACCCTGCTCACTGTTGCAGGCGATGTTGGCGGCCTCTTCGAGGACGGTCCAGGACGCTTCCTGTCTCCAAGAACTTAGCATGCCGCTTTCGGATTGCACTCTCAGTCGGTGCCGGCTTTTTGAACTCTTTGGTGAACTTTCGACACACCAGAATTGGTGATTTTAGCTCTGCGTACCACAGAACACATTGCGCTTTCTCTTTCACCGACGCCATCTTTGATATGGGAAAAAATAGTCTTCTCAGAGGAGTTTTTCATTTATTTATTTCTTTAAAAGACATACACACCAATACAGCTTACAACTTACTTTTAACAGTCAACATTGAAACAACAATGAAAACAACAATGGATGGAATTTGGTAAGAAACTGACCCTTGCCCTTCCTCTCCCTCTCTCAACGTGTTCAGAGTTGCCGCTTATCTAACAGTGTTGCCAACTAAAAATTTAATCCTTCCGCTATCGTTTGCAATTTATTTGATTTCATTATGAGCATTTTTATGAAAATTATAAGCAAATTAAATCCGTCCAGACTTTATGAAAACCCTGTATATATATATATATATATATATATATAGTGTGTGTGTGTGTGTGTGTGTGTGTTCAAGATGAATGTTTCCATCTTTGTTGTTCATGATTTTACTGTTTTCAAAACAGCGAAAATATAAGAATTTACTACCTCAAACAACTAGGGCACATTTATACAATTGTTTTCCATTCTAATATAAGTAGTTACTTAATCACGGCGTTTAAAATATGTGTGGCTGATTGATTTATGTGGAACGTAGAAGCAGAGAAATATATATATACACACACACTTAAAATCAAAAGGGAACAAAGTGCCTCGTTGAAATTTGCACTTACAGTGAGTCCATAAAGTATTCGTACACCTTGAAATTTTGTAAATATAACGCCAGTGCAGCGCTAATTCGCATGGAACCCATGAAGAAGATAACGCTTTTGCTGCAATATGGCACAGGTCATTTATTCAATACAGAAAATCCACAACAAAAATACAACTTCTGGTAGAAAAAATAACAAAACCAAAACAAATCAGTTTTAAGATCACAAACAAGTATTCGTGCACAGTCATAGTTTTTTTTCCCCAGAGATCATCACTATCACAGCCCGTTTTCACTATTCTAATATCTGGTGGGGTACCGTTGGCCTTGATAATTGCTTGCAGCCTCTACGAAACGTTTTTAACACATTTAGCAGTCACTGAGAAGGGTATTTTATCCCACTCCTCTGCCAAAGCATTTTCAGGTCAGACGCATTAGAAATCACTCATTTTCTAATCTGCTTCTCAAGATAACTCCACAAATGTTCGATTGGGTTCATGTCAGGAGATTGAAGGGGGGGTATGTAGTTACTTAGGGCAATTGTACAGAAGCCACAGCTTAGTAGTTTGAGTTGTGTGCTTGGGGTCATTGTCCTGTTGAAATACATAATTGTTGCCTAGTCCTAGTTTTGCAGCACTAGCATCCAAATTTTGTTTCAATATCTCTATATACATTTCGTGGTTCATGATTCCATCAATAAAGTGTAGGTTTCCAACCCCAGCGGCACTCATGCACCCCCACACAAGCACACTACCACCACCATACTTCACTGTTGGCAACAGATTGCGAGGTTCAAGTTCTGCATTTTTTGCCGCCACACTTTCTGGCTACCGTCTGATCCAAAAATGTTAAATTTACTTTCATCCGAGAAGATAACGCGCTCTTGGGGTGTCTGCCAAGTGTTTCTTCGCGAAAACGAGGCGTTTCTTCCGGTTCTTGTCGTTCACCGAAAACTTCCTACGGGGAGTCCGTCCATTGTACTCCGCGGCCTGTAGCTGTTTGCGGACTGTTTCGTTGCACACCTTGATACCGAGTCGCTCCAGCTCTGCAGCAACTTTAGGAGCACTAGTTCGGGGTTTTTTCTTGATCGCGCGGACTATGACACGTTTGTCTTGCTCGCTGAGAGATGGGGTCGTCCAGTCTTCCTACAGCGCAGATATTTTGTCATACAGAAACGGTCTATCACACTTTGTACCGTTGACCGTGGGCTATCGACTAGCTCCGATATCTCTCGCAGCCATTTGCACTTGTTGTGGAGGCGTAGAATAAGACTTCGCTCCTCCAGTGTCGTTTCCTTTCCTTTGCGGCCCATGTTGGCAGGGTTGACTGTAGTACTCGCTCAGCAATTCAGTGAGCGCATCAAGACCGTTGAGTGGCCGAAGTGACGAGACATCTATCGTCACTCACACTTACCCTTTCCTTCCCCTCGTAGCCAGCGAACCGAGATTCGTCCCAAAACAAACGCACTTCCAATGAAATGCTGGGTGTACGAATACTTGTTTGGGACCTTAAAGTTGTTTATTGTTGTGTTATTTTTTTTCTAGCAAATTATACTTTTGTTGCGGATTTTTTTGTATGGAATAAATTGCCTGGGCCATACTGCAACAACAGTGACAACAGTGTTATTTTCTGCAGGCATTCCATATGAAATAGCGCTTCACTTGCGCGATTTTTACAAAATTACGAGGTGTACGAATACTTTATGGACTCAAGTTATTTTAAGAATTTGCTTATTTTATACGAAGGCAAAGGTACCAGAAGTTTAGCTGTACTTTCGAATCAAGCTGATATGCATACTGCTATGTTAGGTTTTCACAAACAGACTAGTAGAAACTCCATTAAAGTAAACTGAACTTACTCTATTTATTGTATTGACTTTCCTCACTCTCACAACAAAGAAAAACAATAAATGTAACACTTCAAACACTTGTATAAACTATACACTTTCGTTACCTTTCTAAAACTTTTAATAAACAAGTATTATTACGTGACAAGGCAAATTATTTTATGTTGTGTTAAACGATGGAACAGACAATATTATTTTAGAAAAGGTGGAAGATTATAAATTTCAAAAACAGCGCTTCGTCTATATTGTCTTGTTAAAATAGTTAATTTCACTTGTGTGCTTGGCAGCTGTAACACATAGAAACATTGATCAATACCAGTTTGTAACAGTTTACATTACAAAAAAGTATGTAGTTTACTTAGGTAGTTAATAAAACTGCATATGAATACAAAAACAAAAGTATGATCAACCATGTGATTTTTCGCTTAGCGGTATTACAATGACTTCAGATTCGGAAGATGATGTGATCGATCCCTCGTGGACAAATATTTCGACTTAGGAGTTTACCAAGATTCTTCCTTAGTTCACTAGCGAAATGTTTATGGCCCAATTGACTCATTTCCCTCATTTATATTCTCTGAGCGTCGGATGTTTCAAAGCCTTAAAAATAAATTCAAATGTAGTTGAAGTAACTTAACGCTACTATCCTGTAGTTGATGCTAAATTAATATTGTTAGTTTTGAGATTGGATATGAAGGCACAGCATTAACTAGTAGGCTTATATCCTGTTCAAAATTCACGTCACCACTGATTTACTGTTCTGCATAATTCCTACAATGTAATTTTCTCGGAAATGGTTAAGCATATTTTGACGAAGAACAAATATAAATCTGCGATAAAATTTGGTATTCCGTGACTGAACTCACTGAATGGAATCTTTATAGACCAGTTCCATAAACTCCTGATATCTCTCTGATTACTAAATATCAGATAAGATAACGGGATGCCACAACCTGGTCACGGGAGTAACTATCACTTTTATACAAAATAACATTACTGCCGCGACCAACTTGTATCATCTCGGTATCTTACCTGATGATTAGTGATCAGGAGATTGTAACACTGGCTCTGTGATAAACTTTGGAATTTCTATATGAAGTAGCATTTTAGAGATGAAGCTACAATTGAAATTTTTAAAGGAAAATACTTCTGAACGATTTATTTACAAAGAATCACTGAATTTTATTACATTTCCCCAGAACAGAGTGAATGATTATTTCACAAGTAATAAAAACTTCTGCTCTCTTAATCGTTAATTAAACAAGGCTCGATATTTAGATGCTTTGAAAATGCGTAATAATAATAATAATGCCAAATTATTTAATGGATGCTATGCATTTGTTCTATGTCGCCATAATCAATGGGAATTAATTACTTGGTGTACAAATTATAATAAGTAATGTACGAAAACTTATTTCGTCCAACTTAAGTGTAATGTTTTTCTGTCGTGTGTGTTATTTGTAAGTAAGCATCTCATATTTTAGTATGACTTTCAACATTGAAGCGAATGAGAATGCCGACTGATTTGATTTTTCTTTCTGGTTCTTTGTCCAAAACAAAGGATGTAACTAGATAAGGGACAGAGGTTAAAAGGAATGTTTAGGTGGTGAGGTCAATGCATATGCATTCCACAGATTTCAGTGAATCTTGCTGAACTACACGCAAACACGAGTAACGATACCGGTATTTTATTCGGAACGCAGACTATTGCAACATACGGTATTCTGCAGTTGGTAATTCTGTTGTCGAGAGACGTTTTGGTAGTAGTTTCACTTGTAGCAACGATCCACTCACCGTTTGTCGACCTATAGCAATATCACTGTGTAGGGGGGCCTGGCCCCCCTTGGCCCTCCCTTAGCTTCGCCACTGGATGGATCTAGCACAAATAGGAATACAGAATAGAAACTGGATTGAATTGGATAAGGACTGAAGTCAATGGAGAGCTTTTGTAGCCATAGAGAAAGAAAGAGAGAGAGAGAGAGAGAGAGAGAGAGAGAGAGAGAGAATACATTTAAGTTCAGCACAACTGCACAACAAACATGAGTGAGAGGTTAGCTTTGGCGCTTCTATCGTGAAGTCCGGGATTCAACCCCGCATTCGACCATTTTGACAAAAGTTTTTCTTAATTCCATCTGTGAATGTAGAGATAGTGCGTGTACTATGAGTCCTGGCCGACTTTCTTTCTAATCGTTTTTAAATCTTTGTTATTACTAATTACCAGCAGTGATGGATTTGTGAAGAGGGTTACGGGTGGGGATGTCTTTCGGATTGAAGCCTCTACCCCGAAATTACGGAATTTCTAAAACAATTAGTTTCGCCTTTACTCATAAACTTCAAGCTGTCCTCAAATACAAAATTAGGAATTTTTAGAAAAATTAAGTATTAATAAGAAAAGCCCCTCCCAAAATACTTTTATAAATCCGCCACTGATTATCAGTATAAAATGATCTTCAAGGTTGTATCTGGAAGATTACAGCTGAATATACAAACGAAACGAAATATTTGTTATGCCTGTACTCATAAACTTAAGCTCCTTTTAAATAAAAGTTAGGAATTTTTAGAAAAACCAAACATTATACAGAAAAACCCCTTCCCAATATTTTTCTAAATCCGATACTGATTATTTCTATCAAATGGTATTCAAGGTTAAGTCCGGAAGATTATTGTTAAATCATTGCACAGCTACAGTATAACGGAAATGTGGAAGTACGCTCTGACAGATATATTGAAAAACGTACGCTCTGATGGATATATTGAAAAACTAAAGTTTAATTATGTGCTGCAAGCTAGAGTACTAAGCTCTAAGAAGTGAAACACGGATGACTAAAAAGAAATGATCTAGAGAAGCAAAAAACGTCGATAATTCAGAAGTTAAAATAAAGTTAAATAGCTTCTAAAATTGCCCTCAAATACTACGTACTTTATGTTTACTTTAATTCATAAACCATGTGCTCCATCCATCATGATGGTGAATTCAATGCGAAATATGGCATTTAGGTCATGGAATCTTATTTAACTTTAGAGTATACTATAAAAAAGCTATTTAAACGGAAAAATCATGAAAATGAAAAAAGCCAAAATTTCCTAAATTCTATTTTTCCCAAAAAAGCCGACTTTTTATGTGCAAAAAACCATCGATTCAAAAAAGCAGTTTTTTTTTTCATCTCTAATTGTCAGAGATCACCAGAAAAGGAAGTGTACTGCTCCTGTATTAAGGAAAACATATTCTTCATTTCTGCACAAATATCTATGGATTTTTCAATAACGAATGCAAACCTGTGGGCATAACACCATATATACAAAACTGTAGGGCATTCTCTTTGAACAGTAACTGCCATACCAGTGTAACGTCCACTCTTGTACCAGCTAAGTACATGCTTTGACCAATCATGCCTTGCAAATTGGTGTTAAGATGTTTTAAAGAATTAATTAATTAAAGAGATAAATATTTCCTCCAGCTGTGTCTCTACTTATTAAAATCGATAACAAATGCTCCACCGGTTTTGCTTCCAAATCTGCACCGCAAGAGTGTTGCAAGTAGCGAACTAAGATTATAGTTGCTTCTGTTCTACTCGCGTCATATGCCTATGTAGAGTCCACAATGACAGAGTAGTATTTTGAGGAGAAAAATACATTGCGCAACAGTAAAGATAAGCTTGCTCATAACATCTATGAGGTCAAAAATATTTCGGTAGCTTAAAAGGTTGAAGCCCATCTTCCTATCTTTTTATCTACACTCATTTAACAATAGACTCGAGCGTCTGGGTTATGTTTTGCTAAGGGTCGAAATAGTTTCATTAATTTTCCCGTCAACAGTCTTTTTTACAAAAGCCTGCATTTTCTCGCTTAAGTATTTGCAGCAGTCAACAATAATCTTCATTACTTCTCGATGATGATTTACAAGTTCATTATTTTGTATCATAAGACTTTCCTGCTAACCGTTGTATTCTTGCAATTTAACATTCCAAATACCGTTTTGATACTTCGTGGAGATCTATAATTCTAGAAGCATTTTTTCCTATCCATCCTTTGTATCCTGTCGTAGACCATACGTCTGATTTCTTGGTGATGCAAATAGCATGCAATGCACGCAGAAAGCCGCATCTTTAGATCTGCTGTAGGCTAAACATTTTTCGCTCTTTGGTATAATAATGAACTGACTGAGTAAGTAGCTTTTACTTTTTGTCTTTGCGTGAAATGAAGTAATTTCAATCATATTAAATTAAAAAAATCCCCCCAAAAGTTTTGATGATGTCACTGACATCATGTTCCCCCTTGTGGGCACCCCTAACCAGAACTATACCTAGAAATATAAACCACCAATATTAACATCTGTCTTTGTCTCGTAGTATTTGGAAGTTAAATGGTAGAAGATTTCAAATATTTTCTTTAGAAGTGCATACTTACTCATGACGAAGTTTAAATCACAAAGTACTTTTACATTCACTTCAAGGATTTCAAGGAGTCTATCATTTCTCCTGTGTCTAGTTTTCGCTATTGATGAGTTGTACGTAACTACGTAATATGATGTCTTCTGCAGCTTAAATTTTATTCCGCCACCGATCAAGAAAATTGTCTTGCTAAAACAGCTTCATCAGTTGAGCACGCGTTAGGTGACTTTCTCGACGTGTTCAAGCGCTTTTAGAAATTTCGACTCTCAGAAGAGAGAAAAATGACAAATGAATTATTTTTTTAAAAAATTAAAACTATCATTATACACATAAATTACTTCGTGAACCGTAGTCATTTTTGGAATGATTGTACTCATTACTTGGAGCAGGATTTACTCCATCTCGAACTTTCTAAATTCGACCCCGGAAAGGAGCATTTTACTATCATGTTTATTTTGAACCTTTGTATGTATGGGAACTGAATTTTGTTTCATGAAAGCTTTTTGATACAAAAGGTATAGACGCATCATTAATTTGCATGAATAAAAATATGGCCGACAACGCGAAAATAAAAATCGAATTTAAAAGAGTAAAGCAATTCTTATCTAAGCATGAAAAAGCAGTTCATCACATAATATTGAAACTTACAATTTCATATCCTCCTTTTTAGTGAATGACACTTTCTAACCAACTAAATGAATTAATTAAAATACTTACTTTTATTATCACTAACTCACCTAACGAAGCAATTCTTGTATTTAAAAGATAATCCATAATATGAAAATAGTAAAGTGTTAATTTCTGGGATGCGGGATCACAGACAGTTTGATAGGGATGAATCCAGGAGGGCGACGAATCTCCCTTCTAATTGTAAGAAAACATTCTCCGTATATATTTTCAACATCTCAATCCATTTTTTTTTAATGTAACTTCATTTACACTCTATTGAATAAAACTGAACTCTTCACTGAGTTCGATAAGTACATACTGTAAGCTTAAAATAATATACATTAAAGTTCTCTCGGGTATCTTTAAGATTGTACTTATCGGTTAATTTTTCCTAAGTGTCTAATTGGTCATAGTTTCGTGGGGTTACCAGTGCAATTCTATTCTATTTTTATACCGTTTCAGTATTGGCACTGCAATTATGTTTCTTCACAATTTTCTCGCGCAAACACTGCCTTCTTTAGTTATGAAATATACCCGTGGATATAATCCTCAGCAGCCTACAATAACAAAATTTTACCCGAAGTTACTTTCTTATTTAAAGTTCATGGGAGAGTTTTTATAAAAGTAGGTATTTATTCAGAGCACTACTTCATATTAAATTATTATATTCAAATATAATATCTTGGGTAAAGATGACCAACTGAGTGAAGACGCCCTTCCTCGATTTGCTCAAGACCTGAGACTCGTAGTCACAGGACTTGCCATGCGTGTGAAAGGGTACACAGTCTTGAGTAAATATATGTGGAAGTTGCATCGAAGGAAGAAGCTGCTTTTGTTCAGGCCTGTTCAAAAAGCTAAGTTACTCTTACTTCAGTGTCTATAATTTTAGAGAGTGAAACGTAGTAAAACTCTTGACGGTAGTTAAATAGAAGTACATGAATAAAACGTAACTGCTTAAGAACTTTACTCTTTTGCAAACGCTAATGTGCTTTATTGGGTTTCTGCGTTCATAAGTATGTGAGGTGATCGACTAGGGAGTCTTTGCTTCAAAATTTGGAGAGTTGCCCCAATGAAATCGAAGCAAAGATGTCCCACTTTATAACATTAAAGGTTTAAGATTTCTGATTGGGACAACCAATTTTTGACGTGTTGCAAGGACTTGTACGTTCGTTATGTTTTAAACAATGTTTGGTTTAAATATGAAACTAATTGTTCTATAGTAACCTGTAATTAATTGTTCACTCAGAAGCAAACGTTTGGAGTACTGATTTGATTTCTTGGCTGGGTTGCTGCTTTCAAAGATGTAATATTCCATTTATAAACTTTTCTTCTTTTCGTTCCTTACGTGATCAACATTGGACTGAATGGACTTCACATATATCTATATGACACTAGTTGGATTGCTAGCTGAATCAAAAGAATATGCACAGATTGAGTTTTAAGCCATTTGTGCGAGCTGAATATATATGAGGGTTGTTCAAAAAAACTTTAAAAAACTATCCTTAAGGGAGGGGTCCTGCCACACACTTGATTTGTCACAATTCTGGCTGAATTATTTTGAAAAGATAAATCTCTGGATGAATCAAATATCTCTTCACTGCAATGCAAAATGAAGAGCATTTCTACTATTAAATCAGATATCATCATAGGTGTACCAGTGTTGTAGCTAACAAGTTGTTACAAGGGAAAGCATTACTTTTTCAGGGAGCAGTTTTTTACATATTAAAAGAAAGCCGTCCTCCCCTCTACTCTAGTGGCTAGTACGTGTCCCTTTGGTGCATGAAGTCCCGGGTTCGATTTCCGGTTTGAACGAGTTGAAAAATTTGAACGATTACGGTGGTCTGGATTTAAATTATAGGTTCACTGCATTAACTGTGATCGCAAGAATCCAAGTTTGAAAAAAATGAACAAATGATAATAATATGTAAGGTCCAAAATTCTTTTTTCTCTTTAATTTTTATTTATTGTTTACAAACGGATTTAGAAAATATATATGGAGAATACTTGTCATTTTGTTGGAAATTTTCTTTATAATTGGATAGATAGTTAGTAAAAATTAAAGTTAGCAATATTAGTGGTACAAAAACATAGTAGCTTGTTTCTATGGTGTTTATGAACACATTTTGAAAAATTGGGAAATCTTTCCCCCACATGCATGCCAAAGATGCCCCACTTGAAAGTTTTTGTAAATGGTTTATTTTAAGTTCTTAAATTTAATGAAATAAAATTTTCTTTCGAGATATTACAACCAAGACACCAATCTTCTAATTGATCATAAATTCAACAACCACACCTAAATTACAGGAGTGGAAAATGAGTAATAATGAAAAAGTGGGGAATCTTTACCCAAGTTACTCTACGTAAACAGCGTGTCTCCGAAGTCACCTGACATAGGGTAATTCTATTATCAGCAGGGTTGGCTGGTTTAAACCAAGGTGGTTTAAACCAAGGTTTAAACCAGCTGGTTTTTTCAAAAAAACCAATTGGTTTAAACCAAACAACAAAAAAATGTTCGTAAAAGTGTGTGTGTAAAATCTTGATGAACACACATTTGTGGGTTATCACGTTTCACTCCCGTATATTATTCGTATTATATTCAGATCTAAATTCCCCATTCATTACTCCAAAAGATTATACTACAAAAGCAACTTTTTTTTATAAGTTTATAAATGTTTATTTTGTGATTTTTTGTAGTTGTTATTATTGTTATGTAATTGCAATCGAAGAAAGATTCTAAATATTGTTGCGTTTCAATGTTTACTATTGATTTAAAAAAAATCGAAAATGCCGTACTTTTTGTGTGTGGGGGGGGGAGGGTCATACAGACCCCACGAGAGGCATTTAGTGAAATAAGTATCTTTGGTATCTATTTATGTATAAATTAGTTTGAGCCAAATAATTCTCAAATAATAATTCGTATCTTTACTCACTTTTCTTATTGATATGCAGATTAAGTCGGTGTATTTCTTTAATTTGGACCAATAAAAGTCGTTGTTAACTAACTTAAACTAAATTAGTTCTTCTGTACCCCGTAGTACTTTGAAATTGTTCATATGTAATTCTGTGTAATGGTTTCACTTGTGCAGGTGTTTATCTTTTTGTCCTGAAATGACTCTTGACAGTTATATTAAGAAGCATGTAAAGATCAGTACAACGTATTATTATTATTATTATTATTTTTTTTTTTTTTTATCAGGATTCCTTCATGAGTGAGTCGGCAGACGTATCGCATTTGTGGCCAATTAGTCCTGGTTCCGAGTTCAAATGGAGGACAATTTCTCTCGGATGTAACTCGAGAAGCGGTTTTTATTCCGCTTTAAGCTTATGTGACCCCTTCCAGCATAACCCGGTTGTTGCATAATAACATCAAGGCGAAACAAACTTATTTCTGTCCATATATGATATGAATATATAGAGCAAATTATTTAAACCATAAAAACCTGGTTTAAACCAAAAAAACCTGGTTTAAACCAAAAAAAACGGTTTATTTGGTTTTTTTAATAAAAACCATGTTTTTTGTCAACCCTGATTATCAGAGTTACAACAAAATGTAAGAGAGGAAACCGTCTCCAAATATGTTGTTTTGAATCTAAAGTGAAAGATTTTTTTTTTTAAATCGGACGAGCTGTTTGGGCTGTACAATCTTTATGCGCCGAATGTTAAATGAAAATGCAGCGTTGCCATTTACCTGGACCTACAATATGAGTGAATGAAGTTATTGTTTAAAATGGACCTGGCCATCAGCATGTTAATGTAAAAGACAGTAACTTCATTCACTTATGTTATGAACCCAGGTAAATGGCAACGTTGCATTTTCAATTAACATTGGGCACTTCATCCAGGCGAAATTAACATACCGCTAATTTTAAAGTAACTATGTGTTATCTTCAAATAGATAAAAGATAATTGAAATATGGAACAAGAGCGCCCTGTACAATATTATTTTGCGTGAGTTACCGTTATCACAAGTCACCTAGTGGCTTTCCGTTTTCAGCTGTTTAGAAACGCGAAAATAAATGCCGATTTTCGAAAAGGCTCCAAATCGAAAGCAGATAAGTGAGTCGTGATAACGCTATCTCATGTAAAAATAATATTGTCTAGGGCGCTCTTGTTCCACATTTCGATTATCTATTTGAAGATATCACATAATTACTGTAAAATTAGCGGTATTTTAATTTCGCCGGGATGAAGACTCTTAAAGTGTGTTTGAAAACATCGTATTTGGAAATGTTTTTTTACTCTTGCATTTTGTTTTAACTCTGATACCCTATGTCAGGGGACTTTTCAGTCACCCTGTATAAGCGGACTAACATTAATTCGATCTTGGATAATTCGAACAAAAATTTATTTGCCTTGAAAACTGTAAGAAAAATAGTAAAAATCGTAGGTAAATCAAATTTCTGAGCTCCTGTTTAGACAATTTGAAGTAATTACTGTACAATAATTTTATTGTCGGACCAACTGGAAACAGAACACACTTTCAGCTGGTTTCCAGTTATCCAGAAGCAGCCGTTGGGAAGAGTGAAATTAACGGACAACCAACCTGATGATGATAAAGATTAAGATTCGACATGGGCAATAAAGTAAAGAAAGTTTATCAAATATCAACCAAATGTTGAATTATTTCAATCAATAAATGAAACTGAATATTTTGTTCATCGTGAAAAAAAAGTCAAATCAAATCGAACGAAGAACACGAATTTCTTGAAGTAAAAACAAAATTAAGGTTGATACTCGTGTATGTGATTTCGTGTGTTAATCCAGTGTATGTAGTACTGTACTTAAATGTGTTTTCCATGGCACGTGTTGTTTAATTTACGTCAAATTAAATATTGTTTGTTTGCCATACTCGATCACGTAAATATGCTGCCTTAAACGTAAAATACATTGTGTAGTAAATTATTTCTTTCATGTACACCATGATCATTGAATCTTGCGCTCATGTTGTAGTTCATGATTTTTCGCATTTATTACATTTTCCTTCCGCATTTAGCTCAAGTTGAGTAATTAATAAATGGAAATGATAGAAAGCATTAACTGTATAAAAAAGTTATTTATACAAAAAATATTTAAACAGCTAAAAGCAAAAATAAAATTAAGCTCACTGACTGAATTCCGGCAACTAAGCTTTCGGTGATTTTTGTACTAATGAAGGAAAATCCATTAAAGAAGACTGGTAAGGGGGCAAAGCGAGTAAAATCTTGAATCTAGTGGTTTAAACGTAGTGTCCAGAATGTCTGTCTAACATATATTAGCTTCTGTAATCAACATTTCTTAAACAAATATACAAAAAAAAAAAAATCTTTTAACGCTCGAAGTGACGCGCTACGACTAGAAAATCTGCGTGCATAGTATAAATAAGCAAGCTCATCAAACGGATTCCCCATGCGTGAATGCGTAGAGTGAAATATTACATTCTGACACTGCATCGAAACCCATTCTCCTTTTTTTCTTCTTTTTTCTTTAGAATAGTAGAGTACTATTAAGATTTTCATATTAACAAGAACTGAAATAATATAATAAAGAAGTAACTTTTGTTAGGTTCTTCCATCTATTCAGAAGCATAGTAGTGTGGGTAACAGCTTTTGTATGCTTGCTCCTCCCACCACCGCTGCAACATCGAACTCAGATAACCAGACACGGACAAAGAGTGAGTCTCAAGCACAGATACGATTAACCATACAGGATCATTTGCAATCTTACTACCAAAGGGGTTATACAATCAATGAAATTGAAAAGGTTGTTTTCAAACCAGCCGACTGTAAATTACTGTAGTTAAGCTGCTTAAATTTTCAGCAACTGAAGAAAAAAAAAAAAAAACCTGGTAAAGCATATTAAGCAAGGAGTGCGATCACAAGTTTGACTGGAGTCAGTAGGATGATTTTTTCTTTAAATAGATAAATGCAATAGGTTTATGTGCGTAAAACACGAGCACTTTTAGAACGGACAACGTAAGTATGAACCACAACTATACTATTCTAAAACAGATAGTAGGGGAGACTATAGTTGGGTTTATTTAGGGCTTTTCTTTCTCTCGAACATCATATCCACATAACACTGAATCAAAATACACTAGCTCCCACCGGATATCGAACCCGAGATCACACACATGAGCTGTTTGGCCACAAGGAGACACGCAGTATTTTCAGGTTTGATTTTCTTAGGCATATTGCGAATAAACATAACCTTTAAAAATATATTTAAAAAAATAGAAGGACAAAGTGTATAATCCATAACCTAAGAATTCTAATGGAATACTGTTCATATGCCCTCACATTAGAAAAGAAAAAGTATCTTATGACATTTTGTTGTAGCCCTTTAATATCAGTATTTCACACTACCATCTGTTTTAGAATAGTATAGTTCTGGTTCATAATTGAAGACTCACTGTAGAAAACAATGTACGTGCCAACATTAGCAGTAGAGACAAAAGATAGTAACTTGTGCCCAAGCGTCACAAAATAGAAAATAGTATTGCTTAGAAATACAATGCAGCATATGAAGAAGTGAAGCTATGTACGAAAATCTAAGGCATAAACGTATTTAAAATAATAATAATAATAAAACAAGAATTTTGTAGAAAACCCAGTACTTGCCTTCGTCGAATTGCAGAAAAGACTAAGTGCGGTCTCCGAATTGCAGAAAACACTGTAAGTGCCAAGTTACATATTGCAATATAACGAAGATTGCAGCAAATGTAAGTGCCACACAATCTTACACTCACAGCTTTGCAATAATATGTAAGAATGTCATACAAGAATGTATTTATTGTCCCACTTGATCCATAGAATAAAGTCTGAAAGGGAACAAAAGTCTACTTGCATGTGTGCATAGCATGTTTCCAGTATCCCAGCACCAAGCGAAGTAGCCCAAGTGGTAGATCGTTCGCTTCGCAATCGGGAGGTCGTGGGTTCGATTCCCGCTGCCGACCATCCTGACTGGGGTTTTCCTCAATCCTACCAGGCAAATACCGGGATGATACCGACTAAACAGGCCCTGGCCGATACCTTCCCAAATCCTATCCACTGGTATTGTTGTTGTTAGATAGCCAGTATAAAATGGCCTCTGAGCTGTATCTGGTAATTGTTAAACAAACATTGAAAACTATTTATTATGTTATTCCACTGTGTACAAAAAATCTGAGTATCATAACATATGCCAAACAGTCTATAGTATCAAATCATTATAAAACTTGTGGTATTTTGTGTTCATATATTCGAGCATTGCTTTAAGGTCTCGTTTCTTCTTGACACGGATTTGTGGTTCCGTTACCGGGATGATACCGACTAAACAGGCCCTGGCCGATACCTTCCCAAATCCTATCCACTGGTATTGTTGTTGTTAGATAGCCAGTATAAAATGGCCTCTGAGCTGTATCTGGTAATTGTTAAACAAACATTGAAAACTATTTATTATGTTATTCCACTGTGTACAAAAAATCTGAGTATCATAACATATGCCAAACAGTCTATAGTATCAAATCATTATAAAACTTGTGGTATTTTGTGTTCATATATTCGAGCATTGCTTTAAGGTCTCGTTTCTTCTTGACACGGATTTGTGGTTCCGTTTCCAAAGATGGAAACATATCTGGCTGATTGTCAATGTCCATGTCATGGTTAAGCACATTAGTTTTTTTTTTTTTTTTTTTTTTTTTTTTTTTTTTTTTTTTTTTTCACGGCTCGATTTCATCAAACGTGAACCTAGTTTTTATTTTTGCAGGATTTCTCGATCTTAACCGAATCCAACTAGCTTTACTTTGGTCGTGTTCAGAAAGTCGTTCGATGTTGATGCTACGTTCATGAAGTCTTGCTTTTCCATAGACACTACTTGAAAAGGATTTTTCACCCTTGCTGTACGAATTGTATCTTCAACCTCCGACGGTACCATAGATATTATTATTATTATTATTATTATTATTATTTCCGTTTTTCAATTAGCCCAAAATTCCTGTCACAAGATAGGTAGCTGAGCCCTGACACCAAAAAATTTCAAGTCAATACAATCAAAATAATGTTTCTTTACTAGATACATTGGAGCCATCAGAACTTTTTTTTATTTTGGCTAGTGCAAAATAATTGTCATTATTATCCCCTACATGAACACAGTAATTGTATACGTCAATAGTTGCCTAGCATAAAACATATTACTGTATGTTAGTGTGGGGACGAAAATAATTTGTTGCAAGTCGACACATATTACTCAAATATCGCTCAGTGACATTTGTGATTGAAGAATACTTTCACTCAGTAGCGTAAGGACTTTCTCTGCTTTCGCCTTGTGTAATTTAAATTTTGCTTTTTCTTCAGAAATGTCCGCACTGGAACCTGCACTTTTAAAATGCATGTTATATTTGTCACAAAGACTGTACGTGTCACTGCAAAGTATGCCATATTTTAGATTTGGAAAAGATTTCTAGAACACTTTTGCGTAAAATTGATATGAAACGGATTTATCAGGGTATTTAAGCTTAAAGGCTTCTACAAGTCGACTCATGTATAGATCCGGGCTGAGATATTCATTAGCTGATTTTTGCCTCCCGTAGTGACTTTCCTGTCTGGGAAAACTATTTGTGTGTTCCTTAACTACATTCCAATCTTCATCAGAATATTTCTTTGTGTGGGCATGGCTTCTAGAATTTGTACCTCTTTCATCTATATAACAAAGTTTGCCAGACTTCTTTTTCGTTTGAATAGTTTGAAGTTTTTGACTTGACAGTGCAAATATCAATTTAAATGTTTTAGAACATATCTGTTTAACAAGTGTTGTTGTTGGCATGTGTGTAAGTGAATGTTACTTGCCTTCTACTTTGAGCGATCATCATAATTTCCATGTCGTCTCCGTGCAATTTGAGCAGGTCTACCCGGTTCAAAATATATGTACCCTGATCTTCCTCTAACAATTTATAATAAGGACTGACACTCATATTTACACTTACAATCAAATTTTTCCGACGGCAAAGGCTTTCCAGAAATCAACTTACCTCTACTTGTTTTGTAAGGTTTTCCACTTTCTCGTAGTTTCTTTCTCCGATTAGCTCTTAAACGAACTGTTAGTAAAACTTCCTCTTCCATAATACTAGCACTTACAACTAACTCAACAGTCCCAAAAGTAACGCAGTTTCAGGTTGTCACTCAATACTGCTTGCAATGAGTGAATCGTTTCCATATGGCGGGAAGGCACTTACAGTGTTTCCAACAGATGACAACAGCTGGACATACAAGTGGTGCCATCTCTGATTAACGCTTGGAACTCCATGAAATAGACAAGGCACATTCCGTGTTTACAGCAGGAATCCCACTGAGACATACATCCCTTTCTAACTAAAAATTTTTAAAAATTGCAATGTGCCACTTACATTGTTTTCAACAGCGAGTCTTCAATTACGTTTTTTTTTAAGTGTTCGTGTTTCACGCACCTAAACCAAACAAAAATATGTATTACAAAAAAAATCATTCTTCTTCCCTAGCCAAACTTGTGGTTGTAATCACACTCCTTTCTTACTATGCTTTCCCAAAGACATTTTTTTAACCTGCTCAAAAATTTAAAAACTTCAATCGATTGGTCTGAAAATGACAACCGTTTCATTTTAACTGATTACATGTAACACTTTTCGGATTACACAGTAGGATTACAAATGATACTGTTTTGAGTCGTGCTTGTGGCTCACTTATTCTCATTCTCTGGTTGTCTGAGTTTGAAATTGCAACGAGACGGTGGGAGGAGCAACTATTCAAAAGCTGTTAACCCCAGTACTATGCTTCTCAGTAAAGAAAGGAAGAACTTTACAAAAATAACTTTCTTATTATATGGTTTCAGTTCTTATTAATAAGGAAATCGTACAAGTATTCTACTATTCTAAGAAAGAAGAAAATAAATGCAAATAGGATCCGATCTAGTTTCAAAATGCTATGAGACTTTGCAGTCTTTCAGTATATTCATTTACCCATAGGAACTTCGTTTGATGAGCCTATTTTTTTACCGTAAATTCAGATTTTCTTGCCGTAGCGAGTCGCTTCCAGCCTGAAAGGAATGTTTTTTTTTTTTTTTCTTTCTTGTTTATATTTGTGTACGAAATGTTGATTACAGAAGTTAATATATGTTTGGCAGACATTCCAGAAACTAGGTTTAATCCCTTGGAGTACGGATTTTTCAAGCAATTTTTGAAACCTTTATTTAAATAGCTACTGCTTCAACAGTATTCATTTAAATTTCACGGTTAGTACGTCAATCTCATCATAAAAAAGCAGGCTTTCAAATGTAATACGGCACATATCCGCATGACGTACGGAGAAAGGAAAATTTGGAGGAATTCGGGAAATTTCTCCAAAAAACCCCTCTCTGTAAGTTTGAAGCCACCTAGAGGAACCTTAAGTGAGAGCGCACAAATGTACCCTGAAAGCCAAATATTTTTTTTATATATTTCGATATACATCATAAACCCTCACTAATACGCAACATGTTTATAATACTTGACTGTTGGGGTAATAACGTCATAAAACAATCGCTAGTAAGTCACATGGAAACAACATGTTTGTTCACCATTTATCTGTGACGTCATAGTCCCCAGTCTTCATACCCAGGCTATGCAAAGGCTTGTTATATATATTTCAGTACATCTTCCAAAAAGAGAAAGTAAAAAAAAAAAAAAAGAAAAAAAAAGAAAAGAAAGACAGAAAAAGAAAAATGAAATATCTTCTATCGTCAATATAAGAAAATAAAAGGAGGAAGGTAGGGAGCAGAACGGGGCTCGGGAAAGGTATTCATTTCCATATCGGACATACATCATGTAACCTTACAAACACGCAGAAAGATACCTATGCTTCAGTATAGGGACTATGACGTCATAAAACAATGAAGCACGGACTCTTGACAATTATATTAAGAAGTATATAAAGATCAGTACAACGTATTTTTATCAGGAGTCCTTCGTGAGTGAGTCGGCAAATGTATCGCATTTGTGGCCAATTAGTCCCGGTTTCGAGTTCAAATGGAGGATTTCTTTCGGATGTTAGTAAGTCGAGAAATTGTTTTGATTCCACTTTAAGCTTATGTGATCCCTTCCAGCATAACCCGGTTGTTGCATAATAACACCAAGGCGAAACAAACTTATTTCTGTTCATATGATATAAATACATAGAGCAAATTATTTAAACCAATAAAACGAAGTTTAAACTTTTTTTTTTTTTTTTTTTTTTTTTTTGTTCTTTTCAATAAAAACCATGATTTTTGTCAACCCTGATGAAGGTACTCCAAAGGGTATGTGATGGTACTCACAGAGTTAATCAACAGATTCAATATTTTATTCCTTTCCCTTCCCCCGTACAGTCCCTTACCCATCTCGTTTAATAGAAATTCTGAATTTCCCTTTGCTATTACGAAAAGTCTCTCGAAAGCACGATTGCTAGGATTCGCTAAATGAAGGTTAATTTTGTTTTTTGCTTATAATTTTATTATTTTGGGGGGAATATTTTTCAAACAAGGAATGCTTTAAATCATCTCTACTTATTAATCACTCAACTTTAGCCAAAAGCGCGAGGTTAAATGTAATATATGCGAAAAATCGTGATCTACAGTACAAAGGTAAGATTTAATGAGCATGAGTGTACAGTAGTTTAGTTCGCTTGATTTTAAGTATGTAAAAATGCATGCTTTTTTATATTTTCAATTTTATTTTCGTGTCTGCCGGGACTTAGAACTGCGAGTCCACTGTATTTGAAAGTAGCAAACTTCTATTCTATCCAATATATACAGAGTAAAATTTAAGCGAAGTCAAATTTCAATATGTCCCTATCGTGCATACGATCTTGGCGAGACTGATCCGATATCGCAAAAATTAAAAAAGCATTCCAAATTCTAATCGATTAATAAAACTGTATCAATGTCAGTGTATAACATTACGAGAGAAATTATGAGGTGTACATTAGAACAAGTGTTTAACACGCATACACTGTACACTGCGAAAAGTCGTAACTAACAGACACTCATTTATCTGCGGATGAAACTGCTTTCAGTCTGAGGTGATACAGTAGTTAGAAAACCTACGTATCTGAGTATTCTACTCCGTAGCTAGGACATATTATGCTCAGGTTTTTAGTAGTATGGCTTTAGAAACCAGTTTTACTTAATGGAATCTGCCAATTAAAATTTTAGCCGGGAAGGAAAGATCCTTTTTCTTCTACCTCTGGATATCATTTTGAAAATAATAAAATTTATTCTCTGCAAAGAAATTTGACAGGGTGCTCTAACCTTTCAGAGGGACACTGTTAAGTACAAAAGTAATCATAGAAAACAGACAACTTACTGTTCTTCACGTTCATCCATAGTTGCATCAGAGGACACCATAGGGGCAACAGTTTCAGTTACCAATCAATCATGCTCCAATCTGAAAATACATTTCAGAGATGGAAAAATCAATTCAAGTCATTAATTTCTCTATTTTCTCTTGAACATTACAAATCTTACTAATGTGCACAAGCTACCTTGTTATCAAATCCCTTTTATATTTATGCACAAACGAAAACAAATACAATGTTCGACACAGTACTGCAAGTCATCAACTGTCAATCAATAATGCATATTCGCTATTTTCAATTTCATCGTGTGGTCTCGCGTAGCGTAGTCGCTAACGCTCTCGCCTTTGGTGCGAATGGTCCCGGGTTCGATTCAGCTGGACAGACTCGGTCGAAAAGGTGTAAGAGCTCTTTCAAGTCAGCCACCTCAACTCAATTTCTCCTAGATTTTTCTTATTCACCCACAAATGCTGGGATAGCAGGGTTGGCTGGTTTAAACTATGGTTTAAACCAGCTGTTTAAAAAAAAAAAAAAAAAAAAAAAAAAAAAACTGGTGTAAACCAAAAAACGAAAAATGTTCGTAAAAGTGTAAGCGTTCGTAAAATCTTGATGAACACACGTTTGTGGGTTATCGCATGTCACTTCCGCATATTATTCGTATTATATTCAGACCTGAATTTCCCATTCATTACTCAGAGAATATACTACAAAAGTAACTTTTTTATATATAAGTTTATGAATGTTTCTTTTGTGATTTTTTTATAGTTTATTATGATTGTTATGCAATTGCAATCAAAGAAAAATTCTAAATATTGTTTCGTTTTAATAATGTTTACTATTCATAAAATTCATCGAAATATCAATTTTGTTGGGGGGGAGGGGGGCGGTTATTTGCTGAAATCAGAGGTATCTTTGGTATCTATTTATGTATAAATGAGTCAGAGCCAAAGTGGACTCAAATAATTCTTATCTTTATTCACTTTTCTTAGTGATATGCAAATTAAGTCGTCGTATTTCTTTAACTTGGACTAGCAAAAGTCGTAGTGAACTAACTTGGACTTAATTTGTTCTTCTATACTCTGAAGTGATTTGAAATTGTCCATCTGTAATTAGTATATGTATAATGGTTTCACTTGTGCAACTGTTTATATTTTTGTCCTCAAATGACTCTTGACAATTAGACAATTATACAGTGTTTCAAAACAACACCGACAACGTTTGGGAAGTAATTCCTGACACCAAGATAAAAAGTATACATCAACTTGGGTGCACAAATGCTTCCTTTCGGATAGGTGCCGAAAACATGAAAAAATGAACTTTAGAGATCCATAGCTTCAAAACTATGGAATGTACAGTAGTCGGTTCAAGACTTCACTTAGGAACTAGTATTAGTTCTATTCAAATATCCAACTTTCAGAATCCTAAGGTACTCACGCAACAATTTCTATGGAGGGAGTTACTGGCATATAATCTGTAGTACTCACCAACTACCTCTAGAAAAATAGTTGCGGAAGTACCGCAGGATTCTGAAACTCGGATATTTGGATAGGACATACACTAGTTCCTAAGTGAAGTCTTGACCCGACTACTGTAGGTCCCATAGTACTGGAGCTATTGACCTCTAAAATTTAGTTTTTCATGTTTTCAGCACCCTGTAACTCCGAAAGGAAGCATTTGTACACCTTGGTTGGTCTATACTTTTTGTCTTATCTTGGTGTCAGGAATCACCTCTCAAACGTTGTCGGTGTTGTTTTGAAACACCCTGTATTATAAATATGTAAAGATCAATACAACGTATCAGGAGTCCATTGAGAGTGAGTCGACAGACATATCGCATTTGTGGCCAATTAGTCGCGGTTTCGAGTTCTAATGGTGGACAAAAATTGTTTCGGATGTAAGTCAAGAAACGGTTTGGACTGCTTTAAGCTTATATGACTCCTTCCAGCATAACCCGGCTGTTGAATAATAGCATCAAGGTGAAACAAAACTTATTTCTGTACATATGTGATATAAATACATAGAGCAAATTATTTAAACCAAAAAAAAAAAAAAAAAAACCTGGTTTAAACCAAAAAGTTTTTTTTTTTCAATAAAAACCATGGTTTTTGCCAACCCTGTGGGATAGTACCTAACTTACAAGTTTCAGGAAACTTCTTTTCCTCTTCACTTCCCCAGATAGTGTGTTCGCCGAGGGACATCAACCCTCATACATGACGGGCTTAAGGTCATACACGCAAGCAACGGGCAGAAATATGTATAAATAAATAAAAATAAATTCAATTTCATCTTAGCTTTAAGCATCAGTATCTTTCGCTGGCATTTTAGTTTGGGATTCACGCGTACACAATTTGAATAATCATCATATCTATTTCACGTTCTAAGTACTTATCGCAAATTTAGGCATACCTATGGCAAATTTAGGCTGCAGTCCTACGTCTTCTAAGCTCTTCGTTTTCATGAAGGCAATTTAATGTTAACAACTTAATGAACAAAACTCGCGCATGATTACAAATAATAATTTTGAGATAATTTTGGTATTCGTCTGTCATTTAATAATTGCCCAAGTTTTCAGTGGAACCTTCCATCTTCCTCAGCGGCGCTTTCTTGAAGCATCAAGTGTCGCGATGGTTCAGTGCTCTACAGCGCTACCCTCTGGTGCGTGGATCACTGGTTCGATTAAAGCTCCCGCAAGTGAGCTTTGATGTGGTTTTTCTCTGCGGTCTACCGTTTTCTACCATTATCACCCGTCTTATCATCAGCGCGTCCCTTATCCTCGAAGCAAAATCTCAGGACATTAAACAACTAAAAAAGCATAGATCCTATCTCATGGCATTAGTCGCAATGATATCGAAGTATCAAAACAAAAACCTTACTACTATTCTACCTGTGAATAATGTGACACATTCAATAGGTTTTTAACTGCTTTGGTTTGTCGCAAATATCCACAAATTAACAATTCTTATCATATTCTACTCTCGATTTAAAACACCTTCACTAGCTCTTTTCATAATGCAGTCAGCAGTTTCTATAAGGACCGAAAAAAAAAAAAGTCAGGTTGGAATATTTACAAAGGTAACTACGACAAGAAATGGGACAATTATCGATTATCATCTGGAACACAAAAATTAAGTCTACTGGTTGATCGAAACTGCACAGAATAACCCACAACACAACTACTTTATTTTAGCACATGCAATTACAATTTCGGTGTAACAGCTTAATAAAATGTTCACGCACAATAATTTACTAAATTTTAACCTTCAAGTTAAAGGACACTAATAACGTTCGTATTCTATTACTTTTACATGTTACCCATTTTTCTTCTAGGAATAGTTTCAGTTTCTTACCCCTTCCCCCAGTATATTTTTCAAATAGTGAATTATACGTATACTAAATTCGTTTGAAATTCCTCCAGAAGTCCATGTTGTATTTTACGGTCAATTGTACGTTTTTTCTGAGACAAAATTTTCTAGATATATATGAATTTATTACAGTAACAATGGAATATTGTATAACCGCCCGACTGCTGTTGTTGTGCAAAACTTTATCATAAAATCATATAGGGAAATGAATCAAATTTAGATTGTAAAATTTAATATCAAAGTTGAAACATTACAAGTTAAAGAAAAGCATATAATAACAAGTATCATATTTGAAAATAATTTCGGTTTAAACTAGCTGCGACTACATTTGATTGAAAATTAACTTCTGGAATGCACAGTATGAGCGTAGCTTAAAAAAAGAGAACAGTCAGTATTCGAACCTAGGACCATCCACGTAGGAGTTCCTTACACTCAACACTTATCTAACACATAATGACGTAAAGGCGATATTTTTTTAAGGTTATAGGTCGCATCCAAGTGACACTCTCATGCGCATTTCAATTGCTTCTTTTTTAACTTGGTCTTTTCAAAAGTCTAACATGTTTACGACAATTTATTTTATTTTCCACTAGAGCTTTGTAAAAGGTGATTTATGTCTGAGTATTTCACACTACTTTATCATATGGTTCTATCAAATATAATTTAATTAACACAGTAGTAACAAACTTTACTGCCTTAAAAAGTGTTCCTCAACAAGAAGTTGTTATTATGCACCCTGTAACTTAGCTGCAAGAGGTGTAAACAGCGCATCCACCGAGTCAACTTTTATTCCATTCTATTAGTTTATCAACGTAGTTAAAGGCAACGTATACGAACAACTGAGTAGAGTTTCCCGTGGTTGAATGGATAAAGTCATTTTTTGCTAGATAGAATATTCTTGGAAGTCGATGATTGTTTAAATTCTTAATTCCACAGATCTTAAGATCTCTTTCCCCCTTCGCAATCATCTGATGCTCTAAAACGAGTTGTCCACCTTAATTCGACAACTTCGAAATCTTTCCTTCTACTGTTTCACAAAATCACAAATTACATCGTACGATGGATGCTGTCCGATTATTTTTTCTCCAATTCTAAATTTTCATATTTAAATCACTCCTCTTTGTCTCGATATTTGAATCTATCTATCTCTGAATGTGGTTCACTATGAATGCGCACGCCTGAGATCAAACCTTTGACTTTGAAACCAAATGTAAGAGCTCTAGCAATGTGCTATCCTAACTTTATAGGTTTGTTGCTAAAGGCAGCGTCATTTTAAATTTTGTTCGAGGGAGGGGGGATTCTACGCTGACATAAAGAGTTTTACTTTTTATACGAGTGTTTTACTATACATTTGATCAAACAATATATGTTTATCACACTCAAGGGAGAAGAGAATTACATCCTCCTGTCCTGCCCAAATTACCATCTGAAACATTTGCTTGCGTCTACTGGGAAACAAAATAAAATTAATCATTGAATAACAGTCATTTCTCTCGCAGTTTCTTGAACTCTGCGCTCGCATTGCAGACTTTGGGAAGCACAAAGCCTACTGCAGTGATTGACAATTTCAACAGATTTCACAAGGAGCAATCTTCCTAGCTTGATGTGATATGTAGTCTTTGAAGACGAAGAAGAATGCAAAAGAAGGCGTTTATGAAGCTCTGGGAACTTTTTGTGATTTTTTGTATTCAGGTTCTACAAAGGCATTTCAGAAGAAACGAATGAGAGAGATAGTTTTCGAGCTATAACGCTTGTAAACATGGTTCATTTTTTCCGTCCGAATAGAAAGAGTACATTACGTCACACAGACTGCTTTAGATAAGAAGAGGAGGAGTTGGATTGATTACCAGGAGCAGAAACTTGATCGAGATGTGTGTTTTTAAATATATAAGCACATGGCGCAGGAATTTGTTAGTAATTTAGACAAACTTTTTGGAACATTGACTAGAATGCACTTTATGCCGAACAAATGATTTTGTCACTGGATGTGGCATTGGAGGAATGGAATCTTTGTCACTGAAACAGGTACGGAATCGGTGTTTTTGTTCCTCCTGTTGAGAATATTGTTTTGGTGTTTTAACGCTTGGGTGGCACTATTGTCTCCTGTGTTGTGGTTGGTTTTGTTCATGTCGCTGATTGGTTGTTATGTATTCTTGACTGATCATGCTGTATGTTTGAATGTTTTACGTTGAAGATGTGTCAAGTGTGTTAAGTGAAGTCAGTTCCGATGTCGTTTCGTTCTTTTGATGGTGTCCAGGATTTAAATTCACTATTTTCGAGTTTCTTTAACATGTTTGTGATACTGAAGTGAATTCGGCAGACGCAAGTTTAATGTCGGTCGACAATGTGCCGTAGTCAGAAGCAGGGGTGCCCATCCCCCCCAAAGCTGATGGCGCACTCCCCCCCAAAACTCTTAATCTCTTCCGTCCTCAAAACTCAAGTCCTCTAAAAACAATTGCCCAGTGTAGCAGTAGTTTTTATAGTACTAGTAATTGTTATTTTTGTTGTTGTTTTTATTTCCTGTAGTAGTATTATAGAATGCTTGTAGTAGTAGTAGGGACAGTAGTAATTATAAAAGTGGCATTACTTTTATTAGTAGTCTTGGTAGTGTACAATACTAAATATGTTCTATAAGGATATTGAAGGGTAGGCCTATAAAAACTTATACACACTGTGTATGCCACAGGTATTCTTTTTTTACAATTAATAGTATTATTTTTTTCTTTACAAAATATTGATATAATTCCCTTGTACATGAAAAGTAAGACGCAAGTTACAAGTTATTGAGTTTGATACTAAAAGAAAATGTTATCCTCGAAATTAGCCTACAAAAAGAAGTGATATCCAACAAAAAAACATTTCTGTAAAAGAGCCAAGTACGAGTGGCCTTAAAAAGAATTGAAATCACAAAAATAGGCTCCAAGTTCTGGCGGACAACAGTTACAAACACTCACTGGCTCACTTCAAATTTAGATTTGAAACTTGGCTGTTGTCTGTATGGTTACCACTAGCTCACAATTATGTCAAACTACTTTATAATTTTCAACAGACAACATAGGCAAGTTTCAAATCTAAATTTGAAAGTGATTCCTTGAGTGTTTGTAACTGTTGTTCACCAGAACTTGGCGCCATCCTTTCATATAGCAACTTGCGCAGTACTTCATTCATAGAGTTTCTAAGCAGGGGGGTAGGGGGATTCATTCTCGAGATAAAAAAAAAATCGCATCGTGTTCCAATGTTATTCTGACGACAGCAAAATTACTTATTCGACATTAGAGTAAAATTCTTCCCCAATTTTTTTATTCCCCCCAATTTTTTTCTCGATGGCACAACTTGCGCCATTCAACCCTCCTGTGGGCGGCCCTTCTCTCTTAAAACGAACCAACCTTTCCTTTCATACGGCTACTTGCACGGTACTTCATTCATCGAGTATCGAAGCAGGGGGTACGGGGGTTCACCCCGGAAAATTTTTGAAAATTAGCTTCTCAAAATCGTGTTTTAATGCTATTCCGACAGTAAAATTGCTAGTTCGAAAGTAGAGTCAAATCCCCCCCAAAATTTTTCTCAATGGCGCACCTTGCGCCATACATCCCCCCTGTGGGCGGCCCTGGTCAGAAGTGGATAGTGGGTGGTATTTGCTGTGAAGCTAATGAAAAATTTTTGAGTGAGTGTAGCGAAAACTCTCGCAGTGCTGATTCCCTTTTAGAAATTATTTCTAAGCATGTACATCCAGACACGTTATTATTACTGATTGTTGAAAGGCGTACGTGGGTTTGGATAAGGGCTCATATGACTGTGAACATTGATCGTCATGCTACATTGATTTATAATTAGCGGTGTTTTTTTTTCTTTCTTTCATTTTTTCCTTCTTACGTTAGATTTATAGTAGTGGTTTTATTATTTGTTGTTTTTACTGGTTCTTGAGCGGGGAGTTTGGGGGACTGTAGCCCCCCCCCCCATTTAGATCTGAAAATTGATAGTCACCGCTTCACCTGAATTGATTTCTCGGAATAGTTTAGGGTCAATTTTCAACGATATTTCCATTATTCGTAGCAATTCAAGAGTATATTTTTGGTGAAATCTATTGTCGTTGTTGTCATATATATATTAGGGATGGCCAAAATTTTCCGGAATCGGAAAATTTACTTTCCGGAATTCAGAAAAAATCCGGATTTCGGAAAAATTCCGACATTCGGAAAAAATCCGGAATTTTTCCGATTTTACTTTCCGGATTCCAGAAAGTAAAAATTCTGGAATTGGCCATCCCCAGCTAGTAGCTGTTAAAAGAAAAACAAAATACTATAATGAATAGGCCTATATATACTTGTATTAGTTTCTTGTAGTTGGATATGTCTTTATCACTTACGTAGACAATTGCTACTCCACTTATTTACTGCTTTATGAGGAAGGTCTTATTTTCACACACAAAAAAGTCGCCAGTATGTCTCAAACATTATCGTGTTCCCACCTGCAGCTGCTCCAAAGCGCTTCAAACTACTTTTTAACCAGACGAAAAGCAGTGAAGGAAAAGAAATCTCAACAAATATTATAATAACGTTCGCTTATTGTCAACATACCTATGTACAGTAAATACAAATTTATAATTTTTGACTTTACGAAGTATACAATGTAATTGTTCAATAATTAACATAAGCAGGCATTCATTAATTTATATTAATATAATAATTAATAAAACTAATAAGCGGGTGATTGATGACTCAGTGGTAGAGTTTTCATCTATGGTATTCTAACCCAAGACATGTGGGTTTTGGATGGCTAATTTTGTGTTCGAAAATTTTCCCGGTTGTACTCTTGGTTCCCTTTCTTGTATTTGTTCCATCATCACTCATTAACGAATTTAATTTATCTAAACTCTATAGCCATATATTCATTCTGTCTGTCAGTGAACAGTCTCAAGAACTATCTGATGGATTACCATCAATTTTGGCCACGATGTACAGAGTCAATAGTTAAGAATCGAGTTCCCTGATGAATGTAATATTCAAACCGGAAGCGGTACAAATCAACCATTTCCGGTTTTAACGTTAATCATTATATAGTAAATACGGTAATAGATAGCGAGAAGCGGTTTCTAGTAATCGACATGTATAACATTCATGTAGATAGAATGTTACCCAATTTGTGCATCTGAAATAATGAGTTTAGGTGTTTAGAGAGCATTTTCCGCCTTAGAAAATGTGTGCTTGGTAAAGAATGTAGAGAATTAGCTGAGTCAGGCATGTAGCTAGAATATGGTAATAGGAGGGGGGGGGTCTGTTACGAAATACTGTGGTTATTTACCAGGGGCTCAATCATTCTAAACTATTTTATTGGCAACATATATTGGTTCGTTTAGCCAAGATTTCTAATGGGGGGGATGATATGAAATACTGTGGTTACACACCAGGGGCTCAATCAATCTAAATATTTTACTGACAACATACCCATATTGATTGGTTTGGACAATGAAATGAGGATATGTTAGTAAGTATTTTAATAAGAAGCCATGAAGAAATCTCGAGTAAAAGAATATTAAAAAGTATTGAAAAAGATATAGTCTTCCGAGGTCATTCGAACGGTGTCGAGAATTTTGCGCCTGGGAAATTTGCGCCCTACCTCAAGAACAGGGAAAATTACGCCTGCGATGTACCTCCCCCGGGAAGTTTGAGCCCTGCGAAATAAAAGAACCTATTCGAGCTTACGCATTTGCTCGGAGGGGCTGACATTACAGCATAACACAATCTTCCCCCAACGGCCATGCCATTTGTGATTTATTTTCATTGTGGCTATATAAGGGGAGAATAAACTTCAATATAAGCCAAAAGAACACATCGGATCAACGCAATCACTGCTTCTTCCAGAGATGATTTTGGGGGAACACTGGCTTCCCCAGAGCACTCAGAGTGCCCCCTCGGAGGAGACCAAAATAATACGCCTATAATATAATAATAAATAGAATAGTACCACCAATGACCCCCCTCCGGAATACTAAGTGTGCCCCCCGGAACATTTTTTCTGAAAGAACGACTGAACGCAATTGTGTGTTTGAAGTGTAATTCCAGCAAGTAAACACATTGTACATAGTTTTCTTGATAATATTATTGAACTGATTTTACATTCACTTTACAATTTCTTTTCTATATTTTGTGTCCTGAAAAGCCAAACAACTCGCAAGGATTGTGAACAGAGATATCTGGGTAGAGCCAAACAGCCTTTTGTAGATTAAATTATACCCTTTGATTATATTAATAAATAATTATATATCAGTCATTTATACTTTTATTGTAAATTTTGTAGTATAGTGAAAAATTGTATTTGTATGGATTGCCCTTTAGTGAACTAAAATTGTATTTTTTTTTTTCATTTGTTCGGAATATTATAACGGATGGAGTAACTCACTGAGACGATGAAAGGCAAGCCTAGTTCAAGTGTGAGTGGAAGTTACTTTACACAATACAAAAATAAATTGAATTGTAGGGCGCAAACATCCCAGTGCAAATATATAGCCGGCGCATTTTTTCCTCTTTTTGGGGTAGGGCGGAAACATCCCAGTGCAAATATATTGAGGGCGCATTTTTCCCTATTTCTGTGGTAGGGCGCAAATTTCCCGGGCGCAAAATTCTCGCATTCAAGGAAAATATAATGTTCATGAAGTTGACAAGCCACTTATGTCAGACCCCAATTTCGACTTTAAACATCGCTAGTGCTAAGTTAGTGTTCGATAGTGACGCAAATCGTTAGTATTCCACAGATAACGTGTGCTTTTTAAATAATGGATATAGGTCTTCTAACTGCATGCCAACACGCCCACTTCTATGAATCATCTCAAAAATGAGGTTAACCGTTAGAGCAAGTAAATGCTCATTAGTGCCATTAATTAGCCAAACGAACATGATAACACCCACGCTCTTTGCTAGAGTCTCAATGCGTCCCTATATTCTCGCGAACATAATGCGCAATGTGGATGTCCCCTGACGTGCCCAAGTTAGTTACTTTTTTTTTTTTTTTTTGCAACTATTGTTTATCTGTTACTTATTGCTAGTCTGCAGAGTATTCCTTACATTAATATGCCATTGTCCTTGATATCATTGCGTATTTACAAGCAGTTTGTTATTACTGTTAGAAAATATCAAAAAACAACAAATAAAATCTACTACTTAACGGTTCATATTTTTCTTTTACAGTACATAAACGATTAATAATAATAATCCAGCATAAAAGTTATCAATTGCATCACACTGGCAACAAGCGACGCATATTTTAACTTCATAAAAATTCGTTTCTCACGATTTTCTGGAAAACTACGTATGATAACATCTTCATTATGTCAAGTTGTTTATCTCAGTGTGATATATGTCTTACCTCTGGACAATATCACAGTAAAACAAAAATTAAATATTAGGAGTACACCGTACTTTTGGACTACATCTCATTAACCATGGAAAGATTGATTAGTGTATTTAAGTAAGTAGATGTAAGTTTCAGCTTAACTTGCATCATGCATTCTTAGGATTACAAAAAGGAAATTTGTTCGTTTGCATTTGAACAAAATTCTTAGGATTACAAAAAGAAAAAATATTTTTTCTGAATTCGGTAATTTTTCCGAATTCCGGAATTTTCCGATTTTACTTTCCGGAATCCAGAAAGTAAAAATTCCGGAACTAGCCATCCCTAATATATATATATATATATATATATATATATATATATATATATATACATATATATCTTAGTTTGCTGGTGCGAAGTTAGATTACGATTCTTATTAGGTGGTCTGCAGAATTTGTCCAGAATTTACTTTTCGATTGCTTTGATTGATGGGATCATTTTTGGAAATTGATCTCTGAACTGTTGGGAACTGATCTCTAAATCGGTTCCAATGAATGTTAGGCATAAAGTGCACTCTTACCGAAACATTTTCTAAGCCGCGTGACTTTCACTTGCTGACTTCTCTACAACGAGACATGAACAAAACACAAGTTAAAATCTCCGTCTTGTTGGTACTATTTGTAATGAGACAATTAGTCCCGTATTGAGGGATGTCAGTTTAATCTACCATTTTGACTTTCAGTTTTATAACAATGTATGTTAGAGAGGAATAGGAATTATTAAGTTTTGCCACGGACTACTGAAATTGAGCAGAACACGGTAAATGTAAAACCTTAAAAATAAAGAAATAGATAACCAATTGCACATGTTTGTGAGCATCGTAGTCATGGTATGAATCTATTATGAAAGCAAGTAACCAAATGTCATCTAACTTATATATATAGACATTCTCGTTACGCATATGCTCAATGTCATTGACGCGCCTACTCCCTATGAACGTATAGAACTGGCAGAGTCTTAAAAACCTTAGTGGGTGGTAATCGGAACTGTCCGAACAATCATATCCTCTTACTAGTGACAGTGTAACTTAACTTATGTTCAACAACGTTGCCATAGCTTTGGTCCCCATTACACTGTGATTAATGGCTTACACATGTGAATTCTTTCTTTCTATATAGAGAAGGGGGAAATAAACAAACACTGACCAACTTGCCTGCATATATAGATCATTCCTTCTCAATGGAAAAAGAAATATTCTGTTGAAAGCAGGTTCAAAGTGTCAAATAACAAAGCAACATCAAGCATTCGGAGTTTCCAGACTACCGTCAAATGGGGCTACTTTGATACAAAAAAAAACACATGTTCTTAAATATTTTGTAAACAACATACTGTAAGCCCAATGTTATATTTTTAAAACCATGGCACAAAAGAGTACTATCACTCTGTTGATAACCATTGTTGTCAGATAATGTCTTCAGCTAAAAAAAATATGAAATACGAGTGTTCAAAGTAGCCCCATAAATGGGGCTACTTTGAACATAATGTTAATTGTTATTATAAAATTCTTCCTATAAGCCCTATGGTATTCTTTGATATTGAGTTTAAAAGAAGCGAGTTTTATGAACATTTTGGTATATATTACATAGTTGTGCGATTTTCCTAACGGTCTACAGAAAATATTTTTAAAATGTACTTACCCAATATTTCTTAAAGGTTGATGTCCATCGTATCACTATTGCAAATTGAATATTTAAAACTTTAAAAGGTCTCTCTTGTAGTAAGAGGTTCGTATGTTCATATGAATCTAACAGAGACGTTTTTAAAGATACGCAAATATTTTTTTCGGTACGATGGATAAGCACTATTTACACTATACAGGATGGTAAGAAACTATTTGTATACGATTGGAACATGCTTGGCCTTATTGCAAATTGAGACTTTCAAAAGAGATGCCACCAAACTTAAGAAGCCCTCGATTGCTAAGAATGGGCTCTGGTAACATCAGAACAATGTGTTTTGCACAAACCATATCACTGTCTACATTTTCGGGTCAATAGAATGTCATACTGGTACCTGTTTTATTAATGCGCGTAAACTTGACTTTCCAATTGCAGCTCTCTTTGTCTATGACTTGCCCAGTATAATGCCATTTACCTTTCTTTAGAATATACCGTACTATTACCCACGAACTGATTTTTAGACCCACCAAAATCAGCTGTTCATAGTAGCCCCATTTTTTACCTAAAATGACATGTGGTTTTCAAAAATTCACCAAAATTTGAATATAGGATAGACAACAATAGAACCTATTGGAATCGGTAGATAATGACTGAGATTTCATCAGTAACACTGATTTAGGCAGTTACTGCTTTAAAGCAGAGTTCCAGAGACACAATTTTCTGGTCGACGAAAAATTAGAAAAAAACATCGCTTCATATTTAATTTTTTTTCTCATACATCATTGTTAGTCAAGTTTATAGATTTGTCATGGTTGAATTCAGAACATTCCAAACTACTACTTGCAATATTCAAATGAGCCGCAAATGACTTTTCAGGGCATGAAAATTTTGATTGAAACATTTTCCCAGTTTTGTTCAAAGAAGCCCCCATGTTCATAGTAGCCCCATTTGACGGTACTTTTTTCTTCGCCAAAACATTTAAGACATTCCATTCCTTATTCATGTAACGGAGGAGATCAGCTTTTGCTCACCCCTATTTTCGCTGAGAGCTGCCGTCCAGTTCGAATTTTGTTCCTCTCCAAAGGAAGAAGGAAAATTTTTCCACTCAAAGTGTCAAATAACAAAACAACACAAACCATTCGGAGTTTCTACGCTACTTTTTTTTCTTTTCTTTTTCGCCAAAACCTTTCTCAAGTGACAGAGAGGAATACGCACTCCTCTGGTCGAGAATTGTCAGCTAGCTAGAATTTCTTGGCAACACCGGATTTCGGAGAAAGTATCTGTTTCACTACCATGTAGTAGGAGAAGAAGGTTAATAGGTCAATTTTCCATACCTCCCCCCAAGGTTTTTAAGATGTTTCTAAAAGTTTACCACTACGCGAAACCAATAGCTTCACGCGGCATTGACTCGGTTAGATAACATTCATGCTAATTAGTGGCCACCTAGAGTAGGTTGGTGTTTTCTACACGTTTTTATAGGATATGTCTGGATGCATAGCAAAACAGTGAAGTCCTCCTAAAGTGAATCTGCACCGAGGAAAGAATCTCCACTGAGGAGAAACACTTTAAAAGATAGTGAATGTTCTCATAACTGACGAAGTTTGAATGAATAATGTGGACTTATACATACGTCGTTTGTAATAGGTCATATGTAAGCGGAAATGCGAAAACTAATATAAAATACATGTTTTGGGTTCTGCATAGATTATTTCTTCTATATATGTGCAGTTCGGTAAACTCTTTGAAGTTCTTCTTCTGGAACTGTTACAACAGTATCCTTTCCTCCCTTCATATTTCTTGTGACCGCATTTTCGGGGTTGCAATGTCTCAACACCCACTGTGTCTATCTCTCAGTCTCTCTCCCAATACTATCGCTAATGCCAAACAGGGGTGAACAGTATATGACCGATTCCATTTCAAATCGTCAGGCAAACCACAATTGGTCCCCATCATAGTCTCAGATTTCATTTATTTTTCTTATATGGGATCTATATGCAATATTATTAGACCCATATTTTTAATTTCTGCTGAAAAAAAATTTTCCTTCGATATACAGCCTTTTAAAATGGCTGCCCTCCTCTCGGATTGCTCGAAAAATTGAAAAACGTGTCAAATTAAAAGTTTTGTTGTAGAGAAACGAGTGTACTTAGTAACATGTGGGGACAATTGTGCTTCATGTGATGTTTGCAATCATTAATGAATACCAAATATTAAATAAAAACCACGTAGTGTCATTTGGAAACAAATAAAAATTCTACCAAGTTGGGAACACTGGCAACCGAATTGCAACGCACGTAAAAATCATCATATTGATACAAAGAAACTTTCTGAACTTTATCAAAGCTTTAACACACAGTTTCTGATTTAACGCGAAACATATATTTTATATTCTATTGCCCCGAACCGATTCTGGGTTCCGAGTTGGAAACACTGTAACTCGAAAACGAAGTTGAATCCCGACTCATGTTTATGGGAACTTTTCTACTGGATTTGATGTCAGGATTCATCTCTCAAAATTTTCATATTCCCTTTCAAATCGCCTTGTGTATAGGACCTAAATGTCCATAAGAATTATTTACATTTCAAGTATAAAAATCGAAATTTCAATAATTAATTGCGAATGTTAGGGGCTACAGCCGCATGAACGGTTAACGGATATTAAATACTTATTACTTCTCCAATACATGTAAAAAATTCAGATTTTTAAAAAATGGGTTTTTTGAGAAAATGGCGTCCAAACATGGCGTCTTAATGAAATTTTCAGCTTTTCATCATGCTATAACGTGGGATGTAATAATCAGAAACGTAAGTCCTTCGCATTTTCAAGAGACCTTATGGAGTAGATTTCGATGCTATAAGCAGATGGTTGATATTGCTGGTGAGGACAGAAAAAAAGATGTTTGAAGTTAGCCAAAATTTCATCAAAGTTGGCAACATTGCGAGTGAATTCCGCGATTCCTATTGGACCAATAATCGAATTTTGGCCCTCCACCGAAACATACAACTTTATACTCTTCCTGCTATTGCGATTATGTTACTAAGTACACCCGTTTCTCTACAATATTTTTTTTTTTTTTAATTTGACACGTTTTTCAGTTTTTCGAGCAATCCGAGAGCAGAGCAGCAATTTTGGAAGGCCGTATAGCAAAGAAGAAGTTTTTTTCAGCAAAAAGAAAAAATATGGGTCTAATAATTGTGTATGTAGTTTCTTATTTTAAAAAATAAGCTGAATCTGAGACAGTCGTGTGGATCACCCTGGACGATTTGAAATGGAGTCACTCATATATAACTACATAAGAAAACTATATATGTTGAAGAGCAATCTTGACTGAAGGGATAGCGTTTGGAACTGTGGCAACTAAATGTCCACATGGAGTTGACAAGCTGCTATCAAATGCTGGAAATGAGAGTTCTGGTTGGCCATTTAGTTATTTGGGGTGTTTTCCACAAGTTCCCGCGAACGTTGATTTATTTATGGCACTAGCTACCACATGTAGAATGCGGCATCCTTTATATACAAACTGCACATGTATAGAGAAAATAAACTTGTGAAAGTGGCAATGACAGTAACTAGTTAAGTGTCAGTTGTACTAGTTCTTTTTGATGAATATGCTAGTTTGTTCATCCTGCCATACACACGTAAAAATGAGTTATATCAATATCAACAAACTCATATATATTTCTCAACTAGCTGTGTTTCAACTTTATGTATTGATCACCTAATCCCAAGTTTAAATTAAATTTCTTGCTTATGCTTTCATTTTTATCTGCTTTAATTTTCGATTACTTCCCTTCTGAAATACTACATTGATGTCCATTTTGACTTTGCAATGGAAAGATCGAAGGCTCATAAGAGACTTATATATGAATCAACAAGTAAGTGTTAGAATAGGAGAAGAAATAACAGGGGAGAATACAACTGGAAGGACAGTTCGACAGCAATGCTGCCTCTCACCAACATTATTTAATATCTATTTAGAAGGGAGAGTGTCTCCATAATGAAGACGGCATTTCGATAAGAGGTAGAATAATTAGATGTATACGGTTTGGAGATGTTATGGCACTTGTAGTGCAATCTGAATAAAAATCAATACGATGTTAGGAAATTTGAGGAAGGGCTGTGAAGAATATGGGGTGGAAATAAATGTTAGAAACACATAAGCCATGGTGATTGGAACGACGCAGACGGTGTCAAATATAGAAATACGGCGGGAGAAAATATTAGTGGTTTCCGATACCCAGGTAATATTATCAATAATGATATGAAATGCAAAAGGCAAGGATAGGAATGGCGAAAGAAGCTTTCAGGAGGAAGAAGAAAAGTCTGTTTTGGGGGGGTCTTTGAATAAAAAGTGGGTTAATTGCCGCAGATGGCGGCCGTGAAAAATAAAATTTACGGAGAAATAAACAGAATCACACGAAATGTGATACATCTAATGAGAGTAACAAACGTTAGAAACGTCATCACTGTAGGATGATTAATAACTGAGAAAATGTAGGTTAAAGTGTGGACTGTGTGTGTTCGCGGATTGTTGCGATATGAGGCGAGGAGGCAGTATAGCATAATCTGACAGTGTTTCAAATCCATTGTATTATTAACTTACGACATGTATGCTGCTGTAATGAAGAGAAATACAAAAATGTAGAGGGAAAACTAGTAAGACAAAAATGTTGTGAACTGGGACACAATTTTGGGTAGTATCCTATGGTATAGGGGCATAAATGTGTGAAATCCATGGAAGAAGTTTTGTATTTGATTTTACGGGTTGTACAATACGGTAGAAGTACGAAATGGAAAGTGTGTTCTGAAACTGCGACAAACAATGCATATGTTTTATGTCGTATGAAATGTTTTTCCGCTATCCTCATTTTATGTGTATACTACTATTGCTGACGTGCCTGCTCCCTACGGATGAATTCCATCGCCTGCGGTCAGGCACCCTGCTGCGCTCCTGCCCTGACTCGGTTAGAAAGCATTCGTGCTTTTTAGTGGTCACATAGCACAAGTTAGTACATGCTTAATGCACTGTAGTTGTTATACCACATATCCACACACTATATTTACAATCAGTCGTCGTGCAGTCAATCAGCACCTATTAATAGAGCTCCTTCTTCACGAAATACTTTCTAAGACAGTAAGGGTATGTGATGCTGAAAGAAAATTCATTTTTCATGAATGTAAGTATTTCTCCATTGAATGGATAGGACGCAGGAAAGAAGTATTTTCGTATGCGTTTTGTAATTTTTAATGCCCTATGGACATGTCTTTGATAGGCGGCTGCACGCCCAAACGCCCCTGGAACACGTACAAACGAGGGATATCATTTACGAATTTTTAGTGCAGTTTCGAAGCTATATCCTTCATCACAGTGAAAAGTAATAGAGCTCGATTAAATATTGACTTGAGTGATAGCAACGCAATACTTTCCCATCAATGTGTGACAAAAGACAAAGAAATGACGTAACGTCAATATATTTAATTCTTCATGAAGTAAATTTGCAAAGCGAGAAAAATTTTGGGTTGCACTGGGATTGCAGTTGGGAAGACACGATATGTAATCGGCCCCATTGTTTTAGTCATTAATCCGGCAACGGTCGACACGTGAGCGCAGCGCTCACTCTGGCATATGTTTTCGTTTCAAATCCGCCCTAGTGGGGTCACACACATGAGGCGCCGTCTCTTGATATGTCTTGTGTATAAGAATGAAGTGTAATCTTTTCATTCTCTTCCTTTGTAGTAGCACTGGACTTATAAAAGTGACAATGCGTAATTTGTAAGCGCCACGCTCACCTGTCGACCGACGGCGTGAGTGATTTTTCTGAGATCATGGACAATAACAAGGAGCAGATTCAGCTATGGGTTGCTAAATAAACAAACAAACTGTACGATATGCTGCCTCTGAAGTGCCAATCTGTAGGAAACACAATGTCAGCATCTGCTGGAAGTGTAATGGGTGACATCAAGACAGTGATGAGACATGGAAAAGAACTGTGTCTTATTGAAATACCTACTGTAGTACCAAGAGACATAAGTAGAGTGTTTACACTAAGATATTTATACCTTTAATTTCATTAAACATTTTCCAACTCAAAATATGTATAGTATGAACATATGAAGAGCATATACTGAAAACTCGCTATAATTATATAAATATGTTTTTAAGAAAATGTAATCCTTATGTGATAATGATAATTAACTAATTGTATTGTTCATGGAATAACAGAAATTGATTTCATAAAAACTTTGATAATAAAAATAGATATAATTTATAATAAGAAATTGTTTTGTATAAACGCATTATAATTTTATTTTAATAATAATAATACTAATAATAAATCACAAAATGTCAACATATGGAAATGTGTTTAAAATAAATCCCATGTAAAGTCATAAACAGCCATAGAAACGATTATAGTGTAAGTGAGCGCCGCGCTCACCTGTCGACCGCTCGCGTCACAAATCAACACTCGACCGTTCCCGGGTTAAGAAGTATTGTCCAATTTGCAACACTAAAGAGTCCCACCAAAATAGACCTACTAATTTTGCACAGTACAAGTAATACTATATTTATACATACAGGTGTAGAAAAGAGAAAAAAAGAAGCATGAAAAAAATGTGATTAACAGTGAATGTCAGCAATGGAACAGGGGTAATTGTACCGGTAGATAAGGTATATGAAAGAATAGAGAAGTTGTAACACAACCTTAAAAACAGATTCATGAGAATCTTGCCCGGGGCCGCCATCTGCGGCAGTATAGCCTAACAAGTTTAGAAAAAGGGCATTTATTCCGAAGTTGGGCGTCCGCTTTCGCCACGTTTTTTCGCTGTTATCTCCTTTGCACACTTTATGCAATTTGTTACTAGGTTCATTAATCCGTGCTCTTCACAAACTTTTAAAAGATTTTGTTCGTTATGAACGTATTGCTTCACAAATGTTAAAACTGTTACTTCATTGCCCTTGTACATTCGCCATGTTGACAACATAAATTCCCATTTCTTTCCCACAATGCAACTGTTTTGTTACCTTGTGCCAAGTAGTTCCCTCCGCTCGCCGTATAGTCCCGTTTACAATCGCTTATATATTACAACTAAACAGATTTTTCGAGACTCTTATATATTATCAAGCACACAAACGATCAAATTATCCATATCTTTCCTGTAAATTTTAAAAATTTTTGCTGGAAACGGACGCCCAACTTTGGAACTTAACCCAGAAAAAGTCTCATAAAATGTTTCGTTTGGATTATTGTACTGTATGGGGCAGAAACATGCACAATACGCAAAAAAAAATGAAAAACGACTGGAAGTTTCGAAGTGTGGGCGTCAGAAATGGCAGGGCAGGAGGAACAGTTTTAAAAACTGTTTGGGATACTGATTGGGGCACTGGCTAAGGAACTGTTCCATTAGGGACGTGTGAGAGTGTATGGTGGTTGGAAAGAGAGAGGGAGGCCAAGGAGGCATAATTGATGGGCGATATCAAAAAGAAAAATTATACGTAAAGATAAAGAGGTTAGCAGGAGACAGTCAAGCATAGAAGCTTCCCAGATGCGGCAAGTGACCTACCAATAATATCACAACCCTATGATGATGATTGTATGTATCAACTGTCAATGAGTACTCGCAATCGTCAAAAATATTTACTTCATTCAGTTATATTAATTAAGTAACTTCTTACGGTTTTAATATTACCCTGTTGAAACAACTACTGGCCAATGTCACCATGAATTTAACCACAGGATGATTGATTCATTCAACTGAAATCAAAAGATTCCACTGATAACATTATTTACTATATTACATTCAAACTTACATTTTCTTTAAATTGGAGCCTGCGACCCCAATCTGTACCGTCAAGTGTATTTGTACGTAAATATCTCTGAGTATATAAGACGAAAACAAAATATAACAAAAGTAAGAAAATGGCGAGATGCGATTTGATCCCAATTTACTATCAAGATTCGATGCTTACTATTTCTCTTTTACTTCGATGTTATTATTTATAAGTGTTGTGCAGAGATTCTTTACCGTAACGAATTGGATTATTCTCCTGATTTACAAATGTTACATAACTTACGTTAAAACTAAAATCCCAACTGTGATCTCCTCCAATTCTGCAGCGACGACGATCACTTAACCTCAATGCAATGATGCTGCCATCTTTTGATAAATGGAAAAACAAATTTTCAATAATGCCAGCTGCAAGCGATGGTTATATAATGGAGTTGGAACTCTTGGTGAAAGTCAAACTGACTGTAGTACCAAATCCGTACAGGTATACGTTAAGGTAAAATAAAAAGTTGTCATACTGTACTACAATTCTTCGTAAGGACGCAATGCAAAAAGTACAAGTGTTGCAGATTGTCGCAAATTTTACGTTGCAGAGACCAAAAATCGTAATGGCCTATTGTCTGGATTTTGCTTTACGATACTGGATATAATAGGAATAACTTTTCTATTTTTTCATGTTTTATGTTGCGCTTCCCCTCCATTACGTTTGAGAAGGTTGGGTCGAAATCCCTGTGACAAATTGGAATTTTGCTTAGATGCACTAAAGTTGTACAAACAGTATCCGCTACTAATCACTAAAATTTGTTACAATTCATATCTGCATAGTGAATACCATTGTATTTTAGTAGATATCACGATATTATATCCACTGATTACTAGAGCTAAAGAATTTACATTTTTCAATTAAAATAACATCATCAGCTTGTCTTACAAAGAAAACATTTAAAAACACTGTGTTCTTGTTGCACCTTTTTGCACTTTTTTTAGTTCATGCATCTTTTTAACGCCGTCATATTATTGTTCTCTTAAAATCTTTTAAACTTCTTTTATATTGCACAATACGTGTATACTATATATCATCAAAACTACTGAATACCGGTACCATGCACAAAACTTGGCAAGGAGTTCACTACAAGTTATCTTCGTATCTATTGCAGTTCAGCCCAAGGAGAAACTGGAGGAACGGAGGTGATGTGTCTGTAGGGGACAGGCGCGTTAGCGATGTTGTGTATCAGCGTAAATGAAGACGAGATCGAAAAATACTCACTAACTTTTTAAATGTACCTTCTACAAACTACTTTTCACACAATTCTTCAGCAATGAATCATTCCGATGTGTACAGATTGGGACGCAGACAAGGTTGGACGACGACAAGCCTGGACACTTAATTTTGGTCGCTCCCAACAAGGTTGGACAACGACAAGGTTGGACGACGACAAGCCTGGACAACGACAAGCTTGGACACTTCTCAATTTATCCTCTTGCGCCAGACTCGAACGAATTCCTGAGGTGTCCAAGCTTGTCGTGGTCGATCCCGACAAGCCTGGAATCATCTCATTTTGGGTCGTTGACGACAAGGTTGGACGACGACAAGCCTGGACACATTCCTGAAGGTGTCCAGGCTTGTCGGGATCGACGCCGAGATGCTTTGATATATCTCATTTTGGGTCGCTGACGACAATGTTGGCCAACGACAAGCTTGGACACAAAAAGTGTCCAGGCTTGTCGTCGTCCAACCTTGGCGCGGTCCCGCAAAGCTACTTGCAGGGTGGATAATTATTGCCACAGAATAGGTGGGTGTTTGTCGCATTTTTGTAAATTTCTGCATAAACTCAGTCCCTCTCTCTGAGTGGTTTAGATTTAACTTAGGTCTGCCATGAAGTGCAGCTATTATGCCACTCCACGGCGATAACTTAAATGTCATTTCTTTTGTCAAACAAGCGCAAACATGTTTCCCTCTTGAACATGGAAGCTTCAAGTTTGGAAAGGTTTTTACATGACTGGTGATACCAGGTTGGACAAAACCGGGTTTTTGCATACCCTTTAAAAAATGTTTTTGCTCTCGAAATTTACCAGCTTTTACCACTGAAATAAACATTTTTGTGTCTATAACAAATCTATAACAAAACTAATTCAAGCTATACTATCCATATAGATGCCTAGGAACAAGCAAAAACATTTTGGGCCCCGGTTTTGTCCGACTTTCTCCTATGCATTAAATTAGCCTGATTTTTTGGTTCAAGTTTAAAACTATTTTTAAAGGGTTGACTCATACTTAGAAGATCACTTTTTATATCAATCATATCAGACTGTTATTGAAATTACTATTCAATGCCTTATATGTATATCCAAAATAATCAATCAATATTTGCTACTGTCATTAATTAAATGTGTATATGCAGCAGCGGATCCACGATATGACCAAGGGAGGGGCTAAATAATAGCTTGCCTCTTTATCTAGTGTAAAGAAAGTAGAACTGAAGCCCATTTAATCCAGTGTATAGCTGAGCATTAAGCCGGGCTATAGCATGTATCCATGAGCGGCTAAAATCCTAAAACCGTCCCTGGGAAATAGGCATGTGGCACCTTTGATTTGAGGAGCGTCTGAAGTTGAGATTAATTACGTGATAGTGATTGCAAAAGGAAGCTAGTTTCGATTAAGGTCCGTTCTGGAATATATTTAGCAGTTTTATTAATTTAATCAGAAGGTATGTTTGGCAAATGAGGTATAATTAATAAAACTCAAAAAGAAGTATTGAACTGAATTTGCTGAAGAAAATTATTACATAAAACAATTTGGAAAAATATCTTAATTGAAAAAGCACCTAATTTCATCACTGATTTGACTTGATTAATAAATTTTCGGCATTACCATAAACTGAACCCTCATTTTGGTCTAAGAGATTCTTCCAACTTAAGTTAAAACCAAATATAACGTTTTGGCAGTTTCAATATTACAGTTCAAATTACTTTACTGGTAGAAGTTGAAATTCTGAAAGCATGGCAAAGGCAACTAATACGATTGGCAGTTAGTCCCTTCTTTCGCAGAGTAGGGCTAATGTGACTATTTCCGAGTACTACACAGTATTTTACTACTGAACTACATTATTCATATTCAGAGCCGGATTTCCATGTTTTGCGCCCATGGGTACTAGCGGAATTGCCGCCCATAACCACACAAATCGCATCACTTTCCAAAACTTCCATTCTTCTGGATCCACTTCTTAAAATATTGCTTTTACGTTTGCTAGTAAATTATTACTATGACTAGTTACTACTGTTCTTAATTCTTATTACTCATTTTATGTAATATATTTTAATTCCTATACCTGGCTAGCATTTGGAGTAGATTCATTTAAACTTACCTGGCTTCTGCCTACATGATGTAAAAGAAGGCAAAATATAAAACAATCTTAAATGATATAAAGTTATATTATTGCACCTAAAAATTTACAAAATGGCGTTTCTGAAACTTTTGTGTATGAAAACTGTTTACGTCTTGCTTTTACATGGGGATAATCATTAATAACGTCATAAAAATCAAGTTTAACAGTCAAGTTATTTTCGATGGCTAAAACAGCTAGATGAACCAATCTCTTCTTAGAAAGAGTAGATCTCAAATAGTTCTTGATTCTTGACAGTGTGGAAAATGACCTATCTGTCGCACGTTAGTTGCTGGTGTACAGCGGGCCACAGAAATTCTTCAGGGACAAAGTCCGTGAGTTAGGCAACCCAACTAACGCCCGCTACAACATTAATTACGCCTGGTAGAGCAGTGTTGGGTAAGTTACTTGTAGAAATGTAACGCGTTACAATTTACTTTACTTTCTCTTAAAATGTAACGCGTCAGTAGCGCGTTACTTGCCCCAAAAAAGTAACTGTTACTTTACTTCGAAAGTAACGAGTTAGTAACGCGTTACTTTTAGGTCCGAAATTTTAAATATGAGAAAAAATTATAACTTCAATTTTCCGTACTACTATTACTACTGCTATAATAATAATAATAATAATAATAATAATAATAATAATAATAATAATAATTATTATTATTATTATTATTATTATTATTATTATTATTATTATTATTATTATTATTATTATTATTATTATTGCAGGATCTGAATCGCTTTACGTAAATTCACGGACAAATTTTTACTTGATATATGAACATTTTCATATAATGTAACATTGATAAAAATGCCATACTGCGTTACTCGTAGGGATGGGCACGAGCGAGTTTTGTTTGAAACTCGATTCGACTAGAAACAGACATCTTTGAGCTCGACCGGAGAACTCGGCTCGAAAATTTCCTCCAATTCGACTCGAATTGGGGTCAGGTTTCGAGTCAAGTCGAGCCAAATCCAGTGGGTAGTATCGAGTATATCCTTCAAGTATCTTACATAGACAATATAATTATTATCAATGAAACTACTACTAGTAATCCTTATGTTGTTATTATCATTAATAATAATAATTATAACAACACTGTATATAAACATCTAAGATAGGCAGTTTGTATTTGAATACTAAAAAACTAGTTGATTGCCAACCTCGGTAGTCGTGAAGTATAGGAGTCACGGATTGTTAACGAGCTTCTGAATTTAGCTTGAGGGTCTAGGTTGAGTATTCAGGCTCGAGCCAAACACTGATAAAAGTTATTGGGCACTGGCCAATTATCTTCAAAACTGCTCGGCCCAGGTTTAGAATTGCCAACGACTCGAGCAGCTCGGCTCACAGCTAATTCACTATCGACCCGAACCGAGAAGTGAGCCGAGCCAACAGCTCACCCAACCGACTCGGCTCAGTTGAGCCGAACCGAGCAAGTGGCTCATCCCTACCAAGCCAGTTCGAGCCGATGTTTCAGCCCAATCGAGCCAGCTCGAGCCATCTTCTTAGTTGAGCCGAGCCGAGCTGAGTTTGTTATAAAAAAATCTCTTGTAATCTCGCTATCGAGACGAGACGCGAGCAGTGTGCCCTCTCGTGAGCAACACTAAAAGTATTCCATATTACTGTTTAGCTTACATTTCTCATGGCTTTCGCTTTCCAGTGTAATCAGGCCATGATTTCAAGACGAGTTAAAACGAACGAGTCATTTATCAAACTCGACTGGACTTGAAACTCGACACGAAAAGCTGAATTGTCTCGGAATTCGACTCGAGAATATTACCTTTGACTTGACTCGAAACTCGAGTTCAATTTAAGTCAAGTCGAGTTTTAGTTTGACTCGTGCTCATCCCTGTTAGAAAAAATGGTTGCTTATTATTATTCTGCTAAACTAATTATATAATAATGACAATGGTATGTAAAATTAAAAATACAGAATATAGACAAACATTACACTACAACCATTAAAATGAGAGCACATGAACTAGGAGGGGGGGGGGTGAATCGAAAGTTGGCAGTAACTCTAAAATCGATACATGTTTTTTAAAGCTAGTTTCAAACTCTTAATCAACAGGATTCTAGGATAAGCAAACTGATCTGAAAGAACTCCAATATTGCATACCATCACCAAACTATTTTCTAGTAACAAAGTAGGCCTGCTAATCAGAACACAGTTTATTCATATTAACCCCTTACGGTATATCGTTAATTATGGCACCTTAGTTGTTGATAAATATTTTTCGCCGGGCACTTCAGACACTTTACTTTTAAATTCTGTCCACCATCATCCTCAGCTCTTAACAATAAAATATTCTTTCAGATGTTCGAACGGTAAAATATTTTCGTTCTCCATCTTTATAAAAACAACACCAATCAAAGTAAAATAGACTAATGGTATCATTGCACTCCCAGTTCACTCACTGAATGTATTGATTTGGAGCTGCCAAAATCAATGACAAAACAATAGTAAGGGCGATACATGAGGACACTTTTGGCCCCTGGGTCCCTGCCTCAGGACCCATGCTCCCTGACCCGAAGTCAATGACCTAGGGGTACTTAGGACCACCCCCTCTAAATTTTTGGCACGGGTACCTTGGCCCACCCCCTAAATTTTGGCAGGGGTACATAGGACCACCCCCTTAAATTTTGGAAATTGCCAAATCTAAAAATTTGATATGGTAGCCTAGGACCATAGTATGTACCTCTATTAGTATTGGGGGTCTATGTCGTTCCGTTTCATGGGTAAAAAATTGCCAAAAATTCAAATTTCGGAGGTTTTTGACCTAATTTAACCCCTTTGATGAGGTATTATTATCCTATATAGTTATATGGGCGTATACAGGGGTCCATTACCTTTCATAAGATATGGGTATATTTGTGCACCCCTTGAAAAATTTGGGAGGGGTACCTTGGCCCACCCCTTAAATTTTGGAAATTGCCGAATTTAAACATTTGGTATAATGGTATAGAACCCTAACATGTATTATGATATATTTGGGTGGTCCACCTCGTCCCCTTCTAGGGGTACAAAATTGCCAAAATATGAACGTAAGTAATACGTTGTACCACGTGTTTGGTCTTTTGGCCCAATTTATCCTCTTGGATGAGGTCCTATTACCTTATATGGTTATATGGTTATGTATAGGAGTCTATTCCCTATCATAAGACATAGGTACATTTGTGCATCCGTTTAAAAATTTTGGAGGGGTACCTTGGCCCACCCCTTAAATTTTAGAAATTGTCCAATTTAAACATTTGGTATAATAGTATAGAACCCTAGTATGTATCATTATAAATTTGGGTGGTCCACCTCGTTTCCTTTTAGGGTTACAATATTGCCAAATTTTAGTACAACCACGTGTTTGGTCTTTTGACCTAATTTATTGCCTTTGATGAGATGTTATTATCCTACATGGTTACATGGGCGCATACAGGGCTTCATTACCATTCATAAAATATGGGTATATTAATGCACCCCTTTAAAAATTTGGGAGGGGTACCTTGGCCCACAACCTAAATTTTGGAAATTGACGAATTTAAACATTTGGTATAATAGTATAGAACCCTAACATATATTATGATAAATTTGAGTGGTCCACCTCGTCCCCTTCTAGGGGTACAAAATTGCCAAAATATGAACGTAAGTAATACGTTGTACCACGTGTTTGGTCTTTTGGCCCAATTTATCCTCTTGGATGAGGTCCTATTACATTATATGGCTATATGGTTATGTATAGGAGTCTATTCCCTATCATAAGACATAGGTACATTTGTGCACCCGTTTAAAAATTTGGGGGGGTTCCTTGGCCCACCCCTTAAATTTTAGAAATTGCCCAATTTAAACATTTGGTATAATAGTATAGGATCCTCACTATAAATTTGGGTTGTCCACCTCGTTCCCTTTTAGGGGCACAAAATTACCAAATTTTACTACAACCACATGTTTGGTATTTTGGCTCATTTTATCAGCTTGGATGAGGTCTTATTACCCTATATGGTTATATGGGCGTATACAGGTGTCCATTTCCTATCATAAGATATAGGTACATTTGTGCACCCCTTTAAAAATTTGGGAGTGGTACTTTGGCCCACCCCTTAAATTTTGGAAATTGCCCATTTTATATATTTGGTATTATAGTATAGAACCCTAATATAGATTGCTATAAATTTGGGTGGTTCCCCTCGTTCCCTTTCATGGGTACGAAATTGCTAAATTGTAGTACAATCACGTGTTTGGTTCTGGCTCAATTTATCCCCTTGGATGAGGTCCGATTAGATTATATGGTTATATGGTCATGTATATTGGTCCATTATCTATTAAAAGACATAGGTACATTTGTGCACCCCTTTAAATTTTTTGGCAGCGGTACCTTGGCCCACCCCCTAAATGTTGGCAGTGGTACGTAGGACCACCCCCCTTAAATTTTGGAAATTGTCAAATCTAAAAATTTGGTATGGTAGCCTAGGACCATAGTATGTACCTCTATTAGTATTGGGGGTCTATGTCGTTCCCTTTCATGGGTAAAAAATTGCCAAAAATTCAAATTTCGGAGGTTTTTGACCTAATTTATCCCCTTTGATGAGATGTTATTATCCTATATAGTTATATGGGCGTATACAGGGGTCCATTACCTTTCATAAGATATGGGTATATTTGTGCACCCCTTGAAAAATTTGGGAGGGGTACCTTAGCCCACCCCTTAAATTTTGGAAATTGCCGAATTTAAACATTTGGTATTATAGTACTGGACTCTAACATTTATTATGATAAATTTGGGTGCTCCACCTCGTCCCCTTCTAGGGGTACAAAATTGCAAAATATGAAAGTAAGCAATACGTTGTACCACGTGTTTGGCCTTTTGGCCAAATTTATCCTCTTGGATGAGGTCCTATTACCTTATATGGTTATATAGTTATGTATAGGGGTCCATTCCCTACCATAAGACATAGGTACATTTGAGCATCCGTTTAAAAATTTGGGAGGGGTACCTTGGCCCACCCCTTAAATTTTAGAAATTGCCCAATTTAAACATTTGGTATAATAGTATAGGACCCTCACTATAAATTTGGGTGGTCCACCTCGTTCCCTTTTAGGGGCACAAAATTACCAAATTTTAGTACAACCACATGTTTAGTATTTTGGCTCATTTTATCACCTTAGATGATTTCGTATTACCTTATATGGTTATATAATCATGTATAGGTGTCCATTCTTTATCATAAAACATAGCTACATTGATGCACCCCTTTAAATTTTTGGGAGGGGTACCATGGCCAATCTTTTAAATTTTGGAAATTTTTCAGTTTAAGCATTTGGTATTATAGTACAGGGCCTCAACATGTATCATGATAAATTTGAATGGGTAAAAATTACCATTTCCCTTTCATGGGTAAAAAAATTGCCAAAATATAAACATAAGCAATATGTTGTACCATGCGTTTGGTTTTTGGCCCAATTTCTCCCCTTTGATGAGGTTTTATTACCTTATATGATTATATGGTCATGTATATGGGTTCATTTCCTATCATAAGACATGGGTACATTGATGCACCCTTTAAAAAATTTGAGAGGGGTATCTTGGCTCATCCACTCAGTTTTAGAAATTGTTTAATATAAGCATTTGGTATCATAGTACAGGACTTCAATATGTACCACTATAAATTTGGATGGTCCACCTCGTTCCCTTTCATGGGTAAAGAACTACCAAAAATCAAACTTCGGAGGTTATTAACTGCTTTGATAAGGATTTAACACGTTATATGGGTATGTACAGAGGTTTATTACCTTCATATGTTTGTGTGCCCTTTTAAATTTGGGAATTATCAAATAACAAAATTCGGTAAACGTTTTCTAGGACCCGTTGTAGATGTTGGTGTTCCTCTTATAGCCAAATATTCAAAATTTAAAGGTTATTGACCGGCTTTATTATTGAATAAGTACAGGATTTATTACTTTTTTCTTAAACACAGGTGTATTTGTGTACCAATCTTAAATTTCGGGAGGGGGTACATTTCTTATTGTCATATCAATAACTGGTAATTGTTCTTAGAATTGGGTGGTATCTCTTTCTTTGGGTGGTATCTCTTTCATTGTCAAATATTAGTATGATCACGTGATCAGTTATTGACCTATGATGGGATTAGGAGTCCAGGACATTGGTACATTTAAACTTTGTAGGATAATTTGAGAATTGTCAAATGAAATTGCGTCATTGGTTTTGATTATTCCACCCTATGAACCAAATATAAACGTAAGCAACACGATGTACCACGTGATTGACCTTGATGAGGTAGTGTACAGGGATTCATTTCCTTTGTTGTGGTACTTCTTAAGTTTGAGTACACACTTGCAGAAAACAGTTGCTTCTACTCAGATAAACAATTGACGGACATTATTGACCTTATTGAACATATAATGATATGATTAATTCTAAGACTTAGGTATATCGAGAGAAGTATTCTTTAAATTTGGAAATTGTGATAAACAGAACTTCAACATAAGGCGCGAAATTTGAAACAATACTTTAAACTGTAGTCACAGCTCATAGTCTAAGATCATTTGTGGTGATTGATTTGACCTTGAGCTTTAGAAATCTGATAGCTAACCTTATTGAATCTTATGACTCAGAGTCTTAAGGGAATACATGCTACAACACTGAAATTTAGTCACAAGGTGATGTAATCTGACACTGGCAAAGTTATTGTTGATGCAATTTCATTGGTTGATCACTATCTTTTGTCCAATCTGATTGGCTGATCACTATCTTTCGTGCAATCTAATTGGTTGATGATTTTCAAATCTTTGATGCATTCAGTTTTGTTTTAACATTTAAAAAGTTTTTGAAACTTTTTGTTTGAAATTTTGGTTTGACATTTTTTTGTTTGATATTTTTAGTTTAAAAATTTTTGTTTCGAATTTTTTTTGAAAATTTTGTTTTAAAATTTTGTTTGAAACTTTGGTTTGGAATTTTTTCGTTTGAAATTTTTAGTTTGAAAATTTTTGTTTCGAAATTGTTGATTGAAAAATTTTTGTTTGAAATTTTCGTTTCAAAATTTTTGGTTTGAAAGTTTTTTTGTATTTTTTTCAAAATTTTGAAATTTTTTCGTTTGAAATTTTTTGTTTAAAATTTTTCCGTTTCAAAATGTTTAAATTTTTTAGCTCGAAATTTTTTGTTTGAAATTTTTCGTTTGCATTTTTTTGTTTGAAAATTTTTGTTTGAAAATTTTTGTTTCGAAATTTTTGTTTGAAAATTTTTTTTGAAATTTTTGTTTCAAAGTTTGGTTTGACATTTTTAAAAGTTTGTGTACTCATTAGTAAAGAACCGGAACTGTTTAGAACAAAAACCTCTGGCAACATTGTTTATCATGGTGCAATAGTACACGTCAGAACATGGGGTTGTATTTGAAATGAAAAAACACAAATCATTGAAATGGATCATTTTATTACATTGGACTGGTTAATTACATACATCCATTCCAGATAAAGGATTTGGATATTGTCGATACAATGTATTTTGAACTTCTTGCACTAGTTTGTCTTTAGCGTATAATTTTAATTCCAGTTGAAGTCTTTTAAGGTCTATTGCAATATCAATTGGTGGAAACTCAATGTCCATTTGATCACAAATAAACTGTTTATCAATACAGTAATCTGTTACTAGTATGTACTGAATATAGCAACAATCAATTGTCACGTTAAGTAATTAGAATGCTAATAAAAGGACAAGTGTCATTCATTTGGGGCATTTATTAAAACCGTCAACTTAGATGCTAACAATATAGAAACAAATAATATTTACAAAATCATGATATGAGACATAAGAAGTACAGTGGTTGGGGTCTATCAAGGAGAAATCCCTGATACTCTCGTGTGTTTTTAAATGTCACGTATCCTCCTTTCACGACAATGTCATGCAAGAGTTCATCAGCACAGTGCATATACTCACAAACTCAGGCCTCCTTCAGGACTGTCAGTCCTGGTTGGTTCATCGTGGATGCAGATTGAATATACCAAACTACACTATTAGCAGGCGTAGGTCGAATGATCCTAATTGTTTTAAAACGCCAGGTTTTATAGTATCACAAAAACTATTTTGGTTTTAGGAAGGCACTGTTTATGCTGGTTTCTTTTTATTATATGGAAAATATGTTTTTTCAATTTCTTTCAAAATAGACACCTTGAAAGTTTTTATCTTATATATTTTGACACCATCACCTTGAATATACTTTGATACCATCACTTTGAAAGTTTTTATCTAATATATTTTGATGCCACTGGAAAATCCGTTTGCGTACTAGTTTTTCATAGGACGTGTTTTTTTTCTTTTCCGTGGTTGGATCGTATTGTTAATTTTGTTCTTTAATAGAACTTTTACAAGGAGACATCACAAAGTATATGAGTGTATAATAATTTTAAACTTTTCATCGTTTAATGATTTTGGGAATATAATAATCCCCCTTTTAATAAAGTACAATGGTCAACTGTTCATGAGAACCAGTGACAGAATCCCTTAAAATTTTTCATCGTTTAAGACCTTTATAACCATGGGGCTGGTGCACAAAAGAAAAAAAACACTAGAGGAAAGAGGCACTAGTAAACACACACACGAGAAAAAAAATCACTAAAACTGCTGGGTCCGTGTAGATGTCGAGCGTGATCCCAATGGCTATATCCGGGAAGGCTGGAACTCGGGAAATCCTGATCGTGGTGGTGCGGCACGTCGAGAGTCAAGGGCTATCTCCTGGAAGTCTGCTATCTGGAAGGCGTGATCCTTGAGCAAAAATGGACAGCATCTTGTGATCTGGAAGTCGTGAGATCCATCATCCAGAAAAAAACTGCGACTTGGTAGGCATCATCCATGGAAACGGGTAGCAAGATGATGGGTAGCCAAGGTGCGTTTGTGAAAATAGTGCGGAAGAGAAATTACATGACAGGAGGCACTGAATTACTTGTTAAAGACCATTGTGAAAACGTTTAAAAACAGGACGAAAAGAAAGAAAAAAGGGAGAAGAGAAAATTAGGAAGAAGAGTAATGCTATTGCAAAAGAAACGTACAAGGAACAAAAGGGATTACGTAAAAATATGTATAATGGCGAACTGAAATGTAGAAGGCACCTGATCAATCTGAGGGAGATGCGGATATTCCGGGGTGTGTGACGTTATTGGTATGAAAAAGAGGAAGATAGGATGGTTTAGGAACAGCGGGTGGTGTATAAGATACGGTATAAGTGTGGTGGGTAGGCGTTGGGTGGGTAAAGGAGCGACGAAATTTACGAGTTAAAAGAAACTTGATGTAAAAGCCACCAATGATAAAGAAGAGAAAGATGAGGGGAATTGCAATATATAAAGATATGGGAAGAAAGTCGCCAGCTGCAACACCGGGTATAACCAGAAGGAAGAGGATGCTAAAAGAAAAGAGAGAAAAAAATGTAAAAGGCGAGACCCTTATGTTTCTTTATTATTATTATTATTATGATCATGTTTACTACTACTGTATGTGGTGTGGACGGGAGTATGGTCGTTGATAGCGAAAGATTCCGTTACAGTAGAAGAAGTATAGAAATGAAGAGTGACTTTTCCATTAAGTAGGACAAAAATATATATATATATACCTATTAGTGAGACGTAGTTTATTCCTGGCCAAGGTACCGCAAGTTGACCTGATTGACTGTAATGTATGGATATGTATGGGTGTGGGATGAGAGAAAGCATTTCATCCTAGCGACCTTAGTGATATCATGTGGGGTCGGACCAGCCATTCCCAAAAAAGGACGCAAGAAGGAAATGAGATGGAGAGTCTTTCCTTACGCGTCTAGGAAAGACAATGACGTAAGTAATGAATGATGCCGGTATATTGCTTATAGGGAGAAGGGAAAGCGTAGAGTTTGTTATGAGCGTAACTAGGAGTCGCTGCACGGGAGAAATGGTGTGTGTACAGCGGGTTGCCTAAAACAGGAGACGAAGCATATGCAATAATAAGGAACTACCGGAAGAAAAATGCCGCACGGGAGAAGTGTTGTCTGTAATGTGTGTTGCCTACCTGTAACTGTAATTATGGCATAACGAGAGAGAAAGGCGAAAGTTTGGCCAGTGTGGTACTACAGAAAAGGATCATGTTTCACTAGGAACGTTAAATTAGATAATCAAAACATAACGTGAAATGTAATTGGTAGTTGGGTTTTGAAGTAATGTGTGGTCGGATCCTATTTAGAGGTACTGAGAAAGCGCTTGCACTTATACTCAAATTCGGGGTCTGGGTTTGTAGGTGGGATGTACAGTTTCAAACGAGTCTTAGCAATGACCGTTGGCTTTCCATCAATATCTAAAAGATACTCATCAGCTGAGACATTCGAAATCACTTTGTAGGGTCCCTTATAAAGACGGGATAATGGCTTACAAGTGTTAGGTTTTGTTGAGGTATCTAAGACCATAACTAAACTGTCAGGGAAGAACTGTGTTGGTTTTTTGGCTTTCTCAATGCGCTTCTTCAGATCAGTGAAAACTTGGTGTTTTCGAAATTCAACTAGGTCCCTCATTTCTTTGAGTGCAAGTAGGCGATCATTAGTATTCAAAGTTTCTTGTTGAACGTGTAGCAAATTGTCTAATGGTAAAGTGGGATGAACGCCATAGAGGAGAAAATGAGGAGATAGACCAATGGAAGTTAAGGGTGATTTATTCAGAGCCGCTGTGGCATGCGCAAGGAAGCGAGGCCAAAATTTCTGGTTGTCTTGGCACAGAAATTTGAGACTCGTTTGCAAGGAGCCTAATCTTTGTTCGACTGTGCCTAGAGAACGATGTTGATAGGGTAGGCCGTACTTAACTATTATGTTAAGAGACTTGAGGAAGTTTAACGATACTGTAGACCGGTGTGAACTCTGGAGATCTAAGTAGATTGTGCGAGGAGTATTATATGGAAGAATGATATGGTTTGTGATGAAATTGATGAAGTTGTCGCTGTTTGGAGTTGTAATGGGATGAGTAATGGTGAATCCAGTACAGTGGTCCGTAGCTGCATAAAAGTATTGGAAACCTTCGGGATCGCTGGGTATTAGCTTGCCTGCTAGGTCCAAAGAAAAAGTTTCAAATAGGCCTGACTGAGGAAAACGGTGAATTCTTGGTTTATTAGGCATGTAATTGCGTTTAAAGATGGCGCAGCCTTTACATGATTTAAGTTTCTGAGCTAGCTATGATTTTAGGCGCGGAAAGAAATACTTGTATCGCAACATCCAATACATCTTGGTAAAACCTATGTGAGTCATTGAGTCATGATACTCATCGAATACAGCTGGTTTAGGACTGTCGGGTACGCAGAGCAGTAATCGAGAGTTAGGTACTCGGTACAGTTTTTTGCAAAGTATGCCTTTTTGAATAACGTATTGTTTGTTGAGACGTTGGAATGAAGGATCTGTCTCGTCTCGTTTGTTGAGAGTTTCGATAATTTTGGAGAAGAATTTATCTTCACCCTGTAGGCGAGATAGGTCCAAGTTGTTATCGATAGTTAGAAGTACAGAATCAGGCACATCTTCATTGTCCATGTCTATTGTATCTTGCGTAAGAGGAGCAGGATGCCTACTAAGATAATCAGCTATGAGGTTCTGATGGCTTTTTGCATGTTTGATGGTAAAGTCAAATGTATTAATGTAGTTTAACCATCTCAAAATTTTTGGGGATGGAACAATTGTTTTCCGAACAGCAAGAAGAGAAATATTGTCAGTAACTAGGGTGAAATGGTGGCCTAACAAATATTTTTCTAATTTCCGGAGAGAAAAGTACACTGCATATAATTCTTGATGGAAGATTGGAAGGGGGGAAACGGTTTTGGGATGTCTGGAAGAGACATAGCAAACAGGTTGCACAATGTTAGTAGTGAGATCTTTCTGTAATAACACCGCCCCGACGCCTTTTGATGCGGCGTCTGTCATGAGAATGTGGTGTGTATTGCGGGTGGAATATAGAGCAAGTACGGGGGGTGAGGTTAGAAGTTTTTTCATGGTTTCAAACGCTTGAATGTGCTCAGGAGTCCAGATGAGCTTTTTAGGATTGTTTGACAGAGCCTGATAAAGGGGTGCAAGAGTGATGGAAAAATTTTTGAAAAAACGTCGGAAAAAATTGGCACTGGCTAACCAGCTTTTGAGACTTTTGAGAGTGGCCGGTCTGGGTGCCTGAGCTAAAGCTGAAATCTTATCAGGGTCAGGTTGTAGAGTGTGATTGTCAATAATATGGCCTAAACATTTAATTCTTTTTGATCCGAAAACTGATTTTTTAATGTTAAAGAGCAGAGAATGTTTGGCGGCTTGCTGAAAGAAGGCACGATGCACAATCATCATCTGATCGAACGAATCTGCGTGGACATACATGTCGTCAACGAATGATGTAATATTGTTGGGGAAGATGTCCCTATAAATGGTTTGAAGAGCTTGTTGAAGTAAAATGGAGGCATTTTTGAAACCCTGAGGAACAGATGTCAACTGAAGGTGATTGAAGGGGAGAGAAAGACCCTTAATGGAGAACGCAGTGGCCGGTCTGTCCTTGGGATCTAAGTCTAATTGATAGAAACTGGAGTGTAAATCAAAGGAGTTGAACCAAACTGAGTCAGAAAGAGACTCTAGAACGTCCTGTATATCTTCTAAAGGAGAAGCTATTGTTCTGGAACGGGAATTAAGGCCCCTGAGATCAAAAACGGCCCTTAGCTCAGTTTTGGAATTTGGTTTTAAAACAAATAATATGTTATTTCTGTACTGAGAATCTGATTGTTCAAACACTCCTTGATTAATGAGGCGCAGGACGAGTTCTCTTGCTCGCGGTCTAAGTCTATGTGGAATTACGAATTCTGTTTATCAATACAGGTATGCACCCACGAACGATGTTGACAACCATCACAACATCTAGATACATGTTGTACAATATCCATGACACATTTTTCAAAATACAGTAGTACTTTTTCAGGAATATACTTGTTTTGTTGCACCCTTCCACTGCATGTTTAACACACTGGAATACGTTGATGAATTTGTTCCATTCCGTTTGCGTTAGATACACCATGTTGCGAGGGACGTGCAATGTACTCTTTTTACGTAACAGCACCATCTTCTCTTCGAGGACTGTACGCAACACCACTTCATGATTTGAGCCTAATGATTTGAATATGGTCACATTTAGCTCATCATGAAAATAATCATTCATTTGGTCGATTCGTGAACATAATATTTGCCTTTCTTCAAAGTTAAGTTGTACACCAAATTGTTCTGCTTTGCCCAATCGAATCACTGGTTCAAATGTTTTAGCACTGATACCAATCATCACATGTTTTGTTTGAAATATATGTATTGGATAATAGCTTGCGAAGATGAATTCTTTATCGTTAGAAGTACACATCTTTCCTCCTGAAACGCACTTGCTCAAATGATTTCATGGGAGACACTGTATTTGCTGATTTCATAGAGTTATTGCTGACGTCATTGGAAAGAAATGTGCTTTCGTTTGAATTCATGATTTCATCACAGTTGCTGACGTCATCCTGACCAACCAAATTCATAGATCGCATTCTGCATACAACTACGTCTGATGTCAAAGGAATGTGCTAACGTTTGAATTCATGATTTCATCACAATTGCTGACGAAACTGGCTGTGTACTAAATTCAAATTGATGACTTCGACCCAAGAATCCTTTGTAACAAAGATACAGATCCAGTATTTAAGAAACGCAGCAGTTCTTGTTTTGATGCTTCCATGGGTAAATATCTTGCTGGTAAAATTATATTCTTATCATTTTGAAGCTTCACCACGATTCTTAATCCAAACTTTGTAGGGATTTTTTTGGCTAGCTAAGATTCTATAAGGTACATTCTGTTGTAAATCAGTAATCTTGGTAAATGATTTCATCACATCACGTGTGTTTAGAAACTGCAGACAAGTAGCCATGATGACGTTATTATGAATACTAACTCGAACGATACTTATATATGATGCAAAAACTGATGACATTGCATTATCATGTTCTGACGTGTACTATTGCACCATGATAAACAATGTTGCCAGAGGTTTTTGTTCTAAACAGTTCCGGTTCTTTACTAATGAGTGCACAAACTTTTAAAAATGTCAAACCAAACTTTGAAACAAATTTCAAACAAAAAATTTTTCAAACAAAAATTTCAAAACAAAAATTTTCAAACTAAAAATTTCAAACGAAAAAAATCCAAACCAAAGTTTCAAACAAAATTTTAAAACAAAATTTTCAACAAAATTTCGAAACAAAAATTTTTAAACTAAAAATATCAAACGAAAAAATTTCAAACCAAAGTTTCAAAAACTTTTTAAATGTTAAAACAAAACTGAATGCATCAAAGATTTGAAATCATCAACCAATTAGATTGCACGAAAGATAGTGATCAGCCAATCAGATTGCACGAAAGATAGTGATCAATCAATGAAATTGCATCAACAATAACTTTGCCAGTGTCAGATTACATCACCTTGTGACTAAATTTCAGTGTTGTAGCATGTATTCCCTTAAGACTCTGAGTCATAAGATTCAATAAGGTTAGCTATCAGATTTCTAAAGCTCAAGGTCAAATCAATCACCACAAATGATCTTAGACTATGAGCTGTGACTACAGTTTAAAGTATTGTTTCAAATTTCGCGCCTTATGTTGAAGTTCTGTTTATCACAATTTCCAAATTTAAAGAATACTTCTCTCGATATACCTAAGTCTTAGAATTAATCATATCATTATATGTTCAATAAGGTCAATAATGTCCGTCAATTGTTTACCTGAGTAGAAGCAACTGTTTTCTGCAAGTGTGTACTCAAACTTAAGAAGTACTACAACAAAGGAAATGAATCCCTGTACACTACCTCATCAAGGTCAATCACGTGGTACATCGTGTTGCTTACGTTTATATTTGGTTCATAGGGTGGAATAATCAAAACCAATGACGCAATTTCATTTGACAATTCTCAAATTATCCTACAAAGTTTAAATGTACCAATGTCCTGGACTCATAATCTCATCATAGGTCAATAACTGATCACGTGATCATACTAATATTTTACAATGATTTACCCAAAGAAAGAGATACCACCCAATTCTAAGAACAATTACCAATTATTGATATGAAAATAAGGAATGTACCCCCTCCCGAAATTTAAGATTGGTACACAAATACACCTGTGTTTAAGAAAAAAGTAATAAATCCTGTACTTATTCAATAATAAAGCCGGTCAATAACCTTTAAATTTTGAATATTTGTCTTAATTTGTACATACTCATATAACGTGTTAAATCCTTATCAAAGGGGTCAATAACCTCCGAAATTTGATTTTTGGTAGTTCTTTACCCATGAAAGGGAACGAGGTGGATCATCCAAATTTATAGTGGTACATATTGAAGTCCTGTACTATGATACCAAATGCTTATATTAAACAATTTCTAAAACTGAGTGGATGAGCCAAGATACCCCTCCCAAATTTTTTAAAGGGCGCATCAATGTACCCATGTTTTATGATAGGAAATGAACCCATATACATGACCATATAATCATATAAGGTAATAAAACCTCATCAAAGGGGAGAAATTGGGCCAAAAACCAAACATATGGTACAACATATTGCTTATGTTTATATTTTGGCATTTTTTTTACCCATGAAAGGGAACAAGGTGGGTCATCCAAATTTATCATGATACATGTTGAGGTCCTGTACTATAATACCGAATACTTAAACTGAAAAATTTCCAAAATTTAAAAGATTGGCCATGGTACGCCTCCCCAAAATTTAAAGGGGTGCATCAATGTAGCTATGTTTTATGATAAAGAATGGACACCTAATCATGATCATATAACCATATAAGGTAATACGAAATCATCCAAGGTGATAAATTGAGCCAAATTACCAAACATGTGGTTGTACTAAAATTTGGTAATTTTGTGCCCCTAAAAGGGAACGAGGTGGACCACCCAAATTTATAGTGAGGGTCCTATACTATTATACCAAATGTTTAAATATGGCAATTTCTAAAATTTAAGGGGTGGGCCAAGGTACCCCTCCCAAAATATTTATAGGGATGCACAAATGTACCTGTCTTATAATAGGAAATGGACCAATATACATGACCATATAACCATATAAGGTAATAGGACCTCATCCAAGGGGATAAATTGAGCCAAAACCAAACACGTGATTGAACTAAAATTTAGCAACTTCGTACCCATGAAAGGGAACGAAGTGAACCACCCAAATTTATAGCAATCTATATTAGGGTTCTATACTATAATACCAAATATATAAAATGGGCAATCTCCAAAATTTAAGGGATGGGCCAAAGTACCCCTCCCAAATTTTTAAAGGGGTGCACAAATGTACCTATGTCTTATGATAGGAAATGGACACCTGTATACGACCATATACCTATATAATGTAATAGGACCTCATCCAAGGTGATAAAATGAGCCAAAATACCAAACATGTGGTTGTAGTAAAATTTGGTAATTTTGTGCCCCTAAAAGGGAACGAGGTGGACCACCCAAATTTATAGTGAGGGTCCTATACTATTATACCAAATGTTTAAATTGGGCAATTTCTAAAATTTAAGGGGTGGGCCAAGGTATCCCTCCCAAATTTTTAAACGGATGCACAAATGTACCTATGTCTTATGATAGGGAATGGACTCCTATACATAACTATATAACCATATAAGGTAATAGGACCTCATCCAAGAGGATAAATTGGGCCAAAAGACTGAACACGTGGTACAACGTATTGCTTACGTTCATATTTTGGCAATTTTGTACCCCTAGAAGGGGACGAGGTGGACCACCCAAATTTATCATAATACATGTTAGGGTTCTATACTATTATACCAAATGTTTAACCCTTAACGAGTTTTCGTAACCATTTGGTTACACATTTTTTGATCTTGCATATTGCGTTTGAAGAGTATTATTTTCAGGAATTGTTTGTTGTGGTTATTTGTGTACATACTTTCCGCGATGGTAGGGCATCTATTGCCCTCTGGTGACAATTCACATGAATTTTACGCCAGAAGTAGTCTGTGGATATGTTGTTTTGCAAGCAGCGCCGAAAGCAGACTGAAAAGGTAGTGAACCGTTAAGGGTTAAATTCGTCAATTTCCAAAAATTAGGTGGTGGGCCAAAGTACCCCTCCCAAAATTTTTCAAGGGGTGCACAAATATACCCATATCTTATGAAAGGTAATGGACCCCTGTATACGCCCATATAACTATATAGGATAATAATACCTCATCAAAGGGGATAAATTAGGTCAAAAACCTCCGAAATTTGAATTTTTTGTAATTTTTTACCCATGAAAGGGAACGACATAGACTCCCAATACTAATAGAGGTACATACTATCGTCCTAGGCTACCATACCAAATTTTTAGATTTGGCAATTTCCAAAATTTTAGGGGGGTGGTCCTATGTACCCCTGCCAAAATTTAGGGGTGTGCCAAGGTAAACCTGCCAAAATTTAGAAGGGGTGTTCCTAAGTACCCCTATGTCATTGTCCCCGGTCCAGGGACCATGGGTCCTGAGGCAGGGACTCAGGGGCCAAAAGTGTCCTCAGGTATCGCCCTTACTACTAAAACCTTCCAGGTGCTTGCAATCAGTACACGTGATTTCCCTAAGGCTGTCCTCATCTTCCAAAAACAGCAAGTGACACTACGAACTTATCTGTTTCTCTGTGTGTTGGTGACTGTCGGTCACTGACATTCGTAGTTCATGCTCGATTGTTTCATTCTGAAAAATTCACTTACAGGAAAGAAGCATTTGTTCCCGAAAAAAATATACATATATTGTAGTTACTCATCCGAAATGTAACGCGAAAAAAGTAACGCCAACTAGGTACGTTACTTAAAAAAATTGTAACGTTAGCGTTCCAGTTACGTTGGAAAAATATAACGCGTTACTAGGAAACTTTACTTAAAAAGTATCGCGTTACTTGCGTTACGTTACTTCCCAAGACTGTGGTAGAGTAGCTAGAACAGCAGCATGAAGTTGCCCCAGCTGTTAAAAGAACAAATCGTAAAGTGTGTTTTTGTGCAGGAGTGAGGAGAAACGCTGACTACGAAATGACAAAGGGGAGTGAGTCTTTGCATACTTGCACTCAGTATACAGAACAGTACCAGAAAAAAATATATATACGGACACCAGAGGCGCCGTTGAGAATAATAGTGGGGAACATAAATAATCTTATAAATAACTCAAATGAGGGATTATATATACAAGTTAACTTACTTCAAATGATTATACATATATGCTCATCAAATAATATACGGATAGATTATGTGGTATAGGTATTAGTTTATTATTTTAAAATAAACACAAAGCCTTGCGCTGAGTTTAAAAACTATTAACAGTAGTCCTACCTGCAAATCAATCAAAGTATGGATTAATCATTCAGGGGAAGAACCCAGCCCCTAATGAAAATTTTGGAGATCTAACAGGGCCTGAGCTCCTAGGTTCCGGCGCCACTGATTGATACGTAATGTTACTTCGAAAGAAGAACTTGTCTGATTTCATTATTCGTTAAATAATTTTTGAAAATGATAAATATTGTTATGCAGTAATTTATTTGTAAATATTAAAAATGCAAAATTCGATAACACTTAAACGAGTTGGAGAACTTGCCCGTACTAAGCGTATTTCTCCTTAGGTTGCAAATATAACTCAGAGTTCGTGATTTGTTTAATATTTGTGCAAATTTACACATTGAGACACAAGGAAAAAAGGAAAATATAGTGTCAATAAACAACAATTTAAAAATGCACAAAATTAACTGTTAATATAAAATACAGAACCATTAACAGAATTAATTCTGTAACTTGTTTTCTTCATTCATTTTCCTTCCTTTATTTTCAGGATTACATCATCACTGATTTTCTCCACTGGAGATTATCTTTCATTTAGCAGCATCAAACTGGAGCTCAGCCTTGTAAATGAAACATTTCAAAAAGTGTAAATGGCCAAGGTGGGAATCTAACCCAGCCCGCCAGATTAGAAAACTACAACTCTAACCACTCATCTAAAGCGTTACTCCTTTCGGCTCGCCTAGATAAAGAACCATTTCTCTTCGTTCAAAACAGTAGGTTGTTAATAGATTGATCGGCAAAACACAGGAATATGTAATTGATTCGGAGGGCATTATGTCATTGTATTCACTAAATTATCAAGATTATAGATTTTTTAAAAACAAAATACAAAACACCTTCATTTTGAATCAAATATGGCGCGTGTATTATACTCATAAACAAACTAAAGACAAATCAATTGCTGCGTAGTAATCGTGGTTAAGTGGTCAAGGCGTTCGACCAGTAATCTGAATGTAGTCGAATCGAATCGGATCCACGAACGACCAGTACTTTTTTTACTTTAGAATTTTTGATGGCGATCGATCGGCGATGACATACGATTTATTTTCTTCTGATATTTGAATACTCGGATGTTTCAATACTTGAACTATCAGATCTTCAGGAATAATAATAAGAATAATAATTATCTCATAGAAGATTAAACGTTAGGAGCTTATTATCGCTCAGGGCATAACATTACAACCAGAAATGTAACATTTGGCAAGAATATTTTGGTTTTGTTTAGTGTTGCTCACGAGAAGCGGAATTTCTCATCTCGTTTCTGATACAAAACAAACAAAATTGAGACGAGAGTTAACATTTTACATTCAAGGCGATACAAGGCTAACTCAAATTATCATCTCGCTTTGGAGAAGGAAATCGAGACGAGACGAAAAGTATCGTAAACATTTCTTTTTATCTCGATTCTCGAAATAGTGTATGTCCATTCTTTAAGTAACAATTGCTTTGTAGACTGAATCTTATACGCTATTTTGTTACTTTGTATTTCGGAGCTCATTGAATTTGTTATGGTCTGTGCTGGTATTTTTGTAGCAAAGCTTTTATAATTACTTCTGCGTATCCTAAAAATTAGTTTATTATATGCCTTACTGTTCAGTGATATTCAGTAATTTTTATTAGTTACTTTCCTCAAAATGTACAGTAGAATACTTTCTACATGAAACTTCCGTGGAACGATTTGGTTTAAAATTTCGGTAATTGCAGAGGTGTATCCTGGAGGTCCAGACATCCTCCCGATTTATCTGCAAGTTTTGCCTAATTTTAGGGCAAATTTAGAAATTTTATACCATATTTATTATTATTATTATTATTATTATTATTATTATTATTATTATTATTACTGAAAATTTAAGACCTCAATATTACGTCCTATTGCAATGTAAATAAGCGTACTGAAGTTAATAGCAAAAGAAAAAGAAAGGATAATAGATAGTGATAGAGAAAGGATAAGAGCGATTAGTGTACGAAAGGAAATGAAACGAGAGGGGAAAAGGGAGCTGTCAGATCCTGGACAACAATAATTTCGAAACTTCGGATGTCTAAACAGAAATTAAGTAGAATTTAGCTTCACCACGATAGATAGTAACACGCTTTTTTTGGCTAAAAGATTTTGGATTATGTATGCGTTATATTGATATTTTAACAAAATATACATACCAATATAAGAAAGAATAGTTCCTATTTACAAATTTTGGTTGAACGGATATATGGAACGTGTTGGAAATGGCGAACGAAAATAATATTATTTCTAGCAGTAGGAGTTATAGTGGAAGACGTTCGGAATAATTGCTCGGAAACAATATCGTTTCAGACACATTTATGACTCATACTAGGCCCTAAGCATGACCCTCGATGATCACTATTTTGGAACTTGTAGTAGTTGGTAACCAATTACTAAATATGGAAACAGCACCTCAATATGTGGATGCATTTTCGAGTTATTAGGTTTTAAGTATTTTGACCTTTGACCTCGATGACCACTAATTTTGGGACATGTAGTACCTGATGACCAATTACTAAATGTGGAAACACCACCTCAATACGTTGCTTCGTTTTCGAGTTTGACCTCGATGGTCATTATTTTGGAACTTGTAGCAGTTGATGACCAATTACTAAATATGGAAACAGCACCTCAATATGTGGATCCATTTTCGAGTGATTGGGTTTTAAGTATTTTGACCTTTGACCTCGATGGTCACTATTTTGGAACTTGTACTAGTTGATGACCTATTACTAGATTTGGAAACAGCACCTCAATATTTGGCTCCGTTTTCGAGTTATTAGGTTTTAAGTATGTTGACCTTTGACCTCGATGGTCATTATTTTGGAACTTGTACTAGTTGATGACCTCTTGCTAAATGTGGAAACAGCACCTCAATATGTGGATCCATTTAAGAGTTATTTGGTTTTAAGTATGTTGACCTTTGACCTCGATGGCCACTATTTTGGAACTTGTAGCAGTTGATGACCTATTACTCAATGTGGAAACAGCACCTGAGTATGTGGCTCCGTTTTCGAGATATTAGGTTTTAAGTATGTTGACCTTTGACCTCAATGACCACTAATTTTGGAACTTGTGGTACCTGATGACCTATTACTCAATGTGGAAACAGCACCTGAGTATGTGGCTCCGTTTTCGAGATATTAGGTTTTAAGTATGTTGACCTTTGACCTCAATGACCACTAATTTTGGAACTTGTAGCAGTTGATGACCAATTACTAAATATGGAAACAGCACCTCAATATTTGGCTCCGTTTTCGAGTTATTAGGTTTTAAGTATGTTGACCTTTGACCTCGATGGTCAGTGTTTTCAGAACATGTAGTAGTTGATGACCAGTTACTAGATTTGAAAACAGCACTTCAATATGTTGCTTCGTTTTCGAGTTATTGGGTTTTAAGTATTATGACCTTTGACCTCGATGACCACTAATTTTGGAACTTGTGGTACCTGATGACCAATTACTAAATGTGGAAACAGCACCTCAATATGTGGATCCATTTAAGAGTTATTTGGTTTTAAGTATGTTGACCTTTGACCTCGATGGCCACTATTTTGGAACTTGTGGTACCTGATGACCTATTACTCAATGTGGAAACAGCACCTCAATATGTGTCTCCGTTTTCGAGATATTAGGTTTTAAGTATGTTGACCTTTGACCTCAATGACCACTAATTTTTGAACTTGTGGTACCTGATGACCAGTTACTAGATTTGGAAACAGCACCTCAATATGTGGATCCATTTTCGAGTTTTGACCTTTGACCTCGATGGTCATTATTTTGGAACTTGTACTAGTTGATGACCAATTACTAAATGTGGAAACAGCACCTCGATATGTTGTTTTGTTTTTGAGTTTGACCTTTGTTCACGATGGTCAGTAGTTTGGGGACATGCTTGTGTCATTTCTGCTATGTTAAATTAAGGGTTGGGAACGAAATCAGTGCTACGTTAAAATAGGGGTGGAGAATGTGTTCATAAATTTCTGCTATGTTAAAATGTTCAAATAGGGGTTGAAAAAGTAATCATAAAAGGGAACGAGTACACCCCTTAAAAAGTGCTCATAAAAGGGAACGAATCTTATGTATTATCTTCTCTGCTATGTAATTTCAATTAGGGGTGGAAAAAATGGTCATCAAAGAGAATGAATGAATACACCCTCTAAAATGATTATATGTAGACCGTGTGTATTCGATTGTAATCTTTGCTCGTTATGTTAAAATAAGGGTTGGAATGAGTTACGTATTCTTATGTCATTTCTGTTGTTAAAATAGGGGTTGAAAAATATGCTCATAAAAGAGAACGAGTTCACCCCTAAAATGGAGGCCTGCTATGTTATGTAGTCTTCTGCTCTTATATGTGTTCGTAATCTTATGTTACCTACTATGTTAAAATAGTGCTATGTGTTATCTGCTCTTCTATGTGTTATCTGCTATGTTCAGAATAGGGGTTGGAAAATATGCTCATAAAAGAGAATGAATACACCCTTGTTATGTTATGTGTTCGTAATCTTATATGTTATCTGATATGTTAAAATAGTGCTATGTGTTATCTTCTCTTCTGTGTGTTATCTGCTATGTTCAGAATAGGGGTTGGAAAATATGCTCATAAAAGGGAACGAGTACACCCTTGCTATGTTATGTGTTCGTAATCTTATATGTTATCTGCTATGTTAAAATAGTGTTATGTGTTATCTTCTCTTCTGTTTGTTCATAATCTCAGTGTAATTTCTGCTATGTTAAAATAAGGGTTGAAAAATATGCTCATAAAAGGGAACGAGATCACCCCCTTAAAATGGAGGTCATAAAAGGGAACGAGTCTGTTCTGCTGTGTGTGTTCATAGTCTCCATGTATTCTATGCTATGTTAAAATAAGGGTTGAAAAATATGCTCATAAAAGGGAACGAGATCACCCCCTTAAAATGGAGGAGATCGTAAAAGGGAACGAGATCACCCCCTTAAAATGGAGGTCATAAAAGGGAACGAGTCTGTTCTGCTGTGTGTGTTCATAGTCTCCATGTATTCTATGCTATGTTAAAATAAGGGTTGCAAAATATGCTCATAAAAGGGAACGAGATCACCCCCTTAAAATGGAGGAGATCGTAAAAGAGAACGAGTACACCCCCTTAAAATGGAGGTCATAAAAGGGAACGAATACACCCCTAAAATGGAGGTCGTAAAAGACCGTGGGCTCACGGTGCACGGTGGTCATTTTCCCAGGGGCTCCTGAGTTGTTCTAATATGGCTAATGTTGGCTAATGTTGAGCCAGATCGATCCATTTTTTCCTACTATTATAGTTCATAAAAACAACTTACCGCAGCGAGAATCAAACCCGATACCCCTGAATTACGAAACGAATGCTCACGCCACTATGCTAAGACTGCTCTGTTAACTAAGAGTCAAAAATCACTTGTTTACGGGGCAAATTGCACACGTTTACGATAACGAAGAAACACACTGATTTCTGTCAAGATAAAATACTATAGTCAAGAGACTTCAGATTTAAATTGAAAAACAAAAATAGACATTTAGTGCTTCAGACCACTTTCTTTTCTGATTCACCGAAAGCAGTGGCGGCCGGTGGGTTGTGGTTTTGGGTGTTGCAGTACGAACGATAAGAGACAGAAGATATAAAATTGACTCATTGACTAACCAGCATAACTTTAGATGCAAATGGTATGTGACATGTTAAATTAAATAAAATTCTGTTTTTAAAAAATAAAAATGCAGAACATTTTAATCGATTAATCACCTTAATTAATTAGTAGGTTCATTCTCCTCTCTTTGATTCGAGCAAATCTGTCTAATGCATGCTGTATTCTTATTGTCAGGTCTTCTTATTGTCAGGTCTTTTCCGATGGAGAGCATAACTAATGGTGATAACCTTTCTTGGGAAATTCAATTCCTTGAAAGTGTCAATTCTTTCTCATGTGGAAAAAAACTTTTCGTCTTTTGCTGACACTATAGGTACAGTTAATAATAATTTCAGAAGCTTTGCAGATTCACTAAATATTTTTTTCTAGATTATTGCGAACGATTCATTCTAGCAAACTCAGTCCCTGACAGTGATCCGAATTCCTCTTCAGCGTTGACTGAAGAGAGTTCATAGCAGAGATTAGTGTTTTTTTTAAAAAAAGTGTACATTGAACACACTTTATTCACAGTTTATCCAGGAAAATTTAAAATAAATTGAGGAAATGTATCTGGTGCAAACAACACTACGGCCATAAGATCCTGTAAATTTAAACTGGATTTTTTTTTCGAACACTCTCCTGAATTGCCCTTTGCTTGTTTTGTCTAAGCCTTAATTGCAAATTTTTCCTCAGTTGAAAGCTGGTCAATGTTTTCTAAGTTATATACAGAAGTCATTGTATACAATTCATTTAGAATTTGTACATTATTTACAGAATTAAAGCACACAGAATAAAATTAAACCTAATAATTAAAAACTAAACCAGCTAATACAAAAGAGGGACTGGTATATGAATTCCGAATGTCACATATTCATACATCAACACACACTCATGTGCGTAAAAGAAAAACTACATTCCAAATCATCCATCTTGGTGGCAATGCACGATGAACACAATATACTTCCACATGACGCGAAACAACGCTTACCAATGTGATATGTTCTGGAAAGGAAATCTCGAAACCAGCCAGATGAAGGATCAGCATGTAACAGAAGCCAAAAATCAAAGAACATCAAAACAAACAGCACTGCCTGTTCTACACCCAGAAATATTAACTGGGAGGGGTCCAAATTATTTGAGGGAGGTTTAATACGTCTACATAATATGGAATATGTCTTATACTGCACCCGAAAATACGATAAGTAATTCTTACTTACTATCACCTATAATTTTAGAAAAAATGATAGAACGATTATTTTTATAAGAAAAGAATAGTTCATGGTGAGGCGTAAAATAAAATATTTAACCTACATCAATCGTTTCTTGTTAAACAAGTATAATTCGTTAAGAAAGTCTACAAATGTTAGTCAAGTTTCGAAAGTTTTGGGAGGTCCGGACCCGGTGGACCCCCCTCGTGGCTACGCCCCTGAGCATTGCTATCTAGTCCCAAATTCAATGTGGCGTTCCCCATCATACAGTTTTATATGGAAATTATCAAGATTATAAAATATACTTATTTTATAAAAGAAATATGTTTATACTAAAATACTATCCGCAGAGTGGGGGGCGGAGCGATTCTACATACTGACTTATTAATATTTGATTCACAAATTACTGTAGAAGAAGCCTTCATTATCAATATAAGCTAAGAAATTAACTTGTAAATGCGGGTCTACTTTCATTTGTTTTCTCCTCTACTAGATATTTTCTTTCTTATTTTGTAATTCTGCAATCACTTTTTTTAAATTGTCATTATATTGATTTGCTTCAGTATGGTCCCGTAATTTAAAAATATGAATGCATAAAAACAAATTCCATTTGTTAATTGCTAGTGAAGAAAATTCAGAAATCTTATTTAGCGCGAAAAACGTTCTCGTTCACTGGAAACCGTGCTGTGTTGCAGAAGCGTTGCAACGACCAGTCCCTTTAACTTCTGAGATAGGGGAAAGGAGACCTAACATTTGCTCCAATTGCCGCGCTGAATCTGGTCGTTGTATGCTCGCTGCAACACAATATAAATTAGAGACTCTGTGGCGGATTATTTTTCGCTTTTTAAAACGGATTAACGGAACGGACAGGTACAGAAGTAAAAAATATGTTATTTAAAGTGTATATATGCGAGTATTAAAAAGTATTTTTTTTGTTCTTTACTACTATTGATAATAATATTTTTTTCTTGAAATACTTTGGTCGTTACGCAACACTGCAACACTAACATTAGCCGCCACTGACCGAAAGTATCTCCGTGACTTGCCTTTATTATACTTAGTAATAGTCGTTTTAATCTATTTCCAGTAACTTTGAACGACAGGGACACGAAGCAAAATACATCGAGGACATATACAATTTCAAAGGATCTTCCACCGGGAATTGAACACGGGACCGCGAGCACTGAACTATCTGTGGCAGTGATAGCGTGGGTCAATGAAATCTTGACCCACCACCCACCATGACCCACTTGGACCCATCACCCACACTGACCCACTACCCACCGATCCGCTTCCACCCACCAGCTACCAAAACACATCGTTATCAACTCTGACACATGATACTCATCCTCTTCTCTACTGACTAGAGTTTATATTTGTAATAATAAAATCAGGTTGTGAAATTCTAACTAATCGGCGTTTCAATTTTTACGGTCACTCGGGCAAGCACCGGTCTGTTACAATAACGGTGGATATGACCTTTACGATATAAAATGGTAAAGTGTTTATCATGGGCCGAATTTCGATGAATTTCAATTATAATGGTATAATTATTTCCTTGTTGATATCGATACTTTTCAGTGGAAAAACGCATGAAATTTGAAAATCCCAAATCATGATAAGTAGACCAACGTACAGTGCAAACTTAAAATTTCCGTGTAATTAAGCGTACATTACAGTTTTAATCTATTTTTCTCACAATTTTATTGCTTCATTGTCCTGTGCCCTAAACGCTCCATATAATAAACATAAGCTTCAGCAATTATTATAGTAGAAAGCGCATGGTTTCTTTTTCTCAATTTGTTTGTGAATTTGTTTCTCACCTAATATCGATCATTTTCAATTATTTTTACAAACCAACCCACTACCAAGTTTGCATATATAAAAAGTGCCGCCCCCCTCATAAAGAAGAATTTTTTAAAATGCTATGAGACGTTGTGTTCATTTTCAATAGAGAGTTAATATACTGAATTTCAGCTCCGTAAGTTTAACGGCTTGTGAGATACTCATTTTTTTCGCAAAAATTTGGATCCCCACTACCCCTTTAAGATATTATTATAATGAAAGTGATACAATAACATCCTAGTTTGGATTAATGCCTAACTATATACCAAAAGTCATTTTATTTGACTTTGCAATTTGGCCGTGATGATCAGGCACAAATAGTTACATCCATTTTTATATAATAATTTATATATTATAGTGATTCAAAAATGTATTGTTTCCAGTAGTTAGCTCCTCTAAAAACTCACACGCTGTGTGTCTTGAAAGCCAAGTAGTAGTATAAGTCCTATTGGTATTATTGCAATTACAAATATCAATGTTCAAAAATGCCTGAAGTTCTTTTTTCACTTACAAGGAGAAGGCAGTGAACTTCGGGGCCATTTTTTGCGAGTAAGTAGTGCATATTTAAAGAATTAATATCGCAAACTGGGAGAGCGCAATGGCCAAAAATAACGGAGAAAAACCGTCTTAAAGTTTTCTACTCGCCGCATATATTGTACGACGCACACATTTACCAAGTGTCAGTATGGCAAAGTGAGGAAAATCTTTAACTCATGAGTAAAGGGTTCCGGATTCAATTCCTGTTCGAGTCATACATTTTTTCTTGCTTCAACCAATAAAGTAGCCATTTGTAACTATAAGTAAAATATTAATTCACTATATGTTTATAATGAATAAAACAATAGAAATTTTCAAATCACTTGTAAAATCTTTCAATGTTCAATGCTAACTACGGTAGGAACAAAATTTAATCTATTCCGTAAATATTACTGTTAAAGCAGTCGTTGTGTAAAAAATGTTCTTGACGCTTCGTGTCTACATCTGTAGATAGTGTGCGAATTATAACGGGAATGAGGAGGAAATCTCCTTTGGTTATAGCAACATCCTGTATTAGCAAAGGGGATTTCCCCCTCAACTGCTTTGTAATTCGCAAACTGTCAACAGATGTAGACACGAAGCGTCAAGAACATTTATTACACAACGACTGTCTAACCAGTGGCGTATTTAAGGGGGGCGCTTCCAGGCTTAAGCCCCCCGAAATGTTATTTACTATATTAAAGTAAATTAAATATCTTCGAGAATTTTCACATTTCCAGGACTAAAATTGGCAAGTCCCTCCGCCGAAATAAAATCGTAAATACGCCACTGGTCGTAACCATAATATAACCCGTGATATCAGTATATTTACGGAATAGATTAAATTTTGTTTGCCAGTTAACATGGAACATTGAAAGATTTGAAAATTTCTATTGTTTTATTCATTAGAGACATACGGTGAATTAATATTTTACTTATAGTTACAAATGCCTACTTTATTGGTTGAAGCAAACAAAATGTATGACTCGAACAGAAATCGAACCCGGTACACTTTACACATAAATTACAGATTTTACTCACTCTGCCACACCGTCAATTGGTAAATTCGTGAGTCGTACGATATATGCGGCGAGTTGAAAACTTTAAGACGGTTTTTCTCCGTTATTTTTGGCCATTGCGCTCTCCCAGTATGTAATATTAACTCTTTAAATGTGCACTACCACTTCGCAAAAAATGGCTCCGAAGTTCACTTAACAAACTCTGCCTTTTCCTTGTAAGAGATACTCACGTCAGGTAAGTAAACAGAAACAAATGAAAAAGGAAGGGTACTGGAGGCCTTGAAAGTAAAACAAGAAGTTGACAAATTCACCAGTGTTCAGAAGCATACTTTTTAAAGGACGCTCGACCCTAGCAATAGGTGCTAAATACGCGGTTGTGATTAGTTGAAGTTATCTGTTTCTCGCCACCTACCATAAATATAGCAGAAATGAACTACCTATTGCTGTCGGTCTTCGTGGCCGAGACTGCTAGCACAACTGCTTAGTAATTATAATTACTTTTGGCGTGAGTTCAAACCGGCCTCAGAGAAACTTTTTTAATTCTCATATTTTATTTTTTATTAAGTTTCCATAACACGATTTCCATTAAAATATGATAAATAACACTCAAAAAGGTAACTTACGTTACGCGTGCAGTTTTGCTACACTAATACATAGTATAGGTAGTAATTGTTGTAATAGTAACAAGGGGTCAGAAGCTCCGCAGGGCTCGTTTCATCCAGCTTGATTGCCATGATATTAATTTAACCTCAGCTGCTTCTTAAATTTTCTTTAATTTGTAACGTTCCTCTTTGAGCGTTACATTTTCTCAAAGAGATTATTCGTAGAAATGTTTACTCAGCTCTTAGTTAATGTTATTTTCTTTTACATTTTCTCAATTCTCGACTCTCGTGAAGGATTCAAGATGGTCGACAATTGGAGTAGTGTGTGTAGTCGTAGTACGCTACTTTCTTTTGTATGTCTATGGTTCGTGTCAAGCGGATATCTTTCAGCTTTTGAAGATAGCGCTGACTGTTTGAAATAATTTGAAATTTTTGTGTTTCGTGTAAACGGAGGGATTAATTATAAACATACATATATAAACGTTTATTTATATAATTTTTATTTTTATTTAGTCATATATATTTTATTTTAACGTTGTTGTTTCGGTATTACGCTCTGATGCGTAGTAAGGAGCGACCAATCAAAAGCGAGCGGGCTGCGGAAGCGTGCTCCCCTTTGTCTCAGCTCTTTGTACTGAAACATGGCGGAAGTTGGGATGGAGGCGTAGTTTTTGTTCATGTCCTTAGACACGAAATTACTGCGAATCGTGCAGTAAGTGATCGTTTTCTATCACAAATGTCTTTCTAAGAGCTGCCGTGGTCGAACAGTGATGTTGGATTAGTGTATGTGCAATGAATCACAATAATTCACCCATAAACACTCAGCTTGTGCGTATTCATATGGGATATTACTAGGATAGTCTCAATACTCGCTAATCGTTTGCTGCGATGTAACAATTTTAACAGACCCTTTTCCAAGAACTGTCTCTGGGACCACATTCGATTGTGTATGGCCTCGTCCTCTTGAAGCAGTGATTCCCCGTCCTCTGTTTAGTTAATATGGGACTCCGTCCTTTGTTACTCGTCGTCTGATTCCACCTGCTTCCGTGGGACTTAAATGTTCCTGACTGCGGTCATCGTTGTGAACGAGAGCGTTGCAGCAGCTTTGCAGTGAAAATCTTGTCTACCTGGTGAGAGTAGTGGTGAAGCGTACTCGCTTGCTATTAACCAAGAAGAAGTTACCGTTTGATCAACCTGCGCTGAGGTTATGGTTACGGCTGCTACGTGGTGAGATGCCTAAGAAGTCATCGGAACCGGATGCTGTCCCGAATGGAGCCCTTTGCACTGGCCCGTGGTGCCAATGTTATCTACTCGTAAAGCGGGAAAAAGATTGGGTGAGCTTTGGTCACCGTCCCAGGTAACTATGTTTCATTATTCTCTATTCCATTCTGCGAAAGAAGTAATGTCGTCCAGGAAGTTGTGAAGGAATTTGTCCACCGTTCATGTAATTCGTCCAAGTTGTCTCTGTTTATAATATCTAAATGTTATATTATACCATCGTGTGTTTACTTTATTGTCTCACATCGTTTTATAAAGCAAAAACAATATATATATACATCTATTAATCATTGGTTCCTCAGTGTATTTACATATTATATGTGCATCAATTCTACAATGTCTATAATATCGTCTAAAGTAAATCTTGTCCGTAACATGTCCGAGTAAACGAAAGTGAGTCTCTATCCAGTAAGTCGAATCATACGCCTGCGGGGTAGTCTGATATCAACACCGTTTCTCTCTTGCTTTGAATGGAATCATTTCCCCGAGTTGTGTAAATGTATAATGTATCACTCGCTACAATCTAGCCCATGTTCGTTGAGTAGCGGGCATTCCGTATTGTCTATTTTTCTCAAGTACTACGTTTGATAAAGTAAAGATTGATTAGCGATGGCTAGCTCATGTCTGTCCAGTAACGGGCACTCCGTATTGTCTATTATAATATATATATAGTTTATAGTTCAAGTATTAAGTCGCCACACAGAAAATCTATGTAAATCCTCGAGTTGTCTGCATGTTATATCTTGAGCTATAACGCTGTTCACTAGTTCAACAAGGCGCGCCGAAGACGGTGGGTATACGATACCACTCGCACTTTGATGTGATAGTGTCAGGGGTAGAGTCTAATTTACTGGCTGGTCTTGTACTTCCTATAATGTTTCTGCAGTATGTATTGTTATTACCGCCGCTGTTAATTGTAAGTTATGTCGAGGGAAATGCCCTCTTAACAGCTGGTTGCGGAAGTAGTGGAGACGTTATGTGTTTAGGGAGGAAGGTTAATCGACACAGCCATATGTTTACTCCCTCTGCGATGAGATGTTTTGTGAACAGTAATGTAATTGGTAATTTTCTCTCTGTGAAGTAGCCTACCGAAGATTATGTCCTAATATTTAGTCGAGGAATGTAAACAACTCTCTTACTGTTATCAAGGATACTGTTTAAATATTGCTGTTACTCATCTTTGAGTTGTGTTGGCGCTAGAAGTTTTCTGAAATCTTATGAAAGACTGAATACATATGATTTTTTTTCTGACAATTGAGTTTAGCTGTCCATGATCACTAATGTTAACGATAATTCCAATATTATACGTTATTACAAGAGAGTTAAATAAACAGAGTTGCAAGGTATGTGGTGTTGTTCTGAAATGATTTTTTTCCTTCTCATCTTTTTTTCCTCAGTGTCGACGATGCCATTAGTGTGCAAGAGCTTGGAGTTAAATAGCGTTGTGCTTACTGGTCTATAATTATAGCGTAAGAAAGGAATAATATCGGCGACCCAAATTTTTTTCCTTTTCTTTCCTTTCGCTTAATGTCAGCTACGGATACAATTTAAAGTAATAACGTTTCAAGTTGGCTACCCGGCCATAGAATCGAACTAGCGTAAATTGTTGCGTTTCAAATTCCAACGAAGTGACAATTTTCTTCTATTATTATAATGAATTAAAACAATAGAAATATTCAAACCAGTTGTAAAATCTTTCTATATTTCATGGTAACTGGCAACAAAATATAATCTATTTCGTAAATATATTGATATTACGAGTTATATAGAATAAACCGGTTATAACGACTCTGAAGGGACCGTAAATTTACGGTCGTTATAGCCGATAGTCGCACAAACCGGGTTTTCATTTCCTTGCTCAAAATTCCGTATCTAACAATAAGTTTTATGCTATTCACTTGTTGAACATGTTTTAAACTTACTGTATGTGTTGTATAGTATAAGTCATGAATGACACAGTATTCTCGTTCCAGATACTGTATTACAAAAATTAATTTATTACCGTACAAAAATGAAAATACAGTACACTTGTAGAATAAATGCAATGCTGTTCTTTTTTTAAAATGTTGCACAAATATAATGTACTGTATCTTGCACATTAGAAAAATCCAACACCCATAACCACAAAACATCATAAAGTAATATAAACACTATTATTCCACGTCTGTACTTCGAAAACGCTTTAACTTCAGTAAGCAACGCAGTAACGCATATACTGTACTACTTAAGGTAATTAGTTATCTTTGTTTGCTTCTTGCACTTAAGATGTGCGTACGCATTTTGCATTTGACGATGCATTCGTTTCAACGTCTTACTATTGACATTGGTATTAAATTCTTCTTTGAACATAAAACAAATTTTTGTAAAGTTTTCACTGCACTCAGATCTTCGTTAAGTGATGGTACAACAAATTGTTCTTCTTCTTGTTCATTTTCATTTTCGTCAATTACCTGTTGGCTTTGGATGTCAGCTACAATTTCTTTCTCACTCGCTGAGGTGCGCACTACAAGATGGTTGTCTACCTCGGCAAAGTCTCCAATTTCACAAGTTGACAAAGATGGACCAAGCTCTCGAACTAATCGCGCAAGAGGAATAGCATCTTCCACATCTTCATCATCAGATGTTGCTGAAAACGTGTCGTCCTCACCGTGGGATGGTGAAGAAAGGTCTCTGAAACCTGCATGTTTAAAGCAATTAGCAATGGTCCTTTGACTGACATTTTCCCACGCTTCAGATATCATTAAAATTGCATCAAGAACGTCGAAAACTGGTTCTTTATCTTCTTCGATTTCTTGTAACATGTTACTGCATCTTAAGAGATTTTATAACTCCCTTGTCCATAGGTTGTAAAACTGAAGTGACATTTGGAGGTAAAAACACAAGATTTATGTATTGCAGATTATCAACTACAGGATGAGCCGGGCAGTTATCGACCAGGAGGAGAATTTTTCGTTTCTTTGATTTCAGTTGAGAGTCCTAGTTACGCAACCACTTTTCAAAAATTTCCGATGTCATCCAAGACTTTGCATTTTTTTTCATAAACTACAGTTAGGGAGTGAATGTTTTTAAAACATCTTGGTTTTCTGGATTTGCCAATCACCAAAACTTTTCTTTACGAAATCATGTCATATTTGCAGCAACCATAACTGTGATTCTTGTTTTAGACATTTTGCCACCCGAACGCTGTTCACCTTTCAATTTCAGTCTTATCTGGCGTCATATTGTAAACAATCCAGTTGTATCTGCATTGAATATATCATCTGGCTTGTAACCTTCAAACAAAGCAGGCCACTTCTTAGATAGCCACTCGTCTGTTACGTCATAAGGTACACTCGCAGCTTCGCGACAAATTTTCCCAGCAACAATATCATGACGAGCTCGGAAACGTATCCAAGAGGAAGAACAATTGAAGTTCGGATTGCGCAACCGACGAACAAATTCATTGGCTTTCGCTTGAAGAATAGGTCCATTGATCGGCACATTATTTGTTCTTCGCTGCTTAAACCATTTAAGTAAAGCTTCTTCAATCTCTTTGCGGTCGGATGATCTCGCCCGCTTGATTTTTAAAGATTTTTTTTTCGAAAAGAGACTGTATCTTCTCTCTGTCCTTCCAAATTGTAGAAATCGTCGAGTGTGATAGACCCAATTTCCACGCGATGCTGACGTTTGTTTCTCCGTTTTCTAATTGCCATATTATATGTGACTTTTCTTCAATATTAAGCACTTTCCTTTTCTGTTGCGACATCTTCAGAGCGATGCTTGCCTTGACTACTTAACAGACAGACTGATTGGATATCTATAATACTGTATACTGAAAACAAGAGTTTGAAAACAAACCTTACATTGTTGTCAGCAATCTCCAAACACTCAACAAAAATCAACATTGAACGTTATAGCCGATACATTTCTCCGATAATGTGATAAAAATATGACGTTTTATACGATATGTCGTTATAAGCAATGTCATACTAAGAGATTTCTTAAATACAGTTTTTATATAGGGTTTAGACGGGACCGTTAGATTTCGTCGTTATCCCAATACGTCGTTAAAAGCGATGTTATAAACGGTTTCGACTGAATTATAGTTACCACAGTCGTGTAAAAAATATTCTTGACGCTTCGTGCCTACATCTGTTGACAGTGTGAAAATTACAAGGGGGATGAGAAGGAAATCCTCTTTGGTAATACTGGATGTTACTATAACCAAAGGAGATACCGTTACTATAACCGTTCCCATATTTGTTTAAAGCGATGTTCAAAATATTTATGATGTTGAAAAACAATACTGTGGAGGATCAGGGGAACAGAGTTGTCTCCAACATTGTGAGGAAGGCAGATTTGAGGCTTATTCTGGGGGACATCAATTTCATCTCATTTTCCTTTCTGGCAATCGGACACAATTCATCACATTTCTCCCCAAAAACACACTTCAAATCGGATTATTGGGGGCACAATCCCTCAGTTCCAAGATTGGAGGGGACATGTCAGCCTCATCCCCCCGTGACATTTGTGCCAGTGCTTCTAATACACACACTGTCAACAGATGTAGACACGAAGCATAAGAACATTTTTTACACAACGACTCTGGTAACCATAATATAACTCGTGATATCAATATATTTACGAAATAGATTATATATTGTTACCAGTTACCATCAAATATTGAAAGATTTTACAACTGATTTGAATATTTCTATTGTTTTAATTCTTTATAAACATGTGGAGAAATAACATTTTACTTGTAGCTACAAGTGGCTACTTTATTGGTTGAAGCAAGAAACAAAAAATAGATGACACCAGCAGGAATCGAACTCGTAACCCTTGGAACGTGAGTCACAAATGCTTCTGACTCTGCCACGCCGTCACTTAATAAATTTGCGCAACGTACGACATATGCGGCGAGTCGAAAACTTTAAGACGCTTTTTCTATGCTATATAGGCCATTACGCTCTCCCAGTTTGTAATATGAACACTTTAAATGTTCACAATCAGCTTGCAAAAATGGCCCCGATGTTAATTTACCAAAGTCTGCATTCTGCTTGTAAGTGAAAAAAGAACTTCAGGCATTTTTGGATATTGATATTTGTAATTCAATAATAGCAAGATACGGAGATACTTTCGATGAATCAGAAAAGAAAGTGGTCTAAGGCACTATATGTCTGTTTTTGTTTTTTAATTTAAATTTGAATATTAATTTTTGAATTTTAATTTAATTTAAATTTCTCTCTCGAGTATAGTGTTTTATCATGACAGAAATCAGTGTGTTTCGTCGTTATCGTAAACGTGTGCAATTTGCTTCATAAACGAGTGTCTTTTTGACTCTTACTTAACAGAGAAGTCTTTGCGTAGTGGTGTGAGCATTCGTTTCGTAATTCAGGGGTATCGGGTTTGATTCTCGCTGCGGTAAGTTGTTTTTATGAACTATAATATTCATACTTCTGATGTGTAATGAAATGAAAACCACTCAAATTCTTTCGGTCTTATAACTTAGAGTGGAGACGGCTTTCTTCACAGGGGAAATACTAGCAAACTGACGTCACATGTCTGTCTACAACCTTGATTCGTACTGTGCGGAAAACGTAACGTGTTTAGCAAACAATACATGAACACGACCCCTAAGGGTCATGCTTAGGGCCTAGTATGAGTCATAAATGTGTCTGAAATGATATTGTTTCCGAGCAATTATTCCGAACGACTTCCACTATTACTCCTACTGCTAGAAATAATATTATTTTCGTTCGCCATTTCCAACACGTTCCATATATCCGTTCAACCAAAATTTGTAAATAGGAACTATTCTTTCTTATATTGGTATGTATATTTTGTTAAAATATCAATATAACGCATACATAATCCAAAATCTTTTAGCCAAAAAAAGCGTGTTACTATCTATCGTGGTGAAGCCAAATCCTACTTAATTTCTGTTTAGGCATCCAATGTTTCGAAATTATTGTTGTCCAGGATCTGACAGCTCCTTTTTCCCCTCTCATTTCATTTCCTTTCGTACACTAATCGCTCCTATTCTTTCTTTATCACTATCTGTTATCCTTTCTTTTTCTTTTGCTATTAACTTCAGTACGCTTATTTACATTGCAATAGGACGTAATATTGAGGTAATAGGACGTAATAGGACCTCCGGGACACACCTCTGCAACTACCAAAATTTTAAACCAAGGCATTCCACTGAAGTTTCATGTAGAAACTATTTTACTGTACGTTTTGAGGAAGATAACTGTAATAAAAGTAACTAATATCACTGAACAGTAAGGCATATGATTAACTTTTAGGATATGTAGAAGTAATTATAAAAGGTTTGTCACAAAAATACCTACACAGACCATAATAAATTCAATGAGCTCCGAAATACAAAGTAACAAAATAGCGTGTAAGATTTAGTCTACAAAGCAATTGTTATTTAAAGAATGGACATACATTATTTCCAGAATCGAGATAAAAAGGGAAATGTTTACGATACTTTTCGTCTCGTCTCGATTTCCATCTCCAAAGCGAGACGATAATTTGAGTTATCCTTGTCCGGTCTTAGATGTAAAATGTTAACTCTCGTCTCAATTTTGTTTGTTTTGTATCAGAAACGAGATGAGAAATTCCTCTTCTGGTGAGCAACACGAAATATTCTTGCCAAATGTTACATTTCTGGTTGTAATGTTATGCCCTGAGCGATAATAAGCTCCTAACTTTTAATCTTCTATGATATAATAATAATTATTATTAGTTTATTATTATTATTACTATTATTATTATTATTATTATTATTATTATTATTATTAATATTAATATTCCTGAAGATTTGATGATTCAAGTATTGAAACATCCGAGTATTCAAACATCAGAAGAACATAAAACGTGTATCATTGCCGATCAATCGCCACCAAAAATTCTAAAGTAAAAAAAATGTACTGGTCGTTCGTGGATCAGATTCGATTCGACTACATTCAGATTACTGGTCGAGAGCCTTGACAACCACGAGTACTACGCAGCAATTGATTTGTCATTAGTTTGTTTACGAGTATAATACACGCACCGTATTTGATTCAAAGTAAAGGAGTTTTGTATTTTATTTTTTTAAAAATCTGTAATCTTGATAATTTAGTGAATACAGTGATATAATGCCCTCCGAGTCAATTACATATTAGTCAATTATATATTCCTGTGATTTGCCAATCATTCTGACTATTAACGAGCTACTGTTTTGAGCGAACAGACAAGGTTCTTTAATTAGGCGAGCCAAAAGGAGTAACGCTTTAAATGAGTGGTACAGTTCGTGGCTGGTAGCCGAGTGAGCTGGTTCTCGGTGTGGTTCGCTCGAGGTCACTGGTGTTTATTTCGAGCAGCTACTACTGCTAGTGTAGTGTGTCGAACCCTCTTTCTTGTGTGTGTGTGTTATCTGACTGAATTTAATTGTACTTTTCACCTGTTCTTATTATTATCACATAGCATTTTTTTTTGTTTTGTTCTTTTGGAATCCAGTTTTCTGACTTAAGTTCGATATGAACACGATTCGCCTCAATACACTTCGTATCAGTTTTCAAAGTGTGGTAAATGTGCCGACTTCTATTATTTTACATGAGTGGATTAGGGATACCTTTGGGTTACCGTTGGAAACTGTGCTCAGCATAGAAATGGATTTTCCACGTAAGCTATTATATATTAAATTAAAAACTCAGGAAGATTGTGAACGCATTTTAAATGAATTTACAGATACTGTTAAGTATTCTGATGCGGTAGGTTTGTATAACCTACCTATTGATTCGGCTTCATATTTGATTAAATTGGTCCGCATTCATGCGGTTCCAATGGAACTTTCCGATTTACACCTTAAACAAGTTTTTCTCTCCTATGGGGAAATTCTAAGTCTTACCGATGAACTCTACTCTACTGGACATTTTTACCCGGTGCGTACCGGGCGGAAATTACTTAAGATCGTCCTCAAAAAGAACATTCCGTCATATGTCACAGTCCATGGTCTTCGTTTATGGGTGACATATCCTGGACAAATTAAAACTTGTGCGCGATGTGATAGTGATCAGCATTTGATTTCGCAATGTGATAAACGACTGCCTAAACGTGCTCCTGTCACTGTTCCGGTTTCTGGAGGTTCTCGACTACCTTCCGAGTCAAATTCACGCTTGGTTCCGCCTCCAGTGCAACTTAAAGCTGTTCCAGATGTTACTAACTTCAGTGTTTTTCCTGTACTTTCTACTTCTTCCCTAGTCAAGACTATTAGTGCTGATGGTGAGGTGGAAAATACCCCTCCCTCACTTAGTACCCCTGGAGCTCCTTCTTTAGAGAAATCTTCTGTAACTATTTCGCCTGCTGATGTTTCCAGCAAAGGTGTGATACTACCTTCTATTACTTCTGGATTGAATCAGGTAAGTTCGGATAATACTTTAGAGGATGCTGCTGCGATGTCGTTAGTAGTGGACTCGTCTCTTTCAACGCCCTCAGTGAACGTTACAAGTGACCACTCAGTACATGAACAACACGCTGCAGTATCTAGTCCGGAACTTGTTACCTCTTCTAGTGTTTCTGTTATTCCCACCACAAATTTGCCTAGTGTGATGAATGTTGAGATGGTACCTTTGGATACGTCGAAGAAAAAGAAACGCCCTCTTCTTGACAGTAAAGCTCCTAAAGTTCAGAAAGTGCTTGACTCATCTCTGTCTGATGAACCTAGTATTGCTCTCCGCACGCGATCTAAACAACTTTCGCTTCCACAGGTGCCCCCTGCATCTAATGAACATTCCTTTTCGTCCAACCAAAATGCTGAAACGCCGTCTTAATTTTTGGTTAATTTTTTTGGAGTTTAAATTTTTGCGGTGTGGTAATTTATCTGCTTCGTGCATAGGCTTTGCATTTTGTATATTACTCCCGTATGTTTTACATTTTTACTTTTCTATTTTCCATATTATGTATGGTGTTAGGATTGGTACTATAAACTTTAACGGACTTTCTTCCGCTACGAAACAGGATGCAGTTGCTGCCTTTATTAACACTAGAATGATTGATATTTTGTTTGCCCAAGAGGTTAAAATTACTGATTTACACGGTTTATATAATTATACTTTTATTAGTAATGAAACTGTAGCAGGCACAGGTACTGCACTTATTTATCGCAGTGATTTACACCTCGATGAGGTTTATAATTATCCTGATGGTCGCATTATTACTGGCAATTTGGAAACTATACACCTTTGTAATTCCTATAGTCCATCTGGCTCGCAAAACCGTATTCAACGTAATAATTTATTCAGCGATGACGTTGCTACTGCATTGCATGCTGGTACTCGATCTATTATTTGGGGAGGTGATCACAATGAAGTTCCCGGTTCTCAAGATTCCTTACAGAACCGTACCCCTTCCACTAATTTGCTTCATGTTCTTACTCAATTTGGTCTCGTGGATGTTTGGCGTCATTTTCACCCTCACGACCCGGGTTATACGTATGTTCATTCTCAAGGAGCATCTCGCATCGATGCTTTTTTCATCTCTGCATCCTTGCTTCCTCATGTTCAAAGCATAGAACTGGTCCCAGTCTGTTTTTCTGATCATCATTCTGTTATTTTAACTGTTAATTTACCTGTAACACAATATCTACGAAAATCTTTTTTTGGCATCTTAATACTAGTATTTTGTCTGATCCATCCTTTCAAGCACTTCTTCGACAAAAATGGAATGAAATAAGTAAGCAATCTTTACGTAAGCGTAACATTATGCAGTGGTGGGACTCTCGGGGTAAACCTACCCTTAGACGTCTCTGTCGAGACTATTGTCGTGAGCGAAGTAAAAACTTTCATGAGCAGTATAATTATTATTACCGACTTTTGCATGAGTACCATCTTGCTTATCAACAAGGGGCTCCTGTTTTATCACAAATTAAACAGGTGAAAGCTTTTCTGTTATCATTACATCGCACCAAGTTATCCGGTATTAGTGTGAGGAGTAAACTTATTTCGAGTCAGCCCACTGAATCTCCCGGTCTGGTTCAAGTAACTGCTGAAAGACGTCGGGGCAAACAACGGCTAATCGGTAAGATTCAAGATGAGGAGGAGGAGGTTGGGAACCAATGTTGCTCCTTGTTTTACCCGTTATTATACCCGTCTTTATAGCCGACATCCTTCTTCTCCGTGCCCTGATGATTTGTTTTCTGAGTTGACTCCCTTAGAACCTGCAGCTCAAGATGTTTTGAATGCACTTTTACTGAAATGAAATCAAGCATGTTATAATGACCACGCCAAAACATAAATCTAGTGGTGTGGATGGATTTCCTTATGAATTTTATTAAACTTTTGCTGATATTTTTATTCCTTTTTTACCGAACTTTTTAATGATTTTCGTGTCAACTTACGTTTAGGGACCTCTCTTACGCATAGTATTATCGTTTTACTTCCGAAGCAGTTTCAGTCCCCTTGTGTCACTCAGTACCGCCTATAAGTCTTACTTGCTGTGATTATAAACTTTTAACCAAGGTTCTTGCCTTTCGTTTACGTAATTTCCTCCCAAATATTTTACATTTTCCCCAATTTGGTCATGATGTCCAACACCCCCTATATTTGGCACTAGCAAATATTCGTGACACCATCGCTTTTTTTGAGCGTTATCCCACTCGCGCCACAGCAATATTAAGTACTGACTTTTCCCAGGCCTTTGATAAAATTGATCATGACTATCTTTTTCGTGTTTTGGAAGCATTACATTTGGGCACCAGTTATTTTAATATGCTCCGTGCTCTTTATCGAGATCGTACGGCACAATTGAAACTTAATGGAGCGCTTACTTCTTCATTTCGGCTTGAACGTGGTCTAATCCAAGGGTGTCCTTTATCCACCCTTTTGTATAGCATTGCAGTTATGCCTTTTATTAGTAAAATTTATCGCGAAATTGATGGCATTTGTCTTAATAAGGCGGTTCTCAAACTACAAACGTACGTTGATGATTTTAGCTTCTTTTTTCATTCTCAAAGTGACCTTGATACGATTCAATATAATTTGCACTTATTTAGTCAAGCCTCAGGTGCGACCCTCAATGTTGAGAAAACCAAATGTTATGCCTTTCCGACCAAGCACATACGTCTTTTGTTTCCCCCTTCACATCTGTTTCTTGTCATAAAATTCTTGGTATTACCTGGCATCCATCCGTTAAACATACCATCTCGGTAAATTATAATCTTGTTGTTTCTAAGTTGGTTACTTTATTCTATCAACATAAAACAAGAAATCTTACCCTTTTTGAACGTGCCACTTTTATTCAGGTTTATGCTCTTAGTCTTTTATATTTTATTATGCAACTTTTCCCGCCCTCGGTTGCTATTCTTAACAAAGTAAACAAACATATGTTATATTTTCTTTGGTATCAACATATTCTTCGGGTAAATCGCCAGGTAGTTTGCAGTCGACCTTCTGTTGGAGGCCTTGGTATCAAGGACATTGCTTTACAGGCCAGATGTCTTTTTCTTCATAGAACCTGTAAACTGCTTTGTGTTTTTAGCAATTCCTTTTCGTCACAATACATCATGCGCTGCCTGAGTCACGTGACGCTTACTGCTCCTGTCTCCGTTCATGGATGGTCACAGACCTATCCTTATTTAAAAACGGTAGTTCTCGATATTGCATATGGCCTTATCGCACGGGCTCGGCTTGAAGATATGACCGTTTCACAATTATATCAATATTATGCTTCTCCCTCTTGCGTTCCGCTTATAGTACGTAAATTTCCTAATAATAACTGGCCTCAAATTTGGCGTAACATTGGTTCCCCAGTTTTATCTTCCCCCTTACGTTCGCTTTGGTATTTATTGGTGCATAACTTATTTTTAACAAATGCACGAGCTTATACCCTGGGCATCTCCCCTGCTTCCCTCTGTCATATTTGTGGACAAACTGATACCCTCTCACATCGTCTTCATACCTGTACTAGGATATACCCCCTTTGGCAAAAATATACTCAGATTCTTGCCAGAATCCTTCGCACTAGTACCGACTATATAACTTGTGACAATATGATTTTGCGCCCCGATTTTGTTTTCTTCCCTCCAGTTAAACATAATTTTGTTGTGTGGTTGACAATTACAACGGCTGATCTCTTTCTTCATCTTTCTACGGATTTCTCCCCGGATTTATACATTTCTTGGTTATCTTATTCTCTTTTGCGTATACCTGTTCCCCAACGTCATCGCTGGTTTGCTCAGTATTATCAGGCGATCTATTATTATTATTGTTATTGTTGTTATTATTATTATTATTATTATTATTATTATTATTATTATTATTATTATTATTATTATTTGCTTTAACTACTGGTATGTTTATTTTTTGTATTTCTTGTTATTAGTTGCATTTTTCTAATTGTTATTACTGTAACTATTATGTAAGTGCTCAATAAATACTATTAAAAAAGTGGTTAGAGTTGTAGTTTTCTAATCTGGCGGCGCGGGTTCAATTCCCGTCTTCGCCGTTTGCCTTTTTTAAAATATTTCATGAAAGATAATCTCCAGTGGGAAATACAGTGATCTAGAAAACAAAGCAAGAAAAATGAATGGAGAAAACGAGTTGCAGAGTTAATTCTATCAATGGTTTTCTATTTGATATTATCCGTTAATTTCGTAGTTTATTAACACTATATTCTCCCCTTTTCTCTTTGTGTCTCAATGTGTAAAATTTCACAAATATTATAGAAATAATGAACCCTCAGTTATATTAGGAAGTTAACGGAAAATAGGAATACTTTAATACGGATAAATTCTCCAACTCTTTTGAGTGTTACCGAATTTTGCAATTTTTAATATTTACAAATAAATTACCAATAGTTAGCATTTTCGAGAATTATTTAACGAATAATGAAATCAACAATTTCTTCTTTCGAAGTAATATTACGTATGAATCAGTAGCGCCGGAACATAGAAGCTCACGGCCTGTTAGACCCCCAAAATTTCATTGGGCGTCGGGTTCTTCCTCCCAAATGATTCATCCATACTTTTAATTGATTTGCAGGTAGAACTATTGTTAATAGTTTCAAAACTCAGCGCAAAGCTTTGAGTTAGTTAAATAAATAACTTACCATATGTACCGCATAATCTATCTCTATATTATTTGATACGCGGATATGTATAGTTATTTGAACTAAGTAAACTTGTTTATATAATCATTTGAGTTAATTATAAGATTAACTAAAACCCCCGACTGTTATCTTCTCATCAACGCATCTGACATCCGTATATTTTTTTCAAGTGGCTGTGTATAGTTTTACGTGTGTACCATACAAATAAGAAGTACTGTGAGAACAAGTATGCAAAGATTCCCTTTTGTAATTTCGTCAGCCAGTGTTTTGCTCCACTTCTGCACGAAAACACTCTTTACGATTTGTGCTTTTAACAGTTGGGGGCAACTTCACGCTGCTGTGCTAGTTACTACCAGGCGTAATTAATTTTGGAGCAGGCGTAGTTGGGTTGCCTATCTCACGGATTTTGTACCTCAAGAATTTATGTGACCCTCTGTACATAAAAATACTTTAATACAGATACTTAGGGTATAGGTGCTGAAGATTTCTCTATATGAGAAATCGGTTCAGTTGCGATAGTGACATTTCTTCAGCACTTCCCAACTTGTCTTGAGCTAAAAATCCTTTTAAATGAAGGCACTCAACAACAACGAGGATTCCTCAATGTCAGCTGCATCACTTCCTGCAAAGAAGTCGCTGCCGTGATGATTTCTTCGGCACTCAAGTTGCATAGATTTGTTACAAAAGAAAAATTTGCTAAGAAATTCATTGGAGACCGCGATTCTCTTGTTCAATTCGGAAAGAAGCTTGTCAATGACCACAACAAAAGTTTCTTGACGACGATGATCTGGGTTTTCTATCTCCTTTTCATCTTCTGGTTCTGAGGATTCTGATTCATCAAAATCTTTCTTTCTTTTTCTGATGCTTTCCTATGCATTCACCATCAGTTTCAAGAACAGTCTGGACAGTCTTTAGTTTTTTCTCACCATCCATCTTATAGAACTTAAACATACCTTTCAGTTCATCCACAAATGTAATGAGAGATGTGTACCGACTCACAACTGTAGCTACAATCATATTATGGGATTGTATCTTTTCACTCACAGAATTAAATCTACTGAGAATGTCTCCCCATAAGGCTGCCATAAACGGTTTCAGGAAAAATAAATTTTCTTAAAAACTGCCGCCCCCTCTAAATTTGCCGCCTTGGTCCCGGGCCCATGCCTAAATATGGCCCTGTATATGGGCTAATTTTTAAACATTTTCTTAAAAATTACTACTATTAAAATTCTAAAATAAAATTTCGTGACCTTTTCTTTACCAAACCATAAAACTTCGTAACATTAAAAAACTAATAACAGTACCTATATTCTTCAGCACCTACCTTTATCTTATGTCTACTTTCAAAGGCTGTTCCTTGGAGCGATAAAAGGTTGGTATCTTCTTACACTTGAATAAACTGGTTAGATATGTAGGTAGTTTCGGCGATGCGATGCAATTTGCATCGCTACTGCTCAATGATGCCAGCTGAAGGACAGTCTCAAGAACGAATTTGAATGTGCATTAGACCGAATTTTCTTGCATGCGATAGAAGCGTGCTTTCCTTGAGATTTGGTAGCGTAAAAAGCTGACAATAGACATTTTCGGCGGTGAATTTTGACGTTTTATAACATAAAATTTTCTAGTCTTTACTTATATTCGTTCAGATAAAAAAAAATCGTGACCTTAAAGCTGAATTTCGTAACTTTTTCTTGACTTTCATGACCGTTTTTTTATTTCGAGACTTTTTCATGACTTTGGTGACTTTCCTGACCGAGAGACATCCTGTTATATATCGCACCCTTACTACAAAAGTGCCACAACTCAAAAAAGTTAGTTTTGAGTAAATCGCATTTCAAAATGTTGGTAATACAGTACATTCACTTTAATGTTATTCACTAGTGAAACTGGCGCTCTCATGCAGCTTCTAGATAAGCTAGGGCCATGATTCTTATATTACCGGATAGCCGACAGGCTCACTAATCCGAATATATACATAACTTAAAATTGACAATTTTTGAGTTGAGGCACTTTTGTAGTAAGGGTGCGATATGTTGTATAATTGCTTGTAAATGGACAATGCTATCTAGCGAGCTCTTAATGAACTATAGAGCAGACAGGTGCTGGTAGGTTCGAGCATAACTAGGGATGCGCACAAGTCGAGATTTAAGCCTATCTCGACTCGAAAATATATTTGCCTCGACTCGACAGTTTGTCTCGACCCGACTCGAATTCGAGTCGAGACAAAATATACGAGTTAAAATATAAGCACACATCAGCCAGAACATTATGACTACCTACCTAATTGTCAGTATGTCCACCTTTGACACGGATAACAACGGTGATGCGTCTTGGCATGGACGTAATGATCCGTTGTAGGTCGCTGGAAAGAGTTGGCACCACATGTGCACACACAGGTCACCTAATTCCCGTAAATTACGTGGAGGGAGGCGATACGCTCTGAGATTACGTTCAGTCACATCCCAGATGTGTTCGATTGGGTTCAGATCCGGCGAGTTAGGGGGCCAACACATCAGTTGGAACTCGCCTCTGTGTTCCTCGAACCACTCCATCACACTCCTGGACTTGTGACTTGGAGCATTATCTTGTCGAAAAATGCCACTACCGTTGGGAAACATGGTCGTCATGAAGGGGTGTACGTGGTCTGCAAGTAGTGTGCGATACACCTCGGCCGTCATGGTGCCTTGATCGAGCTCCACTAGACACATGGATGCATAAGCGTAACCTTGGCCCATATGGTTGGGCGGGGAACAAAACGTTCGTGCACACACACACACACACATTATATATATATATATATATATATATATATATATATATATATATATATATATATATATATATATATATATATATCAATATATACCGTCCCACGATTATGCCCGTTAAGCTAAGGGAGAGGGATGATTAAGGCAAGTGAATGTTGATGGAAGAACTGGTGGAATGAAATGTGGAAGGAAACGAAAGTACCCCGAGGAAACCAACGGACACGAAGTTGTGCATCACAAACTTGCTTGGCCGGGAATAGAAACAGGAACTCTAAGCATCAGAGGTAAGCGCTCTACCACTGAGCCACCCTGCCCCTATATATATATATTTGTACTGATTTTAACGAATTACTCAGAATGATCAGTGTGTGCAAGAGTAAAAGAAATTGTTAATATTGAAATACTAAAAAGTCTCAGAATAATTGTATTTGATTGCTGAAATTTATGTTTCTACTGCAATGCGAAGTGATTATTTTGGTTAGAATAATTAAATCCTTCAATAAAACTTTTGAATATTATACTTTTTGTTCACTAAAATCTTAATTTCAGTATCATCTTATTGAACACTAAATCATAAAGATTAATGAAGTGAAAGAAAATAGTTTTTATGAAACAGTATAATATGGAAATTGTTGCCATTGTCCAACTTATTTTAGATTTATATGAACTTTTGCTCTTAAATTTAAACTACCTTCCTTCTTGCTTTGTACCGAACGAAGGAGGTAACATGCTGAACGTCATGGAGGGTGTTTCCTGTCTTTAACCATGTTTATTATTCTTCATCTTTTGCATTTTTTCGTTTTGCATATTAAATTTTGGTCCTACGGGCGATCGTTAGGTCGTGTCTAGTTGTAGTGTTAAATCCAGCTTTGCACAGGATACATGCATATAAGGTACAAAATTTCTTGGGTTGGCATAGAAAAATGTACGATGTATGAGAATGTATCTTGGATAGATGGATAGTAAATCCTGATTTCATTTTATAGTGTGTAGATTCAATGGCAGTCTTGTGTTTCTGAGATGATGAGTTGTTGCTCTTTTTGTCTATAATTTTAATATAATAATAATAATAATAATAATATAATGGTGGTGGTGGTGCTCAGTCAACCCCAGCAATGTGAGCTGCTTGTGTTGGTCTTATCTGATCATAATTTAATTGACTGGAGTGTGTTTGGTCTATTTTGGATTTACTTTGAGAAACTAACGATGGTACTTTATGTATTTTCAATTACATATTATTTATTTTTTATATGTGAGAGAAATACTTAGCAAATCATAAATGACATGGCGTTACTGACTGATACAGCTAACGATGATTACATGTCTATTGCGCTCTTTTTGTGTTAACCTTTCTCTTACTTTGTGATAATAGATATGTAGAATTTGTTAAAAGTAAAATTCTTATTTAAAAAATATGTACAACCTTGCCGTACGTAAGTAAGTTATTGAAAAATTGTACTAGTTCTTTCAAAAATTGGGGGGAAAATATGCCGAATTGCTGTAGAGTTACATTGAAATTGAGAAGTCTCGGCTGTCCCTGCCACCTAGCGGCCATTTTTTTGTTTTTGTCGTACGCTATAAATCGTTCTTTCGACAGGCAGTATAAGGAGCGAGCGAGAGGAGTGACTCCAGCGGGCGGTGATCTAGTTTTACTGTAGACATAAGACAATTCTTAAAATAATAACTTTCATGCGTATCCTTTTTACCAGTTTTATCCACCGAAGCTTACTTTCCACACTTTTGTGCACGAGGCAGTTATTGTTGTTTTCATCATATCACGACTCCCGCGCAAATAAAACCCGCGCGTTCAAACCAACTATGTTGCCCTATTGCACCACCTATTGGATGTTCTTTCCGATGCCTAGCTTAACTCCCGGCAGGAAACCGTACTAGCTATCGCTAATGACGTCATGAGAGTTGTCTTGGACCATAGTTGGATGCCTGGACTATATTTATGGGAAATGACGGTATGTTTTTTTATTATTGAAAATAAAACTTCACAGGTTTTGTTTACAACACCATGTTTCGCATCCATACAGCACCGCAGGAATTTCAGTGGAGAAAAAGATATTCAAGTGACAATTAGCTCGCATTTTCTTTACTGTTTATGCACTCTGCTGTTCTCTTGGAGATATCAGTAAAAGTGTTGGATGAGTATCCGTTTGGGCAACGACACGCCGATGTTCTCTCGTGCTTCACAGCGTAAGCGTGAATAGCCATGAATCATCGGAAATGAATTTTCTAAAAGGAATTCCAAACTTTTGAATATATATAGGGTAATTTTGAGTAGGCCTAATAGGCACATTAAAAGCAAAATGATATAGAAATATAATTTGACAGAAACGTGAAATATCTTGTCTAGAGTTCAATCTGTTGGTTAAGTTACTTTTAAAATGTATCGCGTTACTTTGTCATGAACTTTTCCTTATATACAGTATATGACAAGTTATACTAGGTGATAGTTGTTACTTACAGTATATAACTCATAGTCGGTTCGGACGTAGCGTGCTATTTGTAGCTCTAGATGTAGCGGCGCTACAAGTCTAAACCTGTAGCTTGTAGCTGTAACTGAACTACATATTTTATAGTGTGTGGCGAATTTTGCACTAAAGCTACAAATAAAACTTTTCCAGGACGCAAAAATATTACCTGCGTGCAGTTAGCCCCCCCCCCCTCATGCTAAATTTAAAATTATTTTTATGTCAATCGTTTGATCATCGTTTGATCAGGTATGATCAACAATTTTTAACGTTTGATCAGCTTTACTAACATAAATATAAGCGATATTTAGTAGGGGGGCTAACTACACGCTAGCTCCCCCTTCACGTCAGATTCGAAATTTTTTGATGTCAATCGTTTGATCATCGTTTGATCAGGTTTGATCAACAATTTTCAACAGGTTTGATCAACTTTAGTAACAGAGATATAAGGGTTCCAAAATGCGGGGCCAGCCCCCCTCCACCTCCGATTCGACTTTTTCTTATGTCAATCGTTTGATCATCGTTTGATCAGGTATGATCAACAATTTTTAACGTTTGATCAGCTTTACTAACATAATTATAAGCGATATTTAGTAGGGGGGGCTAACTACACGCTAGCTCCCCCTTCACGTCAGATTCGAATTTTTTTATGTCAATCGTTTGATCAGATTTGATCAACAATTTTCAACGTTTGATCAACTTTAGTAACAGAGGTATAAGGGTTCCAAAATGGGGGGCCAGCCCCCCCTTCACCTCCGATTCGACTTTTCTTATGTCAATCGTTTGATCATCGTTTGATCAGGTATGATCAACAATTTTTAACGTTTGATCAGCTTTACTAACATAAATATAAGCGATATTTAGTAGGGGGGCTAACTACACGCTAGCCCCCCTTCACGTCAGATTGGAAATTTTTTGATGTCAATCGTTTGATCAGGTTTGATCAACAATTTTCAACGTTTGATCAACTTTAGTAACAGAGATATAAGGGTTCCAAAATGGGGGGCCAGCCCCCCTTCACCTCCGATTCGACTTTTTCTTATGTCAATCGTTTGATCAGGTATGATCAGCAATTTTTAACGTTTGATCAGCTTTATTAACATAAATATAAGCGATATTTAGTAGGGGGGGCTAACTACACGCTAGCCCCCCTTCACGACAGATCCGAATTTTTTTGATGTCAATCGTTTGATCAGGTATGATCAACAATTTTTAAGTTTGATCAGCTTCACTAACATAAATATAAGCGATATTTAGTAGGGGGGCTAACTACACGCTAGCCCCCCTTCACTTGCGATTCGAAATTTTTTGATGTCAATCGTTTGATCAGGTATGATCAACAATTTTCCACGTTTGATCAAGTATACTAACAGATATAAGGGTTACAAAATTGGCGGGCAGCCCCCTTCACCTCCGATTCGACCTTTTCTTATGTCAAACGTTTGATCATAATTTGATCAGGTATGATCAACAATTTTTAACGCTTGATCAGCTTTACTAACATATATATAAGCTATTCTTAGTAGGGGGCTAACTACACGCTAGCCCCCCCCCCCTTCACCTCCGATTCGATATATTTCGACGCCAATCGTTTGATCAGGTTTAATCAACAATTCTCAACGTGTGATAAACTTTAGTAACATATATAAGGGTTATAAAATGGGGTGTCAGCCCCCCTACACCTCTGATTCGATATTTTCTAATGTCAATCGTTTAATCTTCGTTTGATCAGGTATGATCAACAATTTTTAACGTTTGATCAACTTTACTAACAGAGCTATAAAAGTGAGATAAGTTTGAGAAAGAAACAATGATAAATTGCCACCTACCAGGGGAAACATTCGGTTATCTACCCAGCGACGCAAATCTGTATTCAACATAGGGTAGGGGGGGAGTGACGGATAAGACCGTTAGCAATTTTTTTTTAAGATGTTTAAAATATTTATGAAGTTGAAAAACTATGCTGTGGAGTATCAGAAATCTAGAATTCTCTTTAGGGATGCACACGAGACAAGATATGTTTCTGTCTCGTCTCGAAATTGTTCTGTCAAAGTGATGTCTCGACTCGAAAAACGTATATTTTTCTATTGGAAGAGCCGTGTCTTTACTCGAATTTTGTCAGGAAATTCCTGTCTCGACTCATCTCGTGCGCATCTCGAATTGTCTTCAACATTGGGAGACCTGCAGGGAAAGATTTGAGGCTATTCTGAGAGGACATAAATTTCTTCTCACTTTCCTTTTTGGTAATCGGACACAAATAATCATATTTTCCCCCAAAACACATTTCAAATCGAATTATTGGGGGACAGTTCCCCTCAGTTCCAAGATTGGAGGGGACTCATCCCCCCAGAGTTTCGCCAGTGTATCTACCTATGCAGAAAATTAAAGTAAATCGGAATTCTGTATGCTAAGAGGATGGACCAATAAAATTCTCTTCCCTGAAGGAAAATGAGTGCAGAAAGTTGGAGAGTATAAATTCTCTTCTTTTCGTTTCAAGTGATTCAAATAGCGTGTTGTTTCACAACAATGAGACAAAGGGAGTCAAGATAGGTATGTAAAACTAACATGAAAAGTTTTTTTTTTTTTTTTTTTTTTTTTTAACTCTCTTGGACCATGGAGTAGTGTAGAAACTCCTGAATCAGCAACATCAAATAACAGCTGAAGCATCTTCATGCATCAATTTACGGTAAGTACCGTATTGTGATCTTTCGTGTACAGTCGGAAACAATAATAAGTAAAGGTGGAGATATAAGAAACTGACTGTACATCTACTCTTGCTTACTTCTTACTTATTTCTGTACAATTTCCTTGTGTGGACTGCTAACAAACTTTAAACCTTTAGATACTTGTGTGCCAAGGACGTAGACATTTCGAGACTTTAGGCGACAAATATTTCGGCGTCGCTTGCCCCCCCCCCCCCTTCGGTGCCTTCACCTAGACGAAACTTACACCTTTCTTAGTATCTGTTAATAATTATGTTTGCAAGTTTCTACAAACATTAGAAATTATATACAAAAATACATATTATCTTTGCTATTTTATTTCAAAACTTAACTTTCATATTGATGTATGTAATTTATATCAGATTGCACTACTGTAATACAAAAGCAATGCCGAAGGCGTTATTCAGAGTTATATATTTTTATGCATTTTGTACTTTTAAAGATTTTACATAAACATTATTCTTCTCGTGCTAAACCGAGTACTTGTACCAATATATATATATAGGTATATAGTGTATTATAATTTATACATTATGTTAAGTGTGGCAAGTGCAAACCATCATATCTTTCACTTACGAGCCGCCACCGCTATCAATTTTACTTTCTTCACTACCTAGAACATTGTTGAGCTTGCTTGGAAAGAACTAAAATATATTTAATTGTTATTTATTTGTAACGGTGTTCGTCTGACGGCATTTTCTTTGATAAGGACACCAGTGACCGCCATGACGTACAAACCAGCTGCAGGTTCCCGTGTAAGCTATTTTTAAAATACCTGTATATATGATAAACATTTTTCGAAGGCAAAAGTAAGGTTACTTTTTTGAAGAGATCAGAGGTGTAGACAGCAGGTTTAAGTAGGAGGGGCCCTTCGTTTTTGAAGAGGGACCAGCTACAATGTATAAAACAAAAAAACAAACAAAAAAAAACGTGTTGCAGTTAGTGTTTTTTGAGACCTGAAAAATCGGAAAATTTTTGTTTCCTTCCGGAAAAGTAAAAACACTGTTATTTAGATTATTATTATTATTATTATTATTATTATTATTATTATTATTATTATTATTATTATTCCTTTTTCTCCATAAATTATGTTCCAGGTAGTTTTTATTATGTTTCATCAAGAACTACTGAACCGGACCAAACATTATACCTTTGTGTATAACTATTTCGATTTAAACCCTTGGACACACAACCTATCTATAAAGGTTACCAAGAAAGTTATATCGCTTTTTCACCCACCACCTTCGAACATCGATGTATTACCTCTGCTAAGACTACCTGGAAGATTAAAGGTAGTCCCCATCAGCATCGACAACGATCTTCTGCGAACGTTCTGGGAGACCATGGATTCCATCGCGGTAGAACTTCGTGGAGCGTGAAGCGAAGAAGATATCAAGTGAATTTTGTATCTCTACTAGGGATTTGAACTGGTATCCTCTAAGGTGACTGTCCAAGGGATGGAACAGGTGATAATCGTACGGTGCAATGTCCGGGTAGTATAGCCTATGCAATAATGTTTCCCATTCAAGGCGTAGAATGGTGTCCCGGGTCATCCTTACCACGTGGGGCTTAGCGTTATCCTGTAACAGGAGGACCCGTTTGCGATTCAAAACTGCAGGCTCCACATCTTTGAGTTTTCCTTGGACACGGCTCAACTGCTGACAGTACACAGTTGCATTGATGCTCTGACCAAGTGGTAGCAGTTTAAGATGCACAATGCAGCGAGCACTCCACCCAACACACAAGAGAACTTTCTTCTGGTGCAGTGCTGGTTTCGACTGTTTTGGAACAGGTTCATGGATGCTAACCAATGATGGCGGCACCGTGGAGCTTCGTACAGGTCCCACTTATCACATGTCAACACCCTGTCGAGAAATGGCTCCTTCCTCAAACGAGACAACAAAAAAACACAGGTGGTATCTGTTTGCGTTGCCTTCTGGCCCGGAGTTTAATCATGTGGGATCCATCGACCCAACTTGTAGTGTTTCCACAGTTGATGGAGGTGCTGCCGAATGATTTCTTCACTCACATTGAATTGTAGTCCCAGTTCCTCACACGTCTGGCACTGTTAGCCTAAATTGCTGCTTGCAGATCTTCATTTTGTACATGTGTTGGTCTTCCGGCATGTGATGCGTCTTCGAGTGTTTCGTCACCGTCCTTAAACTTGTTAAACTATCACTGCACTATCCGCGTAGTCACGACACCCTCACAAAAGGCCTGGCATATCTTCTACTTCACTGCAGCGTCATTTGACCCCAGTTTGAACTCGTACAGCATACACGCCCTTATGATTCTGTGGAGGTCCCATATTCACTCTGTCCTTACGCAAGTTCACGGAATAACTGAACTGTCACAACCAGTTAGTACGTTGGATATACCCACACCAACAACTGACCTTCGCCTTATCTCCATTTGCATTGAACTCACGGTGTGAGGGCCAATGGATCACATACCTCCACAAAAAGGGACAGAACATCTTGGCTACCTTTATACATAAGACTGATCTTTGGAATTGCACTTAATTTCTTTAAGATTTCCTGACAAAAATATTTATTTATTATTCGTCACTAAAACACATAATTATTTTATTAACAGCTATATATCCTGTTACACATCAATAGCATTAAAAAGAGCGAATGAAATCCGAACTGAAAAAAAAAACGTTATTTTCCACCAAATTTTCCATCTGATAAAAAAAATTAAAAAACACTAGTTACATATAAAAAATATATAATATCGTTAATAATTAGTTTAGTGCCGTTATTTAATGGTAGTATTTGAAGTACCTTGTTAAAACATTTGACTTCAAACTGTCAAATATGAATCGCAGTAAATTGAAGACTTCGGGGCGAAAACCCGTCAAGTCCAAAAAGTGAGAGTGTAAAGGGGATAGCTTCACAAGGTTTTCTCGCCATCGGATTTTCTTCAAACTTGGCACATACTAGATCGAAAATAAATACACACTTTTTTGTTTCTTTCGAGAAATAAGTTAAGGAGGCCAAACGGCCCCTTTTCAAAAAGGGCCTCCTTGGTTAAAAGGGCCACATTAAAGAAATGAAACTCTGCCGATGGAAAGATGACTTAAAAATAGGAAATACGTGTTTTGTCGTTTTTGCGAGAATAGAGTTGTAGAGGGCAATGGCCCTCTTCGAAATGATAAAGGACACAACCCTTAGGAAATTGGATTTCCGTGGAATTGCTTGAAAACGTGATATGTTCTAGATGTTATGTTCCTAAGAAAACGTCTCAATAGGCACAACCACAAATCACTGATCGTTTGGCCACTTTTTTGAAAACAGCCGAATATAACCACATTCTGAATTTTGGTAAAGTGACTAAAGCCGTGATGTGTTGTAGATATTGTGATCCTGAGAAAAATCTTAATAGGCATAACCACCAATCATTGATCGTTTGGCCACTCAGGACCACTTTTTTGAAAGCAGCCGAAGATAGTGATATTGTGGATTTCGATGAAAATGACTGAAACTGTCATATGTTCTAGATGTTGTGATCCTGAGAAAAAGTCTGAACAAACCAAGAAGCACAACCACCAATAACTGACTGGTTACTACAGGGTCGCCTTTTTGGAAAAAGAAGGTAACGGTATTCTGGATTTCGGTGGAATTGCTTGTAACCGTGATATGTTGTAGATATTATGACCCTGAGGAAAAGTCTTCACGGGCACAACTACCACTCACTGACCATTTGGCTGCTACGAGACCACTGTTTTGAAAGCAACCGAAAATAGTGATCTTGTGGATTTCGGTGAAAATGACTGAAACTTTGTTATATTGTATATCTTGTGATCCTGAGAAAAGGTTTTAATGGACACAACCACTAATCACTGACCGTTTGACCACTAGGAGGACACACTTTTGAAAGCAGCCGAGCCGAAGATAGTGATGTTCTGGATTTCGGTCAAAATGACAGAAACCGTGATATGTTGTAGATCTTGTCATCCTGAGAAAAAGTCTCAATGGATACAACCACAAATCACTAATCGTTTGGTCACTACAGGGCTACTTTCTTGAAAACAGCTGAGTACAACGATGTTCTGGATTAAGATTGAGTAAGACTAAGATATGTTGAAGATCTTATCATGAGAAAAAGTCTTAATGGACACAACTATCGAATTATGACCGTTTGGCCACTACAGGCTCAGATTTCTTTTAAAACAGCCGAGTATAATGACATTTTTTATTTCAGTGTAAATGAATGAAACTGTGATACGTTGTAAGTCGTGATCCTGGGAAAAAATGTCTAGGACATTCTAGAGTTTTCCTTTGTCTCGCAAAATGAGCATCTGAATGTTATCTACCGGTATGCTTAAATAGTATTGGCCGCTACTCTCCCATCCCTTTTTCGGGTTGTGAGATAATTTAGAACTTTTCATGATTTTATACAACTCTACCAGAATTCCAGGTATCCTTACCTTATTCTGTTTTTAAAAATGTGGCCCCGTAGTTGCTAAATGGTCACTGATTGGTGTTTGTGTCCATTAAGACTTTTTCTCAGGATCACAATATCTACAACATATCACGATTTCAAGCAATGCCACCGACTTCCAGAATAACGTTACCTTCTGCTGTTTTCAAAAAAGTGGTCCTGTAGTGGCCAAACGGTCAGTGGTTGCTGGCTGTGCTTATTGAGACATTTTCTCTGGATCACAGCATTTACAACATATCAGAGTTTCAGTCATTTTGATTGAAATCCACAATATCAGGATATTCGGCTGCTTTTAAAAACGTGGCCCTGCAGTGATCAAACGATCAGTGATTTGTGGTTATATCCGTTAAGACTTATTCTCAGGATCACAATATCTACAGCATATCACGGTTTTAGTCATTTTTACCGAAATCCAGAATGTCGTTATCATCGGTTGTTTTAAAAAAAGTGGCCTTGTAGTGGCCAAACGGTCAGTGATTTGTGGTTGTGTCCATTGAGACTTTTTCTCAGAAACATGATATCTACAACATATCACGGTTTCAAGCAGTTCCACGAAAATCCGATTTCCGTAAGGATTGTGCGGGGTCCTTTGTGATTTCGAATTGGGCATTGGCCCTATAACCCTTTCTCGCAAAAACGACAAAACCGGTATTCCCTACTTTGAAGTCATCTTTGCACGGGCAGAGTTTAGTTTCTTTAAAGTGGCCCTTTTAATCAAGGGGACCATTTTTTGAAAAGGGGCCCTTTGCCCCCTTCAACCTATTTCCCGAAAGAAACAAAAAATGCGTGTCGATTTATTTTCGGTCTTGTATATATGTGCCAAGTTTGAAGGAAATCTGATGAAGAGAAACGGAAAATTATTATTTATATATAAACATTAAAGCTGTCGTTTGGGGGGAGGAAGTCATTTGGGGGGCTGTCCCCATTGAGAGCCCTCCGTGGCTACACCCCTGGAAGAGATAAAAAAAAATCAATGCAAGCCGTTCTCATTGTCATGGCACCCACGCAGGGGGCTCCTCACACCCTTTTTTATGCTAGTCACTTTGACCCAGGTGGATGAAACAAAGATCAGCAGTGTGTCAGAAATATAAACATCTAGAACCGAAAATAATAATAATAAATACAAATTTCCACTTGTAGAATGCAATAATTCCGCGTGAGTCGATGAATGCTTTAACATTGTAATTGAATCTGGAACACTATCACAAAATCATTCGTGCATCGTTACTGGTTCTTAGTGCAACAACCCCTAACGTTAGTGTTCATTGGTGTAGGTGCTACAAGTAAAATATCATTGGGGTCATGATGAACTTGCCCACACTTCAAGCACTAATGAAAAAAATTGTGCCATTCGTTAGTGCATCATTAGTACTTCTAGAAAAAAAAATAACAGTTTGTATGGAATTTGATATTTCTGAAATTGCCCCCCCCCCACACACACAAAAAAATCTTGAATAAATCCCAAAATATGGTAAAGCTAACATTAGTGCTCAGTGCGTTTAAGAAAACTAACGATGCACTTACGATTGCCGTTAACCCATGTAACCTATCTATGTCAGTTAGTATGAAATTTGATATTTCTGAAGTCGGACCACCCACTGAAAATCTTGAATATATCCCACAATAGGGTAATACTAACCTTAGTGCTTAGTGCGTTTTAGTGCACTAATAATGCACTAATGATGTGATAAGTTTGGTGAAATCTGTCTGCATAAAGACGGGTGGCGAGCAAACTTCATATGAAGAAAGACCCCACCAAAAATTTTCAAAAACTCGTAAACTCTGATAGCACTAACGTTAGTTTTTAGTGCACTAATGTGCTCTAACGATGCACTTCCGATGGACGACGTTTGGTGTAATTTGGGAGAGGTGAGGGGCCAACATCAGACACGTAAGTTGATGGTTTGTTCATGGTAGATTGCGTAAGTTTAAGGTCAATTTTCTCGAAATACTGGCAGGCCATAATTTTTTTAAAAAGTTGTGCAAAAGTGTACAAAATTCATACATTATTTTTGTTTACATCGGTATGAAGATTCCGCACTCCAAGTTGATGATTGAGTTCGAAATTTTAGAGCTAATTTTCTGGAAACACAGGGGTGAACAAAATTATTTGAGTTTAGTTGATTTTGAATTTAATGTCCTTTCAGCAGCGAGGCTATATGAGGCGGGACCTACTGATTAACGTGGAATCCGAACCACATGAGCTCCCGCTGGGAATCGAACGCAGATCTCCCACACCAAAGGCGCGTACGCTACCGCTTAGCCACGGAGGAGCTCACAAAATTATTTGAATGCTGTACAAAATTTTACGGGACAGGTACAATCTTATTTGCTTAGTATATGTCTGATATTGACAACCAGCACTCCAAGTTGATGGTTTGCTTATGGCAGAAACCACAACTTTAAGGCCATTTTTTTTTTCGAAATACAGGGGTATACAAATTTTTTAAAAGGTGTACAAAAGTGTACAAAATTCGTAGATTATTTTTGTCTACTTAAATCTTCGATATGAACACTCCGTACTCCAACATGATCGTTGAGTTCGAAACTTTGACGGTAATTTTCTCGAAACACAGAAGTGTACAAAATTATTTTAAAGGTGTACAAAATTGTACGAAATTCGCATATTATTTTTAGCTACCTAAATCTCAAATCTGGTGATTCCGCACTCGAACGTCAAGTTGGAGTGAGGAATTTTGATCGCAAATTTCTGGAAACACATGGGTGTACAAATGTTTTTAAAAGATGTACGAAATGTGTACAAAATTATGAACAGGTTTAATATGTGATTTGCCGATTCCGGACTCCAAGTTGACGGACCTTTATTAAACGTTTAATAGTGTTTATATATTTAATTCGATTATATACGTCACGCATTTCTTTACTTTTAAAGATTTTGCATAAATATTATTCTTACTTGCGAAGCCCAGCATTTCAGCCAAAGGGTATTTATGTAATTGTTCCCTTTCTATTACACATTCTTGTTTCATTGTTTGAAAATACACTTAATAGTTGTTTATTTCTAGCAGTGTTACAAGTCTCTGTACTAAAGTTAATCAAACCTTGGCAATTGTTGTTCAAATCTGAATAAACGTAGATAAAACAACTGATATAAGAAAACACCAAATCGGAGGTGTAAGGGAAGGGGCTGGCGCCCCATTTATTTAACCCTTCTTTCTCTGTTAGTAAAATTCGTCAAACTTTATTTCAACGTTTGATCAGCTTTAGTAACAGAGATATAAGGGTTCCAAAATGGGGGGCCAGCCCCCCTTCACCTCCGATTCGACTTTTTCTTATGTCAATCGTTTGATCAGGTATGATCAACAATTTTTAACGTTTGATCAGCTTTACTAACATAAATATAAGCGATATTTAGTAGGGGGGGCTAACTACACGCTAGCCCCCCTTCACGTCAGATTCGAAATTTTTTGATGTCAATCGTTTGATCAGGTTTGATCAACAATTTTCAACGTTTGATCAACTTTAGTAACAGAGATATAAGGGTTCCAAAATGGGGGGCCAGCCCCCCTTCACCTCCGATTCGACTTTTTCTTATGTCAATCGTTTGATCAGGTATGATCGACAATTTTTAACGTTTGATCAACTTTACTAACAGAGATATAAGAGTTATAAAGTGCGGGACCAGCCCCCCCTTTACCTCCGATTCGATCTTTTCTTATATCAATCGTTTGATCCGGTTTGATCAACAATTTTTAGTGTTGATCAGCGTTACTAACATAAATTTAAGCAATTTTTAGTAGGGGGCTAATTACACTACTCCCCCTTCACCTCCGACTCGATCTTTTCCTATGTCAATCGTTTGGTCATCGTTTTATCAGGTGTGATCAACAATTTTTAACGTTTCATCATCGTTACTAATATAAATATAAGCTATTGACATAAAAAAATTTCGAATCTGACGTGAAGGGGGGGCTAGCGTGTAGTTAGCCCCCCCTACTAAATATCGCTTATATTTATGTTAGTAAAGCTGATCAAACGTTAAAAATTGTTGGTCATACCTGATCAAACGATTGACATAAGAAAAGTCGAATCGGAGGTGAAGGGGGGGCTGGCCCCCCATTTTGGAACCCTTATATCTCTGTTACTAAAGTTGATCAAACGTTGAAAATTGTTGATCAAACCTGATCAAACGATTGACATCAAAAAATTTCGAATCTGACGTGAAGGGGGGCTAGCGTGTAGTTAGCCCCCCTACTAAATATCGCTTATATTTATGTTAGTAAAGCTGATAAAACGTTAAAAATGGTTGATCATACCTGATCAAACGATTGACATAAGAAAAAGTCGAATCGGAGGTGAAGGGGGGGCTGGCCTCCCATTTTGGAACCCTTATATCTCTGTTACTAAAGTTGATCAAACCTGTTGAAAATTGTTGATCAAACCTGATCAAACGATGATCCAAAGGATTGACATAAAAAAAAATTCGAATCTGACGTGAAGGGGGGCCAGCGTGTAGTTAGCCCCCCCTACTAAATATCGCTTATATTTATGTTAGTAAAGCTGATCAAACGTTAAAAATTGTTGATCATACCTAATCAAACGATGATCAAACGATTGACATAAAAATAAATTTAAATTTAGCATGAGGGGGGCTAACTGCACGCAGGTAAAATATTTTGTAACTCCACAACATTTCCTCACAATTTTTAGTACATTTTTTATATGATGATAGGGAGAAAATACGATTGTTTTCTTATTTTTGTCTCCAATTATTTTGCAAAATTTTCTGAAATAAATTGCGTACTGACGATCGGTCAAACGGATAGTAATGACTCTTAAAATAGACCTACATGCCATTCTAGCAGCGAAAGCATATACATTTTTTGGGGGGTGGAGAGGTAATATATACAGGGTGGGCCATTTTAATCAATCCACGGAAATATCTGAAAAATGATAAAACAGAAGAAATGTTTGAAGTACACGTTATATATTGCTAAGGGGGAAAACCAATTCCGTCAAAAGTACCCCTTCCCGTCCCCCGTAAATGGGGGTAACTTTGAAATGTCAAATGGGAACATGGGTCGAGTAATACCTCGCTCGAAAGGTCTTGGAAAACTAAGTAACGCTGTACCAAAATATGTTTCATATGGAGCACCAGTTTCAAAATGGCCGCCATGATATGGTTCGGAAACTCCAGTACCCGTAGTATGAAAACCATGGAAGGTAAATGAATGGAACAAAATTGAAATACGTAAATATTATAGGGCATATCGAATGATGTGATCCCTGCGATCCCACCGGCCTCCCTGAAGGGGTCTTGTGGGCTAACTTCAAAATTTAATGTCCGACCGGACAACGGTTCGCACGTACGCTTCACCTACCCAATGCTGTTTGGAAGGCAGACTTCATGGATAGAGAACTGCTGCACTGAGTTAATGCGGATGGCCACATTTACATTTTGATTAACTATTAGCACTCATGTCATATTGTGAGCTTGAGGGAGGAAACGGTGTGTGTGTATATCCCCGAAATGCTTTCCGAATAACCAGCACGCATTGCATAAAAGTTTCTGTGGCGATGGAGATTAGTAAATTCACACGTTTGTAAGTTCCAGCAACTGCATTATTCGACTTCTTTCGTATAACGTTCCTTCTGTTTTCGCATCAAATCATACTCAGCCATACAGATATGCGTTACCATTCAAATAAAATTTCACCTTTTTTTAGTCACTACAGCGTCATTCTTACAAACAAATGTTTCAACCACACCATACCTATTTGTAGCGTAGCCCTTAATTAACGAATTAAAGTAGAGTTCTCATTTGAACTTTCACAGTTACTTTGCACCCCACTCACATACAGAGCGCAAGGAGAGATTATTTTGCAGGACTTGGATTTTTCTCTATACATTATGGTAATTTTACTACGCCTCCGTGGCTTTCCTATTTAATTTTCGTTATTTTCATTTATCTCTAACCGTGGGCACTAGACGTTTTCTTAGACACAGTCACCATGTCTTGGCGATCATTTTGAAAACGGTGTCTCATGTCGAAAATATTCTTACAGAAGCTGTTTGATATTCATTTGTCTATGTAACGTGTTGTTACTCGCTTCAAATTGCTATTTGAAATTTTCAAGTTGGCCCTTGGAGTCACCCCGACAACCTCTCGATGTGCCTTACGTCAGTTACCTACTCCAATTTTTCTTCTGTTGATTTATCTCCAATCGCTACTGTGGGTACTAAACCTTTTCTCTGACACGGATACTATGTTTCGGCGGCCTTTTGAGAACACTGCCATTTCACCTCAATCGTTTTCTCCTGCAAGATGTTTGATTTTGCAAGATTTATCGAACGAGGTACCACTCGACTCATGTTACTATTTGAAATTTTGAAGTTAGCCCCCAAGACCCCTTCAGGGAGGCCACTGGGATCACAGGGACCACACCATTCGATATGCCCCATGATATTTACGTATTTCAATTTTGTTCCATTCATTTACCTTCCATGGTTTTCATACTACGGGTACTGGAGTTTCCGAACCATATCATGGCGGCCATTTTCAAAACTGGTGCTCCATATGAAACATATTTTGGTACAGCGTTACTTAGTTTTCCAAGACCTTTCGAACGAGGTATTACTTGACCCATATTCCCATTTGACATTTCAGTTACCCCCCGTTACCCCCATTTACGGGGGGCGGGAAGGGGTACTTTTGGCGGAATTGGTTTTCCCCCTTAGCAATATATAACGTGTACGTCAAACATTTCTTCTATGTTTTATCATTTTTCAGATATTTCCGTGGATTGATTAAAATGGCCCACCATGTATATATATACTTTAAAAAGAGCAGACAAAATGCATACTTTACTGTGAAATGCAAATTGACAGACAAAGCTTTTAGGTAATATTTTAACCAAACTTTTAATTTCAGTTACGCATGTAGATGCCATGACATATATTATAATGCATGATGCCAAGTAAACTGTATTTATGACAAGAGCTTAAGTAGCGGATACGTTTCTGGAAAACTAGCTAATACTAGTAGCGAGCTACAATTTTTATCATGTAGCTGTAGAGCAGCTACTTTTGAAAAGTAACTTTCCGATCGCTGCTCATACTAAAATAATGTTGGCAAATGGTGAATATATTGTATACTTGCCTTCTACGTGTGCCCCTCGGGTCTACTCTAGGCGATCTTGTTTTCCTCGATTTCAACAAGCGATAGAAGGAAATTTATCACTTTTCTCAGTTGGTTTTCTGTATGCTCAGAAAACTGTTAAAGTTAAGGAGGGTCATAACCAAAGAAGGGGCATGGAAACCATGGCCCTATTCACCTGAACCGATGAAAACTACTAAACACTTCTTAAATCGATTAATTCTTTACGATTGCTATGCAAAAACTTTATCGAGTTGGAAATGGTGGTGTCAACCGGTCGGCTCGAGCCCTGAGCCACCGACGCAGCTTGAACTCCGGCTCGGTTCAACTGAGCCAACAGTTCGAGCCGGGACGATTGGAATGAGCAGTTGGTTCGGTTCGGCTCGGCTCAGGTGAGCCATTGGCTAGAACCGGATCGGTTGAGATGAGCTACCGGCTCAGCTAGGCTTAGGTGAGCCATCGGCTCGATCCTGCTCGGTTGGGGTGATCCATCAGCAAGGTAAGCCATTGGCTCGAGCCGGCTGTTGGAATGAACCATCGGCTCGAGCCGGCACAGTTGGATGAGCTGTTGGTTCGGCTCACTTTTCAGTTCGGTTCGGTGGTAACTGAGCCGGAAGCCGAGCTGCTCTAGCTATTGACAACACTACTACTTGGAACCTGAAAAACACCGATTTGAAAGCAGTAGACAACGTATCTCATCTGCACTCGCAAAATACTCATGAGAGATTGTTCGGAGTAAGATGATGACCAATGTTTCATGAAACTGAGGGTATTCTTGTGAGATAGACTCTAGCGAACTGTGATACTATTGAGAGCTATTAAGACGTTTAATAAAAAATGTGAGATCGTCGTGAAAACCTATCTAAAATGGCTCTGATACACCAAGATAACAACATACAGTCCATAGGTGTAACGGTAACTTAGATTTTTCTGGGGGGGAGCATTAAGACACGTATTAGGGTCCCATAGAAAAGTTGTTTTTCTAATTCTTGGGCCCCCATTTCCATCTTTCTCTTACTCTTTATGGACCCCCGGAGCCTGTGGTTCCTCCCGCACAGGAAGGTCTACGGTTCCATTAGTTGCGCCCCTGAGCCCGTTTCACACATGATAAATTAATTAAGGGGACAATATTGACAAATCTCAAAGCCATACTGATACATATTATTTCTAGGGCACCTAATAGTAAAAATTTTTTACTGAATGAGCCCCAGACTCATTTTTGTTTTATTTACGTTTTGTGTGCTGTTCTGTTTATATAATGTAGTGAATCTGAGTTGATTGATTTTTAGTTATAGCGTCCCGTTCAGCAGCGAGGCTATATGAGACGTGGACCTACTGATTAACGTGGAATCCGAACCACATGAGCTCCCGCCGGGAATCGAACCCGGGTCTCCCACGCCAAAGGCGCGTACGCTAACCGCTTAGCCACGAGGGAGCTCATATAGTGAATCTGTTTGATGCTTCATTTATACTTTCATCTTCGTATTGTATATGGAGTAAAAAAGAAATGTCTTAACATGGGTTCCCATCGAACGGCGGAGAGCTTCTCTAGAAGGGGCAGTTGCCTGATGCCCCCAAGTTACGACCCTGAGTGTAACAACAAATTGGTAAGAAATAAAATGGCTCCCCAAATTTAGTACCCTAAAACCTTTTTTCTATTTCCTACTTATAATAATAATAATAGACCCAATAATAATAATATATTTGATTTTGAGTTTAGGGTCCCTTTCAGCAGCGAGGCTATATGAGAAGTGAACCTACAGCTTAACGTAAGCCCCAAACCACATAAACTCCCGCCGGGAATTGATCCGGGTCTCCCACGCTAAAGAAGCGTATAATAATAAGAAGAATATGAACTGCGTTCTGGTAGTGGTGAAGGAGGTATTAGGGCTAATAGTGATCTTTTGGACACTAGAACTCCGGATTTATTTTGAGGTTTACGAAAATCTTACGGATCGATGCAAGTAATTTGCACTAGGAAGGAATCACCATGGGATATATAGAAAAGGTTTTACACCTGTACACCTTCTTCTTTTTGGATAAATTAGAAAGTTGTGCATCACCTCCGTGTAATACATATACTACAGGGTGCGGCACGTAAAACCGGCCCGTCGTAATATTCTGGTATGTTGTGTTTTTGGCAACACTTAAATAATCTACCTTCCTACCAAGAGATGGTGTGTCGAGGTCGGGTCGACTTACGTGACCTGCAGCAGTCACGTGCAGCCGCAGCCAGTGAAACTTGTCGAAACCAGTTGAGAAAAAGGCCTCGTTGTGTTAAGCCGGGTGAGTGTCAGTGTGTAATAATGCCGTATTCGATACCCGAGCGTGTTGCCATTGTTGAAGGGTTCATTCTCACTGGATCTTTTGTGAAAACAAAGAATTTGTTTCGGGAGAAATTTCCAGGACGTTCTGTGCCAGCAAAAAGCACCATTCAGGAATTGATTGAAAAATGGTGGCGTACGGGATCGGTTCAAAATGCTCCCAGGAACAGACGACCATCTGTCTGCACACCTGAATTAAAGATGCAGGTGGAGGAGATAATGACAAGAAGTCCTCGAAAGTCAACCAGGAGATTGAGTCAACAGGTTCATGCGAGTGAGAGAAGTTGCAGACGTGTTTTAAGGGGACTGAAGTTAAACCGTACCGGATAAGTGTTGTGCAAGAACTGAAGGAGCCTGACCTGCAGAAGAGGGTGCATTTCTGTTCATGGCTGTTGAGCAATGTTGCCAGTGGTTTCTTGGATCCACTAATGCTCATCATGTGACGAGGCGTGGTTCCACCTGTCTGGGTACGTAAATTCCCAAAACAACCGGTATTGGTCGACAGAAAATCCACACGCAATCCACCAAGTACCCTTGCATGATGAGAAGATTGGTATTTGGTGTGCCATTTCCGCCACACGCGTTATTGGGCGCATATTCTTTGAGACGAGTGAACAGTGACGTGTATATGGGAATCCTGGAGGAGTTTTATACACACTTGACCGAAGAGGAGCGTCAGTCATGTTACTTTCAGCAGGACGGTGCAACATGCCACACATCAGCTGCATCATTGTCCCTTGTGCATGATATGTTTACACCAGAGAGGACAATCAGCAAAGGCTTGTGGCCTCCTCGGTCACCAGACTTGTCCACGTGTGACTTTTACTTATGGGGACTGTTAAAGGGAAGAGTATACGAAACAAATCCACACACAATTGAAGAACTCAAGACCAGGATCCAGGATGTCACCAATAGCATTACAACCACTGCCTTCTACATCCGTTCGCTCCCTCTAAGCTGCCTGCTCAATCAGCCAAAAAAATGTGTGTACCTTTCATCACGAATTCGCCACTAGGTGGCAGGTCCTACCATGGCATCCTACCGTTTGACAGTCAATCCTGTAGCGTTGCAGTTTGACATTTGTACGTATACAATACATGTTAATAGAAAGAATGTAAAGAAATCTAAATGGTTTGCGTAAAAGATATAATATGCGGTAGTCATTGAAGAAGTAGACAAAAAAATATTTGTTCAAATAGAAACACATTTATCTATTGATATTACGGCTGAGGCACAAAAATGAAAATACGCTCAATCATATATTGGCCTAAATAGAATATATATAATTTTATGCTTTCGTGTGAAGGAACTCTGATGCTATAAGCAAGAGTGCCGATCCTGGGGGGCGGGGGCCCGGCCCCCAGCATTGTACTTATGAATATGCGATATTCGGTATAATTTGAATGCAATTTGTCTTAAAATCCTCATATATGTCTTCTGCATCTGAATGGCCCCCTTCCAAATTTACTGAGAAATCGGCGCCATTAACTATAAGAGTAATTATACAGGGTGGTTCAAAAGTAGGTATACGCCTACACCCCTGTATTGATCAGGTATACCCTCTAACATTCTAGCTTATAGGTTCATTTGTTTCGGCTGTTTCGAGCTTAAGATAGAAGTACAAAGACATTAAGAATAAATAATAAAGAAACCTTATGGATAGCAATAAGAAATGATATAAAAAGCAATGGGTTGATCAGTAAGTTACTGTATACCTACTTTTGGGCCACCCTCTCTATCTATCTATCTATCTATCTATCTATCTATCTATATATATATATATATATATATATATATATATATATATATATATATATATATATATATCATAAGGAAGTTTAAACCCCAACACTAGTCATTACTAATACCAATGTGAAACACAAAGAATTGTACCTTTTCTAATAAACTTTGGGTTATCGCAAACCACACCACAACATGTTATATAGATTTTTTTACTCTAAGCCAAATTGTATATTGTTTTAATATTAAAATTAGTGTTGCCCACGATACGAGACAGCAACCGTCTATGAGAAACGAGATGACAAAGCTGTCTCACAATATAGCAACAGCTTCTTGAGATGAAGTAGCTTAAATCTTGTCTCGAGAGCAACAATATCCAAAATATACAAGTGAGTATCGTTTCTGACTGTGAAACTACAGAAGACTTCCAAGCTATGCAAATTGAATACTATATTGAAGACATGGAGTATATTCTTGGGACTGAATCGATTACTGAGAAACGTTTCGCAAAATCTCTTATCATTTTTTCTATATGAAAATCAACATTGAAACTGGACGTAGTACTGAATTTCTTCAACTTCCAGTTTTACTAAAATATAGGGGTGCAGATTTTATTTCCCTGAGACCATGAATCAATTTCCGAAAACAGTTTGTGGCTATCTATCACCGTTTTGAGTTATAAGCTTTACCGTTGAAACCGGAAGTGGTCGATTTCAACCACTTCCGGCTTAAGTAGAAGGCAGTCCAAGGAGATGGAAAATATTCCAGGGACACTGAATCGATTCCCGAAAACTGCATGTCGATAGCTCTTGCCGTTTTTGCTCTGATACCTGTCAACCGAAGGACATAGCCGTTGTATAAGACTGCCAACACTTATACATAGTATAGTTTGGAAGTCTTAATACTGGAGATCTTTTTCATTTTATAACTCTCGTCAATATACCTCATTGTTCAACTCATCAAATGTGGAGTATACAGTTCGTATATGGAACTGCCAAAGCCTTGAGGAAAAAACGGAAAATCTAGTATCCCTCATGTATACCCCTATTAATGTTCTTACGTAGTTCATTATCGGATATTTCATGAAATAACACTCCATTGTATTCCAATTTGCCTTTTCTTGCTTTGCAGTATGATTCCCAACAATATAAGACCATTTTCTTTTCTAAACTATTGGAAAAGCGTGGTCATTCCTATGCAAACCACAAAGATTTACTCACAGAAAATGGGCAGTACGTGCTGCACTCTAGCGTCGAAATTAGAAAACAAGCGTTAACGCGGGAGGCAATGGTTTTTGAAAAGAATGAACAGGTAGGTAAGTGAATCGAGGAGGCGGTGATAACAACACAAGAACTGACAAGGGTATATATGAATCTCCTCAATCGTGCTCACATGTGTGTTGAAGTGGGCGGAGGACACTTTCAGCACCTGCTGTGAAGGTGAGTAGTCATATTCAATACATTACATTTCATTTATGTGTTGTAGTTAATCATATTCAATACATTTCATTTTATGTGTTCACTTTACGTGCCGCACCCTGTATAAAAGCGTACGGCAAAAATACATGAAAAATTACAAAATGAAAAAAAGTAAGAGCATCGAGTCGGACTCGAACCAGGTTCAAAAGTACTAAATCCGCACAAAAAGCAAGAACTTAGCTCGCATGGCTATCGAAACAACTATGAAATTCCATTCCTATTTCATGAATAGAGACCGAATTTCTTAAGTTCTCTCTCCTTTTCTTAAAACGAATATTGTGGTCGAAAAGCGTGTGTGATTTACTTACAACCAAGTTTTCAGCATTTACCAAGTACTATGATGTTCTAAATGTATCATTACATTAAGTTATAGAAAGACAACTGAGTATTCCAAACAGCAAACTGTGAGCTGTGTTGAGAAGTCTCTTTTTTTTCACTTCCCCTACCATTACGTCGACTGTGATGTTGCCAAACCTACAATTTTAAGGAACTTAGAAAAATTCGGGCATGCAGTTATATTTTGGAGAAGTGTACATTTATACATACCTGTTTGCCTTGTACCCTTATATACTTTGTAACTTGAGAAAATAGTTACAAATAAAATAGTAACAAAGGTTCACCACCCTAAAGAAGTGACATGACTTCCATGAGGCTACCTAAATTAAATATACAAACCAATGGCGTATTTACGATTTTGTTTCGGGGGAGGGGAGCTTTGCCTGAAAATATGAAAATTCTACAAGATATTTCATATACTTTACTATAATAAGTAAGATTTCGGGCGGTGCTTAAGCCCGGAAGCCCCCTACATACGCCACTGATACAGACTATCAAAACGTATATTTTAGAATCTATCTATTAAAATGCTCCAATAGCAATAGAGAGCGACTGAGCTCCAACCTATAACTTTAGTTTTCAAATCTTTGATTTACGGTTATTTGTGATTTCACGTTTATAACAAAGACAAATATTCTTAAAAAGGTGTCCTCTAAATAAATTACTTAAAGGTATCTTTTTCACAAATTTTATCGTTTTCAATTATTGTTCAAAGACTTTGCATTTTAATAAGCCTTCTCCGAAATGCAAATGAATTGTGCTGCCATCTTTGGAGTTTTTTAATCTATGGTGCCTTCCATCTCAATTCAGGCAGAGCATGTACCATCACCATCTCAGATATTGTTGAAACTTTTTTTTATAGCAACTAGACATGTTTTTAAGAGACCCATATTTTTTTGTTTTGTCGAAAAAAAATTTCCCGCCAAGTAATGGGCCATCAAAGACGGGGAGTACAATTTATGAATTGTAAAAGACATGGAAAATGGTCAACTTCGGAGCCCCACCATTCAGCTATGGAGACAGGTAGAGTTATAATTCTTGTTGTGGTATGTACATAGGGATATAAATAAACTATATTTTATTGTAGTTCGGTTTGCGCATGCGTACCTTTTTGTACATAAATTAACAAATGAACGTCAATTTATCTGAAAAGTCGAAGTTTGCGAATTTTTTTCGAGCACTTCCGGTTCGAATTTTAAAATTCTGTTTTCACGGTTGGTAAGACCTAGTTACCCGCTTTCCGAAAAAAAAAATAATGTATCGCTTCTGTGTGCAATCGTTTTGTCGCAAAAAATTCGAGAAATTGTAAAATTCTCAAAAATCGCCATTTTTGGGTGCCATTTTCTCGAAAACACCATCTTTTAAAATTCTGAAATTTTGTCTGATGGTTTAGCTTTACATGAATAATAAACACACCAAATACCATTCTCGACCAATGCTTCATGAATTAACTACAGCCTTTTGAAGTTACTGAAGTTTCGTTAACTTTGATATCACAGTTAGCAACACTGGAAACAATAAAAATGCAATGATTTGATGATGTTTGTGGTTCACATTAATTAAATGAAGAATAAAAGGTTTCCCTGACTGTTTTTTTATTATTTTGATCAAAAAAGCGCTCTGAAATAGTAAAATGAGCCTCCCCCCTTCTCCGTTTTCTTAAACCGAAGTAATCTGAAATGGAAATTACGATTACGAAACACACAAATTTTAAGTTTACTTAAAATGGCCATCCAATAAATAGCCTGAACTATTACCTCAGTGATGACTTGGAATGATCCAGACAGACTCAATTAAGTGCAATGTCATTACAGTGATCGAAAAAGGACAAAAAATTAAAAAAAAAAAAAAATAGAAACAATTTCTTACGCGTTCCATCAAAGAAATTTACGGACTTTCTTTTAAACAGAACAATCTCAGCATAAGAATGGGTCCCTCGGAATTTTATAGTATTCGACTAAAGTGGGTCAGTCTGCAACCTGCTAGGGAAGTGTGTGTGTGTGTGTATTGTGCAAATTTTAAATTATCTGCTACTGCGTTGCAACAAATCAAAGGTGCAACCTGCATTGAAGCTGTCATGAGTGACCTATTTCCTTTAGTAGTATGATCCGCTGAAAATGACAGCTGTCTTCTTCAAGAATGTAGTGAGTGTCCTGGAATGAAAGGAATAAGTGTGGAGTCTTTGATCCTGCTGAAAATGAAAGTGTTACATACGCCATATGGGAAAACAATGATCTCGTTAAAAAAAAACTCTGCCACTTTCCGTTTTCGTATCGTACATTGCTGTTTTAACTGTAAGAATTGTAATTCATGACTACATCAAGAAAATCCAAAGAGAATTAATTGCTACCGAAAAGCATCGTATAAAATTTCAAGATACAAATTCTATTTTACTTCATGTGAATAAGAAACTGGACTGTTATTCTGCAAAGTGAAATCCAGTTATATCACCGGAATATGGAACAACTGACAGTTTTGTTGTAATAAGCGACGACAAAACACACGATTCAGCTCATGTACTCATAGCCATAGATAAGATTCTAAAAATACTCGAAGAAAAGCGAAAATATAGGTTATAGAAAAAGGTTCGAATACGTGGAAATAAGTGTCTACAATTTCCCAAACCGTGACAGTGATTTATGATGGTGCTGCATCCCACTTTAAAAATCGCTTTCAGATGTTCGAGATGCAGACAGGTCCGATAAAGCAGTGGTTTTGCAGTGAAACCGGCCATGCTAGGGTCTCCTCAACAGTATTGGGGGGGGGGGGATTGTAAAGAATGTGGCAACCTTAGGAAAAAACAGATACACAGTATTAAAACCGCAGAATTCGTGAGTATAGTGCAAGTACAAACTCCGGGTATTACTCTCGTTTTGTTGCCTGGAACTGAATTCGACAACTTCTGGAATAGTTAGGTGGCTTAGTGAAAAAATTGTGCAAAATGTGATACCAACATGCCACTTTCAGGGATGATGTGTAATTCACATTGAAATGGCTGTGCTGAAAGTGCTAGGGGACTGGCTCACAGGGAGTGGATGGGCAGAACTTCTTTCAGAATCAGAGGTCCTCACTTCTGGTAAAGCTGAGCAGTGTCTTCGAGGTATTCATGTTAAAAGAACGAGATATGCACACGAGGTTACATACGCAACACTTTATCTACTTCTAAGACAAGCATATCAAAATAGTTTGTCTACAAAAAGTGATAAGCAACCGACTTTTGAGGAGTGGATTACAGTTCGCCTGAACGAATCCTACCAGTTCAAATACTGGTACACAGTGTTTCAGCTGCAGTCTTTACTGTTCCTTCTTCTCCACAGCAATCGAGCAGCAAATTTTGAAATGTTCATCCTTTCACTAAAGTTGTTGTGCCCATGGATGTTTTCTACTGATCACACACATTATGCGAGGTGGATGCCAGTTTTCATCAAAACTTTGGAAGAATTAAGGACAAAACACCCATCTATTTACGAGGAGTTTCGGCAAGGGGGATTTGTTGGCTCTACAAGTGGACGTCCCTACACATGTATGTCGCATGATCACATGCATGAACAGTGTAATAAAGATCTGAAGGGTGATGGGGGCGCCGTTGGGTTGTTTGACAATCCCGGAGCTCTGTTGAAGTGGTTCTTTTCTGGACCCGTTATCATGAACCTGGTTCATCAGTTTGAGAATGACAGTGGTATATGCAGCACCATAAATGACGACATCGAAGTCCACCATGAAGACACGCCATCCGCTAACAAGCGATTCTTTCAAAACGTTAAAAACCTAATGGACGTATTCCAGCGAGATGATCGAAATCCATTCACTCAAGAAGATAATGTGCTTTTCTCTCTATCGAATGGAATTGTAGCCGATGATGACGCAGTACGTTGTGTTTGTATTGCTGAACCCCTCGGCAAAGATCAATACCAAAATTACGTGAAGGATCGCCTTGTAGAACGTAAAAAGTTAATTTACGACAAAATTCCCAGGAACAACCTTCTTCCATTTGATCGACCTGTACGAAAAGTAACAAAAGGACAGCAGAAAGTGACAATCCTAAAAAACGACTGTGCTCTATTTAGCCGCCTATTCATAGCATGTCAGACACGAGAAAGCGACCTCTCTGACTTTTTCACACATGAAAACCTTGAGTTTCCTCCATCACTATCAGAAGATGGAACTCTCCGCAAAGCCAAACAATCTGACATCACATGCTTAGAAAATTGTGGAGATTCTCAACACGTGGAGCCAATCGCTACATGCATAATTGTGGATGGACCAGCGATCGTCCACATGCTGAAACCGCTCCCCCAGCAGACATTCAAAGAATACAGAGACACAATATTTTATCCCTATATTGCAGCGATGTTATCCAAGTTTGAAAGAGTAGATGTTATCTTCGACGTTTACTTGCAGCGTAGCTTGAAACTGAGCGAGCGGAAAAAGCGTGGTAGTGGACCACGAGTAAAGGTAAGCGGATCAGCACGTATTCCTAGAAACTGGTCTATTTTCCTACAAAACGCCGAGAATAAATCAGACCTTTTCAGATATCTTGCTAGTGGTGTGAGTGAAATTGAAATACCACAAGAGAAGAGTATTATCTTCTCCAATGGTTGTGAAGTATCTTGTAATTCCAGTCTTGATCTCTCTTTTCTTTCTCCCTGTGAACACGAGGAAGCTGACACACGCATGTTACTGCATGCAAGTCATGCCAGTCAGCACGGCCATAGCTCGATTATGGTCCGAACAGTCGATTCTGATGTGGTAATTGCCGCTCATGCATTTAACGAACTAAAGCTACAGTCTCTCTGGATTGAGTATGGTGTTGGAAAAAATCACAGGTACCTTCCCATCCATCAGTACGTGGATAATCTTGGAATAAATATGTGTATTGGCCTTATTTTCTTACACGCATTCACTGGTTGCGATAACACCTCAGCCTTTGCAGGACGTGGGAAGAAAACCGCATGGGATGTCTGGCGGAAAAATCCTGACATTAATAAAGCATTTATGGAGTTGTCTTCTTCTCCACCTAGTATTTCGCCATCTGCTTTCGAGAAAGTTCAACAATTTACAGTTCTTTGGTATGACCGCAATAGCACTACCCAAACTGTAAATGAATGTAGGAAATTTCTAGTGACAAAGAAGAGCCGAACAATTGAGAGTGTGCCCCCTACAGAAGCAGCACTTTTTGAACACACCAAACGTGCAGTTTTACAAGCTGGTTACATATGGTCGCAGTGGTATAAACCAGTTCCCATTATTCCAGATCCTCAACATTGGGGCTGGAAAGAAGTGAATGATGAGTATGAACCTTTTTGGACTCAGCTGCCAGATGCATCAAAACACTGCCAGGAGCTTGTGCAATGTGGTTGTAAAACACTATGCACTCATTCGTGTAAATGTGCAAATCTGACACTTAAGTGTACAGCACTTTGTGCTTGTGATGGTCAATGTTCTTACTAAAAAAGAACACTGTTGAAGTGCTTCAGACTCAATAATTCTTATCATAGCTGCAAATTAAGTTTTTCTCTTACGTACGTACCCGTTATTTCTGAAAGCGGCATGTTGGTAACATATTTTCCAGGATTCTGAGACATCTACCTGCAATCTGGCATCTTTTGACAATATGTTATTTTTATAGTATTCCACTTAGCATTACCAAAAATTAAATATCTCCGTTAGTTTTAAAGATAAAGCAATGATATAGGTGTCGTTTGAAAGCTCTTGAAATGCGGGATTTTGATTATTTCAAAGTGTTTTTGTGAATTCCTACTCGTTTCATAGTTATTCACCGTTAAACGCAAGAATTGTTTTCGAGTAATGCTTTCTTTTTACTTTGAGACGCCATTTTTAAAAATGGCGGCCATATAAATAAGACATTTTCTACATAATTCAAGATCTGGAATATGTTCTCACAAATAAAGCACGAACGAAGTTTCTATGTTGAACGGTAGCCAAGTTATTACTTTTTTTATTTAAGGAAATTAATTCAGCTGGCGGCCATGTTGATGACGTCATACCAGGCAAACCACGCCCCCAGAAGTTTGGGTCTATATCCATATTTTGTCCTTACATAAGTACACATCACCCCTGAAAGTGGCATGTTGGTATCACATTTTGCACGATTCGGCATTATATTGACGTTAAGCCACCTAACTAGAAGAAAGAAAGAAGAGGCAGAAAAAAAAGCAAGAATGGAAAAGTATGCGACCGGTAACTGGTATTCAACGAAGTCACCTTTGGCTTTCGGAAAATGGCGAAGTTTTTATGGCAGTAACGGGTCACCATAAACTAACTTCATGCTTCCCCCAAAATCGAGCTTCTGCAATTAAAAGTGTAGATTTAAGAAGTCTGCAAAAAGGAACTTTTGTTACATACATATGCGCAAAGGCGCCGATTTCTCTGTAGATTAGGGGGGGCGGGGCGGAATTCAGATGCAGAAGGTATATATATGAGGATTTTAAGACAAATTGCATTCAAATTATGCCAAATATTGTATATTCATAAATACAATAGCGGTCCCACATCAGTTTTGGGGGCTCCGGTCCCCCCCCAGGATCGGCGCCCTTGCATATACTTATAACCAGTGGTGCGTAGGAAAATTATGAATTACGTACAGTTGAAGTGCTGTTTATGCTTCCACATGGACTTTCAGCAGGGTGCAGGTTTCCAGAAGAGCATAAGAGAAGTGAAAATAAGTGTTTTGTGATCATCGACAATGTGCTACGCAGGGGCGCATCCAGAACGAACTTTAGGGGGGGGGGTGTAATACTGCTACTTAGAGCTACTTTTAAGAGCTCCAAACTCTGGAATGGGTTTTATTTATATGTAAAATAAGAAAGTTTCTCCTGGGAGGGCGATCGACTCCTTGGATCCACCTCTGGACGAGTTGTGAGTGTACTACTGCTATTAACGAAGAAGACACCAAGCAAGCAAATGACTGGTCCATGTAAAAAAAAGTGAAATTTTGCTTCCGAAGACCATTTTAAGTAAGTGAACTTAAAATTTGTGTTTTGAATCGTGATTCCCATCTCAGATTACTTCGTTTAAAAAAAAAAAAAAACGGAGAAGGGGGAGGCTCATTTTATTATTTCAGAGCGCTTTTTTGATCAAAATAATAAAAAACCAGTCAGGAAAACCTTTTATTCTTCATTTAATTAATGTGAACCACAATCATCATCAAATCATTGCATTTTTATTGTTTCCAGTGTTGCTAACTGTGATATCAAAGTTTACGAAACTTCAGTAACTTCAAAAGGCTGTAGTTAATTCATGAAGCATTGATCGAGAATGGTATTTGGTGTGTTTATTATTCATGTAAAGCTAAACCATCAGACAAAATTTCAGAATTTTAAAAGATGGTGTTTTCGAGAAAATGGCACCCAAAAATGGCGATTTTTGAGAATTTTACAATTTCTCGAATTTTTTGCGACAAAACGATTGCACACAGAAGCGATACAATTTTTTTTTTTTTTCGGAAAGCGGGTAACTAGGTCTTACCAACCGTGAAAACAGAATTTTAAAATTCGAACCGGAAGTGCTCGAAAAAAAATTCGCAAACTTCGACTTTTCAGATAAATTGACGATCATTTGTTAATTTATGTACAAAAAGGTACGCATGCGCAAACCGAACTACAATAAAATATAGTTTATTTATATCCCTATGTACATACCACAACACGAATTATAGCTCTACCTGTCTCCATAGCTGAATGGTGGGGCTCCGAAGTTGACCATTTTCCATGTCTTTTACAATTCATAAATTGTACTCCCCGTCTTTGATGGCCCATTACTTGGCGGGAAAATTTTTTTTCGACAAAACAAAAAAATATGGGTCTCTTAAAAACATGTCTAGTTGCTATAAAAAAAAAGTTTCAACAATATCTGAGATGGTGATGGTACAATTTTATTTTATTTTATTCTTTTTTTTTGCCTGAGTTGAAATGGAAGGCACCCTATACGTTTGTGGACGTTTGTATGTGTGTGGCAAATCCTTTCGACAGTGAGATCTCGGAAACTACAAACTCTAGAAAGATGACGTTTTCACTCATCGACTGGAAATTTTGCGTAGATTGTCCAGACTGTCTAATTCAATATTTAAAAAAAAAAAAAAAAAAAAACATGGCCATTATTTATTTATTTATTACATTTTTACGGGTACATTGCAAGTGTTGATTTTTTTTTTAAAAAAAAGCATCATATCCTACCTATTATACATTCCAACACCTGCATATCTCTCAGGTGTTTGTTTTATGGCCAAATTATAATGAAAAACGGATAACCATTTTTCCAGTTTAAGTTGAATCTTTATTGTTTGGAGTGTTTTGCCCAATGAACACCATATATATAACTGACATTATAATTGATTGTATGTGTAATGTATTAGCTTATTTTAAAACGTATAAAACGATTATCATGCCTCTTTTGCTGTATGGTTGCGAAATATGGTCTCTTACTCGGAACGAAGAACATAGATTGAAAGTATTTGAGAACAAGATCCTGAGACGAATATTCGGGCCCAAGAGAAACGGGAATGGCCGAATCTTCCGAGGAACTACATAATTTATACGGTTTATCCAAAATTGGTAGGGTCACCAAATATAGGAAGCTCAGGTGGACAGGTCATGTAGCCAGGATGAAAGAAAGTAGAACGCTTTCAAAATCTTAACTGGAAGACCAGCCGGAAAGCGACCATTAAGAAGACGTAAGCGCAGATGGGACGACAATATTAAGATGGATCTAGCAGAGATAGGAATACAAAGTAGAAACTGGATCCAATTGGCTAAGGATAGAAGTCAGTGGAGAGCTTTTGTGAACGCGGCATTGAACTTCCGGGTTCCATAGGCCATAGAGTTACTTAGTTTATGTATTTCCTTATTACATACTATATGCAAGAAGAAAGTAAACACAGATTACACATGAATAAAAAACTCCACCCGGAAGTACGCTCATATCTTGCAAACGGTACGAGATATTGAAAAAGTGATCAAAAAAATTTCCCCTTTACGGTATCTCTTGCCGATTTTTACCAAGACTTCTTTTACTTGTGTCTGCAAAGGATATGTACAGATGTGAGGAATAACAAGGAGATTCATGCTCATATATGAATGATGAGCTGTGTAAAGAGCGCAGATTCAGCTAGTTAAAATGTAAGATTCTACATCTTTAAAGAAATATTATATATTGGACTAAGAAACTTAATTTCAACTGGCTATCGTGTAAATTTAATAAGCATTAACAAACTAGCATTTTTTTAAAGATCCAGACTTTCTTTACATAGTAGTACGTTTTATTGTTCACAAAATCGTTAATATCTTCAGTGTGTCTCAAACATAAATCAATATCAAAAAGGGCTACAATTACTTGAACTTTCGTGAACATAAAAAAAATCTAATTAACGAAGTACATATACAATAAAATAATAATTGGTAAAATATTAGTAGCCTATGCATTCTCGGAACGTTGTAATATGGTGTAAGGAAAACCCCCAGGTTTACAAAGAGATGGAGAGAAACCCATCACACGTGATGGTGTGGGCTGAAATGAATGCAACACACATTTTTGGCCCTTACTTCCTCGGAGACAATGTTAATGGGCATTCTTACCTGGAGATGCTTAATGAATGGTTGGTGCTTCAAGTGGAGGAAAATGGTATCAAAGACACTGTTGTCATACAGCAGGATGGAGCACCAGCGCACTTTACGATTCACGTGCGCAATTACCTGAATCAGACGTTCCTGGCAGCTGGATTGGAAGAGGTTGTGCATCTTCAACTCCCTTTGCATGGCCTCCAAGAAGTCCCTGACGACACCAGACAATGCTCTCTGGGGTTTCATAAAGCGACAAGAAACACTCGATATCGCACAACACAGGAATTACGAGCAGCTGTGGAACACGTCTTCACCCTCGTGACTCTGGAGTATCTCCGCAAAACATCTGAGAGAACTTAATGCAGAATTCAGCTGCGTTACGATATGGATGGTAATCATACCGACGTTTATGACTCTTAGACTACCGATGTTTATGACTTCAAGGTAACTGTGTAGACATTCCACCATAACTAGCACTATACTGTTGAAATTAAAGGGAGGGGGTACGGCCACTTCCGGACCACCCTGTACATCTAATAGTAAATACGGAATTTCTTGCATTGACACATGCAACGTAAACACTGCAAGTTATTAATCACTTTTAAGTTATGATCTATTAGGAGACTTATGAACTACGCTGCATATTACCTGCTATACAATTCCTGGTTTTTATGTTCATTCTTTTTTTTTATACAATTTATTGACTAACAAATTACATTTCTGTCTGCGAAATTCACTTTTACTACTTACTGTATTCATTCTCCGTGACAAAAATATCAGCGGACTAAACTACATTTGTACGTTCCTACCTGAGTTTGCACAAGTCACACTACATACCAGGACAAAATAATGGAAATCCCATAACAAGACGAACCCATTACGCATTTCTTTCTTTACCACTATCATACTCGTATTTTCTATGTTACGTAGAAAACACGAGTATAAAAGTAAACTTTATTTGGCATTGACTATTACATAGTTATGCACACAGCAGTAAGCAGGAATAGAACTTATATCACATTACAACGAAATGGAATTAAAAGCTCAACACACACATTATTGTAACTAACTTACTTCATTTTTCCACAAACACACATCCCATTCATCACTGAATACTGTATCACAAACTCACAACCACTTTTTTACTTACAGTCAATACTCACACTTTGTTCTTGTTTACAATTCTCAATGAACATTTCTGTCCTTTGTTATGAGGCAGAGGGTTTTTTGGGTTTCATCATCTGTGCCGCCATGTCTTCTCTGTCAATGCCAAGCATCTGTAATTCTTCATCTGTTATTTCTGGAAATGCCTTCCTCTTAGATGCTGTAGTCGTAGGAGCTGGGGAAGGTGAGGGTTGTGTTGAGGATGCAGAGTTTGACTGAGCATCAGAAATAGCTGTAGTTAAGGTAGTGCTCTTACCACTACTACTAGAGGCAGCAGCAACACTGGTAGTGGTAGTAGTAGTAGTAGTGGTACTCTGAGACTTTTTAGACGCCACCTTCTTTCTTGGTGGGGTTATCTTAGGAGGTGGAGGAGGCATCACTGGCCTAGGAGCAGGTGGTCGTACCAAGGGAGGAGCTACAGGCCTGGGTCCAAGTAACCGAGGAGGCGGTGGCGGAGAAATTCGTGGACGTTGTGGTGGTGGTGGAGTTGGAAGCAATGGAGCTCTTGTCATTGCTTGCCTTATGCTCGCTGATAACATTCCCTGAGGTGCTACAACATGCGCCACTTGGGTAGTAATCCCAAGAGAGGGAGGCCTAGGTACAGGAGCTGTAGTACTTACTTGTTTGATACTGGCTACTGGAGAAGGAGTTGCTAATGATTGAGATGATGTTTGAGGCTGTGAGTTTGGAAATAACATACTTAACGTCTGCTGAAAAGCTACAGGAAGATCTTTGGTTGAAGCAACTGGAGATGATACAGTCGTCAAATCAGTTGTTTTAGCTTTCTTTGCCTCCGGTTGAACGTTTGTTACTTTCAACGTTTCCGCTTGTTTGATCATTGCAGCTTTAGTTTTGATAGCTGTAGGGGTGTTGTGTACCGAAACTGGAGATTTCGTTTTATCACTTTGAATAAGTCCAAAGGTTACATTTTTCAATCGTTCTTCCCTTATTTCTGTTTTAGGTTCTGTAACTACTTTAGTCACTGGGGCGACGGTGATCTTTTTCTTTGCTTGATGCTTCAAAATCGGCATTCTTCCAATAAACGGAAGTTTAGGTTTCAATCCATCATTAGATGAAACTGCAGCAGGTCTTTTAAAAACCCCATCTGAATTTTTGTTCTTATTCTCTGTATTTTCGCTATCTAACGAGCTCTTTTTCGTCTTCGATTCATAATTTCTTTCTTTACTCGACTCACTGTCCGATCTTGTGCGACTACTCAACTTCTCCACTTGTACATCATATGGAGTAACATCAAACCTACTTCTTCGTTCTTTTTTCTCATCTTCCTGTTTATTTTTTAATCTATCTTTGATATTTGTAAGTAACAACTTCTCATTTTCTGTTATCGTGTCTGGCTTTTTAAACATCCATTCCTGTATACTAATATCATCGGAGGAGTTTGATCGCACAGACGGCGGCTCAACTCTCTCTTTTTTCTCTTCTGGTTCAGGGGAATCCCACCGAGATTTCGGCTGCTCAACAGGATAAGCCCAAAAAGGTTTCGAAGCTTCTTTTTTCCTCATTGAAACACGAATACTTTTTGAGGAATTCGTAGCATTTTCATCGATATCACTGTCTTCTTCACTAGAACTAATATTAGTCTTGTAATCAGAGGACTTTGAAAACAACCTTGACTCACCAGAATGGTGACTATGAGAGCTTCCATGACTTGGTGAATCACTCCTACTAGATGAACTTCTTTTCTCTCTTGATGAAGAATGATTCTCACGTTTTGAGTACTCGCTTCTTGAATATGATTCCTCATGTCTCCTGGAAGAACTATAATCCCGATGACGACTACTTTCATGTTCTTTATCTCTTGATTTTTCTCTTTCTCCTCTTCTTTCAGAACTTTTCTCGCTATCCTTGTATCTACTAATTTTTTCTCTTTCCGCGGACGATCTATCAGTCTCTTTTTCAGAGTCCTTACTTTTTGATTTACTTTTGCTATCTTTATCTTGATCTGATTTTGTATCTACAACCTTCGCTTTATCCTTTTCCTTCATCACTTTTTTATATTTCTGTTCTTCTTCTGAGGATAATTTAGCAATTTCCTTTGCTACCTCTCTAGCCTTCTCTCTAGCTTGTTGTACAGGTGTTTTCTCACTGTCATCTACTACAACGAGATCCGGTAGTTCGCTTTCTGAATCTCGAGCTTTTCTTTCGAATCGTAAACTTTTCTGTCGAATCTTATCTCTTTGATACTCCATAGCTTTCTCACGATTTGCAAGCCAGTCTGTTTCCCAATGTGGATTTTTTTCTACAAATTTCTGTAAAAGAAAGTACATGTTGTTGAAGTAACTATGACCCAAATGAAGTTTCATTTCTCAGATAGATAACTACATCAATACACTATTTACATACAGTATGGTATATTATACTTCTTTGTAATTTTTTTAAATAACATGAACAGCATAAACTATTAAAAAGTAAAAAGGAAAAAGTTAATGCATTGGTAGTCACTTGTTATTTGTCTTAAAGGTCATCTTGTTTATGCAAGGGGAAGAACTGACCATCCTACCCTTTCTCCACAGTCATGGTGCTGTTTAGCTTTGCTAGGTCAGAGCTTAGAATCTGCATTTGGGCAGTACCCCGCATTCACATAAATAGAAATATAAGTCAAATAACACTATATACCAGGTGTTCTACAAATAGTGCCTACGGACTAAAGAGCACTACTCTACAAGTCAAAGCGAAAAATTTATACAGGGTGTTCCAAAACAACACTGACAACGTTTGGGAGATGATTCCTGACACCAAGATAAGACAAAAAGTATAGACCAACCTAGGTGCACAGATGCTTCCTTTCGGAGTTATAGGTTTCCGAAAACATAAAAAAAAATGACATTTAAAGATCCTTAGCTCCAAAACTATGGAACCTACCGAAGTCGGGTCAAGACTTCACTCTGGAATTACCAGGTTATCGTAAAATAAGTATCGCTATTCAGAGAACTCTGGAGACGTAACCACTCGACAGAATTCAACCCAACTTGGCAGTATATTTGGAAACATGCAGAAGCGATTGGTGTAGAAAACAAAATTAGTTCCAATTTTCGACACCAGAGTTAATTGTGGCGCTGTGCACTAAGTAAGTGTAGTGTGGAAGAAAAACGACACTGGTGATGCTAAATGATAAGGCTGTAATTACCTCTCCAGGTGCTTACTCACACCTGCGTGTTTTTCAGTGATACGGGTTTGGACGCCATTATGTGCCAAAAGTGAATTGATGATGATAGATGATTGCTTTTTTCCATACTCTTTGCCTCGTGATCAAGGGGTCCCGGGGTTGATTTCCGGTGAAGACACACGTGAGTCAGATCCTACGTTCTCCTGTAATTCCCGTTCTTAGAACGCCATCATCTCATACGGTACCGGTACTAGTCACCATGGATTCCCTTGCCCAGGAACCTTCAAGTCAAAGATTTGCCTTTGGCCAGAACCGCACATCACTATCATCGTCCATAACACATCATTACACCACAGAGTTCTTAATAGGAGTACAAATCAATGCCACGCGTCGCACGAGGGCATAATTACGGCCTTTCTTTCATTGAATATCAATAATACCATTTGTCTTCCATATCACACTTACCGTACTTAATACTGAATAGAAACACAATAATTTCTGGAGGAGAGTATTGACACTAATCTCTTGCTGGAATTTTGGGTGGAGCTTGCAAGTTATGGACACAGGAAAGTCCAACATTTAACTTTGATTTTGTAAAATATCCAAGACTTTTAAAGGCACGCTTCAGCTCAAAAACCCCCTTCCCCCATATCGCCACTGACCACGGGATATTAAGAGCATTGGTAATCAATGCCACGAGACCTACAGGAGAGATAACTACAGCCTTTCTTACCATTTAGCATCATTAGTATCGTTTTTCTTCCACGCTGCTCTTACTTGGTGTTGTCAGCGCCATAATTACCTCTGGTGGCGAAAATTTGAATCAATTTTATTTTCTACACCATTCGCTTCTGCATGTTCCCAAATACACTTCTGCCAAGTTTGGTTGAATTTTGTCGAGTGGTTATGTCTCCCGAGTTCTCTGAATAGCGATACTTATTTTATGATAACCTGGTAGTATGTGACCTATCTAAATATCCAAGTTTCAGAATCCTGCGACACTTTCGCAACAATTTTTATAGAGTAGTTGGTGAATACTTGAAATTAAATGCCCGTAGCCGAACTCCTCTATAAAAATTGTTGTTTGAGTAGCTTAGGATTCTAAAACGTGTTTTTGGATAGCGCACATATTAGTTCCTAAGTGAAGTCTTGACCCGACTACGGTAGGTAACAGTTTTGGAGCTATGGACCTTTAAATTTCATTTTTTCATATTTTCGGCAGCTTCTAATTCCGAAAGGAAGCATTTGTGCACCCAGTTTGGTCTATACTTTTTGTCTTATCTTGTTGTCAGGAATCACCTCCCAAACGTTGTCGGTGTTGTTTTGAAACACCCTGCGTAATTGTCAGGGGTGTAGCCAAGGGGGGCCCATCGGGGCCGGGCCCCCCCAAATGGTTTCCTGGCCCCCCCAAATGACCAGCTTTTAAAACATCATAGTAAAATTATCTCGCTTCATTCATTTAAAGGTAACAAAGTTTATTGACAATTAATAATTTATGGTAAAATAGTAAGGAGAAATATTGTTTTCTTCCATACCGATCGAAAAATAGTATAGTATCTCTTCCTTATACCGATCTAAAAATAGGATACTTTTTTTGTGACAGCAGATTACACAATTTACTACGATTTATATTTGACAGTTTGAAGACAAACGTTTTAACAAGGTACTACAAATACTACAAATACAGCCATAAAACAAAGGTATTAAACTGATTTGTAAGTACAGTATATTTTTATATGCTTTAACAAGTATTTTAAAAGACATAGAGGATGTAAAATTTGGTGAGAAACAATGCTTTTACTCAATTTGGATTTCATTTGCTCTCTCTTTTATTTCTACTCAGTGTAATAAAATAATTATGTTTATTTAATCACGAATAATAAATATTTTTGTCAGGAAACCGTAAAAAAATTAAGTGAAATTTCAAAGAAAATCAATCTTGTGTAGATAGGTTCTGTATATAAGGTCTTAAATTTAAATATAAAGGTAACCAAGAAAAGTTTTGTTGCTTTTTCACCCACCACCTTCGAACATTGATATGTCACCTAACCTGGAAGATCAAAAATAGTCCCCATCAGCATCGACGATCTTCTGAAAACGTTCTGGAAGGCCATGGAATCCATCGCGGTAGAACTTGGTGGGCCGTGAAACGAAGAAAGTATCAGGTGCATTTTGGACTTTTACTAGGGATTTGAACTGGCGTCCTCTAAGGTGATTGTTCAAAGAATGGAACAGGTGATAATCGGGCGGTGCAATACCCGGGGAATATAGTGGTTGCAATATTGTTTCCCATCCAAGGCGGAAAATGGTATCCTGAGTCATCTTAGCCACGTGGGACAGCGTTGTCCCGTAAACGAGGACCCATTTGCAATTCTGAAGTGATGGCTCCAGAGTTTTGAGTTTTTGTTGAGCACAGCTTAACTGCTGACACTACACAGTTGCATTGATACTCTAACCAGCTGGTAGCAGTTCCCGATGCATGATGCACCAAACACACAGAAGGACCTTATTCTGGTACAGTGCTGGTTTCGGCTGTTTTGAAATCGGTTCATGGGATGCTAACCAATGATGACAGCGCCGTGGAGCTTCGTATAGGACACACTTTTTATCACATGTCAACGCCCTGTCCAGAAATGGCTCCAAAACAGTAAATAAACACAGGCGACTGCCGCGTTGCCTTCTGGCCCGGAGTCAAAATATGTGAGACCCATTGATCCAACTTGTTGTGCTTCACAAGTTGATGGATGTGCTGCCGAATGGTTTCTCCACACACAGAATTGTAGTCCCAGTTCCTCTTTGTACATGTGTTGGTCTTCTGGTACGTGGTGTTTTCGGGTGTTTCGTCATCGCCCTTAAACTTGTTAAACCATCGCTACAATGTCCGCGTCGTCACGACACCCTCACCAAAGGCCTGGCATATCTGCTGTCTTGCTACAGCGGCGTTTGACCTCCATTTGAACTCGTTCAGCATACATGCTCTTATGACGCTCTGTGGATGTCCCATGTTCCCTCTGTCTTTACGCAAGTTCATGGTGTGTCTGAATTGCCACAACCAGGTAGTATGTTGGATATACCCACATCAACAACTGACGTTCGCCTTATCTCCACTCGCATTCAACTCACGGTGTGAGGTCCAATTGAACACAGACCTCCACGAAATGGAACAGAACTTTCTTGGTTACCTTTATAGTTATGCACAAAAGTATAGCGTTTGGTTCCGGGCAGTAGTTCTTGATTAAGCATAATAAAAACTATCTTGAATATAATTTATGGATAATAATAATAATAATAATAATAATAATAATAATAATAATAATAATAATAATAATAATAATAATAATAATAATAATAATAATAATAATAATAATAAGAAGAAGAAGAAGAAGAAGAAGAAGAAGAAGAAGAAGCTAAAATAGTGTTTTTAGTTTTCCAGAAGAAAACCAAAATTTTCCTTTCTTTCAGGCCTCAAAAACACTAGCAGCAACACTTTTTTTTGGCTTTGTACATTGTAGCTGGCCCCCCCTCAAAAACGACGCCCCCCCCCTACACAAACCTGCTGGCTACACCCCTGGTAATTGTATACCTTTCGGGTCCTCGTCTGGAGACGCTAATTGCACTATGTGGCAACGTTGCAGATAAAGAACCATAGAGTAGATCTACCAGGTCATCAAATAATTACATTAATTCTTTGTAGATGGCAGTTAAAGTCGACAAACGTTGACACTAGGACCACTTACTAGCGCAACAATCAATGTAACAACTTGATGGATTCGTAGAGCAATGTTAGGGTTCGAAGTTAATCTACAACGTTGCCATAAACTGAAACTTTTGATTTACCACAGCAGCTGAAGGAGGCTCTAGAGGGTATGCCATTATATAGGATTTTCTCTTTATCTTGACCTGAAAAATAACGCTCTGTTGTTGGTGGGCGTCATTTTTAGAACACCCGATATATATTCACTTAGGTTATATTCTTGTTTATCTTCACATATGTATTGTACTACAGAAGATTTCTTTTATGAAAATCGAATTGCTTACGATATTTCATCCATAGTGCAAAACCATCAAAAGATTAGTAAATATACTACATTATTAACAATAATAGAAAACTAGAGATATCTTTTTAACTGTTCGAAAACTATTTCAACGAAACAAAGCAAAGCACACGTATGTTTTAACATGATAATCGTCTTTCTTTAATCAATTGTTGTTAAAGCTGAGAAAAGCAGATTCTAAGACAAAATTACAAGTTATACCGGACTGATTTGCACATTCATTCATTTGAACAGTCTCCTCAAAAGATGCAGGGTATTTCAAATAATAATGTTAGCTCATGAGCGACGTCAAAAACTATTTATATTGGTTTAACAATTGTATCTTTGATAGATTTATTTAGCCCTTAATGCCACAAGATGTGTCCAGTAGATACGTAGCGCTGGTTTTTGTGCAGTTACGTATTTATTTGGTAACAATTCCTTTTTGTCTTCTAGTTATGCTTCTAAGTGTTCACCAGCTTTATAATGGCAAGTTTCGCAATCGCTTTTGAAACGGCAAGCAACAGACGATTACTTCCACAAAACAGCAACATGTGTCTAGTGGATATATATTAAGTATTTTCAGAAATTTTCTTCATTTTGATCCATTAATCAATTGATAGTTTATTAATTCATCAATGCACGCATACGCCAATCCCTCAATTCATTCAACGTTTATTGTATTTTGTTTTATATGTTACTGATTTACAACTACAAGCACTCATCCACTCAGTCATTTATTCAATCACTTACACCAATTGTTCTATTTTCTTTTATATGTTTCTGATTTACAATTTTAAGTATTCATCCATCCCCCAATTCATTCATTCATTTAATCAATCAGTTACAATCAATCAATATTAATTTTGGATTTATATATAACTGATTTACAATTACAAGCATTTAATCAATCAAGTACTACGCCTATTTATTTATTTACTTAGTTGCCATACATATTTTCTATTTTCTTTGCCAAATGTTTTGACTTCTGTTCCTAGCTGCTTAATTCATTACGAGTTCATTAGTAATACGTTGATTAATTCATTTATTTCATATTTAAGAGAACAATCTAGAAAAATGATAGCTGAATGCAGTTACTTTTTGTACAACTTTATCTAGCAATATCGATAAACATGTTTCGTTCAGAGGACATTATCTCTTCAAGCAATATATTCCATCCAAACCTGATAAATGTATGAAAATCTGGTGGATATATGACTCACAAACTAATTACCCTTTAACCCTTTTAAGTTTTTTCGGTCGTTTTCAACCGATATTGTAGTGTCTTAAAGATTCGATTAAAAGAGAACTAAGAATGCTATTCCGAGATATGGGAACATGCTAAGGGTATATGTTAATTCTCAATGTTGTGATGATTACATACACCATTATCTTCGTTGATGAGTGTTCGGTGCGTATAACCCCAAGCTCAATTCTCGGCACGATTTCCATTCAACTGAAAGTGGTTCTGATCTCCTCTTTACTATCCTACGTAACCTAGCCGCTAAAGCTGACGTGACACAAAACCGAGTTAACTCGAAGTCGACAGTAAAATTCTGTGCAAAATGCACTTTCTATCATTGTAGGTTGACTGAATTTTGTTTCACTTTATTTTTAACAATTTTATGAAATGAAATAATGAACATTTCCTTTCTGACTCAAAGTTGTAATTTAAAGACATAATGTAGAACTCGTCTTCAATATATCACATATGAAAAATCTCAGAAAAATATTTCTTTGTTACGGAGATACAATGCTTTAAACAACGCAAAAATGAGCTGCTTATTGTCACGAAAAATTTTTGGCGTGACGTCATATTTCGGTATCCCCCTCTGAACCGTACTGCAAGCTTCAGGAATCCATTCATAATGCAGTTTCTTACTATAGACTACAAATATGCTTAAAGGAATAGTGAAAGGAAAAGTGACAAAATAAGAAAAAAAAAAAACACTGTATATAAACGTAACGTGTTAATAAGACCTATTTTCCTAGTTTAAAATACATTAAAGGTTATTTGTAATGTTCTAATATTACAGATATTTTAAATGCACAGAAGCAGTATTACTTTATTATTATATTACACCAAAAACTTTCGGAGTCTAGGTACCATATCAGTTCAAATAAAACCACAAGCATATTGAGAATATCTAAGCCACCATATTATAGTTTTTCTTTACTTTGAAGATTTGTCGTGAATTTCCATGCTATTATACCACGGCTACAAATAAGCACTTTCTGCACGAAAAAAAGCTCTTAATGCCTTTTAAAATATCCGTATCCTATATCCTTACATTGTTTCTACTATTTACTGTACTTATTAGCAATTGGTCGCCCACACCATTGCTACAACCATTCTTATCTGGATGCTTTACTTGTTTACTATATTTCTACAAGGGAAATGCTTTCATGGTCACCGCGGTGATTAGGAGCTGAAGAAAGCTGTAGCGAATAGAGGAAGACAGATGGTTAGGTTGCCAAAACAGCATCATAAGCAAGAGAAGTGCTAGAAATTTTTTTGTTCTGACCTAGGGTGCCGATTCTCAAAACTAAGCATCATAATAACACAATTTCGCACATGGGCATACATAATTTTATTTTGGATTTAAATTATCTTGACGCCAGACTCGTATTTCAAATCGCTTAACTTCCTGGCGAGCAGGATTTTTCGAGCTTGAACAAGTGGAATATTCAGAACAGAAATTCATTATGTATTACATGTGTTGTTACTTTTTCTTTTCAATAACCTTACACGAAATAATATTCTAAGCATACGAACATGGCTTTATATTCTTTCTCTCGTTAGCTCTGAGGTGATTAATGTTCGGTACATGGTGGTACACTTGCAAAAGGTCGTATCGTGAAAGTATAGAGGTTTCGGTTTTCCGAGGTCCACAAGGGGGAAAAAAATCATAAAATCAAACGTTTGAACAGTTCAGCTCTTTGTTAAGTTTCGTCCATGTAGATTGATTTCCCTTATATTGCTTCACACACTGGAACAAATATTGTGTTTAGTATACTCGTCATGATATCACAACATCCATCATCACGGGATAGGGTGGATCAGTACTGGAGCGTTCACCTCTAGTGCGAGAGGTCCGAACCCAGGCCATACGAGTTTTTTCTCGCGATTCTGACGTTTCCTCTCACATGACCATTCTACAGATTATTTTATTATCATTCAATCTCATTAATCATCTGTCTCCCTTTGCCTACAGCGCATGTTCGTCAAACATAAAAGTAGAAATTTCATTTTATTTTATTCTGTAATTAGCCAATTGTAACTAGTTTGTTAACATTACTATGTTACGATATCTGTTCATTGTTGGTTTAAATGCTAACTCGTGTGTTCAAAACACTTCAGTCGATCTATAAATGTTCACATGGACTAATACGTAGGCGTATCCATAAATTCGTGGACAGTGTTCATAACATGCAAACCGCTTGCAGTTCACGAGTTTCCTGCTAGGATGTGTTGCAGTTGTGTCTTGTGAGCCAGTATGCCGATTTGAAGCGGAAGCGTCTGAATGTTGCACGTGTTTCCGTGTGTGTTGCATTAGCCCTCTGTGATTTTTCTTATCCTGGCGGTATGGTGGAAGTTGAAGAACAAAGGGTGTGCGTCAAAAACGATCCTAAGCTCCTTGTCCTTACAGGCGATGAGAGCATTGTTTATGCTTACGACCCAGAAACTAAACTGTAGTTTTCTCAATGGAAGAGTCCTGTCTCTCCAAGACCCAAAACAGCACGCATGGAAAGAAGCAAATTGAAGACGATGCTCATTTGTTTCTTTTGCCAAGAGGGGATCGTACACTGCGAATTTGTCCCACATGGAAGGTCGATCAATGCAGACTTCTACTGTGATGTCCTCAGAAGGTTGGGTGAAAATGTGCGTCGCAAAAGGCCACAGAAATGGCATAACGGTAACCTCATTCTCCACTACGACAATGCACCTACACACCGGTCCTCGATATGAAAAGGAGATCTTACTCTTGCTCATTGTTAATTAAAAGAGACTCAAAAGTCAAGTTCATATATCTGATCGAGACCTCTTAATGTTAAATGTTCATTTCATTCTAGAACTCAGCGGCTTAACACAAAAAAGGGACGAGAGATAACTGTAATTGACCCTCAAATCATATCCTGATTTTTCATCTTTTGGAACAAGGTTAGCAAGGATATACCTACTGTAATAACTATGTAAAAGCCAATAAAAAAATGCTTTTCATTCACTTAACAGAGAAATCTAACCATCAAACTGGGAGGAACAACGGGAATTCAGAGAAAGGCAGCAGGCCAAAGAGGAGAGCGTCTCCTCTCGATCTCAGCGTATTCGTTACTGAGTAAACATTATTTGTATCAAATGAAGGTGCTACGAGTGAAGGCAGGCAGTCAAAAAATGTTTTGAACTATACATCTGCAGCAGACTAGTGAACACGTCGCCTTGCATTAGCTGTTCTATTCCAGTTTTGCAGTTTAGAAATTTTTCACTAACTGTATGCATATCTTGATGCAACTGAATTTAGAGAATTCACGCTCACACTCACCATAAAATTTCCTGAATGTTCTTTGCTTTTGAGGTGGAAAGAAGCACAATGAAGATCTCCCATCCAAGCATCACAAAGTTTACAATACCATGCTGGAACTGGGATGAAAAACTGCAGACCTACAGGAAGAAGAAAATGGTAGTAAACTATTGAAAATATACAAACTGATTAATTACTTTACGCTCTGATAATAAATAATGTACACTCTTAATTTCCTTTTCTGTCTTTTTACAAATACATAAACACTTCCCTCGACAGATTCAACATCCCTTATGGATATATAGTTTACACTATGACAAGCAATTATTTTACACTACGCAATGACAAAGCTAAGGAGTTACAGTAATACGAAAGCAGCATTAGCACAAATTATTCATTACTCATACAAATGCTTCGAAAAGAAAGAAGAGAGAGAGAGAGAAAGATCCGAAAGAACATGAAGGAGTGGGTGTGTTGTGTTACCGAAGGTAAGTGCAGTGCCTAAGAACCTCCATTATGGTTTCTCTGAAGAAAGAACGGTCTCACAGAGTTGGAATACCTATCCTTTTTCTGACTTAACGTGTAAAGTGTAGACCTATTAGTTGGACAGAGACTAGAACCAAAATAAATCTTAATAAAAATTATTCAGCTTTTGTAAACCATTATTTATTTATTTATCTACATTGTACTAAAATGAATGAAAAAAATCCTGACTTGAAAATATTCTTAGAGCTCAATAATTATGATGACCAGGATTTGCACATGAATTCTACACAGAATATAAGTATTTTTCACATAACAAAGGAAAAGAAAAAACTTCCTGTTGCTTAACAACTGAATCTGAACAACTCAATTCATAAACTAATTTGATCTGACAGCAAAGTTACTATTACATATACAGACTTGAACATTAACCTCATATTTCTAATTTTATCTTAAGAGGAATTAATCACTACTTAAAATGATTAATTCCTCTTAAGTATGTCCTATTTACTTATATATATATATATATATATATATATATATATATATATATATATATATATATATATATATATTACAGCAAAATGAAAAACTAAACAAACAATATACGAGGGACACGCCGAAAATAAGTCGTAACTTTTTCACAGGGAAACTTTATTACGAACAGGGGAAATACCATATCATACCGAAGCACATTTTTTTGGGTATTTTTTCCACATAGTCACTACCAACATTGTAGATTTCTCATACCGTGAAATCAACTTCAAGAAACCCTCCTGGTAAAAATCAGTGGCAAACTATTTAAGGAAGTACTCAGTCTGCTGTACCTCTTCGCTCGTTCCGAAGTAGTTCCCCGATAGTACTACTTCAATGCAGGAAAAAGGTGGAAGTCTGCTGTGGCAAAATCCGGGCTATAGGCCCGAGTTATTAAATCTCTCTTATCCCAGACGACGAATGTGTTCAGCAGTTTCCTCTGCAAAGTGGAGTCCTGCATTGTCGTTCAAGAACAATACTCCTCGACCTCGACTCAAAAGGCCTGGTCTCTTGCGGTCGAATATCAGACTTCAGTTTGCTTAAATGTGTGGCAATAGCATGCCGCATTGACAATCCATGAAGTGAAAAATATCAAAACATGACATCCTTCGCGTCTCAGAACAATGTCAGCAGTCTCCTTGTGGACTGCGACACTGGATTTTTTCGTAACTGTTGAGCTGGGATATTTCCATGTCATTGTCTCGGTCTCTTGAGTAGAATTGTGCCACCAAGATCTCATTGGTTGTAACGATCCTTAACAGAAAGAAACTGCCCTTGCGTTCGTACCGCATCAGGTATTCGAAGCGTATCGACATTCGTGCAATCTTGTGATCAAGAAGGTTTCTCGGCACTCATTTTGCCGACACCTTTGGATATTCCAACAAGTCATGAATCATGGTGCTGGGTTTGAGTACTCCAACTCCCAAAGTGGATGTGACGTCATGCACAGTTACGCGCCTGGTTGCTAACACCATTTCCTGTACTCTGTCGATGTTTGTTGCAGTCGTGGATATGGAGGGGCGCCCAGATCTGTCTTCAAGTTCCACACTCCACCTTCCTCCACTGAACATTGTATACCAGCGCCCACTCATTTGACAGGACCAGATGTCGTCTTCATAAATCCTGTGTAGGTGTTGATGAACACCTGAAACATTAGTTCCACTCCCCCATTCACACTTCCATTTGAGATCATGTTTGCAGCCCCGTCTTTCTGCCATATTGGTTTGCACTCAACTGAGCTGAGGGCACGCCGGTCTGCTGCTTCTCTATTCTTCGGCATTTCTTGTATGCACCACTGCTCTTTTGCTCTCGTTCTACCTCTCGTGACTTTAGGAAATACTGCCTTTTGTTACAGCAATGTTTTTTTTTTTCCCACTTTGTAATACAGTTTTCGTTTAAAAAAAAAAAAGAGCTTCTTTTCAGAATGTCTCCTCGCATTATTCATCAATTTCCTCGCTTTATTCATCAATTTACTTTTTTTTTTTACAGTTATTCAGATATTTTTAGAAAAGTAATACTTAGAAATCAAGAAAAGTATTTTGTATAAAGTTACTTTAGAAGGTGAAAGAGCAAGCAATTGCAGAAAAAAAAGCGTAATCATTTGTATAATCCATTGAGTTCCTAACGAATACTATCGAAAATATGATTTAACAACACAATTAAACGGCATTACCGAATTACATCATTTCATTTACAATAAATACATCGTGAATTATACATAATTTTGTTGATATCCTCATTAAACTAACTTATTGATAAATGCATCACCTTGAAATTAACCTCCAAATGGTTTCAACTGTAGTTTGGGACGAAATTCAAAATTATGCATTCACAGTTAGTTTAATTTCTTAACGAAATGTATCAGTTTTATTTTTTTAACTAATTATTTGTTGATACAAGTTAGATACTAGTTTCAATCTAATTCCTCCAAGTATGTTTTGTAACATTTTCATTTATAGTAGTCAGGCCTTTCAACTACCCGCATGTGTTGTATGTCATGTCACAATTCTTTTCATAGTACATTACTATTTTCTCGAATTTTACTACATACCTCATCAAATAGCTGCCACCTCAGCGTTAACGTTCTTAGAGGAACAGTGAAGCCAGCCGTCATGAAGATGAATTCTGCATTTATATGCTGTTTACTCATTTCTATGAGAAAGCGGTTTGTACATTAAATAAATAATTACAAAAAAAGGAGGGGGGGACAACAGAAACGTTAATGTTGAATAGATTTTTGCATTATTATTATTACTATTTTTTTAAAACAGACCGGTTTTCTGTATGTCAATAGAAACTAGAAAGGAGCATCAAATATACTCACAAATAATCTCTGCAAATATTTCAAGAATTTTACACACTGCACTACAGGCAAAGATGACGTAGAGATGTTAGGATCCATATGTCTATAATTTACACACCTAACGCGAATGCTTGCTTTTCAATGCTGAGCGTAAAAGTTTTTCCAGACTCTGGAAAATTTTCTTTCTTTATTTGTTCAAGTTTTAGAGTACCATTTCAGCACCGAGGCTATATGAGACTTGAATTACAATGTAAGGTAGAACCGGAACCACCGTTCTACGTTCCAGATATTTTTTATGTTGTCCCACCGGAAACCAAACCAAGGACACCGTCCACCCGCTAGCCACTAGACCAGCGGTGAGCACCCTTGATATTTTTGATCCTAGAAATTATTTTATAAGTATCAAGATTCTAGATAAAGTGTACCCATTTATTAATTAAAAAAAAAATACAAAATGATGGACAAACAACAGATATAACCCCCCAGTATTTGGGGAGAAATTACAACTTTTCAACTTAAAGTAATCTATATATACAGCATATACAAATGAAAGCAATGATGTTTGCCGTTCAATTCCTCCTAGACTTTGCACAGATTTTGATGATTTTTGGTATATGTGTGGACTATGGTCTAACTTATGCTTTTATCATGTTACTTTGGTTAAAATCCATATCCTAAGGGGGAGAAGTGGTGATATATGCGAAAAATTAGTATCTTCCCAGCCCGTCAAGTTAGAAAGATGAAACTCAGTATATATATATTCCCATTAAAAATAAAATGTTCGATCATTTCTAGCAATTTGCGTTTTAAAGGATATTTTATATATATATATATATATATATATATATATATATATAGGGCGTCTATAAAGTCTGACCCCGGGTCATTTGTTCGGAAACGGTTGAGTAAATGGGAAAAAAACAGAGAACACGTATCCCATTATTTTTAGGGGCACACAATTTGAGTGAAAAAGTGTTGCCCCAGGGTCCCCTGGGGGTCCAACTCAAAATTTTCAAATGGCAGGGGGGGTCAAGTACTCGTTGGAAAGGCATTGTTAAAAGAAATAAAATGGTATACCAGTCCCGAGTCCCTACATGAACCCTGTGCAAAATGGCGGTCGGTCAAGATGTCAACACAGTGCACATTGCAGATTCTGTGGCCACCTCTAGCAATCTGAAACAGTGAATCAGATGTCAAAAGAGAACAACACGTGTCGCATCATTTCAAAAGCAGAACATACCGAGGTAAAAAGTGTTGCCCAGAGTTCCCTGGGGGTCCTAGATGGGGTCCAACTCAAAATTTTCAAGTGACAAGGGGGGTCAAGTAGTATATCGTTCGAAAGGTATTGTTAAAAGAAAGAAAATAGTATTAGTTTCGAGTTCCTACATGAACCCTGTGCAAAACGGTGGTGGGTCAAGATGTCAATACAGTGCGCATTGCAGATTCTGTGGCCACCTCTAGCAATCTGAAACAGTGAATCAGATAGGAACTGAAAATCCTTTTCTGGCTTCGTGAGGAAGAGTTTCCTTCTGCGCCTGTGTAGCCACACTGTCTCGTTTACGTGTTAGTCAGCAACATCGACAGCTGCGGCAGTAAAGCATTACAACGATAATGTATATTTCGTATGTACTTCTAAGTACCGTTTCTATTTACGGGCAAAAGTGCTATTTTAAAGGCATAACCTATTAAGAAGAAGAAGAAGAAAGTATATAAGAAAATAATTTAAATATTTTGTATTATATCGAGATATTTGTTTTCGCTGCTACGACGACTTGTTTATCTGGTTGATGTAGTAATGTAGAAAGATGTAGAACGAAGAACTATATTGTTAGAATTGGATGTATATTATTTTAAAGTGATAAATAAGGTATATGCTGAAATATACATATTATAAAGTGCATTATTGTGGTGTGATTCAATGTAATCTCGTGGACTTTACAGACATTTAAAGTATATTTGAATCAGGGAAAGTAACCTAAGAAATAACGTTACAGCATTGCCTGTACGAAATGAAATGAAATCTTTGAGTTTTACGTCCCACGGTTATGCCGGTTAGGCTAAAGGAGACGGTGGTGATGAGAGATGAGTGAAATGGTGGAATGAAGAAAGTGGGAGGAAACGGGAAAACCCCGAGAAAACCCACGAGCACGATGTTTGTCCACCACAAAGTTCACTTGGCGGGGCTGGGATCGAAGTTTTTCCGATCGAGTTTATCTTTGATATAGCAAATGCCACGAGACATAAGCGTCTCTGGTCACGGGACGTATCCTTCCCAATTATCTTTGGTAGAAGATAAAAAAAAAAAATACAGACAAAAAAAAGAGGGGAAGGGAGGGGAGGAGGAAATGAAACACCACGAGTTACAAGGCTATACAACTTTATTGTAATGATTATAATATCAGATCAATCCGACAACGGGTTTGGTTGTACGAGTGTAATACGTGTTTGCAGCACCCCTTCGGGCACGATACATGCCCTTAGAAGTGAATCGTACAGTCGTCGTATTGTTGCTTTAGACGAGTCAGTAACTGCGCCTTGGGATCTTGCAGATTGGCAGTGGCGCGGAGTTGGCGTCCAAGTTGGTCCCAAACGTATTCAACTGGGGAGATATCAGGTGAATCGTACTGGCCAAGTAAGGATCTCATCTCAACATAACATAGACAGTCTATAAACACATGCGCCGTGTGTAATCGAGCGTTGTCTTGTTGAAAGATTGTACCAGCGTGCTCTCACAGAAGAGGTACACATGCGGACGCAGAATCTCACCCATGTGTCGCTGTGCCGTCAAGGTTCCGCAAATTACGAGAAGTGACAAGTCACGCAATAGCTCCCCATATCATGATGCCAGGAGTAACGTCAGTTTGCCATTCCACAATATTGGCTAGATATGACCTCAACTCTCGGCACCGCAACACACCCACACGATGATCATCTGTCGTGATGCAGAACTAAGACTCATGTACACGATCCGTTGCCATTCATTAGGACTTCATGCAATCCGAGTGCAACACTACTCCACACGCTGTTACCGAAGTGACATTGGAATGCCACACATGTCTTGACAATCGCACGAAACGCCCAGCTAGCCTCATGCAAACACCTTGCGGCCTCTTTCGAACATTATCAAATAGTGAGATGTGACGAGGCATTATTTCTGTTTCATGACCTTCCTTCACTGTGCTGAATCTCTTATACGTTTCACAACTGATTGTCAAGACCAAGGCTGAATTCCTTACTGGTGACATTACTGCTTTCTGGTGGCCATTTGAGATGCTTCTTATCTTTAAAACTAATCGTTTACACGCCCTCTATGCGCTACACATCTACCAAATTGCAGTGAATTAGACGATCCGTTCTTGGTGCTTTTTTTTTTTTTTTTTTTGTGTGTGTGTCAGTAAGTGTAATCCGAAGCTAAAATACTTGCAAAGAATGTCAAAAGAAATGAAAAGAACATAACAATGTCATACTTATTGTAAAGCATTAATATTGCAGTCTATGACTACATGAAACGTGCTATATATATATATATATATATACAGGGTGAGTCAAAATAAGTGTTACAAGCCAATATCTCGCGAACTATACATTATATAAGAAAAATATTAAAAGACAATGTACAATACAGAGGGGCCTAAGAAATGAGTCAAACATTAGGTTTCCCCCGCCCCCCATGTTGGGGGGAGGGGGGTGAACGTGAAATTTTTAAATGGGAACATAGGTCGAGTGATACCTCGTTCGAAAGAGCTTGAAAAATTGAACAATTTTTGTGGGAAACAATTTTTGATATGGGGCACCGTTTTCAAGATAGACCCCAAAATTGGTCCTGTATCCGATAAAACTTCCAGTACTTATAAATCGGAAACGTATGAGTAGTAAACGATTAAACAAAAAATGAAAAACGAAAACATCATAGGCAAAGTGGAATGATGTTGTCGTGGTGTTCCCAGGGCCCTAATCATGGGGCCCCGGGACCTATTTCAAAATTTCAAATGGGAATATACCTGTAGGTTGAGTGATACCTTGTTTGATAGATTATGGAACACCAAACAGCTTATTAAAAAAATTATTTTGATTTCGGGCAGGCTTGTTTCAAAATGGCCGCCGGAAATGGTTCCACATTCAGATAGAAAGTGCAGTGTTCAAACTGAGTGTTCACTTATATTCAGATTTGAAATTTTAAAATTGGTCCCGGGGCCCCATGAAGGGGGCCCTGGGGCACCACGACAACACCATTCCACGTTGCCTATGGCGTTTACCTTTTTCATTTTTTGTTTCATGTTTTTCTACTTAGCCGTTTCCGATTTATAAGTACTGGAAATTTTATCGGATACAGGACCATTTTTGGGGCCCATCTTGAAAACGGTGCCCCATATCAAAAATTGTTTCCTACAAAAATTGTTCAATTTTTCAAGCTCTTTCGAACGAGGTATCACTCGACCTATGTTCCCATTAAAAAATTCCACGTTCACCCCCCTCCCCCCAATATGGGGGCGGGGGAAACCTAATGTTTGACTCATTTCTTAGGCCCCTTTGTATTGTACATTGTTTCTTAATATTTTTTATATATGATGTATAGTTCGCGAGATATTGGCTTGTAACACTTATTTTGACTCACCCTGTATGTATATATATATATACTTTAAAGGTAATATGAAAATATCAAAATTTAATTCCATTTTTTCTTCCTTAATAATATATTTTTTAATCTTATTTTTTCTCTAACCTCAATTGAGGTTTTTATATATTAAGTACAGACCTAAGTCCCAGTTAATTAAATAAGTAATGTTATTAATAATTTTTTTTTATTACTGTACCTTCAATGTAAAAAAAAAAACTGATTAAAACAATGAGTATGGATCTTTTCTTTTTTTTTTATTCTTATTTTCGATTCAACCTACCTGATCTTAACCGAACTTTGTATGGTGGTTGAATTTGACAAGCTTAGTACGTATATGAAATACAAATTCTTATTAATTTAATGGTAACACCTGAATAAAGTTCAACTTACCAGATTAATATGACGCTGGACCACCTTTCACCTCAGAACAACAATGATGCAACGTGGAATTGAATCAGAGAGGTCGCAAATAGCAGCAAGTGGAATATTACATCATTCCGCGTTCAATGGATTAATCAGTTCCATGAAAGAGGATGGAGGTGAAAATCTGCATCAGATTGGAGTCTCGAAAACGTATTATAGATGTTCAATTATGTTCAAGTCCAGAGACCGGGAAGCCACGGGAAGTGTTAGAAATTCATCAGGATGTTTCTCCAACCACGCTGAAAAGCTTCAACTGTGTGAATGAGCGCATCATCATCCTGGAATATGGCGTCATTAACCCGAAACAATATCTGAATCATAGGATGGTACCCTACAATGAGTGTGACTGTCGACACAGGCTCTGGGATGTGATACTTGAATTTCTTCGTCACTTACACCACATTTGCGCGACGGTTCTAAGTAACAATCCGTTCTAATGCTCGGCGTGATCTGTCGCTAAGGTTATTTTTTTTAACACTTTCCTATTCCTCAATGTGTTTTCTCCGTGAGTTTTTTAAGGTATCATCATCTTAGACACTATCCCTTGTGACACACCGACGCTACCTTCATCATGCTCGCACCAACAATTGCTAACAAATAACAATGCATTCGTTTCTTCTCTCTCTTAATAAATTTTAAATTTTACAATAGTCTTTGAAGGCGAAACGATGGCGTTGGACCACTTTTCGCCCTTTGAACAGTTCTGATGAGAAGCGGAATTGAGTCAGAGGTCGTAAACAACAGAAAGTGGAATATTACACCATCCTGCGTACAATGCATCACTCAGTTCGATGAAAAAAAAAAAAAAAAAAAAAAAGACTGAACGGAAATCTGCGTTAGATCGTGTGTGCTGTTGTATGGCTATTCATTTTTTCACGTCACACTTGGCGTTTGTTCACAACTCCCATACAGTCCCAACCTAGCGTCACTGAATTTCTATCTGTTTTGGATAACTGAAGATTCATCTGGCTGCATAACAGTTTTGAGATGACAACGAATTTATTGAGCTTGTTTAAAAGTGGTGTAATGACTTATCTCAAGAGCTTTACGAACGTGCATTTGTGTCAAAGGAACAAAGGTGGCTAAATGCAGTGAAGCAAATAGATCGTATAGAGTGACATTTCCAAAGGACCAATGCTTTTATCCGAGCTACAGTGGGCTATGCGTAATTTTTGGACTGATTTTTGTATTTTTGGCAGTCTTTTTTCTTTGCTGGCAAAAAGAATAACTGCATTTTGCCGGTCAGAACGACACAGTGTACATGAAATGGATGAGCTTGCTGGTTTGTCACAATACAGCGAAACTTGTTCTAAAACTATAAACGTAGTCAAAATCAAGCTACCGTGCGAACACAGCTTTAAAAAAAAAACTGTGAATATCATGTATAGTTACAATAAACTTGTACGAGATAACCAATGTTCCCAATCAGGGTAAAGCTTGTCCTAGCAATTTCAGGACTATGCAACGAAAAGCCATGACATGGCATTTCTAGCAGAGTATCCCACAAGAGGTTAATGTTGCGAGTGAGCGAGTAAGTAAGAAAGCAAGAAAGAAGGAAAGCAAGCAAGAAAGAAAGCAAGAAATAAAGAAAGAAAGCAAGAAAGCAAGAAATAAAGAAAGCAAGAAAGAAATAAAACAGGAAAGCAAGAAAGAAAGCAAGCAAGAAAGAAAGAAAGCAAGAAAGAAAGAAAGCAAGAAAGCAAGAAAGAAAGAAAGAAAGAAAAAGAAAGCAAGAAAGAAAGAAAGCAAGAAAGAAAGAAAACAAGAAAGAAAGAAAGCAAGAAAGAAAGCAAGAAAGCAAGAAAGAAAGCAAGCAAGCAAGCAAGAAAGAAAGCAAGCAAGCAAGCAAGAAAGAAAGAAAGCAAGCAAGCAAGAAAGAAAGAAAGCAAGCAAGCAAGAAAGAAAGAAAGAAAGCAAGAAAGAAAGCAAGCAAGCAAACAAGAAAGAAAGAAAGCAAGAAAGAAAGAAAGAAAGAAAGAAAGAAAGAAAGAAAGAAAGAAAGAAAGAAAGAAAGTCATTAAGGGACTTAAATCTATAAGAAACAGACAGCAGAATACTGAAAGGGAAGTCGTGTGGTTTGAGGACTTGTGTTTCTCCCTATACGGTAATGATATCCGGTGTAAATGCACTGAAGATCGCATGAGGACCGTGTAGAAGACTGAGCTCAAGCGGAAATTCGGTCTGTGATGTTCTAAGATTATTCATATACACATACTGGAGTCCTTGTCAAAATTCCACAATATTATTATCGTTTAACAAAAACAAAAACAAACAAAAAAAAAAGTGAACAAAATAATATGGATTGTAACTCCTCATATGTGTAATTTTCGAAAGATCAAAAAAAAAAAAAAAAAAAAAAAAAAGATTTTATTTATAAACCTAAAAATTGATGATGCACGATAACCATGTCACACAATTAATGTTAAATTGAAACTGAAATATAATCTAATCAAGCTTTTTCCTATGACACTAGAAAGACAATACACACAATATATTGAATGATATGATGGCCCAAAATTACGATTAATTCTTGAAATGTAATGTTTATTAATCTACTGTTTAAAGATGAGGTCCATATGAATCGATAGATAATATCACGCTAAACAAAATGACATACTTGGGGGTAAGTTCTCTTGGGTAGTTTTCCAGAAAATCGAGAAAAACAATTTTTATAGCGCTGAAAAGTGTCGTTTGTTGCCCATATTATCAATTTTTATTTTGCTGGAAAAGACCGCTTATTTATTTATGTTGTGAATATATTAAAAATATACTATTACGTAGCAGACTGAACCTCTTATTTATTTTCTTCTTAACGGTGACCCATTTCTGAAAGTTACAGATATACAACTTGCAAATATTCACTTTAGCCAGCAGAGCTACACTCAGCTTTAGTCAAATCGAATTTCCAGGACAATAATTGCTGTGTACATCAGGCCACAGATGCCAGCGTCTTATAATTATAATATGCATGCTGTTGAACTCTCCATCTTCCTTAGATAGCAGTTGAATCTTTCTGTTTCATTCAAAATATGTAGAACTACCTGAAACGAAATGTAAGCATAAACTTCGTAGGAACCGTGTCAAATTTCGGAAACATCTATGTGAACATCTTCCGGCTGCTGTTATTCGCTCGATGGTAGATACGATTAAGTACACGACTCCAGCGTTTTCATCGACTTTACGAGATCAAAACTTCTTTTTTCATTTTCAACTTTAAAAAATGTCACTTTTACAGGAACTCTTGTTTGTTCTTATTAGAATAATAAACTTTTCTATTATTGTTAAATCTGTATTGACTCCGTATCGTAATTATCACACGCAACTGTTTTTTTCTTTTCTTTCTAATCGGTTGGCATTGTAAACCAATCTAAGGCATTAAGCAGGCAATCGTAAGATTTGTTTGTCGCAGATTCGACTCCTGCTCAGAGAATAGGTTTTATATAATGTCCTTTCACCAACATCTCATTATCACTATTCTTTTTCGTCGTCTCCTTTAGCCTCGAGAACAGAACTGTGAGCCATAAAATTAAAATAATGTATAACACAATCTTCTCTTTCTCCCCATTCTCATCTTTTGTATTCAGTTTATTTTATGAATAGAGTACTTAACTGCTGTCAAAGTAATGACATGAAATGAAATCTTTCAGTTTTACGTCCCACGGATATGCCGGTCAGGCTAAAGGAGACGGTGATTATAAGAAATGAATGAAAATGGTGGAATGAAGAGTGGGAGGAAACGGGAGAATTCCGACAAAACCTACGAGCACGGTGTTTGTCCACCACAAAAGTCCACATGGCGCGAGCTGGGATCGAACCAGGGACCCCAAGCACCGGAGGTGAACGCACCGCGCCCCCTGCCAAAACAATGTTTTCGTTAATATTGTATATGAAGAATGGAAGTGGTACAATTGATACACAATACTTACATTAAGATCTGACTTTACAGTTAGTGCCAACACTATACGAGACTGGACCGGAATCTGCTTTCTGTCCGGTGAAATGAGATCCAAACCAGACTCAAGCTTTCTATTCGTAACTTCGTACACAACCGAGGATGGAACTCAGGACAACGGATGTGAGCTACTAGCATGCGAGTACGCATTCAATATATTAGGAAAATTGGTATTAATTCAACATAATCGGTATTAATACAATAAAAAACGATTTCTAAATTACACTTCTTTAAACCTTTTTCCACCATGTGTTCTAATGAATTATACACATGTATAGAACTGAGATTAATAACATTGAAATCAATATGAACAGAACTATGGGAAAAACTTCAAATAGTTCGGAAGCTGAATTACAAGTTCTGAAGGAATACGCCGAAAAGCTACGTCCAAGACAATTCAGAATCCGGTAGGTGATGGTGAAGAGGGGCCAAGGGCCACATTAAGATCAAGCATACCATGAAATGATTTCTGTCATTCGTTGCCTGACACTAGTATAGTGATACTAAAAAGCATATATTAACTTAATACCTTTATCTCTGTAGCCCGATCTACAGGAAAGGCCTACGCGTACGTGTGGTAGCAGTGGGTGGCGCCGAAAAATATCAAAATAGAAGTTGTGACGACGACTAAGAAATTACAACATACGACAGCAATATCCTAAAAGTAGCTACCAAAAGAAGGAACAGAACTATGATCCAAGGAGCATATATACCAACGACAGCACACGGTTATGAAAGTAAACAAGTGTATAAGTGACTGAAAACATCATGAAAGGCATAAAAGGAAAGAAAAATCTTACTCTGATAGGTTGGAATGATATCGAGAAGATGCAGGAAGGAAAACAATGGGAAAATACGGACTAGGAAAGCGCAACAGAAGAAGAGAAAAATTGACCGGTTATTGCGCGAAAAGTAAGCTAGTAGTAGCAGAACTTCACTCAAGTAACATCAAGTATCTCGTTGAAAATGAGAAAAACACATGTACTAGATAGATTATATACTTGGCTACGGAAATGTTTCAGAACTAAATAAAGAATTGAGAAAGTTACCCAGAAGCAAATATGAATAGTAATCCCAACTTAATTGTGATAGATGGTCAGCTGAAATTTAAGAAGTTGAGAAAAAATATGGAAAACTTGTCAAAAGGAAAGTTAAGAACAATACAATTAAGTAAATTTGCGAAAAAAAAAAAAGTACGTAAGACAGCAAAATAATCAACAAACGAGGAAATTAACCAGGAATGGTCATACATAAAAACTGGTCTACTTACTAATGTGAGGGAAGTATTAGGTCACGAAGAGAAAATAACACGGAAAGAACGGGCCATCAAAGAACATTTAGGTGCGGCTGCCTGAGCAAAGTAAACATAGGGAGATATAAAGTATTGCTTGATAAGAGAAAGTGAAAAGTAAAAACTAAGCTAAGGAGAAGTATTTGGTCTAGGAATTAATTCGTGCGGGTGGACAAGAGATGGCGCAACGAACGGAGCGTCCCACAGTTCCGTGTATCCACACATGTGTTGCAAACCCCTGTCATCGCGTATCGTTCGTAGTATAGGGCAGTGGATTAAAGCGTCAACAACACCAGTTTGTAGTTAAGTGAACATGGCGCAATTTGTGCCTGATAAAGTGTTTTTGCGGGGTGTCCTGCTGCATTACTTTAACATGCAGAAAAGTGCGACTGAAAGTCATCGTATTTTGGTGGAAGTGTATGGTGACCATGCTCTAGCTGAGCGAACGTGTCAGAAGTGGTTTGCACGGTTTAGAAGTGGTGATTTCGGCTTGGCAGACCAAGAGCGAGCTGGACAGCCAAAAAAATTTCAAGACGAAGAATTGACAGCATTGCTCGAGCAGGATTCGTGTCAAACGCAGGAACAACTTGCAGCAGCATTAGGCGTTGATCAAACAACAGTCTCCAAACGCTTGAAATGATTCAAAAGATGTCACATTGGGTTCCACATGAATTGAAAGACAGAGACGTTGAAAGACGAAAAACCATTTGCGAATTGCTGCTTCAACGACAGAGCAGAAAGGGGTTTCTGCATCGAATTATTACGGGTGATGAGAAGTGGATCCATTACGAGAACCCTAAACGAAAAAAGGCCTGGGTGAAACCAGGTGAACCAGGTCCATCACAACCAAAACGAGATATTCACTGTGCAAAGGTTATGCTGTGCATATGGTGGGATATGAAAGGTGTGGTGTACTATGAGCTGCTGCAACCGGGTGAAACTATGAATGGAGAATGACAATTAATGCGTTTGAAGCAAGCTCTGGCCAGAACACGACCGGAATGGGAGAACAGACATGATAAACTTATTGTTCAACATGATAACGATCGCCCACATGTCGCAAAACCGGTCAAAACCTATTTAGAAAATGTCGGATGGGAAGTTTTACCCCACCCGCTGTATTCACCAGACGTTGCTCCTTCGGACTACTACTTGTTCGATTGCATGAACAACGATTTGATTGGACAGCGGTTTACTTCTTCAGAAGATATCGAAACATGGGTCTCTGACTGGATCGCTTCCAAGGATGAGGACTTCTTTCGCCACGGAATCCGTACATTGCCTGACAGATGGGCGAAAGTGGTGGCTAGCGATGGACAATATTTTTCTTAAGGTATTTATGTATTTTGTGTTTGTACTACAGCTTCAATGTGTGCGTACCAACCGCACGAATTAATTCCTAGACCAAATATAAAGGAATAAGGCCGATAATTCGCAAATGCAGACTCGCCAAGGGGGATTGGATAAGACAAAAGTGCACAGAAAGAAAAAAATATGAACCTAGGAAGAGTATATGTGGCTTACAACATTTCTTACAAGATATACTTCACACCACGAACACCATAAAGCAATATACTAAAAGATACAATATGGAAAGAATATTTAGAAAGGTTCTATGAAACAAATAATTAGAGAAACTTGAAAAAAGTAAAGGAAGAAGAGGAGACAAGAGAGGACTTCATCAGAGGATTCAGATCAGAGTTTGACAAAGCATTACAAGAACTAAAACATGGGAAAATCCCAAGCATATTTAGAAGAGTAAGACAGTGACAATATCAAAAATGAAAGATGCTGAGAGATACGAGAATCACAGAACAAGACAGCTTACGCATGCTTCAATAATCTTTACAAAAATAATCTACATAAGGCAAGAAGTCAATAGAAGAGATAATTGCAGCGGGCAAGTTTGGTTTCAGAAAGAATATGAGAACGTGGGAAGCAGTGCATTAAGAGGATTGATAGAAAAAAGAAGAAGCAGAGCTGAAAATGCAACTTACGAAGTATTTGTAAACTTGTAGAAAGCGCTTGATAATGTAGAACGAAATAGAAATGTTGAAGATTCTGGAAGAATCAGGAATAACCTATAAAGAACTGAACAAAAGACTGATAAAATCATATGTATGGAGAACGGCACTGTATGGATATGAGGTATTGATTCCGCAAGAAGAGCAAAAACGACTGGAAGCCTTCAAAATGTGCGTTGAAAATAATATGGGGGCATAAGATATCAAACGAAAGTGCTCTAAATCAAGGTCTAAAAAAAACAACCCACCTGGCTTTATTTTAATTTATTAATTATTATTATCAGTTTTGGGGAAAACTGAGTTCTTTATGGACGAAAATGAGTATTGAAAAGTGGTATCCAATAATGATAAGCAAAACAAGACTAAAACTGTCTTGGCCTTGAATAGATGTTCTTGATCTTGCGTGCCGAATCCTGTTGTTCTGATCTTACGTACAGTAGATCTAGACTGCAAGACCAAAATCGATTTGCTTACCATTAATAGTGATGAGAAAAATAATTGTGGTCTTGGTCTTACAAGCAAAACCAATACTGAGACTGTATGTAGGATCATCTCTCGAAGTTTTTCGGTCTATTTCGGAATCACTCTGTGTACATACATATATAGATAGTATTAAAATTCCTTTCTGGAGAGGTTTTCATCAAACAAACATTGATGGTGTATGTACGAAAGTGTTAAAAAAAAAAAAAAAAAAAAAGATTAAATAGTTACTCCACAATATAGTGAGAATAGGGGAGTCCCGTTTCAACGAACGAAGGTGTTAAAAATCAGAAATTCAAACTTATTGAGAAGTCCCGATTACACGGTGCTTGACTACTGTACTGCAGGAGTTTCATTCGTGTAATTTGCTACCGTAGCTCACTCAGAAGTAAGAACAAGTATTTGTAGGTGCTTTTTATTTTGATTTATTGTGCAAAAAGAGAAACATAACGAGATTTGAAACATCGGCATTCTCTTTAGAGATACGTATTATTTATGTACGCTATGTAATTTGAGATTAATTTTAATATTGTATATTTTTTAACGCTCAACGCGGAAGTCTCGCATTTGCCATTTGGAAGCCAATAATAACAATTTCATGGAAACAATTTCAACACTTTATTCCAATTTTAGAAGTGTACTTGCAAATACGACCTAGGCCCCTCATTAAAGGATGGAATACTTCACAAAATATAAGATTTAAAAAAAAAAAGTAAATAAAAAATAAGGGCCTCTTTTTGATAAGCACCATGCGGGTATTTATTTGGACAGAAAAAGTTCGTGATACCTGTAGTTTCGTTCTTATCGCCCTAAATGAGCTGAAAATTTTAACGGAACCTAAAGTTATTAGCAAAGTGGACTCTGAACCAATGCGTTCAACAAAATCCCCAGCGCGCGCCTTGAACCCACAATTACGCGTTCTGAAGGCGAGTGCTCTTATTATCAGCAGGGGTTGTGACGATTAGAAATCTAGGTCCACGTTTAAAAATAGCGAAGAATCTCCCTCGCCTGCCCCGTATTCCATGTAATAAATTTGTCAGAAATCAGGTCAGATCTTTAAAAATTCATTGCATTACTACCTGTAACTTACTTATTATTTGAAAAAATAAAATGAAATCTTTAAGTTTTACGTCCCACGGTTATGCCGGTTAGGCTAAAGGAGACGGTGATGATGAGAGATGAGTGAAATGATAGAATGAAGAAAGTGGGAGGAAACGGGAGAACCCCGAGAAAACCCACGAGCACGGTGTTTGTCCACCTCAAAGTCCACACGGCGCGAGCTGGGATCGAACCAGGGACCCCAAGCACAGGAGGTGAACGTTCTACCACTGAGCCACCGCGCCCCCAGTTATTTATTATTTGATGAAACGAAGACGTGATTTGTGTGGTTTATTCCAGTAATTAGCTGTTTCATCACTGAAGTACAGAATGCCGAAATCGGTGGGATCTGGTAGGAAAACTTGCAATGAATGAACTGAAGTGTTAAAACTTGAAGAGAGATCAAAGTGTAACTGTACATATTGCAATAGTAAAAACAATGACATCAGTTGCAAAATTGAAAGAATCAAGCCCATTGTGAAACTCGTAAAAGAAAATATGAAGTACGAAATACCGAATCTCAGCTGACGGAGAAGTTCTTAGAGTATCTTCTGTTACAGAAGAATCTTCTTCCAGTGTTTCCCCCTTCCCAAAGCCAAGTTCTTCCATTTCTAGTGTATGCTCAATCCCTCCCAACAAAGTGCAACGTTCAATGAGTGAATTTGTAGTACAAATCACTGAAAGACAGATACGGCATTTTTTTTTTCGCAGTAAACATTTCTTTTAATGTCACATAATTAAATCAGTTCAAAGCAATAATCGATCTATTGAGACCTGGTTATAATTCTCCTTTCACGAAAGTAATTGGTGAAAAACTGTTAGATTGTGCTGCAGAAGAAATTGAGGAGCTCAGCGCCAGAGTGGTCTAAACTTCTCTAGTACGAATGTCTGCATTGAGGTACAATCTGTTGTTCACATGAAAGATTATCTAGGCATGGTATTGGTTAGACCACAATGTGATAATTTTAATGCGTACCAGTTTTGTGATTTTTTGCCCTGAGTAAACTGTATAAATAGCTGAGTGCAACAGTGGTCTAACCCAATTCAGCCTATCAGGAGAGAAAGAATGGTTACATATCAAAACAAAGAATATGGCGGACACTAGACAGTCTGTGGACATCGGAACTTTCAATCTTGAAGTTGGTATGTTTAAAGAGGAACAATATCGGGGCAAAAAGAGAAAACGAAGTGAACAACAATGGTCAAGGAATGTAAAGAAGAACAAAAGAAACAGTGGACAGGAATATACATGTAGCACAGAAAAGAAAATAACTGCCCGTCAACCTGGTCCCCCATGCAGCTGTGTGAAAAAATGTTACGAAAGTATGGGTGAAAGTGCTCGTAAAACATTGTTTCAAAACTTTTGGAGTCTTGCTGACTTTAGTATGGAACATGCGTTCATAAATGGTTATGTTAAAGTCTGTGAAGAAAAGGTATGGTATGGACAAAGACAACAGCAGACGTCAGTATACACGTGAGTATTGTGTGCGTGTTGATGGCAGTAATAAAAATGTGTGCAAGGAGACATTTATTTCTTTGTTAGGCATTAGTAATGGTAGACGTGCTCGTGCTGTGAAAATGAAACAAACTGAAGGTGTACCTAAGCATAACAGGGGTAAACATACTGCGAGGCCTAACAAAAAGTCGCAGGCTCAGATAGACTTTGTGAAAGAACATATAGGTAGCTTTCCGAAACGTGCCAATCATTATTCACGACAGAAAACACCACACAAAGCATTTCTGTTTGAAGGTCTGAACATTGCAATTATGTACAAACTTTATGTTGATTGGCTGAAAAGGGAACATCATGGGGAAAGTGGTGTGAGTGAGTATATATACCGGGACATATTTAATACACAGTTTAACCTAAGTTTTTCCAAGCCTGCGAGTGACACATGCAAAGTTTGTGACCTGCTGAAGGTCAAAATACAGTCAGCTGATGATAAGGACAAACAAGCTCTTCAGTGCCAACTAGACCTGCACCAAAGTAAAGCTGAAAAGACATACCATGAGTAAAAAGCGATATTGAGAAATCAAAGAAAGATGGTAGCAATATTAAAGTGATTGCGTTTGACATGCAACAGGCATTGCCAACACCACATATTCACACAGGGGAAGTGTTTTATAAACGACAGTTGTGGACATATAACTTATGTGTACATGATTGCACTACCGAAGATGCTTATATGTTTGTTTGGCCAGAAAACATATCGAAGGTCGTGGGGCGGATGAAGTGATATCATGTCTACTTAAATATTCACAATTTAATGAAACCCTACATAATGTGGATAGACTAATCGTGTATTCTGACAACTGCTTTGGACAGAATAAATAATGCTTCGTTAGTGGCATTTTGGTTACAGCTTATACAAAAACAATGTGTCAAAACAGTTGAACATAAGTATCTTGTTTCTGGGCATAGCTACCTATCTTGTGACAGGGACTTTGGTCTTATTGAAAAGGAAAAGCGTCTACAGAAGTACGTGTTTACACCAAGTGAGTGGGTTGATGTTATAAAACAATCAAAAACATCACGGAAACCATTTCATGTTACAGAAATGCAGCAGAGTGATTTTGTTACAGCGAAGCCTTTGCTTTTTAAAGTGTGTAACAGAAAAGTTACTGAAACCAAGCACCCAGTTCGGTTTCCTCGCGTTGCAGTGTTAAAAGTAACATGTGAGAATCCATGGAAATATTTTGTTAAATATTCATATAGTGATGTAGAGCATTATAGTGTGATAAATGTTGTTAAGGGTAAAGTTCGCCGTGAAAACACATTCTCGAACTGCGTGCAATAGGTTTGCCTCAAAAGTGCGAGAACCAAAAGCCAATAAAAACTAGCTAATTGAAAGATATTAAGGCTCTACTGCAGTACGTTCCACCAATGCATCACGTTTTCTATGAGAACTTGACATCTAATAACTCACACGATTGTAGCGATGAGGAAGAGGCAATATTTGAGTTTCACGACTATGTCTAAAACAAAATATTGCATAACAGTCTAAAATCTAGCAGATCGGTGTGTATCAATGGTATTGATCTTGAAAGTAATCTAAAAATGACTTTATGTTTGCCTTTAGCTGCAAGATAGCATTTTTTTCCTTATGTTTCTTCGAATGGTGCCTATACTGGGACAGAAGTACTTGTAAAACAATGATTAAATAACATGACTAGAACACTGTTGTAAAAATAGGAAAAACTGCTGTAATAATGTGGAGTTTGCTGTGTTATCAATAAAATTTAGTAGTAGTAGGAGTAAACGAGTTATTCTTATAAGCACGGTGTGTTTTGGGAGTAGATATCCCATATTTCTTGTGTATTTTCGCGTGAATAACGGGATATCCCGTTTAATACGGGACAAATGGCAACTATACAAACATGTTATTCATACTCTTCATTACAATATGGTGGGAAGCTATTCACAACTTTGATATACATACGCGGAGATGCGGGGGGCACTACCTCCAAAAGTTTCAGTACAAAATGTGTACAATAGCTTCATATACTTTTATAGTATGTTATGGGTTTGTCCCTCACCCCAAATGCACCCTCCTAAGCGATATTGTATTTCCTGCTATGTTCATAACATATGCAATATACATTGGTAAATAGCACCTTCTTTTAGTCTTCACGGTATTAATTTGGGATAGACCATTCTTGCACACAAACACCTGACAAGTGCAGCACTTCGGTGCAAAACTGGTCTAACCCGACATACAGAGATTTCAGGAATCATTCTGCATCTATTTCGGCACCTTATCTAACGAAAATAACAAAACAATGCTTTTCCCATGATAAAGAGATCACTTCTTAACAACCTGACCAAGTACAGAAACATTTTCTCTTTACCATGAAAAACCAGACTTTCTTAACTTTAGGTTTAATTTTCTCAAAACTAACAAAATGTGGGTTAGACCACTCTTGCGCTGAACTCCTCAATTGAAGTACAGCAGAGAGAATTACTGAAGTCAAGCAGCATTGCTTTAACATTAAATGGTTGATCCAGTGTTCGAAATGATCCACTACATCGAATTAGCATCCATACAGGAATTTCTACCAAATACACGTGATTTCGGTTCCGAAAAAAAAGATAGCAAGAAAGAGTGCGGCTGCAGTTGACTCTGCAATTACAGAATATGAAGGGAAATTTGGGATTAAGTTTTTGCAATGGTGACGGAGAATGGGAACAAAATGAAAAACATGTGGGAAATTCTAAAAGAAAAATATCCACACATTATTATGTACAGATGCTCAGCCCATCTTTTAAATTTAGTTGAAAAGAACGTTTCACCTCAGTCAGTCCTCAAACATGTAGAGGTACAAAAATATTTTCGAAATACACATAAGAGTCATGGGTGGCTGAAAGAAAACAACTAAGACTATGGGCTACCGCACTAAACTTCCTCGCTTCATTCTTTAAACTAAATGAAATTGTAGTGCAGTTATTCATAATATTCTTGTGAAATACCAACAAAATTCTAAGGCGTTTTCGCAAAACTTCACGGAAAGAAGACTCATCTTTAAAAGTAAAGTACCCCTTGTAGAATTTTCCATAAGAAATAACGTATGCCATATGTTAGAGTTACTATCGCATAAGTGGTATTTTACAAAATTGTCAAAAATAAATAAATAAAATAAAAAAGATTTTATTTATTTATACCCCCACAGTAAACTATCCCTTGTGGATATTCTTATGGAAGTAATTTATGCAACATTATATGAATAATAATGAAATACTTATTTACGAAATATCACCAAAATAGCTCGTGTCGTTTTTGAGAAAACAGTCTGAAAAAAAACTCATCCGCAAGAGTAAACTACCCTTTTAACTTTCTTTGTAAGAGTTATTTATCAAATATGAAAAAAGTTACCCGACTTGTTTTTGAGAAAATAGTTCAAAAATACACCACCTAGAATAAAGTACTCCTCGTAGATTTTTCAACACAAATGAATTATACTATATTGTCAGGTTACTGATATACTTATTTATGAAATATTAAAAAAAAAATTGCATGAGTCATGTTTAAGAAAATCGTCCGTAAACACACATCTCAAAGAATAAACTATTCTTCGTACATTATTTTAAGGGCAAGTGAGTCATTGTGATGTTATTAATAACATTAATGAAATACATTGTCATGTTATTAATGAAATATTTATTTATGAATTATAAACAAAATCGTTTGATTCGTTTCTGAGAAAATCATTAAAAAAAAAATAAAATAAAAAGTAAACTACTACTCGTAGTTTTTTATTTTCAGGACAAATGAGTTGTGCCATGTTGTAATGTTAATTAAATAATTATTTATAAAGTATGAACAAAATCGCCAGGAAAAAACACCTTCAAGAATAAACTACCCCTCGTAAATTTTTCAGTGTAAATGAGTTATGTTATATTGTCAGGTTATTAATGCAATATTTATTTGCGAAATATGAAGAAAATCAGCTTAGTTGTTTTTGAGAAAATCGTCCGAAAGAAAACTTATCCCCAAGAATAATTTACACCTTTCCGATTTTTCCCAGAGAAAAGGCTTATACCACAGTATGGAGTTGCGTTTCGAAAATTGATTTATGAAATATAAACAAAATCGTTGGAGCCGTTTTTTGAGAAAATAGTTTTTTTTAAGTTTTAGCCGTAACTAAACTACCCTTATTTTTGCAGGTAGGAGGAAAATTTTACCCCCCCCCCCCCAGAGGATCACATGAAAACCTGAAGTTTCGAATTTTGTTGAGGTTGTTGAACGGCATGGCCTTAGATTAGTGTACATCAGGACGAATAGACGGACAGTGTCGAAAAATCACTTTTTCGGCTCCTTTCGTTGTTCGAAAGTAAAAATGGACTGATGCTGCAGATTTCTAATGACATTCGATGGAATTATACTGATTATATTAACACGTTCACTGACAACTACACAAATATAGGGAAATAATTCTTCAACATAAAGATAAAATCAATAAATCGATATAAAAAAAATTAGACAATGCTGATGTCTACACTGAGGCTTTGCATTTGGAGGAATAACAAAGTTGCTGCTGCTACGTTGGATACACTGCAATGTGAGTCAACCACCTTATCACGTGCTGTTGAAGTGTGGTTGGATTTATTAAAAGAAAGAGTGCTACAACCGCATCACAGTCTTTTTGAAAAAAGATTTAATCAAGCACTCCAACCCTTTCATTTTCTTGCGAATACGATGGATTCTAATTACATGGGACATCGCTAGAGCAGTGAGCAAGAACACAGCAGAAGAATGGACCTCTGAAAGGAATCTGGAATATCTTCCAGGAGTTATGACTTTTAAAATTAAAGATACTGAGTGTTTCGTCCCACCTATTTTCCAAGGAAGTGTAATAAAGCAACTTCCTCCCGCGAAGTAGTGGAGAATCATGGAAGAAAAATCCGAGAAATGTTCAAAATGCCAAATGGGTTCTATGATTTCTTCGTTTCCCTTCATTCAGTCCCAGCATCGACTTCAATTGAAAGATTTTTTTTTCTACTTTCAGATTAATTTGGAATAAAATGCGGAATATACTTGGGGTAATAAAAGCTGTCAAGTCAGTGAAAGATTACAGATTTCTGCATTAAAAAAGGAGGATCCAGAGGGGCAAAAGGGAAAAACAGGGATATTTTTTAACATAAAATTCCTTTTTTCGCAATTTTTCCGCCTTAGATACATAATGGAGACATGTGAATGCTACCGTTTGAAAGGCTGTTCTATTTTAATGTACGAACTATGATCCTAGGATAAATTGTGATGTCTCGGGATTTTTTTTTTTTTTTTTTTTTTTTTTTACCTCAGATCCTGTTTTATATGGGAATTTAGGGTAGTGAGGGTATATAATTTTTTTGGCGGGTTTACTTTTGCACCTAGAACATTGAAATTTTGCACACATATTCTGTGCACCCCCTTAGTATTTTTCAGATTTCTACGTTGAAACAGGGGCGTCCAGAGGGGTAAAAAGGGTAAGAAAAAAGCGAGGGATATTTAACAAAAATTCCCTTTTCGCGATTTTCCCGCTTCAGATACATGATGGAGACAAGTAAATGGCACCGTTCGAAAGACTGTTCTATTGTGAAGAGAATGATATACGAACCATGATCCTAGGATAAATATGGTGTCTTAGGGAATTTTTACCTGAGATCCTGTTTTATACTGGAATCTGGGGTATTGTGGGAATATTATTTTTTTGGTGAGCTTACTTTTGCATCTGGGCATCCCTTTGTATTTTTCAGATCTCTGCGTTAAAACAGGGGGGTCCAGAGGGGCAAAAAAGTAAAAAAGGGGTATTTTTTAACCAAAATCCCTTTTATCCGATTTTTCCGCTTCAGATACATGATGGGGACATGTGATTGGTACTGTTTGAAAGTGTTCTATTCTGAAGAAAATTATTACGAACCATGACCCTAGGATAAATAGGGATGTCTCTGGAAATTTTTATATTACATCCGGGTCTATTTTAGTAATCTGGCGCATTGTGGGACTCATTGGTTAATATATTCCTTGCCCTTACTAATCAAGGTAGAAGCTGGAAATTTTGTACACGCCTTAATATTTTTCAGCTAGAGATCTGTGCGTTAACACAAGGGAGGTCCAGAGCAGCACAAAATTAAAAAAAAAAAAAAAAAAATCAGAAAAATCACGATTTCCCTCAAAATTTCCCGCCTCAGGGCATGATGGGGAAATATGAATGGTACCGTTTGAAAGGTTGTTCTATTGTGAAGAGAATGAGGTACGAACCATGATCCTAGGATATATTGGGATGATGCTGTAGCCGCGTGACTGAACGTCTATAATTTACCCCCCAAAAAACCGTAATTTAAAACGGTTAAAAAAAGAAACTGAACGTTCATGTCATTTAAGAATGATCAGTTTTCAGGTAAGAATTCTTATCTACGCATGGAAATAACAAATCAGCTAACCTTAGATGGTCAGTAGTTCATTTGTGTTTTGAAACGTGATAGTGTATTTGTTCGAATATAATAATTTATGTATGAAACGTCATTGGTTGTCATAGTAACAGACAAATACAAGTCTAGTAAAACCTGTCAACTTGGCCACCTGCTCATCTAGGTCTGGCTCGTCTTGAACCTGCACTTTCCCGTAAGACATTCGTTACTTATTACTCTGTAAGTTGGTCACCTGTCTATCTTGGAAGTTGGCCGCATTGAAGCAATGTTTACCCTATGATGATAATGATAAATTTACCTGCATATCTTGGCCACACAAAATACCGTTTTTTTTCCTTAAATCTTTCGTATTCCCATATGAGATTCAGATATTCTGTATTTGTGACTGGAGACAAAAGCATAGATTCTCACGATTTGTTCTTGGAGATCAATGGTCAGCCTGATAAAGAAGCGGGGAAGGAAGATGTGAATACGAAAAGGCACGTACAGAAATTCAGGAAATGGTTGTACGTATTTGTTTACCCTGTCTGTTGTGGTAAAACCATTGACTATATCGGCTCCTTTCGTCAGTGGGAGCTTTAGTAATGCCGGAAAATTCTCAAAAAAAAAAAGTAAAGCTTACCATCTCAATTGTCAACTATTGGCACCTGACGGCTTGTCGACAGGTAGCAAAGATATTTGAGATATGAACTGCCTTAGATTTTCTCAAAACATCTTTTGCTCGAGGGAACACTTATAGCTCATTAACAAGAGGTAGACGATACTATACAAGAACTACAAAATTAGAATGTGCATATGTACCAAAAAGAATAAAAGAAATACTATACATTATTTAAAAGTAGCTGTCTTGCCATTGCTCATTAAAATTTTACAATCAAGTAATACTAGAAATCCTATTCTAAAAATGCACCAATCACACTTATTTTCTGTAACTTGGCCACCTAAGTTGTCCACTTTTCAATGGAACCGACAGTGGCCAACATAGACAGGTTTTACTGTAGTTCAAAATTCCTACTCAATAAGAGCCTTTACATTTTTGTTTTGTTTTGTTTGTTTTAGCACGTTAAGGTATACGTGTGAAATAACACTACATAATTATGTATAAAAGATTCACTATATAAGCTAGTTAAATGGTCTGTGCACGTCATTATTTTTTAAATAATAAATTCCGTAATCTATATTTAGTCAGAAATGTTAGGTTTTCTATCTTTTTTAAAATAAATTTTAAAAATAATATTCTATGGTATATTGATACAAATTGCGTTTATATGTATAATAAATTTAATGCAAGAATTAATGTCATACTTGATGCTAATAACTTGTACCCCTGAGCAAGATTCATTATGGTATACTCCGAAAGAAAAGATGCAAATTTGTTTTCCTCCTTTCCATCCTCGAGGCCGGACTATTTCGTAAGTATGAACATTTTTACAATCTTCAGGTGTAAAGAAAAAGAAAACATGTATCACATACCTAGAGAAGCTCTAGCAAAAATGAATTAATAGCATTTTTTTTCTTCCTTTTTTCATTCCTGACTCTAAAATTTTATTCACTAACTAGTGAGTTTTTTTTTTTTTTTACGTAGATCAGACTTTGGAGATATCCTCGCTGATGGAATTAAGTGGGGCAGTGCATGAGAAAGTTGTACGATATTCATTTGAAACCATTTATGACTTACGTGCCTCCACTGCACGTTTCAGAGCTGTTCTGGAGGTTAACGGTGGTCCCGTGCTGTATTAAATTAGGTAGGTTGCGTTTTGTTCTGGTATTTTTATTATCTTGACAATCATCTGTGTATATTACATGCTCAGAAACTGAGCCACAGTTTTCTAGCTTAGTATGTGCTGATAATAGTTGATTATTTATTCCAGCATTTGGCCAGGTTTTATGTATCGTTATCTTTGCTACAAAGGCTAATTTTAACTTTAAATTTAATCCATTTGATCATCCCGTTCCTAATTCGCCAGCCTATACCGAAACTTATTGTAGAAAAATTGAGCTTGGAATTTATATTTTGCTGGTATTAATACTTATTATTATCGAATATGAGGAGAGTCCCAGATTAAGAAGTTTTCGATTAAAATCTACCCAGTGCTGAACTAAACAAAATGCACATGTATGACAAATAAACGAATAGAATGTTTCGACACCATGACACAATTATCGCGAAGAACAGACGTCATGCAATTGTACAATATCATTATATGAATTTTGCTGTCAACAACGATTTAAAAAAAAAAAAAAAGTCTAGTAATATAAATTTCTGAATCAATACCTAAATTTATTGTCCCATGGCCTGCGCCTATAGATTAATGGTAGCTATTAAAAACTATTCACAATTCATTCTATAGGTTAACTGCCAGATAAACAAAAGCTGGTCATTGGATCCTATCCTATACCAAACTAGTGCAGTTAGAATTAATGATTTTACCTCCCTAAAATCAGACTTCATATTGTAGTCATCTCCTTTGTTAACCCAAAGGTCTCTTTCACATCGGTTTTTAAAGGCAAAAGTTACGATGTGCCACACTACTAACAACATAACAGTCGGTGATATTCTATTAAGATTTTTCGAAAGGTAAAAAAATAAAATTAACAGAAGAAAACCAGCAACGAATTCAAAAATACTTTATGATACAATCGGTTACATTCAATTTAATCATCCTAAAACACGTCAATATATGAAAAACTAACATTATGCCAACTCCTCTTCCTTATTCATTGAAGTCGTCGTCATCTCTCCAAGTACTGCCTCTTACTTACTAATACGTAAATTTAACATACAGATTAGCAACTGATTATCGTTAGACTTTTTCTAATACTGTAATATTGCTAATTACTTTATAGAACAGAAACGGTAAGTGAGGTATTCCGCTGCTGACATGTGAATCCTTTCCTATTCCTCGCTACCAGAACATTCATTTCTCCACAAAGAAGAATTGATTAAATTCCAATATTTTCACACACTGCAAGAACACAGTTCTATTAAGCACCACAGAGAAGTACTGCAGTATCATTTTCAGGCTCTGTAAGAGCACGGTTCTATCAAGCACTACAAAGAAGTGCTGCAATAATACTGTTTCCAGACTCTGACAATCCTCTTCTATCAAGAATTCAGTTATCAGTTGAAATATAAACCAGTCTCAATGAAACTACACAAATGCTCAGATCGTTATGAGTATTATTTCCTTCTGTCTAATCCAGAAATCAGGATACCTCTCGATTATCCAACTTGTAGAATTGAATTCCCACGCAACTAGTAGCTATTTTCACTTTTAAGATTTCCCAGAACTGTTTTCTTAAAATTTTTGTAACATCAGATTTCTCATTAGATGCTTAAACGCACATATTCCAAACCAACGTCAAAAGTCGTTGACTGCGCACACCATCATTCGTGTCAATAAAAGCACGGAATGATTTTTGTGCTGCAGTAGTTTCGCCATTTGAGCAGATGTAAATTAAGGATGTCTTCCTTGTTTCTTTCTACAATATTCTTTTTTCTCTTCATTTCTTCTGTTTGGAATGTTACATGACTTCACATTGTCGATTTTACCCTCCTCTACGTTTAGTGTCTATTATCTAAACTTCTCAACACATCCTTTGTAACATATCGTTTTCAATCTCTATGAATTCAGTTTCGAAAGGATTCTAATATTTCGAGTACAGAGTATGAATACGTTAATTTTGCACTAAGAAGTAAGTACTTATTCTCTTTGTTCAATCACATAAGAAATCAACATTCTGCAGATTGTCTTCTAAGCATTTCTTTATTTGTGTTGGTATTTTCCCCACTGCTTGATTAGACGTAACGGAAATGCTAACATTACTTTTCTGATGTTAGTACTAGTGTTGACAGTTTGTACATTTGGTGCAGCAATTATTGGAACATTCCATTTTCGAAATCAAGAGTGTTCAAGCAGTGAACCGCTAGAAACTTGACTCGGGAAATCACACATCGTTTGATGAATAGAAATATGATTCACAGCAATCAAAACATTTAGCAACTACAGCGGCACGAAATGAAACGGAAAAAAAATCTCGCTGGAACATAAATATATTCAATGATATCTACGTACCTTTAATTCGCAACCGTCTTACGGGAGCACCTTTATGATGTTCTTCCACATCCTCTGGCATTTTGTCATGCCACGGTGTCTCTAATAGACTTCTTCTCTAAAAAGGAAAAAAAATAATAACACGAATAATAAATTTCCGAAGCTATACACTTATATTCACAAAACTAACACACATACACTTGTTAACTAAATTCAATCAGAAACAAATAATTCATTGATGTATTCACAAGCAAACAAGAATCAGTGTACTGATCTTAATTTAAAAATAACTACATGTTCCTTATAAATTTAGTGAAGATTTTACGTGAATATCGCTACACTTCTAAAACGCATTACAGAAAATAAAATCGCTTGTAATGACACATCCTTTATATTGTTTCAATTTTCTATTTTGGGGGAAAATTTCAAGCTTTTAAAGACCTCTCTAAACATGTTTCTTAACCTATAATATTCCTCTTCCGTTTCTGAACAGAAATACGGTGAATTATAAATTGTAAACAGCATTTCTTTTTGGTGCCTCAATCATTAATAATAATAATAATAATAATAATAATAATAATAATAATAATAATAATAATAATAATAATAAAAAGCAACAGCACTTTTACAACAGTCTCTCTCAAATTTTCACGTTGCAAATATAATAAAACAGGAATAATTGTACTGATATACTAAAAGGGACCTAATTTATGAAATTAGTGTCAATTGGTAGCAGACAGAAATAATGTTTTATTAATCAATGATCAATATATATATATAATCTTTCAATCGAAGAATTTATTTTCTGGACAAAGATATTAAAAAATGTTTTACTTAAACACCTAATGTAGTTCAATAAGCTTTCAAAATTGTGTACAACTTACTCATTAATGACAAATATATTCTGAAACATTGCGTATTATCCACTCCAATTAATTTTAAAACATATATATACATAAGTAACTTTAAAAGGTATAGATTTGTTTTACCTTAATTGAACTCAAGTGGAGTTCACTGTGCAGATGACGTAAGTAACCTTTGGCAGTCCGTGGAAAAGTATTACATATTCTACACCAATGTTGTTCAGGATCATAATAAACATAATTATACACTGGAACAGCTGACTCTTTCTCCGACTCCTTTTTCTCCTCTCCTGGAGAAGCTGCTTTCTCTGGCACCTACAATAACACCATATGATAAAAAAAATTCTTCGTCATATATATTTGTGGTAACTGTCATTTTCTTTTAAAGATCATTTTTGATTGGGTTAAGCTCAAACTAAGTTCACACTTAAAAGTAGTGACAGTCTGAAGTATTTCCTAATACATTTTAATTTGGTACTTTCTTACTTCAATATGCGTAAAGTTCTAATAAAAAAATGTAAAACAACTTACCTTTTCTTCAACTTTTGTTATTTTATTCTCCTCTTTACTTTCCTCTAAATCCTCATTATCGTTACCGATTATACCGGTCAGCATATCAATTACATTGTTGACTGCTTTTAGCTTGTTGTGTATTTCATGCTATAATAAAGAAATACAATGGTAATACTAAATAATGTAACACACAATTTGTTCTATCCTACTTTTTTGAGATTAAATACAACGTGTAGTTTCTTCTAAAAAGAAATCAATATATGCCACTTAAATATTTGGACGTGTTGAAATTTCACTATACTATTGCTACTTCTTCTGTACAGATATTCAAAAACAAGCCCTTTAATTTCTCTTAGGTTTCAAGACGTACGGTAGCTCAGGAGTAGGTGTTAATCTGGAGGAATAACAGTTTAACGAAGGATCCGAACACATGAATCCCACGGGAGAACTCACAAACTTATACCCTGTCGCACAACTTTATGATACAACGTTTAACCCTTTAGATCAAATATAGACATTTCCCTCCAAAAACCCCTTTTGAAAATTTGGCACCCCCTTGAAGTGGCTCCGGCTACAGACACACGACTATAATTATCTCGAAAAATACTATGGTATATACGTAATACGTGTGCCAACTGTTTACCAATAAACAATACTCAAAAGCAGGGCCCGGATTTTGTTGACAAGTCAACTTTTCTTTGTTACGCATAACACAAGGCAAATTCTAATAAAAACGTTATCCATCAACTCTAGGTTCTAAAAATGTATATTTTTAGGGTCAACTTTTGGTCACTTTTTGCCGTTTTGAAGTTTCAGGTCATTTTTTAATATTTTAAGGTAAATTTTAGGTCACTTATGGTCTTTTTATTCTTTTTCTTCTACATAAGGAAATCTTAAAATGAACACTGTTTACGGATGTGAAAAAGACGAAGTTAAATAATGGCTATTCATGCTTCCTGACTATTCGGGTGGAAAAACTTCATTCTTAACAAACTAATGAAAACTAAGCTGTAGCTGGTTGGTAGGTGGCCGAACGGATACTTTTGGGTTGTTGACCACAAAGGATGTGATCACATGAATAACTAAAAATGGATTAGAAGGCGTACAAAGATTTTAAACAGGGTTTTTATCTATTATTCTCATGTAGTCTACACTTGCGAACTTTTATTGTTTAAGTGTGCTTACTAGTTTCAACTCGGGAGTGAACTGACGCTTTCAGTACGTACAATGTCGTACAATGGACAGATCAACGAACATAAATGATCAGTGGACTGCAACTAACTGAAACAAAACTTTTTGAATATGAGTGACAAACGTTAATTAAAATCCAATGGATATTTAAAAAATGTCAATGTTTTACGAAATAAATATTTAAGAAAACACAAGTTTTAACGTCAATTTTTGTGAATTTTAGGGGCATTTTACAGGAATTTTAGTGTCATTTTATAGGTCACTTTCTAGAAAATTTTAGGTCAACAAGATCCGGGCCCTGCTCATAAGATTTGTTTCCGTTCATTATTGCTAAGTGAAGAAGGGAATGTTTCTATGCTCTCCCAATAAGCGTGGCTTTGTTTCAAGGCCAAGTTTTTTTAAGTGACCTAACCCTATATCTTTGAACACAAAGCACGGACACTTGATTTCGTTATACCGTTATACCTCCTACACACAAGACCCAAAAATATCAAGCAAGCATATTAGTTTTCTGAGGATAATACTTGTAATTGATGGTATGTGTGAATGGCACAGCATGTATATATACCGAAACATTTAAAAGCTTAAAATGGAACAGCTACTCGGGTTTTGCCCTACGCAACCCACGATCACACAAACAGAAAAAACGAGAGTTAGCTATTGGCCGTAAGAAAGTAACTCCTGAGTTGTATTTCAATTGAATGTAATTCTCAAGTACCAACACACGCTTTGAAATATGATCATTGCGACTGCATTAAATAAATTCATTTCTATATAACCTTCTTTTTCTTTTCTTTTCTTTTTTTTTTTTTTTTTTTTTTTTTTTAAGAAAAAACAATTGTTCCGCCCTAGACTTCGGCTCGCTGTAAACTACACGTTAAAATTGTGCTTAATTATTCACATTTAACAAAAAATATTATTTGTATTTTATTTATTTACTTATTATTTTGCCCACAATCGCCCTAAACTCCATACATACTTAAGGGATTATTCAAGAACTTTGTCATGTAGGTAAGCGATAGCGCACGTAGCAACATCTATTAGCGTATATATATATATATATATATATATATATATATATACGCACACATTAGCCAATCACTAAATTATGACTACCCCTCTACATAATGGGGTCATCCTTCTTGCCACGTGAGTTTCGTGTCCACACAGCTCTAGGTATTCACGAGTATTGAGACTTAGCGGATGATGGATACACGCCAAGATTTATCAGCTTAGGTCAAATCGGGGCATCTCTGAAGCTGGTATTTCTATGTGCAAAACGCTACATTAGTGGCATAGTGAAACTGTATCGACTTTGTCGACAATACTGCAGAGAATGGCTTCAAGATCGATTGTTGTGATGAGTGTCACATCTAGCAACAGGTTCAGGCTCCCAGGCGCAGCATGGTTGAGATGACTACGCAATACAACAGTAGTTAACTCAAAAACCACATGCTTCACCATCGCATGTATGAACTATTCCAGAGAAGCTCCTGGGGTCATCTGTTTTTCACTTGGATTCAACAATACCTATGATTCACATGGTATAACGAACATGCGAACTGAACGACAGAAGACTAAAAGATCTGCTGAGTAACAATGTTTACCCCCACTCCATGGGTACGAATGAGCGTGTTAGACGAAAACCCAGTGAGTCGCTGGAGACCTTGAGAACGGTGTCAACAGTGTAAGACCACGGCGCTGAATTTAAGTTGTGGGGCATGTTTACGTCGAAAGATTTAGGTCCCCTAGATATTGTAGACGAAGTATGCCTTCTGACAGACTAGAAACATACCACCATATTGCAAATTTTCTTCCACAGCGACGGTATTTTCCAAATAATGCAACTAGCCACCGCAAGTTTTGAGAACACAAAGTCTTCAGTATGTTTCATGCCCCCTAAACCTCCTCTCAACCTCAGTAACCATCTGTAGACGTCATGAAACAGATCATTCGTCTCTCGGAAAACTTGATATCTTGACCTCTATCTTAACCCTGACAATGACCTCTTAGGTTGGTTGATCATACCAGCATAGAACTACCAATATATAAAACAGAATCACACAAAATAACAACTACTTAGAATTTTTCCTTTTAATCTAACAAGTAATTTTGAGTTAGATTTTTGGTGGAAACCATGTTCATGAAAAACATTCAACTTAACAAATCATTGCCACAAATCAATGGCCTAAAACACCATGCAGCAGCAAGATTGTGTGACGTAACTAAAATCTTTGATTTGCACTTATCTTCATATAGGCATAATGTTAGCTGCGGTTTTGTATAGTAAGCCTTTATAACCCGTCAAAGCGCATACATAGTCGGGTATGCAAAACCCATGTCATATTGCAAAAGTTACGATTCTTTTAAACGGTATGCACCTGGTGTTTATAGATAAAAACTTAACTTGACTTCCACATAGAAACGTGCTTCGAATATGCAAATGTTTCGTTTTTGCACACGCTACACCGAAAAACAGAAAAGGGACAGACGAGTGGACAGGATTAGTATTGTAAATTTAAGTAACGGAGAGTGATTGAAGAAGAAGCTGGATGATTTCCTGCAGAAAGAGTATGTGCAGGAAATTTTGGAGTAAAAAAAAAAAAAAAATGTGCAGTCTCGATGTCATGAAACTCTCTCAGAAGTACAACATTTGTAGGATATTGTTAGAGATAGGAACAACATATGTTTTCAACTCATTACACACATTTTTAATCCTACTTTATTACAGACATTTTAGATATGGATACTGTGCTTTATATTTTCTTTCTATTATTGCTGCAACATAGAATGTTGTTTCACAACATATTTACAAGAACTGAAACGATTACCTTCTTCAATTTCTGTTTATTATCTATGATAATAATATTTTTCCAGTACGACATGCTTTACACGTTCCCGTTTATTCCAACTATATATTAGCTGAGCACGTGATTAGGAAAAAGGAATCTCCAAGAAGAATGGAAAATTAACTACTTACCAGAACTCAGTAAAAGCATTATAACACGATGAAAGAAAGTATTCTACAAGAACTTTCGCTAAACGCTTTATGAGAAAAGGAAGGAGAAAGGATTTTTTGACCAGAACCATAGAAGTTCTATAGTGACAGGATTATGGTGTGCGATTCGGAGAGAGAGAGACCAGACAGAAATATACAGGATCTATTTGTTTTGCATAATAATCCAAAACAACACACGAGTCTGAGAACCACCGAGGCTATCGGTAGATTAGAATTCATTGTGCTTTCCCATTTTCTATACAGCCCTGACCTCGTCCCTTCAGATTTCTCTCTCTTTGGGCCGATGAAGGATGCAATACGCAATAACAAATTTGGGAACAAAAAGTGTGGTTGTCGAAATAGCCTGCAAGCTGTACAGGGACGGCATACACACGCCCTTCTTCCAAGGTGGTGTACGGCCGCAGTAGATGAAGATTATGCTGAAAAGTAACTCGTATTCAGGATACATACCATAATAATCTGTAGCAATATCATTATCTTCCTTTAAATTAGATGACAAAAAATGTGACACAATACTTTTTGAGCACCCTTCGCAGAAGCACATACCAAGGATTTTTCATTACCTACAAACTAGGAAGAAGATCTTACTGTCGAACTTCAAACTTGTCCTACCACTTTTAATCTAGAGCAGGGGTTCTCAACCTTTTACACTGGCGTACCGCCTAAGCATAACCACCATAAGTTGTACGTACCACCAATAACGGCTCGGCTCGCGTACCACCAGTGGTATGCGTACCATAAGTTGAGAAACTCTGATCTAGAGAAATGGAAAGCAGGGAGTGTCATGTTCCAACAAGTTGTTCTATAGATAAGCTGACGAGGTAGTGAGTAGTACCTCGAAACCGCACATGTCTTTTGCTTATATATTTCAGGGTATGAGAATTTTAATTTACTATTAGTGGACATGCAACCCATCATATTAATTAGCGATCAACCAACTGATATCCCCGTTCTTCACGCGGGAAGAATATAGTTTGTGGTAAATATCTAAAGATATTTGAACCTCCTTCCCCTTCGACTCCCTAATCTTAGTATAGGTATTTCAAAGTCAAATTATGAAAATCCAATTCGACCCACATATTAAACGTGTTCAAACATTTCAAAAAATTTCAAACGGTTCAGACGTTTCCTCATATTGGGTATTACATGAATATAAAATAAAAAATTAAAATATAAAATTGATCCCCTTAGAAGTGAAATTTTTGAACGCCGAAACAGGTATTTATTTACTTTGGTAAGTAGTTTCTATGCCGAGTTCCATTTCAATAACTTCAGGGGATTCTGAAATATTCTATTATTTGTAAATAATGTTCACTCTTAGGGTAAACATTTCGGTCAAAATGAAAAGACAAAAACCCGGCTGGAGGACAAAGGTAGCGAAATTCAAAAATTCACTTCAAATGGTTAAACCCGTTTCCTCACAGATAATCGAAAATTGAAATATTATAGAAGTTGCTCTTAGACGTGGAATACTTTATTATTGGTAAATAACTTGAACCCGTTTATCTCAGAATACACATTTCGACCAAAATGAATTTATAAACCCAGCTAACCCCAAGTACTAACTATATTCAAACATTGATTTCCAACCGTTCAGCCGTTTCCTCACATTAAGCAATTCATGAATACAAAATCAGATATAAAAATACTATAGAAATAGACACCCTTTCGTTTACTAGGGGTGAAATTTTCGAAAACACTGAGACAATCATCACTTGTTTTTGATACGGAATTCATGTGCCGAGTTTCGTCTCCGTAACTTCAAAGGATAGCGATATTTTATTCTTGGTAAAAGATTTGAATCTCCCTCCCTTCTCTTCAGATACGTAATTCAATCAAAGTAAAATGCAATCCCTATCTTCCAAGATTCATTTGAACGATTTAGTCGCTTCCTCACTTGAGCACTTTATGAATATACAATCACAAATTATAATATTATAAAAATTGCTTCTTTCCCCTTTCAAGCGGAATTCTCGAACACGTTGGGACATACGGTCGCCTTTTATTAATGAGAAATTTATATACTGAGTTTCATCGTTCTGACGATATACACAATTTTTGGCATTCAATATGAACCCCGTCTTCTCTTACGATATGCATTTTGATCAAAATAACAGCACGAACCTAGCTCGAGGACAGTCTATGTTCAAGAACTCACATCAAACGGTTTATTTTTTTACTTTATTTTTATTTATTTATTTTATTTTATTTTATTTTATTTATTTTTTTTTTTTTGACAATGTGTGGCTTCATACAACGCCATTTCATTTTCATATTATATAATAACAATAATTTGACAAAGATTTTTAAAAAATTGGAAACGTAAGTGAAGTATATGAAGCAGATATTAGATAGTTAAAAGTAGGGGATCGGTTCACAGAGAGGGTGGTAACTTTGTTTAATTGCAATATGCCATCTCATCTCTTTCTGATAGGGAAAGGTTTTTAGGTTACTCACGTGTAAGTATAGTCAGATGCGCTGTTGTCATGCGTTGTGTTCTAGGATAGGTGGAAGAAGAATTTGGATGCTGCAGGAGTATGGGCAATAGTTTATACAAATCGAAAGAGGAGGTCGAGTTTCGCCAATGCCGTAGGTTGGATTATCAGTGCATTTAAGAATGTAAGTTAGATTGGGAGAACCGCAACCACCAGAATGATCAAAAGTGATGGAATGCCGTAATTGAAACTTTATTCTAATCAAAATTAGAAACGAACTGACAATTCAAAAACACGTAGAAATTTGTATTAAGAAGGTAAGTCACGTTGCGAGGTTATTCAAGTCATTGGAAGAAGAGCCCATCATAAATGTCGTGGTGGTAGTTACAGTAGTGGAGGATTTCTGCAGAAATGGCGAACAACATTACAAAGGGCACAGTCTTGTAGCACATGTAAAGAAGTGTTTATCAACCTAAGTGGAGGGAATAAAGCGAACGCCTCAGCAGAATACACATAGCGTAGCAACACAACAATGTTTCACCAAATGTCAACTCGTTTCTCATTTTGATCGAAGTTGGACAGATTATATATATATATCTGTGACTTGGGTCTAAAAGGGCCAATGTCACTTTTTGGCAAAAATGAGATACTGTTCAATTTTAACGCCTATATATGGATGTTTTCCTGTGCAAGAAGAGCTAATGTCCACACGAAATAGTTTGGAATATGCACTATCCATATTAACATTTGCTTTTCTTGCAGAAGAAAATATCCATTTATAGGGGTTAAAATTTGACGAACATCTCATTTTTGTCAAAATGTGACATTGCCCCTTTTAGACCAAGCTACAAATATATATATATATATATATATATATATATATATATATTGGCAAAAATGAGATGTTCGTATATTGAGGGGGGGGGGGGGCATTTCTTCGGTGGAAGTGTGGAGTGTGCAAAGCACCAGCTTTCGTAATGAGAATGTGGAGATTAGGAATCCCTGGGTAAGTGATTTTAGAGCGGGTCAACAAAGCCTTTTCGATTTCAGGTAAGGTGATGAGTATCGACTAAGATTCATTACTTACTGTAATGAATGGAGGCTTGAATTGTGTTCGGTAAAGAAGTTGGGATAGAGGATCTTGCAATGATTTTTTTTTTCCCTGGGGTTTTAACCACTCGTCACGCGTGGCTAACTCCTATATCTTATCAATAAACAACTTACTGGAGCGAAACAATTCCACCTGTAAAGTATGACCATAGAGAAAAACAGTAGCCTTTGTATACCTCCATCAAGGAACTGGAATATAAATTTGATTTTTTTTTTTTTTTTTTAAACTGGATAATAAATGTCATAATACATTGGCTGACTAAAAATGATTAATCGGGTTTTAAAGAGAAATATGTCGAATATTACAATACGTTTGTGCTAATGATGAAACCAAAGAACACATTTGAAATTTTTAATTTCTCATATTCGTGGCAGCATATTCCTAATTTCCAAAATGGTATCTATAAGGCAGGAAGCATTCTATGTTTTGGAATACGGGAACTGTTTTCCGTTGTTACCGTACAGCATACATTCCACCTACACTTTGACAACTACATCAAAGCATTCTGGATGGTATCAACAGCTCAAGGACATTGGCTGCCTGTGTAAAACTAAAAGCACAGGACGTTCATGCGTTTTTGATGGAACAGTGGAGCGAGTTAGGACTAGTTTCGTTCGCAGCCCACAGAAGTCAACAGAGAGTTAGGAATTTGATATTTCGCAATCAACTGTCATCAAGTTTTTGCGAACCTAATTGCGACTGAAACCATACCACATATAGTTACTGCAAATCTTACAGTGGGATGACTCTGTTTAGTGACCTGGTGACATTCCATTTGAGTGGTAAGGATAACCGCCATAATGTTAGTGTCTGGGGTACTGAATGCCTACAAGAACGAGATTCTCCCGAAGTGAATGTGCTTGCTGCAATATCTAAATCAAAGGTGTACGGTTTGTTTTTCTTAGCGGAGAATACTGTGAAGTGTACGTCATTCGTCGATATACTACAGTTGCGATTGTTTCCACATGTGAGAGAAGATTCCAGTAACTTCATATCCCTGGCACATATAAGTGCGTCGCTATGTGAACGAAGAACTCCCAGTCTGTTGGATTGAGCGATGTATTGAAGATGACTTAGCGTTTTTCCCGTGGCCTCCTACATCTTCCAACCTGACACTTTGTGACTTTTTTTCCTTTTTGAAAGACAGTGTATGTGCCTCCACTGCCAACAACTTTGAGTGAGCTCTAGGGTCGCATTACAGCTACACTTACAACCGTTAGCAGGGATATGCTAAAGCGAGTGTGAAGAGAACTACTTACTGTACAAGTGTGTCTTGTGCGACGAAATGAAGCCATACCAAACATTTTAATACATATTTGAAACTTGGACACCTTCTGTATATTTTCATCTATCATTCGTTACTGTATATGTTATACGAGGGTCATTTAACTCGAACTGGCAACACTGCTACGATTGGAGTGTCGCGTGGGTAGAAGACAAATGACGAATGTAGTGTGTTCCGTGGATGTGTACGAGTCAGTTCAACGCTGCTGCGGTCCAATATTACGGTGTGTGTGGCGAGCAGACATTGTTAAAGTGATTGTTGTGTGAAATATCACCCTAACGCAATGTTCACGCGTGCAGAACAGCATGTGTTTATCAAATTCCAGGTGACACGAGGCTGCTTGACGATGATCAGAGCTGGACTTGTAGTGAATTGGCGCAGGAGCTGGACTTGTCTTCCGGATCAGTGTTCCGCATGTAAACACAAGATCTTGACATGGGGAAAATGGCAGCCAGATGGGTACCCCATGCTCTGACCGAGGTTCAAAAGTGGCATAGTTGGGGATGTGCTCGCCTACACCTTCAACGTTACAATGAGGAAGGTGATGACTTCTTGCACCGCATTACTGCAAGTGACGAAACGTGGGGAAGATCCTACGAGCCTTAGTTGAAACGTCAGTCGAATGAGTGGCGCCACCCAGAATCTCCAAGACCGAAAAAGCTTAGGCAAGAGCCAGGAAACGTGAAGGTGATGATAATGTCATACGACCACGAAGGCATTATCCTGTCACATCAAGTTCCACCGAGCGTTACCGTCAATGCTTCATACCTCATTCTCCATTTGTAACCAGCATTGCGGTGCGAACGTCCACACCTCCTGGAGTCTGGACCAGTTCTCCTACACACAATGCCAGATGCCATAGAGTCAATCCAGTACAGACTCTGTTATGACGATGGGGTTGGGAGGTACTGGAGCTCCCGCCATACTCCCCGGATATGAGCCCCTGCGATTCTGATCTTTTCCCAAAAATGAAAGAACCTTTGAAAGGCAAACGTTTCCGAGACATTCCCAGCATTGTTCGTGCCTTACGGCGCACTATCAACACCCTATCGCAAAGTAGGGCTATGACAGGTATTCAACGGTTACCAGATATCTCGCGAAGGGTTCAACAGACTGGCGGAGACTATATCGAAGGACTGTAAACTTCTTGAGGTGAGTGATTCACTACATTCCACTTCACAACTATCTTGCCACTTCGAGTTAAATGACTCTCGTATATTTTCTTACTACTGTCCTTTCAAACCCGAATCATTTATAATCACCTTGTACTATTCAAATATTTAACTTTCTTGTGAGAGTAGAACTTCTTATTTGAAGATTCTACTCTTTTTGTTATTTGCCATGTAAACAAAATGAATCCTAATTCTGAAGTTAAAAGAAAAACTATATATATATACAGATGGTGATCAGAAAAATGGAAACCCCTGAACGAAATTGCAACTTATCAGATTAATATGGTGTCGGGCCACCTTTCGCTTTCAGAACAGCCTTGATGCGACGTGGGTTGGAGGAGCCATAGAGGTCGTGAATGGCAGCAAGTGGAATTTTACACCATTCCTCGTGCAGGGCATCGGCCAGTTCTGTGAGAGAGGATGGAGGTGGAAATCGTCGCCGGAGTCGTGTTTCCAAGACAGACCACAGATGTTCAATTATGTTGAGATCTGGGGATTGGGCGGGCCAGGGGAGGTGTTGAACTTCATCCCGATGTTCCTCAAACTACGCTGCAACAACGCCAGCTGTGTGAATGGGTGCATTATCATCCTGGAAGATGGCGTCATTGTCCGGGAACAACATCCGGACCATAGGATGCAAGTGGTCTCCTAAAATTGCGACATGATCGTTGGCAGTGATTCGTCCGCTAATTGTGACCACAGGACTCAATGAAAACCATGATATGGCGGCCCACAGCATCACCGAGCCGCCGTCATGTTTCACAGTTGGGCGGAGACACTGCAGATCATAAGCTTCTTTTGGCGTTCTCCACACACAAACACGGCCCGTGGTTGGGAATAGGGTGAAGGATGACTCATCCGACCATATCACACGTTTCCAGTCCTCAACGGTCCAAGTTGCATGGTCGCGGCACGATTTGCGGCGTGCGAAAGCGTTATGGTCTCTGATGAGCGGTTTGGCCCGTGCAACACGATCCCGTAAGTTCATGTCATGTAATTCGCGGCGGACTGTGATTGTCGAAACAGGGTGGGGAAGGTGCTGATTGAGTTCCTCCGTCACTTGCTCCGCAGTGGCACGACGGTTCTGCGTGACAATGCGCTTTAATACCCGGCGTGACCTGTCACTCATGATTTTCTTCCACCCACTGTTTCGCTTCCCCGATGTGGTTTTCCCGTGTGTTGTGTAGGCCGTCATCATCTTCGGCACTGTCCCACGCGACACACCTAACACAGTAGTCACTGCCGTCACACTCACTCCACATAACCGCGCACCAACAATTTGCCCTCTGAAAATCTGAGAGGTCTCCCATTTTACACTACTTCCGTCTGCTGCAGCCACTGGACACTGCTGTTCCACTGCGCCTGACGTAGTATGGAGACCGACCTAACACACCACCACCAGCGGTCCGGCGCTGCGGGCGCCACGACACCACTGCCAACCCATACATCTGACGTGTTGCCAACTACAGGTGTTTCCATTTTTCTGATCACCATCTGTGTATATATATATATATATATATATATATATATATATATATATATATATATATATATATATGTGTGTGTGTGTGTGTGTGTGTGTGTGTCTGTGTATGTATGCATATTAAAAACCAAAAGCAAAAACAAAAATAGTCACCTGTAACTTTGCATTTTCTTCCAGGAGACCATTGTTATCGTTTTCCCTATCCTGCATCAGGTCTTCCTTCTGTTCTTTTAGAACATCTAATTCTCTATTTAAAACAGCTGCCTTTTTAACATATTCTTCCCGCTGTTTTACCAATGTTTGTTTCTGTTGTCTCTTCTCTTTTTTAATGGCTGAAACAAAATATTAAGAATGATTAGTTTTCTATTATTGTGAAATTCTGACATTTTTTTAACCACGTACTAGTGTAGACTAGTAGTAAAATAAACACTGATTCACAAATAATGAGCATCACTTGGTAACATTGCGAATTTCCTTACAATTTGATACTAGCACTGTTATGTTATGTTAGACCGGGGGGCGCGGTGGCTCAGTGGTAGAGCGTTCACCTCTGGTGCTTGGGGTCCCGGGTTCGATCCCAGCCCCCGCCAAGTGAACTTTGTGGTGGATAAACACCGTGCTCGTGGGTTTTCTCGGGGTTCTCCCGTTTCCTCCCACATTTTTTTATGTTAGACCAGTCCAGTATATTGAAAATAACGCTCAAAAATAATTATCAAAAAGAGAATTTGACAAGCAAAATTTGAAATACGTTTTAACATGTAGAAGAAATTGATCCCCAGCCACTATGGGGTGAAACGAGGTATAGGAATAGAGAAAATATGTACAGGGTGTCCGAGAAGTCCTTCCCTGATTACAGAAATTGATAACTCAGGCTAGAAATAAGATAGAAATATGAAACTGGTGTTGAATTGTTTACAAACTATAAAAGTTTTTGTCTGTGTTAGGTTTGTTCTGTTTTACCAAGTCTCAATTTTGTTTGTTTTAGGTTTGTAGTACGTAAGTAAGAAGCCCAAGAAGCCATGCCAACCAACCAGGAGAAGGCACAGTGTGTCCTGTGGTACCATGAGACACGATCACCAACCACGGTGGAGAGACAGTTCCAGACAACATTTGGGAGGACTCCACCTGATGTCAAGAGCATTAAAGCCTGATATGAGAAGTTCAAGAACACAGGGTCGGTTGCTGACCTTCCGAGGTCTGGTCGACCAAGAACCTCAGCAGACACGGTGGAGGCTGTGCGGCAGTCTTTTCTGAGAAGTCCTAAGAAATCGGTGCGCAGGGCCTCACGTGAATTACAGATGCCAAAAAGCTCTATCCATGACATTTTACACAAACGTTTATTGTTTCGTGCTTACAAAGTGCAACTCGTTCAGGCCTTGTTGCCCGACGACGGTACACGTCGATATGACTTTGCGGTCGAAATGCTATCACGTATTGAGGACGATAATGGTTATCTCAGACGAATTGCCTTTTCCGACGAAGCGACATTCTTTGTCAGTGGAGTAGTGAATCGCCATAATGTACGCATTTGGGGTTCAGAACCCCCCAGGGAGGACAGGGAGGTCACAGTCATTGCATCGATCCCTCCAGTGATGTTGGCTAATGTGTGGATGGAAATTGAATATCGCCTAGATGTGCTACGTGCTACCAAGGGTGCTCATGTGGAAGTGTACTGATGTGACCAAAACTTTTATAGTTTGTAAACAATTCAACACCAGTTTCATATTTCTATCTTATTTCTAGCCTAAGTTATCAATTTCTGTAATCAGGGAAGGACTTCTCGGACACCCTGTATTATTTATATACTTAAAAATATAAATATATATTATGTATATAAAAATATAGGTTATTTATTTGCTTAAAGTTGGAAAATCGATGTGAAACACTTGTGTCATTGCTTTTAAAACTTACTGACAGTACTGATTCAGTTTCCAAGTCTCAGAGGCTCCTCGATGTAGCGTAGAGGCGAAATGAAAGAAAAGAAAAAAAAAGCTTAAGAAGAAAAGTGTCGTGTGTCAGTACACCTTTAAAGAATTACAGAGCAAAGAAGGATAAAAAGAAACAGTAGAAAGAGAATACTTTTCTAGAAGTATTTATGAAATAAGCCTTAAAACTGAAAATAAAAGGAAAAAGATAAAAGAAGGAAGTTACAACAAACAGCATGATGCATTCTGGTATTTGTTCAATATAACCTACAAAAATATCAATCTTTCAGTTTAATGTTCTACGATTACGACCATTTTAGAGTAAGCTAGACTAGGATTAAGGCTAGTAAATGATGATGGAAGGATGTGGGAGGAAACAAGAACACAATGTTGCTCATCACAAACTTACTTTGGCCGGGGATTGAACTAGGGACCCCCCACAATAGAGGTGTTCTCTACCACTTAGCCAAAGTGCCATCTCAAATAGAAAAATACAGAACTAACACGAGCTTAAGTTAAACGAAGATATGGACTTGTGTATTTCATTTGAACAAGATACATGCAAAACATGCAAACAAGCAGCCCATGAGTAAAATAAACGGAGAATGACACATTACACGAAACATAAAAATGAAAAATGTACCTCCTCGTAAACGAATGACTAATGCGAGTGCTTTCTGTGCTCGTAGTCCCAGGTTCAATTCCATAGTAGCACTTGCATCGGACACAAATGCGAATAGAATAGAATATTTATTGTCATTAAACAACATTTGTTGCAATAGACATTGCCAGCATGTAAATAAATATATACAAAGAAAGAAAGAAAAAAGTTAAAATTTACACTTGTCTTCAAATTCGTTGATACTATAAATAGAATTACTCACAAGAAAAGATTTACAATGTTTTCTGAAATCATTATCACACATCATTCGTATATGCACTGGCAATGTATTATATAGTTTCATTCCTGTATATTTATAACTTCTTTGTGTTATACTTAGCCTAATATAAGGCGTATTTAAGTCATCTTTATGTCTAGTATTATATGAATGGATATTGTTACGATAACCTAAACTGCTCTCATTTTCTTTAACGTACATAAGACAACTATAAATATATAAAGAGGGAACTGTCATAATTTGTAAATCCGTAAAATATTGTCTACACGATACACTATCAGTTAAACCTTTTATTGCTCTTATGGTTTTTTTCTGCCATTTAAAGACAGTCTGGGCACCTGGTGAATTTTCCCACAATATTATGCCATACTGTAGATGAGAATGAAAAAAGGCATAGTATGCTGCAAGAAGCATTGTTTCTGTAACTGTTGTTTTCAGTTTACATAATAAAAATAGCACTCTAGATAATTTTCTGCATAAATTTTCAGTATGTTCACTCCAGTTTAATTTCGAATCTAGATGGATTCCCATTAGTTTTACAGAATGGTACATATCTACCTCAGTCATATGATTACTAAGAGAAAAATATATAGTCTCTGTTTTAGATTCATTTATATAAAGTTTATTATGCTTTAACCATATAGATGGTATTTCAAGCATTTCATTGCTTTTAGTTTTAACACTTACTAAATTCTTACCCGTATTTAGAAGAGTTGTGTCATCAGCATATAATACTGATTTACAAGGTAGAAAACTCGGGAAATCATTTATATAGATAAGAAAAAGTAAAGGTTCTAACACACTACCCTGAGGTACCCCTGCTGTTACATCCAAAAATGTTGATCTTTCGTTAATAATACGGACAGATTGACATCTATTACTAAGATAGGACTTAATCAATGACAACTCAGTTCCCCGAATACCATAATAATATAATTTTTCAACCAATATATGACGTGACACCGTATCGAATGCTTTACTTAGATCTATCAATGTTGCACACGTATTTAAATTATTTTCGAAGCTATCTAATATGTGTGATACTACGTTTTCTACTGCCTTAATCGTGAAAAGGCCAGATCTGAATCCAAATTGCGAACTGTGGAATATTTTATTTTGTTCAAAGTACATTGATAATTGACTTTTGATGCATTGTTCAAAAACTTTTGAAATAATTGGGACTAATGATATAGGACGGTAGTTATTAGGATCACTTTTATCATTTTTCTTATGTATAGGTACTGTAACTGTCATTTTAAGGCAGTCAGGAAAGATTCCATTTAAAAGTATCCAATTGAATAAGTAAACCAAAGGATCAATTATAACATCTTTTTTTTTTTTTGAAACAAATTATTAGAAAACCCATAAAGATCTTCACTGTTTGCAGATTTTAATTTGTTAACAATTTGTAAAACAGCCCTGGTATTTATTCTAGTCCACAGAAAATTCGAGTTAACGTTATTTAGGTTTTGCTGTGCTAATAAACTACTAAAATTATAGATTTGATTTTCAGAAGAAAAGTCTTCACTGTTTGACTTATCACTTAATTTTCTTATGTTATTTACAAAATGTTCATTGAATTCATTGGCGGATATTGGTATGGGATCTTTAAAATTGCATTTTCCTATTTCCTTATTGATTATAGACCAAGCCGCTGCGCACTTGTTTTTTGAATTATTTATCCAATTTTCGTTTGCAGTAATTTTTGCTGCTTTAATTTATTTTCTGTATATCTTTTTAGCAATTTTAAATCTCTATCTCTAGATAACCCTGTTATATTAGCAATATTATACAATGTGATTAGTCTATCCCGCTGAGATCTAAGATGTGGCGTGTACCAATTAGGAACTGTTTGTGAATGTTTATTTCCGCTGGTGGTATATCTCTTAATCTTTTCTGGACAACATTCATTTAAATATAGAATCAAAGTATTGATAAACTTGTGGAAAGCTTCGGAAACATTGGCACATTCAGAAAGTAAATTTTCCCAATTAAGATTTCCTAATGTATATCTCAGATTTTGTATGTTAAGTTCACCTAACAATCTGAATCGTTTAGTTACTGGATAGGTAGCGTTCATATGTGACATCACAGGGAACAATAGCCATACATCTTCATGGTCAGACAACAAAGGTTGTACAGTACCACATAACAGGCTAGTTTTGTTTTCATTAGTAAAAACATTACCTGAACATGCGAAGTTTCTTGTGGGCTGATCATTAATACGTATAATAAAAGTTATGGGACCTAAGAACATCACATAGTAGTGCTTTAATGGGTGTACTAATAAGGACGTTAACATTTATATCGCCAATATAGAATGTTGTATGATTTTTGTATTTATAAAGATAGCTGTTTAATTTTTCCCAACCACTAAGAAAAATATGCATATCTGAATTCGGTGTTTGATACAACGTAGTAACTATTACTCTGTTATGCTTAAGTAACACACCAGCTACTTCAAAATGTTGTTCTATGCAAAAACAAGTCAAGTCAAGAACACAGTATTCAATACCTATACCATTTTTTACATAAATGCCTACGCCACCGTGTAATGTTTTATCTCTACAGAAAATAGTAGCTAACGTGAAACCTGTTGGCGTATACATGTAAATTTCATCACTTGTTAGCCAATGTTCGTTGACACATAAAATCATCGGATTCTGCTTTAAGTAACAGGTTTTGTCTCATATGCCCTAGGTGCTGAAAAGGGACGTTGAATTAATCCAACCCAAAGTTGAAAACAAAGTACAGGCTAATAAAGATAAAGGTAGTCCTCGGGTTACAACATATTTCCGTTCCTACAACAGTAACTTAACCGCACTTTGGTGTAAGTTGAAAACATACCCTTAGCCTAAGTCATTTACCTACAGTTAAAAATCATAATCCAGAGCAGTGACGGCCAATTTATAGTTCACTGCGGGCCAGTGCAAAATAAAATCCAAATCGGGGTGCCATTTCCAATTTCTTTGTCCTTGGGGACGACGAATTACTGAATGTGCGTCACTCGTACATTTTTCTGAATTTATTTTATTCTACGTATACTGTTTCTTTTTAACGTCCTACAAATAAGCATCGAGGCTAAAGAAGACGGTGATGAAATGGATGATAATGGTAGAATGAAGAAAGTGAGAGAACCACCACAAAGTCCACCTGGCGGAGGCTGTGATCGGTTCAGGGACCCCATACACCAGAGGTAAGCGCTCTACCATTTAGCCACCGTGACCCCTGCATCTTGTTTTATGTGTGGAGCAATTGGGACCTGAGCTACGAACATTTGAAAGTAACTCAATGAAAACTGCATTTTTCTAAAATATGCCCGGTACCAATGACCTTGCCTTGCAGAATGGGTTTGGTATCCAAAACATTAAAGAAAATAGTTCTGGTTAAAAGTCAAGTCTCGATCGAGGAGTATTATGATGGCCAGCTACACTCTTTCTATTATGAACGGACTAAAAAATTAACAAATCGTGATTTCATCATTTTTATTGAGCCATAACTGATCTGGAACATGACAGAACATGGTGCTGGTAAGGTAAACATACTTGGAAACGTCAACTTTCTCTTTCAAACTTCATGTTACTGCACCTTGTTCTGCCGCTTGAAAATAAACGAGTTTTCACAAGTAGTCCGTAAGTATGACGCTAACGACGCAATCCGTAACTCTCATGTTCATTTATTTAAAGTTTTTATGGAAATGAGCGTCACAAACTCGAAACGTCGTTATGTTGAGAGCGCTGTAGCCTGAAGATCATTGTATACTGATTATTTTCAACTGTATACGCACAGGAAACCAAATCCAGATTAAGAACTAAAACATTTAACAGACTGAAGTTTCTATGAAAAAATTTCATCCTCTTAAAGCAACAGAGACACTCACCTTCTTTTTTGGCCTCTTCCTTCTTTTTATCCTCCTCTGTTAAAACTGATGGTGGAGGAGCTGAAATCGAGAAAAAATAAGAGCAATAATACTAGAAATTGATATAAACTCACGCATTTAAGTTCCAAAAACGAAAGAAGAACGGTATGTTAATTTTAAGTACATCAAAAACTATCACACAAATATTAATAAATTGTACTCAAATTTTAAAATATAAAGGTACAACAGATCAAAACGTACCAGTAATAACTGGTGGAGGTACACTCATGTCTGGTAATACCGTTGAACCCGAAGGCCAGGCAGAAGAAATTCCCTTTAAAGAAATGAAGTGTATTTATTAATTAAATTACTTCACATTCCACATTAATAGAACTATATACACTACAACAATCATCATTGAAAAACAATATCACAATTGGCACTTTATTTCCACATACGTATCTAGGAAGACATTACCTTTGTATGGTACCTCCTGTGACAGTTGAACACTGTTCTGTGCGTGTGTTCAACATAGGTTTTTTGTTTGTTTAGGACCCCGTACAAACGGAAAACTGGAAGAAGTAAAGTTTGAGTTGTTACAAAAGAGAAATTCTCAGCTCCTATAAAGTCTAGACATGCAATGTTCAATTTGGTTTCATTTTAAAGCTCTTGGAATGGGCTTTCGTATATGTCACTTGCCATGGTTTTCTGATATTATTTCTAGGTTACCAAAAATTTTATTTGACCTTGAATATATCCAAAAGTTTATTTTTAAAAAACAGATTTTTTTTTCTTACTAATGTATAGTACATATGGTGAAAATGTCGTTATTTATAAAACTGAGCTATGAATGAACTCCCGTTTTACCATCCATACGTTTTAAAGAGATCTCATGGCATTAAGTTTCACTGCTGAACAAATAACACATCTGAGAAATATAGTTGTAAATCTAATTGAATACTGCAGATGAGAATAAAACGTTAGAATGGCCAAGTATGTCTTCGAGATGAGTGATTTTTTTTCTAGTCAGAGTTGAGAACTGCACAGTATTAATTTCATTTTACGTGTAATTCAAAAACAAATGTAATGTGACCTGCGTCATATAACATTGGGCGCTAACATGATTCATAGGTGACTGAAAATGACTATAGAAAGTGCAAGGTGTTATGCTTTAGTATTCAATAAGGAGACATTGTCAATTTACATCTTTAACATATACACGGTGTGTAAGAAAAAACGTTCAGTGCATATATGTATATAACAAACTGTTGGAGATAAAATTATGAAATAGAAAGGGAGATAAGGAATGTCAAAGGATACATGGAATGAAGCATTCTGCTTACACCACAGGCTCCTCTATCATAGGATCAAACTGTGGGTTACACATTGTATCTGTCTACGAAAGTGAGTCATATAGAAATCGCTGTTCACTTTTCTACTTGTCGCTGGGGAGCGCGTATTTATGCATGTGTAGGCATTGTGGTTCGTCTATGTTGGGCAGAAAGTGTTACGGGATTAAGCACATGCGAATATAAGTAGCTGTTAGGTGGATAGCCTGTGGAAACAAGATATATTGGATGAAAGATTTTACAATAGATTGTCAAAACGAAGATTATTAAAATTAAGCACTAGGTAATAGTTTTATTTAAAATTACAAATGTATAGGATAAAAGAATATTGAACTAAAAGAAGTTTATGAGTAGCCAGATGTGTTTGGCATTCACTGCTCTGTTTAAGATAAATAATTAAACCCTCTTTTACAAAGTAACAGTCTACTAGTTAGTTACTTAGCAGCAGTGACAGATGTAGCAGTGGAAACTTGTTTGTTATTTGCATGTATTTAACCAAATTCAACGTTGAAGATTCTCTTTCTTGAATTACGATTACGTTTGTTATTATTAACTGGCTTAAGTGGTTTACTGATAGACTGTATTAAACATTACGGTCTTTCGGCAGAAGACAAAGTGTAAATACTTTTTCTGTTTGTGAAGTGTGGTCGTAACTGCAGAACAACACATATAAAGTTCAATGAGTTCCTGACTGACGAATCGATCACAAGAATATGTCTGAGTGGGTAGCAAAGTTTCGAGAAATGCAGAGGGTAAAAGATAGGTCACGCTCTGGTCGACCTAGAGTGGATGAAGACACAGAAGTGATGGCTATTGGGAATGCTAGCGTAACACTACTGCAATCCCTACATCAAATAAGTAAGGAAACTAACATTCTGAAATCCACAATCGGAAACGATGGTTTCCGTATAAATTGCATATTACACCAAAGCTTTTTTTTTTTTTTTTGAATGGCCACGATCGTCGCCTTGAGTTTTGTAAAGAAGTGACCACGTATATCGCTGAAAACAATTGGTTTGTGTACAATATTTGTTTCAGTAATGAAAGCACATTCTTCCTGAATGGGCAGGTGAACACCCAAAACGTGCGATAATGGAGTGACGATAATCCCCGTGTGGTACGAGGTCATATTCCAGAGAAATTAAAGTTATGGGCAGGCACGTTAGGCAACTATATCATCGGGCCTCCTTCCATCGATGATACATTAATCGGCGAACGTTATTTAGGTCATTTAAGTCTGCTCGAAAAATGTAATAAATCCTTTGATCACAGGGGTTGTTGAAAACGCTACAACTGATGAAGATGGGTCTGAATTTGACGCAGACGGAAACTCAACATGATGGTTGCTCTGTACATTATCACGACGGTGTGCTTCAGTACCCAAATAAACGCAATGGCCGGCGAAGACGGATTAAGTGACCACTCCAGATTTAGCTTGGAACGATATTTTTGTGGGAATACCTTAAATCTGTAGTATACAGAATCACATCACACTAACTTCATTACTGGACTTAAGAAATTGTTAACTGCAACTTGTCGGGATCATTACATATTTTCCCACACGTCTATCAGGAACTTTCAGAATCGCTTATTCTATCACGAGGTAAATGGTGCACATTTTGAGCATTTATTACAGTAAAATTTACTCCTCTATCCTGTGTAATGCTTGATTGATTGGATTAGGGCTTAGGCATCGTCCCCTTTAGCAGCGATGCTATATGAGATGTTGACCTACAGTTTAATGTAGGATCCGAACCATAGTAGCCTCCACCGGGAATCGAACTCGGGTCTCTTGCACTCTATGTAATACTGTACAATCCAACTTTACATTAAACTATTCATTATTCCATAGTACGTACGTAAAAAAAAAAAAAAAAAAAAAAAAAAAAAAAAAAAAAAAAAAATCGAGTAATTTAGTTCAGGCAAAAGCAAGGTTGTTTCCAGATATCTCAACAGATGGGTTGACGAAAAGGGACGTGTTAAGTGTGCCTATATCAGTGCCGTGTGATCAGAGCAATAACGTTGATTAAGAAAGATTGTGTCCACCACAAGAAAAGTGTCCCAAGGTGGGCAAAGTCCAGGACGTGTCGGAGTCGAAAAACGTCCTATTATTGAGAGTGCACATGGTTAGTGAGTGAAGTTGGCGGATTTCTTAATGTAGTGATTTCTAATATGGATTCTACTACCTCTTAAACTTAACAACGCGCGCACAAATTCAACTTGACATTAGTGTGAGTGTGCCGGCGTGTGTGTGTTAGCAACATCCTTGGGGGAAAAATATCTGCACTTGGTATGTAGATATCATTACGTTGATGTCTACACGGAACCTAAAAAAACTGTAGATGGGATTCTTTCATTTCTTCTGCTGATAGACGTTGTGGATGCGATTTTTTCACTAGTAAAGATTTCTGCTGGTTAGAATGTGCTGCATGGTTCTTTACATTAATATTTTCCTACGGGCTATCGAATGCCACTCAATGGAATACCTTTCCATTTGAAATATTTGAGTTGATCCTGGACCCCAGGAACCTTGTAAGTTTCCAAGTTTTTTTTTTTTTTTTTCTTTCTTTAAAATGATGTGCTTCGTTACTTTGTAATGCTACTAGTTTGGCTATAATAAATTTTATCACGTGTTTCTTTACTTTTGTTACACACTGCATATATATATATATATATATATATATATATATATATATATATATAAGATGGACCATTTATCTTGATATGCCCTTCTAAAGTAGATTTTAAAGGAGCTGAAATATTGTACGGTGCAAATATTAACAAGGAGAAATCTGGGGTACGCTACAATGAAGTGTGTTGCAAACTCGATATAAGGTTAAATGTTCCTTAAATGGTACACTCAAGTCCAAAATGATTGTCGCGTATCTATAACTGTCTTCTTGTAAGAATATAATTTGATAATGATTTTGCAGGGTACTTTTAATACTGATACTATGTGTATAATCGGGAAATGTATATTTGTGGTAAATTTCATAGGAAAAGAATTACAAATACGAAAATTAGAATGAGTAAAACAAAATGTTGCTAAATGGACAAGAAAGTTTTATTTTCGTTTTATTGTTCTTATTTACTGCTCTTTTGACATGAAATTTTCTACATACATGTCTTTGCCGATTATACAGATATTAACATTATAAGAAATACCGGGCGAACTCATAATAAAATTATATTCCTACAACAACATATTTATAGACATGCGACAATAATTTTGGACGTGAGTGTACATAAGATTTATTACAGATCTCAAATCCACATGCAAAACGAAAACTTGCAAATGCACAATCGTGTTGCACTCTAAGGCCGTTACAGTATCCCAAACATCCAAATTTTGGAGCCCTACAGCAGTAAAAAGGCAACCGAAAATGAAGGGGCAATACACATCCTAAGTATCTTAGTGTTGAATACTACGATCACGATACATCTCAAATAAATAGGAACCAAGTTACAAGGAATTGAAAATCTGACACTTCTAAAATATTTTATTTCGGAAAAAAGTGCTTACATATGCATCACATCTAAGGACTTGTATGGTTTTCACTACACGAAAAATATAATGTTATTTTCAGCAATCATATATCTCAAACCATTCTCGAAATATGAAAAACTGAGTAGACGCTTAAAATGACGAATTTATTGTCATTGTTTAAAATGATTGTTGCTTTCCTTTGCTTTTGTAACATTATAACAGCAGCTGTTCGTAACTATAATTACAGCAAGTTCAATTTTAAGCATACAATAAAAGACAAATTCTGACCAAAGCATATTAATTAATAAATAATAACGTTACAGTTTTGGCACATTAACTTTGCCTTCATCAGACACATTATCATTTTATACATGTGTCTGATGAAAGCAAAGTTTATTTGCCGAAACTGTAACGCTATTATTTATTAGTTAATATATGCTTTGGTCAGAATTTGTTGTTTATTGTATGCAAGAAGTTCCAAAGCTAAAATGAGTGGTATTCAATTTTAAGCAGTGTTGCAAACGTTACTAATCTTATTACTATTGAGAATTGTAAATTAACGATGTTCGAAACTATAGTAATGTCAGAACTGAAACTATAGAAGCTGTCTAGTTCTGACGTGAACATGCATGGTTGTTTATAATGGAAAAAATTACTCGTACAGGACACTGATACTTACGGGAACAGATGGCATTACAGATGGTGCAGGAGCTGATGGCATTACAGATGGTGCCTGTTGATAGTATGGTAGTGATTGATATGGATATTGTGAATAATTTTCATTTCCGGAGGTTTGAGGATAATAACCACTCTGGAAGAACATAATATTAAAATTAAAATCAATACTAAGATATATATATTTATAATCGACTGACTTATATTTACAATAATAATGAAAATTAACACATATGTATAAAATAATAATATTTAAACATAGTTTAAAAAATATAGAGAAAAGTAATATTTTGAAGTTAATTTGTACATTACATGCTGTTATATTTCAGCTTTCACAATAAAAGTGAACTTACCTCAAATGAAAAGTATTCTGCTCTAATACTGAAATGCATATTCGCGCGCACATAGCACTAATACCAGTAATTTCTGAATGAAGTTTACGACTTGTGCTTCCATGAAATGTGATCTTATGTCGATTTATCAAGTGAAACAATGTAAGCAACTTATAGCAATTTGTAACTGTACATCTGATTTGCATGTAGCCTGTTAAACTGATTTCCACTCCTTTCCTACCATTGCACTATAGTATTTTTCTTTCTTAATTTAATTTCCTTGACAAATACAAAAGCAATGCCATTTAAATTTTCATAGTAAGCTTTCTGATTTTTGTATTCTTCCTCTGCTAATCATTTCGGTTTATTTTACATAGTGTCGTTTGCTTTCGAGTTGTTCCGTAGGAATCATATCTTGGTAACAGAATGGTCTAATTTCCTTGTTATACATTGAAATACCATTGCTATGGAATATTTTGACGATTCAATCATAAAATTGAACAAAATCTTACAAGAAGTCATCATTGTCTTATAATTCCGCTTACACGTATATTGCATTCTTAGTTTCCTTTCCTTACATTTAATACAACTAGCTTCTTAGCTCGAATACTGTAACACTCTACTCTTCAGTACGGAGAATGTTGAAGTTGGCTTTTTGCTTTACTGCTTTAGCGTTACTTACATATACTTAACAATTATTAATTCACTTTCCACAATCTGAAGGCACTACTTTTCAGATACTGTTATCTTCAAAATTTTATATATGGCTATAATTAGGACAGAATATACTTTGAATATTGTACTGAATGAAAAAGTTCGCTCGAATGCCATTACTAACATCTGTTATTTACGGTACACACGCTGTCACTTACATAATTTCTTTTCCTCGTAGGAGAACAATATTGTTCATAATTTGGCAGGAAATATCAAAATGTAAAACTAGAGATGCTGTAAAACTTGTAGTAGTAGTGTGATTAAAAACGCAATCCAAAATAGGATAATTTATTTTAAAAACTGACTTTTTATACTTGTACATTTACTGTTTTGTCTGTATATTTCTCAGGAAATCTTCTATTCTCTCGTCGATCACAATATACAGAGAAAAATCTAACTCCGGAACAAAACTCAAATTACTACGAGTCAAAATCGTCATACATGACTTTCGATTTTATAACTTCGCTATACGTAAACATTCTCCTTACTACAAAATAGAACAAATTTTCAATCTTACATTTAACGTCTGGCTATTATGCTTTCTACGTTAAACAATGAGCCTAAATTGGAGGTAAAAATTAGAGGCGCTCCCTATCTCTCAGAAGAGAAATGTGTATTGGGAAGGCCTTTGGGAGATATCTAAGGGAGGCAAAATTTTCTATGGTCTAAATCTTCAACCATACATCGAGTGAATTCTAACTGCTGCTATTCTAAGTCTGGAAGTCGACGTTTTCTTCACAACAAATGGTTGCTACCTTTTGCAAGAGTTTTGTGTTTTCTGCTTAACGCCACAGACACTAAGATTGCAATGATAAGTTTGCTAGTAGTCCTTCAAAGTAGTAAGCCCTTAGTTATCCAGAATATTTTAGAATAAATGAGTGCTCGCTTTCGGACTTTGCATAGTTTGCTCGTCCGTTAACAGTAATACTAACGTTGTTTTGAATTAAGAATTTCACACTACAAACAACGCTAAAACTTAGTAATGTCTGTGCCATTGAAGACAGAAAAAAAGTAAAAGATGACACCAACTCAGCCTCCCTACAGTCCAGACCTGTCCCCGTCCAAGAAAAAAAAAAATACGTGTGACGAAAATAAGTCTTCAACTACATCTCTCAGGTATTTCAAGCCGCTTATTCTGAGGTCAATTTTGTAGAATTTGAGTGGTTTTTCCTGATGCGGCAGCAAGCGAGGAAGATAAACTACATTAAAAAAAAAAAAATCTGCCTTTTCTTTTGGAGAGGTTGTGTTCATGCTTCTTCGCACGGAGAGAATAGGCTACTGAGTAATTGGGACAGGTGATCAAAATCTTTCTTTCTCATGAGCTGCACAATTGATGCGTGGCTACAGGAAGAAGAAATAACTGAATTGTTTTTCCTCTTGCAACTCCATAAAATACAAAATATGGAAGTCTTCCAAGTGAACTGTTGGACACCCGGAAGTACGTTATCACGGACTGTTGCTTCACATACAACTGGGTTACATCAGATCTAATTAGCCATAATCCTGTCCTTTAAGGTGGTTGTTATGAACAACTAAAAGTCTATCTCTAAGTGAGCACCTTGCAGAGTTTGATTTGCAAATTAGCTCTTCATAGACCAACACTGCACTTCGCTAACATTAATAGCTCCAACCAAGTCCACTATGAATTAAAGGGCTGCTCCCACGTCCAATCCGGTCAATTCTTATTCACCGACCTCAATCATTTCTTCTTTCATTATAAAGTCTTGCATCCTTCGACCTCAAGAACTTCCTCTCCTTTTTACATTTGTAAGGTCTCCACGCTCTAAACTTTTTATTATAATAGTTACTACTTGCTTCATCTAAAGCAGCTGAATCATGAGTTACACGATCTTCGTCGTTAATGTCTAGATTACCATATAATCCTTCCTCGTCTTCATCTTTGTCAGTCTATCGAGTTTAAGTTGAAAAATGATGCACAGTATTTACTTCATCTAACACCATGTTTGACACTCTTCATTATATAACAGACCGTCAAGTGCTGAATTGCATCTGTAGTTAAAAACAGTAGATAGCTCAAGGTATCGATAACACTGAAGTGGTTACATGAAACTCTTCTGCTGGCATACACATGGTCGCAACATTACATAACCTAGGGCTCAACTACCGACCCTGAAATACTAACATGTTAAATCAATACGTAATTAGAAAAAGTTCTAGTGCGAAAATACAAATATGCTTAGTTATTACATGATAATCGTAAGAAACACATGGAAACTGAAAACTTTGTGTGCCTCTGTTCATTTTACTTTCAGATTTAAGATGCTCTACCTATCTATTCATTTATATAAAAAAAAAAAAGTAAATCATATGAAATGAATTTATTATTTTAATATATGAATTTTTTGCTATAATTTTATTTTTATTTATTTATTTATTTTTTTATTTTTTTGCTATAATATGATGTAAACAAAATTACTGTGAACTGACCACTGACAAATAAAAATGCAAAGAAACTTTCTTTCGTTTAGTCCCTAAGAAAGTATGGGGAAGACAAAACAACCTGTTTTCTTCTTTGTTGGTCTTTATTCCCCTTCATCTCACTTACATAATTATTACACTTTATCTCAAATGAAGTTTCTGCTCCTGTTGGTAACGATTTCACTTCTTTGTGCTGTGTGTGTGTGTGTGTGTGTCTGTAAAACTGATTTCCTGTTAAAATAATATCAGAGTAGCATAAGTACCATCACAAATAAAAAAATATACGAGCCTGTGTTTTTTGAAACCTTTGAATATATATATATTTGCTATTGAACGTACAATGTTTTAATAAATACAAACAAAATGAACTCACTCTCTCTATAAAGGGACAGAGATTTCACTGATTCATTCATCAACAACAGACCCTTTGAAACTATTAAGCGTAGAACCTTGAAATATTGTATAAATGTTCTTCAGTTTAAATTGTACATAAGATTTTTCGAAATTCGGCCCCTACGGGTGAATATGATTGTATACCGTTCGACAGCTTTATGTGTATACCTTAAAATTTACTATATTTTCCTTGCACTCTAGGCTATAGATAAGAAGGGATTATTCGCAATGCGACTCCAAAAGGAAGATAACGGGGTTTGAATGATCTTTTGTTGTTCGTCAGATCTCCGAAACTATTAGATATAGAATCTTTAAATATTGTATAAATATTTTCCTTAATTCTAGGCTGTAAATATATATTTAATGAGGCCATTTTGGCAAAAGGAAGGCTTGCATATCTTTTGCCGTTATCCCGGTCTCAAACTATTAGGAATAGAACCTAGAAATTTTGTATATAAATATTTAACATGTTCCCTAGACAGGGGAAGTAAAGAAGGTTTACAAGTCAAAAGAAGGACTTATACGTTTTCTTCGACTTTTACTATTGAAGCCAGTATGTTCAGTTAGTTGGCGAAACAGTTACACAGTTATTATTTAAAATAAAGGTTGCTTTCTTCAGTGATTTGATTTCTTAGTTCAAGTTATTCAAGACAGCAAAGCTAATATGAATCAGTTACTGAACTGACTTTTACGGATTTTCGGAACTCCTGGGGACAAGAACTTGAAAGTTTGTATTAATGTTTTCCTTGAATCGTAGGCTGACAGTATTACGAAATGGCACTCCTACAAGGAAGAAAAAGATCTTAAACCTTTCCTTCACCTCATACCAGATCTTCGGAACTCCTGGGTGTAGAACATTAAATTTTGTACACATTTACCCACTGAATCCTAGGCTGAGAATAGGATGGAGTTCTACGAAAAGCAGACCTAAGGGGGTAAAACGAGCTTGAATTGTTTTTCACTGTTCATCAGTTATCCAAAGCAGTTGGGCGTAGATAGCTGAAATTTTCAAACAATGTTTTCCTCAGACTCTAGATAGGAATTTGAAATTAAAAGTTCTAAGAGGGTGTAAATGTGGATAAATCTATTTCTGGCCTACGATGTCGAGATTTTCTAAGACAGAGCTTTGAGTAATTCTACTCCCAGGCGTGGAAAAGTATATTGAAAGTTTTATAGTATCGTTACGATTTTTTTAAATTTGTACACTGTATATTTTGAAATACACAATATGTCTCTCATACATGAAGACACTTTGGCTAATTATTGACACTACAAAGACTTAAGGCTGACTTTTGGAAGATTCAGTTGAGGAACAAATTTTGAGTAACGATTTCCACGAAACGAAGACAATTTTTCGATTTCAGTTGTAAGAAAGATAGCGACTTTACAACTATGACAAAATAGGTGCATTTAAAAATATATTTCGGGATGATGAAAATTGATTTAAAAATTTTGGCTAACAATTTCTATAGATTTGTGTAAAATCATTATTTTCGGATGCAAGGATACGACTTGACGTATTGAAAAGTTATTTAGGAGCAATTTATTAAGCACCTGTAAAAGTAATTTCAACGATATCAAACTTGCATTGACAAGTATTTGAAACTAGAAAGACTTTGTATATATATCTTGCAAATAATTTTCACAAATTTTATTCTTCCCGTGCGAAAAACGGGCATTCTGATAGTAAATTATTATACCACAAACATAAATTCACCAAATCTGCACGGAACTGAATATATTCCAGACCTTATATCCTTTATTCTGAAACTCAAACTATCTTATAAACTTACCCCTTGATATGTGGTGTTCATAGATGCTTCTCGCCCTTCACTGTAGCTTCGTGTTCCATATTCTGGTGCTACGGTCCCATCTGGGAAATTTCCTACGTCGTTTGAAGGACCAGGAGATCGAGGACCTATTGGAAAACTGTCCCTTTCAACTGGAGAGATTGGAGAGAGGGATGTGCGACGCACTATACGTTCTGGAGAACTTCTTTCTCTTCTGGGAGAAGGCCAGTCCCATTCCTTAGGACTTCTGCCTCTTGAGTCCCTCCCTCCTGGATATTCCAGATCATTGTATTTGACTTCCCGCCAAACGCCAGAGCCTCGGTCGATTCTATTCCAATCCTCGTTGTCGCTTCCTGCTCGTGGGCTACTTCCCATTAATGCTGAATAACCAGGACTCAAGTTTCTCTCTCCTAAATAGCCGGGACTGCCTTCCATTTCCTTATCCCTATATAGCTCGTCATAATGTCTTGGCAATTCATCATACAACGCGTCATCTCTGTCATACCAAGTATCCCTTTCATAATCATCTGCAGAGCCCCCTCGAGATCTACTGCGATCATACCTCTCCATTTCGCTTCTATCTATATTGCGACCAAGGCCACCACTATCCCTACTCCAAGAACGTCTTCGCCTATATGGCGAGGTTGACCTTCCGTGTCTACTCTCAACGTTGAAATTGTCCCTAAACTCATTACTATGTCGATAGTTGGCTTCTGTTTTCTTCGAGTCGCCATCTTTAGCAAAGTCAACATCAACACGTCTTGCACCTGGTCCAAAATCTCGTCTTCCCTTCTTCCCACGCCTTCTCATGAACCGACGCTTTCTCCCTTGCCCTCGCTTTTTGCCTTCTTTCACTACAATATCTTGAAGTACCACCGATTCATCATCATCCAACACTTCTATTTCCTCCCACATATCCACATCCATCTCAGCCAATTCATTCTCATCCACCTCAATGATCTCTTCGTCCATGAAAGGGCCTCCCATCCTTCGACCTCTGAAGCGCCCTCTCCCTCCCCTTTTCCCTCTTTTTCTTCTTTTAGCTCCCCAACCTCTCGATTTGGGATTAATATAATCATCAACTTCTTCATCTGAAACAACTTCATCAAGAGTTATAAGATCTTCAGCGTCAATGTCTAGGTTATCATATAGTCCATCATCGTCTATCTCTTCATCAACCTGCCTCTTCTTTCCGCTTCTTTTCTCATCAGATTTACCAGCAACCTGTCAAGAATAAACAAATAAAAGGAATGAAAATATAATACGAATTTAAATTATGACAATGAATAATAGTTCTTCCTAGCAAACAGCTTGAATAGAGCAAGAACCTGTCAGATTTTTCTTACAATAGTTTAACCTACATACATTTTCACTTGTGATTCTACATAAAAAAAAAAATCCAGTTGGTAAACGCATTTACCTGGTTTCGGGTCCACCATAAATTACAATTGTTTCCCTTTTTCTTCCTTTCTTTTCATGGCAGAAAGTTATAAGCAACATTAATGTTACAAAGAGAAAATTAAGAAAAAAATCATAGTGAAATATTTTTTAACTCCTTGGACTCGGTAGGCCTTACGTTTTATTTTCGAAGAGCTTCTTAACTATCCGTTTCCGTCAGTTTCATCACACAAAATTGTTTCACTTACCAAATTCCTCAAACTTGCCTTGATGTTACTACATAATACACGCCTTACATTGTCGACCAACAAAATAAAAGAAAATCATTTAAATAATAATTTTAATTCTGAAATGTAGTCAGATTTTATTACCCTTAATGCATCTGGATATTCCACTACTTTTCTAAACTAGAACCTGCTCTTTTGAAACATGACTGTCCAGTTTGGGCAATCAAGTCATTGCTCAAGTTTTAGGCCTATAACGAATCACCACAAAATGTGTTTGCGTCTCTAAAAACTTCGACGTTTCTACATACCCATCAATCGAGCATTTTAGTGCACAACACGCAAATGAATACAGGATTAATTCTTCTGGAATGGTTGCTCTGTACTTTACTATCATATCGTTTTTAATAGTTGATTACCTACACTACCATAATGTCTATAAGTTGGCCACCTGTCGATTTGGAATACGGCCACATTAAAGTGGAATATCTTTCACTATTGTTCCGGAAGGTCAGCAAACACAATAGAGAAAACCGGCACTGCTATGTAACTTTCCTGAAAATACACGAAGTGATGGTACTGATGTTTCGTCTGTGCTTTTATCGGCGAGTGTATAAACAGTTGAAGATTAATAAAGCTTTTCCATTCATAATTTAATTGTATGACTGACCTTATTCTGCCTCTGCATTTGACCATGCGAAATGATTTCAAAAACAGTTTGCACCCACGCTCAAACTGTAACTGGAGCAATTGGTCATGGGTCTGGGTGTGAAGTGCTTTCTTGATAGTTGATGTACTTTTCAGTTTTAGATAGGTCTATACACACTACCGCTCACAGAAATTCGGACACTTGTTCTATGAATAATAAGAATGTCAAGCAGAGACTTTGACTTTACACACCGACCAATTTCGCCCTGTCCCGAACTGGAAAAAATAAATTATTGCTTATGTGTTTTTCGCATGAACCATCGCTTTTCGGGCATATCTGTTCCAACGTATATTATCAATCTGCAACTAATTAGTGAGGCATGTGGCAAGACAATAGCGCTGTATAATGTTCTAGAGTATCATTTAATGGAAGCGAAGATATTTTCATATTTCATTTTGATATCTCGTAACACTGTAAGATGATCTTGTACCTTTAAGAAATCACGTAGGCCTATTTCCACCATTTCCTTTATACCAATACCTCGTCAATTTGTACGAAATTTTCCTTCTCAGAAACTCAACCTTGATAAATGTCTTATTCGAGCACAACAAACTTTGGAGAAAATATACGGTTTTTGTGTGGAAGAGAAATTTAAAAAGTTATGATTTTGGAACTTGTAATTCATTGGGGGATATCCCACAGATATGAGCCAGGATTTCTGATTTAACAAATTGCTGTAAAATGTAATTTCCTACCTTTTGGTACTTTTACAAATTTAATTTCATTATATAATATTCTGGGCCCTCCACGAAAACTAACTTTAGGAGGGCTTAATCAAATTCAGTGTAACTAATAGGCTGCAGTGAAACAAAACAACTAGTCTGTGCTAGGTTGCTACTACGAAGCACGAATTAGCGCAGAGGTGCAGCACGTAGGCCTGCGCCGGTATGTATGAATAAACGACGATGTTGAATCAAACCTAGTATTGATGGTAATAGTATACAACAGTGCCTCATGATCTGTGTGCGTGGATACTTCCTACTGTTGCACTACGTATAAAAATGATTTTATTACATTTAGAAGTAGTAAGAAGCATCCACGTGCACGTGACATGCGATGTGTGTTTCAAATCCCCCACATATACTCATACACTACGTACAAGGGCACATTATTATTCTTCGCATACCATAAAACACAACGAAACGCAACGCAAACCGACGTACATTTTATTTTATATTACTCAGTAATTAAATGAAAGTCGCATTTTTACCTCATTTTCAAGTTCCTAGGCCTATATCCTCAATGAATAATCCTTAAAAGACTGCACTTCGTGAGTCCTCGCTAAATGATGAGGCACTCTCGTATACTATATCCGTATTGATAAACATGTCAGTGACTTAAGTATGCGTTTTTTTTTTTTTTTTTTTGTTTTTTTTTTTCCACATCAGGAAAGGGTAATAGTTAAGAACAGCTACTTCTCATCTCCCGTGCACGAGGATACATCTTACTGTTGCACTACCTAAACACCCTAAGTACAAGGGCAAGAACTCAGTCTATTACCTACTTTTTAACATCCTAGATAGTCATTGAATAATTCCTGAAAGTATGGCGTTTCTCGTCCTTCCCTAAATGGGAAGTACGGCTCCTTAACTATAACCCAGGAAAGCAGTAGAACAGGAGATACGTGCAGCAGAGTAGTTCCACACAAACATAAAAAATACGTAAAACTTACAGGAAGACATGATAAAACGGTTGTTTTTCATAAAAATCACAACAACTTGTTTAGTCAGTATGAGTATAAAAAAACAACCAATTTATCAAGTATTTTCTGTAAATTTTACCCATTTTTAATGGTATCTTGCAATGTGAAAACATGCGCCGTGCTGGTACTATTTTCAGTGGTGGCATGCTGACGTCAGACATTAGGGTCCAATGAGGAAATTAGTCTACCGTAATCAAAGATAGCAGTTGCATGTGACGGATATATTATTTCGATTTTGAGCTTGATAAGAACGTTTTCGTAGAAGAAGAGTTTATTACTGCGGTATGGATTATTGAAAATGAGAAGAAAGTGTAGCAAATTATAGAAGTATTGAAAAATAACGATATGAAGGAGCAGTTACATATTCAAAAAATGAAATGAAATCTTTGAGTTTTACGTCCCACGATTATGCCGGTTAGGCTAAAGGAGACGGTGATTATGAGAAATGAATGAAATGGTGGAATGAAGAAAGTGGGAGGAAACGGGAGAACCCCGAGAAAACCCACGCACACGGTGTTTGTCCACCACAAAGTTCACTTGGCGGGAGCAGGGTTTGAACCCGAGACCCCATGCACCAGAGGTGAACGCTCTACCACTGAGCCAAGTTACATATTCAAATGTGAACATCGTGTTACCAGGAAAGTTATTATTTATCAAAAGTACCACTTCAAGTCATTTAACACAACGTGCGTAATCGCAGTGAATATGTTAAGTATACAACTAATTCACCTAATCTAGCGTGAGTGCAACATCCCAGTTTACGCATACCCACTATCGCTGACGCGCCTGCTCTACGGCCGCACCTCCGCGTTTGCACTCAGGCCTCCTTACTGCGCCCCTGCCGACTTGGTATGGTTTGGTAGCATTCTTGATATATAGTGGACACCTAGCACAGGTTGCTTTGTGGATTTTACACTAATTTTTATAGAGTATTTCGGGAAGGTCCCCATATAGATTAGTGGTTAGGTTGGTTCCTTTCTGGACATAGTATACGCAAACCGATGGAGTTCTTTTCAAGTGAATTTCCACCGAAACTCTTGAGAAATACTTTCCAATGAAGTGACACAATTTCTTGATGAAAAAAATATATATATATATTAACGTTTCTAAGCTTCTCAATACTGGACCTCTTCTGTGGCACGAAGTCCTAAAACAAACCAAATACCAATTCTAAATCCATACTTGTGTGCTTCTCCCTTCCTATCCTTCACCCAAAGAAAAAAGAAAAAATCTTCATAATTTGTTTTAATCTATTAGAATATAACTTACGGCAGTGCGATCTCTTCTATCGGCAGATCCACCACGATTTCTTTCACCACTCATTGTCAGAAAACTATACTAAACCTTAACAGCAATTGCTGAAACTACCACCTGTGGAACGCAGTCCAATTTGCACAAAATCAACAATAAGAATTATGTATCATCAGCTCGCCCATAGTATTACATGATTACAGCACGCTACTTTTTTATATACATTAATAGATCTTCAACAACTCGTAACTATTTTGCAAGTACTGCATACTTGTATCATAACAGAATATTTACAACAACAAAACGCAAAAGATTTTTTTAAACATTTCCTAAGGAAACTTAAATGTTCTACGTCAAAAACAATATCTTCATTTTCAATTGCAACAACGAAGCCATTAAACTACTGCGGACTATACAGATTAGATATGCGTTCAGGTTGCCAGATCTACAAACTAAAAAGTAACAATTTGGTCAGTGTTGATCTGAGGATTAAAAGGTAGCAAAGTATGCTCCTTTTCATGTATCTCCAATTTGTGCTCCAAAAGTAGCGAAAATTAGAACTATTCGTAACTCAAACATAAAAATCATTCATTTTGCAGCTAAACACTTTTACTAATCATATTTATATACAGGCATATATATATATATATATATATATATATATATATATATATATATATATATATATATATATATATATATATATATATATATATATATATATATATATATATATAAATTAGTGTCGTATCACCGGACCACTTTGAAAACGAAAAAAGCATCAAAATGTACTACATTCGCTTATATTCTGTTGGTTTACGTTAAGTTATGTTAGATAACGTTACTTTATGTTAGGGGCATATAAACTAGTTCAAAAACACAAAACAACCTGTGCTAGGTTGTCACTAAAAGCACGAATGCTATCGAACCGAGTAAGGGCGGCAGCTCAGCAGGAGGCCCGAGCAGAGCGAGGGGTGCGTCCGAACGAAGCAGGCGCGTCAGCGACAACGTGTATGCGTAAACGAGGATAGTAACAACATGTGGGTTTTAGCGGTCATAAACATTTCAGTAGCACTTGTCATGGTTTTATACTTGCAATGCTTCACTTGCTAACAAACAATACAGCTTCTGTACAGTGTGCAGAAATTCATTCCCGTTCAGTTAAAAGTCACTTACATTCAAAAGGATTGTAAATTTTCCAATGCTCTTCCTTTTTCCCCAACCCCATGCCCTTCGTGCTACTATATCATAAGAAATGTACCTCTCTGCGAAATACTCCTTCCGCCTCAACATACTGTGCCGCTTACACCATCAAAAACAACCAACAAAAACAACAAATTTCAGGTCTTTAAGTTAAAATTTCCCTCAGGAATGCTCAAAAATTCCCTTTTCAAGATAAAATTTCCCTACCTTTCGTTATATATATATATATATATATATATATCAGTGGCGGTCGGTGCCAGTACCGGCGGAAAGGTGCCAAATTTTAGGGGAGTTTGGGGGGCGCCAAGATCCTTGCTAAATTTATATTATTGTAAACGGTGAACTAAAAATTAACTTTTTCATAAATTGTGTAGCAACATTGGTTACTACCTCATGCCATAGGCCTCACTATTTATAACAACCTCGGTTTCTTCTTGAATCTCCTATAAAGGAAATCCCTTCATCCCCTCACCTTATTTGTCTATAAAAAAAATCTCCGCTGACAAAGCTAAAGGCTATTGTTGAGAGTTGGGAGTTTTGAGCAACAATAACACGTTCTGACACTTACAACCGCCGCGGTGCCGATAATTGCACTCCTTGCGACAAAGCTATGTCGGCCGCTCTAACAATACACACAAACAATATTAAGTTATCGGCAACCAAAAAGAAATTAGTCGTGTTTGTACTGTCAAATGTCTCGTGAAAGAAAATTATAAATCAGAAGTCATGTACATGTAGTGCAGGCTTCATGGTGTGCGTGTTCTTCTTTTGTCTCCTGAATTTCGACTCTTAGTAGAAGAATCGTTGCGTTAATGTGTTCTTTATCAACATATCGAAAAAAAAAGAAGCCTTCTGGAAATGTATAGAGAAAAAGAAGAGCACAATTAGCGGCTGAAAATGAGAAACAGGCATCAGCATTAAAGAAATTCTTTCGTACTCCTGAAACAGACAATAATGGAAATGAAAACGTAGAACCAGAGAATGAGGAAACCAGCAAGAAATCAACAAATATTCAAGAAGATAACAACACAGTACAGGTAAGTAGGCCTACATTACGTAATGTATTTTCGTTTTATTACGTTTAATAGAGAAGAGGTGTTTACACACGTAGCGTCTTAGCAGGCTGGGGTGGGTAGGGTGGCGGCCTCTCAGATAGGCGGCGAACTTCAGGCTCAAAGAAAGTTCTTTCCCCATTGATATAAGTAGCAATAATTACATTCTATACCAACACTGATGCTTGATACATGTACCAAAGCGATAAGACTATTACTCGTTAGATGTGTATTAACCAACTTTAGCTGTATTTCAAGCATTCATCTATTAATTAAGTAGAGGGCCTCCATAGTCTAGAGGTTAAAGCGTTGGACTCATGTCTACGTGCTCCTGGGTTCAATCCCCGGATTTTCCGCTTTTCAACGGCAGGAAAACTGGGGAGTCACATAAATAAAGATATGACGGTCACTTGGCCTGCAAAACTCTTAATACGCCTGTTGGCGGGTAGTGACACGACCGGCTGACCCGCGTTCTGTTACCCAGGTGGATGAATTTTTACCACTCGCTATCAGATGGCGTTGGAGCAGGCCCAGGATCTATTGGTCTGCCGTGCCAGTGATTATTATTATTACTATTATTATGATTTGTAGTAGTAGTAGTAGTAGTAGTAGTAGTAGTAGTAGTAGTAGTAGTATCGTCTACTAACTAGAATTCTGAAGAGTTAAAATGTATGATTGTTACCGTTAACAGATCCCCGTGGAGTTTCGCCATCACAAATTATGCGATAAACCCATAATTTCATAAACATATCGTAAATAAGTAACATGTACCAGTGTAAGACTAAAAAATGAGGCCATTCTTACCTAGATTCTGTAAGAATCGCCCCATTTTTTGTTTTCCTAACTGTACATTTTCACAATGAACACGGAATATGTAGATTCAATATTTATACGCATTTATTTTATCATTTATGCATTTTCTTCACCTTTAGAATACAAATTAAAAATATATTTTTTTCTTTTAAGAAAAGAAACTATTTGTAACGTATTAGTTCTTTTCCTTTCCACAGGTGGATCGATCGGTTACGAGCATTTCGCAGGAGGAAGAAGAACAATTGAAATCTGGAACAATTGATATGCGAAACGAAGATGGATCAGCATTTCTGAGCATTTCAGTTAAGTAGACAATCTCTTAAATAATAAACTTCAGGAGTGCAGATTTATTTTATGGCTACTTAGTGATTTTGTTGAAAGAAATATCAAACGGGAGTATACTTTTTAAGGTGTGGCACAAAATCCTTCAGGCTAATCGTCTTGACGTGCCTTTGGGGACTGTGAGCCGGACGTTACACCATCAACTCAAGCTGGAAAAAGTCATGAAAGCTCGCGGCCATCTTCTCACGGATGCCCACCAAAAGGAACGAAAGTGTAACGCCCGGAAGCTGTACGAACGGCATCTGGAAAAACAAAAGTGGATTACGTCATAACGCTCGATGAAGCATGGATTTACCTTTTCGACTGCGGCAAACCGAGAGCCATCATGTACCGAGAGAAAGACGCCAGGAACTTCAGGAGGTGGGTCCGTGTCTGTAAAGAATCCTTCCCAAAAGGGTTCATGGTCGTTACTGGTTACTGTTACCGAGGTAAACTGAAGATTCGTAGGGTGGCGAAGAACTGCAAAATAAATTCGCAGTATTTTTAAGAGCAGATCATGCGGCCGATCTACGAGCATGAGATTCCAACAATGTACGGAAATGACGCCAATCTGGTGCGGATTCAAATGGACAAGGCCTCACGATCGTCCCTCGCATTCTACAGGGTATACAGGCAAGTGGTATACAGGTGATATCTTTTAATGAGGTACCTGTTAAATCTCCAGATGCAAGTGCTAAGGACCATTGTGGATTTGGATTGCTGAAGCGGGCTTTGAGAAAACGGCGTGTGACAACTGTGGAAGGACTTTGGAAAGCTGTGCAAAGGGAATGGGACAAGATTCCCCTCTCAGTTCTTCAGAGAAGCCTCTTGCAGTGGAAAATACGCTGTCGGGCTATTGTTAGGAACCAAGGGAAACACTTCGAGCACTTACGGACCTGGCGCCATGGATTCTTCTAAATTTTTAAATTAGTTGAAATTGGCCAAATGTAGACTGAACAACCTCTGTAAAAAAGCGTTACGTAATATGTGAACGGTCCCTAGTGCCTATTACGTGCGCTACCTGTTTGCAACACGTTTTTGAATGACTTCAATGTATTCATTACTTCTCGGGATATTTGCCCTCGAAGCAATGTGTACAAAATAAAGCTGTCTTATCATCGATATCTCGATCGATTGCTTGACCAATACTAGCATTTCTCAAAATATGGCACTTTTCTGGTAGGGCTCTCTATATACTATATATACTGTATACGGGGTGCCCCACCAGAAAAACGCCATATTTTGAGAAATGATATTATTGGTCATAACAAGCAATCGATTACTTGACCACTACTATCATCTCTCAAAATATGGCACTTTTCTGGTGGGGTACCCTATATACACTGTATACAGGGTGCCCCACCAGGAATGTGCCATATTTTGAGAAATGATAGTATTGGTCAAGCAATTGATCGAGATATCGATGATAAGACAGCTTTATTTTGTACACATTGTTTCGAGGGCACATATCCCGAGAAGTAATGAATACGTTGAAGTCATTCAAAAACGTGTTGTAAACAGGTAACACGCGTAATAGGCACTAGGGGACGTTCAGATATTAGGTAACACTTTTTTAAAATCAATTTTAACCCCTCCCTCCAACTTATCACACTTCGTAATACAAGGCTTAACCCTTCCCCCTTTGGTTACGTAACGCTTTTTAATTTTTGTTTTTCCATCAATTTGGCTTATTTTGGGGGTTATCACAATGGAAAATAATTTTCGGGGCTATCACAATAAAAAAATTAATGACAAACTTTTCATTACAAAATGCTTGTATTTTGAATATATTTGCAGCGTAGTTTCGCCAACAAATCAAAGTATTAGAAAATGGTAGTACCGTCATAATATTTTAACCCCATAAGGTTGTTTAATTAACCAGTCTTAATTCTTTGAAATTCCATACTGCCGTTTTCCCAAGGAGATTGCACTCAACCTCTTATAGGTCACCGATGATTGGCAAGGAGGAAGTGCTGCAGGAAGATGCACGTGAAAAAGGATCTAGAGAATTGACCTCTTTTTTCTGGTATCCAGGATGCTTCCTGTATTTGAAGTTGCCCGGTGTCGACGATACAAAGAAATTCTCTCCCCCGTAGATCGCAGATTTGACGTGACTGCACACGTGAAGGAACAGGGACATCTCGTTTGTGAACTAGGTTTCGGGCATCTTCTTTAGATTTCAGTGTACCCCCTTCTCAAATTCTTCTTGTCTCAAATCAGTGTAAGAATACGAACAAACTCGATTTATCTTGGAAAATTCAAATCTAAAGATTAAAAAAAAATCGGTATGAGATGAATATCCGACGAATTCGGTTTTTAATATCTTACTTTGCTTGGATCGTTCTGTCGCGGAAAATAATATTTCACGAAAAAACGTTTCCTCTGTTTCACATGCGAAACCCCTTGGAAGAATAGAATGGTAATGATTCAGGTCAAAAGTTAAATCTTTTCTCAGAAATAGCGATACGAGTGGGGACGCGAGGACATTTTCAAGTGGTAGTTACGATCGCTAATAACTAACTCCAGAAAAGCGTGTACCGTAAATGCATTGCAGCGATAGCCACAAAACAGAGCTTTATTGTATTTTAATACACGCAGGGTTAGTCACCAGTCATGCTGGTGTTCAGTAGCGTCTTCAAATCCCTTCCACAATCATTCAATTTATACAGGCTGTATGTTTTCAATTTTTCAAAACAATATTTATTTATAAAAATGAAAAGAATTGAATAAAATTATTTGTTCAAAAGATTGCATATAAACCTGAGAGTAAAAATAAAAGTTACAGAAAATCACGTTACATAACGAAGACGTTAACCCCGTCCTCCCTCGTGTCACACCTCGTAACGCAAGGCCGAACTCCCTCTTCCCCTTTGCCGCGTTACATGATATGCGGACAACGTCTTAGATACGCATGACATTCATTACACTTACAGATCCCAGTATTCCGGACAAAATCCCGGAATTCATATTCAAATTTCTATCTACCTACTCAAATTTCTGTCTGCCCATTGAATTGAAACAAGTGAAACTTATTCGTTTTCACAACAATATAAGCCAACGGGAAAAGTACAGAGGTTTTTTCGCAAATTTGTTTGAATTCTTTCTTTCACTCTTGGTTAGGTCATGTCGTATGTATGTTTATATCTGGGTATAACAAACGGTTCTAGCGAACTGGTGCGAACCAGCTGAATAGCACCAGGATATATATATATATATACCGAGCGAGTAAAAAGTCCCTTGCCATAAGCCACATCGGTAACTAGAAAATATGATAAGAGAGCATTTTGATTGCCAAGTGTGAGTTGTCAATCTAAAATGGTGGAATTTTCGTAATCGGGCCAACCGTTTAAGCTCGACCTTGGTATAGCACCCAATAATAAAGAAAAATGCAACTTTGCCAAGTCAGTGAAGGACAAGATGGAATGAAATAATCTGGAACGTGAAATACCCTGGGCCAAGGAGAATAGAAAGGGGAGAAAATTAAAGAACAAAGGAGCAGACCTATTTGCAGGGCCCACGCCAGTGGCGTCAGCACCACAAGGGGGGAGGTAAGAAGGAGGATGTATACGAGGAAAACAAACAAATGAAAATAAGTCGTGTCGTTTTGTGACAGGTTTACTGTACATGTTAGTGAGAAAAATGTACAGTACATATCTCACGCACGCACATCACTTGCTTCCAGACTCAACACTGCTGGGCACTATGCCAATAGGTTCTCAAATTGGTGTCCCTCCTGCTGGTGGCATAAACGGATACGGCGTTCGCACACTATCACGCACACGCCGGAGTGTTTGGGATGTTATATGCTCTACACACGTTCCGAATATTCTCCTGCAGTTGTTCCACGGTTCTGGGTCCGATACACAACGGACTTTAGATACCTCCACAAGTAAAAGTCTAATGACGTGAGGTCAGGGGATCTGGCGGTAATTCCACGGGAACTCTTCGACCAATCCATCGGCCAGGAAGCACCTCGTTGAGCCAGATTCGCACTGTGTGGCCGTAATGTGGCGGTGCTCCATCTTACTGGAAATAAACGCCGCCAAACCAAAGGCATTTCATCCAGATACGGCTGTAATGTGGTGTGCAGGTGATGTATTCTGGTCTGATGTTAACCTATCGGGCAAAAACATGGGCCCTAATATGACGTTCCCGTGTATTGCACACCACACATTCACTCGCGGATCGGCTTGATTGTGCGCTTCAACTATGTGGGGGTTCTACACCGAGACCAATACACAGCATTGTATCTGTTGAATGTGCAGTTGAGGTGGAAAGTAGCCTCATCACTGAATAGAATGTCAGCCTCTAGCATAGGATGTGTTCATGTCCGGTGAAACCACTCACAGAACTCTGTTCGTCTGTCTGTGTCATCCCCATGTAACGCTTGTGCCAAATATGTAAGGATGATACCGTTCACGTGATAAAATTCTGGAGATCGACTTCTGAGATATGGACGCCTCTTTGCAATCTTCTGTGTTGGTCTTCCAGGACTAATACTGCTTGTAGACGATCCAAGAAAGCTTCCATTCAAGACTATTTGATTAAAAAAAAAAAAAAAAAAAAGCGTCAGCACTGACGTCATTTTTTTCTTGAATTCAATAGTTTCGTTCAAGAAATTTCGTTTCTGTCCCGTTCTAAACAATCCAATTCAAGAGCATTCAATAGCCAATCAGCGCGCGAGTTTGAGTGCAGGAAAATACAAAACAAGTATGATGTCGTCGTGAGACTCAGCTGCAATTGAATAAATATCTTTCCGCTACTCTTTTCCATAATTATCGGATATTTTAAGTGTGTATTATAATAAACAAAGCTAATATTTGCGCCGGAAGATATTGTTAATATTTTTTGTTGATAATATTCACGATTTATATAGTTATAATGCTTGCATGCCCATAACTTTTGTTAAATTTTGAGGCAATGAGAAGTATAAGTATTAATTTGAGAATTTAATATACAAGAATACCGGGTGTAGATTAAGAAAGAAGAGTCCATAATAAAAAAAATATACAACTGACTTTTCTTGATTTAATAAGACGTTTTGTACTGTTATTAATCTCTGATATCAAATAATTGCGTACAGATTTATAATATGCTCGCAAACTGAAGTATCCTGGAAATGATTGCATGTTATCCGACTGTAATTTAATTATTTTATCACGAAATCCACACGTAGTATTTGAGAAGTTATATCTTAAGGTAGAGGTTGCTTTTACGCGTGCAGATTAATTTTACTAGTGCTTTTCCGTAAGGTACAAATGTGCATCCTAACATATGCTACATACAAGACTGCAATAATAATAATAAATAAATAAAATCGAGATGCTATTTAACAGTGTCGGGGCAGGAGCATTGAAGGGGGTCCACGGGAGAGTAGTCCGTACGGAGCAGGTACGTCATGGACGGAGGTTATAGTACAAGAATAAGAATCGTATAAATTAGAATAGTGCAACAAATCCTTGACATCATATTCACGAGTGTAGGACAAAATCCAAGCGGACAAAATCCAAGCTAAATTATGTTAAGGCGGAGAAAATCCAAGCAAGAGTATCATGTGTGTAGCTGTGGTATGTGCCTGTAAATACCCTAATTAAATTTCGTGATGTTTGTTTCTTTCTTCAATTGTCATGCAATTAAATTTTTTATCTGTAATTCTTCAATTTATTGAAGTAATATTTCATTTATTTTTAAATAACTGAAAAACCAATAAAACATGTATGATTGTCACAGTAAGAGTGAAAATGAGCTTTAATTACTCATAAAATATTCTGACTACTGCTAGAACATGCCCAGGTGGATCCAATTTAGGATGATCAGGAATATTTTGACTAAAAAGAGTATACTCACATAAATCAACCAGAAAATGAAACCACTGACTTGCTAAATCAGAGATAACAAATAACAGCAAGGCAGCCCAGTTTTAAAAAGAGTACACTTAATTCTATTCTTTTCATTGAGAATTAAAGTATAAATAAATTAAAAAGATATAATTTAGATAAAAACAAATTTACTTCTCTACCCTCAGAGTATTTACATGTTACACTTTCAAAATAACCAATAACACATACATTTTCATTTAGTTTGTCTAGACACATTTTCACATTTCGATTTTCTAGATAACACTTTTACATTATTTAATTCACACGCATTATTACATTATTAAAATAAAACACACTTCAATAACATTTAAACATAATAAATGGTGGATGGCTACAGGGTAAAAAAAAACCTCAGCATTCTACCATTACCATATTCACATTTTGATCTTTATAGGTACACTCAAGTCCAAAATTATTGTCGCATGTCTATAAATATGTTATTGTAAGAATATAATTTGATAATGAATTCGTCCGGTATTTTTTTATAATGTTAGGATCTGTATAATCGGCAAAGACATCTATGTGGCAAATTTCATGTCATAAGAGCAGTAAATAAGAACAACAAAACGAAACTGAAACTTTCTTGTCCATTTAGCAACGTTTTGTTTTACTCGTTCTAATTTTCTTATTTATAAAATTCTTTTCCTATGAAATTTACCACAAATATACATTTTCCGATTATACACATAGTATCAGTATTAAAAGTATCCTGCAAAATCATTATCAAATTATATTCTTACAAGAAGACAGTTATAGATATGCGACAATCATTTTCGACATGAGTGTACATCTATATTTTACTTATCTATTATATAAAAGAGAACGCACAAATCCTTTGTTAGCTCATCACGCTAATACGGCTGAACCAATTTCTTTCATTTTTGGGGGGTTATTAGGATTTGGACCCTAGATGGTTTTTATCATATCACTTTAATTTTTAATTACCAGTGTCTTGAGATAATTGACCATTCAAGTGTCCATAACGTACAAATCCTTTGTTAGTTCATCATAGGTATAAAAATAAACGTATTTATATGCAACCCGCATGACCGTGTCACTCGGCGGGTTAACATAAATGACAGGCGATATAATGTTAACATTTACTGCAATCTACTATGGTTTTTATCATATCACTTGAAAGCGAAAAAGTAAAAATTATCTAAGTAACAAAGTTTATTGCGTTCCGGGGTGACCGCAGCGAAGCGGGACGGGTTAACATAAATGACAGGCGATATAATGTTAACATTTACTGCAATCTACTATGGTTTTTATCATATCACTTGAAAACGAAAAAGTAAAAATTATCTAAGTAACAAAGTTTATTGCGTTCCGGGGTGACCGCAGCGAAGCGGGGTGAACGCTGCTAGTTTAGAATATATAGGCCTACGCGAAACACGAGAAGTACAAAAAACTCAGCATTCCACAACTACAGTACATATTTCACATTTTGATCATTTCTGACGAAAATTTGATCAGTATATCAGAATTATTTTCTTAAAAAAATCATAAAACACTACCAACAAACAAATTAAGACTTCTGTATGCCACCTCATAAGGATGGAATTAAAATACTCCAATAAATGGTCTTACAACAATATGCCGAGTGTCTTAAATGTATTATATATAATAAAATTGAGATGCAAATACATACTTTTACAATGTATTTGTACATACATGCATACTTTTACATACTTTCATATGGGTGTGATAAGTAATTAAAGCTCATCTCCACTCTTACTGTGACAATCTTACATGTTTTATTGGATATTCAATTATTTAAAAAGAAATGAAATGTCATTTCAATAAATTGAAGAATTACAGATAAAACTTCAGAATACATGACAATTGAAGAAAAAAAACAAACATACAATTTAATTAGAGTGTTCACAGGCACATGATACTGTTCCATGGATTTTGTCCACCTTGCCAGAATTTAGCTTGGATTTTGTCCTCTTGGATTTTGTCCGCGCCCCCATATTCACTCATTTGAACTGAACTATAGCTCTCGTAATGATTTGATACTGGTAATATTAAATTTCTAAACATAAAATACTGGCATGTTTCCTACATTATACAGGCATGTTTCGACAATGGGAATTATTACGGTATCTCAGATAATTCTCCTTCATACACATTCACACATTTTAACAGTAAAATTACTATTCGTTTGACTAGTACCAAAAGAGGGAAGTCTGATGCACATATGGGCGGTAAGTCCTGTAGCTGAAAAATATTATCATTGCTTCATTTGTGAAGAAAGTCTGATGCACATATGGGCGGTAAGTCCTGTAGCTGAAAAATATTATCATTGCTTCATTTGGTTTTCTGTGATTTCAGCCTTTTCTTAAAACAGTCTTCGATGCTAAAGCATAAATAACATCAAATGGCAGTCATTGCCTAGTGATACACACAATTTTAGGAAAGAGTTCGATTATTTCTTTTTGAGCGTGGTTCTGTCATCAGCACGCCATTTGAAGGATCAGATTTTTTTTTAAAAAAAAAGCTTAGTATAGGGAACGATTTTATACCTAAGCAGCACTTTACTTTTTTAACGTCACCTAACGTAACTCGCATTTAATGTAAAAGGGACAAACTACTTCGTGAAAATTCGATGGGATTGCTGCAAAATTATTTATTCTAATCTATTAAATTACAGACTTTGTGGTGGACAAACACCGTGCTCGTGGGTTTTCTCGGGATTCTCCCGTTTCCTCCCACTTTCTTCATTCCACCATTTCACTCATCTCTCATCATCACCGTCTCTTTAGCCTAACCGGCATAACTGTGGGACGTAAAACTTAAAGATTTCATTTCATTTTCACCACTGCACTCTGGTGATAACGATCAAATTCACTGAGACAAATGATCTGTGTACATACAGGTTGCGACCTTACCAATTTTGTTCAAGTATATCACAGACCTGTCCTCTAAGTTCATCACCAAAGAACATGCAGTGTAAAGTAAAGAAAAACAGTGAAAGGAAGTTTAACTCAGATACAAGGGTACAGGAGAACATTAAGGGAGCACATGTGAATTCCGTTAGCAATATTAGTGTATCCAATAAAACACAACAGAACATTCTTTCACAGAATGACAGTCAAGAACATTGTACCGGTACTAGAAGTTTCAAGAAGACAACTGGAATCTCTTCTCGATCAGAAGAAAAGAAGAGGCGAAAAATGCTACTATTGGGGGATAGTCATTTAAGAAACTGTGCATCTATTATCCAAGATTGTGCAAATAGTGGCCTTAGTGTGAGCAGCATTGTGAAACCAAGTGCACCCTACGAATCTATCGTTGAGAACGTTCACAAACTAACTCAATGAAAACGATTGTGTTGTATTGGCTGGTGGAACTAATAATAACCTAAGCCATCCACTAGAAACCCAGAATGTGTTAGTGTCTTTAGAAAGAGCACTTGAAAGCACAGGTAAAAGAAATATTAGAACAGTAGTATTGTCAACACCCTATAGGTATGATTTTCCGCATAGGCCGAACGGTAGTGTAAACATCAATATTTGAATTTAATATGCAGGTGAAAGAAATAATCTCTAGAAAGTACAGCCATGTTAGATTTGTTAGTTTAGGTGCATTGTGTAGACAGAATTACAGTCACGGCTTACATCTAAATGCAAAAGGAAAGAGAAGGGTCTGTGATTGGATTATTGAGGCAGCAGATGCTTTTTTATAGGTTACGAGTTCTGCAGAAAAACGAAATTTATGACGTGTACTTCACTTCCGCAAAATAAACATAGAGAAGTTTCCTGTAATTGTTATGACAAAAAAAGTAATATAGGTTATGTGTGTTGTGGTATGCCGTCTTGTATCTCGGATCTAAATGTTGTAGATAATGTGGGCCTTATGCAGAGTCGTTATGACGTCTGATTAACGTCATACTACGAGGTTGACTAACAGATGGTTATCAAAATTGTATTCAGAGTCTCTGATTAGGACGTAGTATTTGTCGAAGTTAATCACATGTGACTAATTAATCTAGGGCAGAAGCTAATCTTGCACCCACGGTTTAGCGTGGGACACAACAGTTCGTATTTCGTATTTCATATATTTTCATTTTTACAGACTACGCATGCGCTCATCTACCTTTCCATAGTTCCCACATTTATTTTCCTCACCCGATGCATTGGAGTTATACAAGTTAATCATACCCAAATCATCTTTTTAGTTGTACTCAAAGTAGACTCTGAATACCATAACGTGCACCTTCCTTAGTAAAGAGTTAGTATTCCTACTAACTAGTCTGTGAGTAAATTTCGATTAACGAATTCTCTCTGAATACTGCGCTGTAAGTTTCCCAAGTAATACTCCCCTACTAAAAGTAGTAGATATAACTACCGGTAATGTTCCTAATCAAAAAGTAGAAGACGTAAGTGAGTCCAAAAATATCAGTCTCCAAATCCTACATCACAACGTCCAAGGATTAGGAAATAAAATAATCGAATTAAAAATAATTTTGGAAAATGAATTAAGTAAAACTGATGTCTTGTGTATATCGGAGCACTGGCTGAATAAAGAAGAAATAGAAACAATTTCATTCACAGGTTTTAAACTATCTGCGTACTATTGTAGGGAAAATATATCCCATGGCGGTATTGCCATATTTGTCAAAGAGGACTTTCCTATCAAAATTCTAAGGAATACCCTTTAATTGAACGATGAGAAAACTTTCGAATCTCTAGCACTTGAATTTTGCGATCATAATTTAATACTTATCTGTCTCTATCGCACGCCAGACAGTAATGTCAATGACTTTTTGAATAAATTAGAAAGGCTTATATCGGAATTCTCGTCCTCTAAAAAGTCGTTAGTAATTTGTGGTGATATTAATATTGATTTTTTACTAAATAATAGAAAAGAAAAAGAAGATCTCATTTCGCTCTGCACATCATTTAATCTGAAACCTATCGTAAATACTCCTACCAGAATAGGCATCCACGTGATGATTTCGTATCTCATGTTGATGTACTAAACCTAGGCTATTCTGATCATAATGCTCAACTCCTTTATTTTTACACAGAAATAATTAATAAGAATAGAAACGTGGGCGTGGAATGGTCCGAACGGCGTTCATTTACACCCACTAATGTGGCATATTTCAGATACTTGTTGAAAACTGAGTCGTGAGAAGATGTTTATATTGAATGTAATATTAACGACCAATTTAATTCCTTTTTATGTATATTTACTCATTATTTTAATATTGCTTTTCCTAAACAAAAATTTAAGATAAATAAATCGGTAAATGTCAGTTCGAAGTGGAAGACTTTTGGAATAAAAGTTTCTCTAAAAAAATGCGCTATTTACATCAACTATCCCGACGGTGCCGTACTCCCGTGTTTAAACGATACCACAAAATGTACAGACGAGTTTTACATAAGGTCATAAAACAGGCAAAAATGTTAGAGAATGATACTTACATAGGGAAAGCTTCCAATAAAATGAAAGCTACATGGCAAATTATTCGGAAAGAATCTGGGGAACGAAAACCCTCCTCTAAGATAACTAGCGTTTCTTGTCAAAATAAAATTATAAAAAAATCCGACTGAAATTGCAAATGCTTTTAACGATTACTTCACGAATGAAGTGGAAAAGCTTATCACTAATAACGTGAACAATAAACTATCTAGCAAACAATACGTTAGTGGACATAACGATATTTTCGAAAAATCATTGTTCTTGCACCCAGTAACTAGTCAGGAAATCTTAAATACTACACTGAAAATGACAAATAAGAGTTCTTCAGGATATGATGAAGTTCCTGATAAAATTCTAAAGCAATGCTCTTGTGAAATTGCTGATATCTTATGCTTCATAGTAAATAACTCATTTAGTAGTGGCGTTTTTCCTGAGGCATTGAAGCTAGCAGTTGTTAAGCCCTTATATAAAAGTGGCAAGAAAGATCTTACATCGAACTATAGACCAATATCATGTCTGTCTACCTTCTCTAAACTTTTTGAAAAACTTATGTATATAAGACTAGTTAGCTTTCTAAATAATTTTAACTTAATATCTCCTGCTCAAAATGGCTTTAGATCAAGTAAATCTACTGAAACTGCTCTTTACTCTTTTCTCTATTCTGCTTTAAATTCAATAAACGCTAAGAAATATACAACCGGCATATTTCTTGATCTTAGCAAAGCTTTCGATACAATTGATCATCAAATTTTACTTAAAAAATTGCAAGATTATGGTATTAGGGGAAATGCTTATGAGTGGTTTAAATCGTATATATCCAACAGAAGGCAAACTGTTGAAATTAACTGTCAAACTCGAGACACTCAGGGAGTAAGCAAATATTATTCAGATACCAAAGAGTTAAAATTTGGAGTAACTCAAGGTTCCATCTTAGGCCCTATTCTATTTTTAATATATATAAATGATTTGCCACAATGTTTAGACTCTGCTAAAATTGTTCTGTATGCTGACGATACAAATATATTAGTAACTGGAGAAACTTACGTTGAGTTATGTAATGCAGTAGATTAGTGACTGGATGGATAGAAATAAACTAATACTAAACACAACAAAGTCTTCGTGCATGTGCTTTCACGTAGCAAAAAACGAGATAAGAAAACGCCCTTGTGTAACAATTAACGGCAAAACGTTGGATTACGTCTCGGATATCAAATTTCTTGGTCTTTGGGTGTCAGATACATTAGATTGGAAAATTCACATTCAAAAATTATCTAGTAAATTGGCTCAAACCTGTTACATGTTAAAGCTTTTACGAAATAGTGTCAGTCAACATGTTCTGCTCACAACTTATTTTGGACTTTTTCATTCTAAATTGAAATATGGTATTATATTCTGGGGATCTACTGCACTGCTAAATTCCATATTCGTTTTACAAAAGAGAGCTTTAAGGTTTATGATCGGAAGTAAACCTCGAACTTCTTGTAAACCTCTATTTAAATTTCTTGAAATCTTACCTCTTCCATGTTTATATATATATGAAATTCTAAAATTTGTAAGAAAAGATATACAGATAGATACAAGCACCTTCCGGTTGAACTCAGATATTCATATGCATAATACAAGACAAGCATCTGACCTTCATGTAGAGTCCTCACGTTTAAAAGTACATAAGAATAGTACATTTCCTATGGCAGTGAATATTTATAACAAGCTTCCTTCCACTTTAAAAAACAAAACATCTGGTTTCAATAAAGCAGTCAAGTCCTACCTACTCGAGCACTGTTTAGAAGAATATCTCGCCTGCAGTAAATAATGTTTAAAGTATATATATTTTGTATATCTACAATGTAAGGTTTTATTAACTGTTAAGTTGTTTTATATCGATGTATGTAAATTAGAATAATGAAAAATTGTACCTTTTTTGTTTTATATAAATTCACACTATTTTAATATTGCATGTAGATTTAAATCTATACATATGTACATTCAGGGCCTTATGCAGAGACGTTTTGACGAATGATTAGCATCATACTAAAGGCTTGACTACTGCAGGAAATATATGTTAGTCGAACTCTTTGGTATGGCACTAATAACGCGTCAAAACGACTCTGCATAAGGCCCTCAGTGTTCTTATGACGTGTCCAACTCATACGTTCACGTTGTGAACAATTTGTATGAAAAAGAATGAAAATAAATACAATACAATACAAAGACCACCAGTTAATTGGATTTGCTGACCCGTTGTTTCTTCTTAAATAAACAACACTGATATATTGCTCTGACAAAGCTTAGTGCGTAGAGTTAATAGCAGCAATGCATAAAACAATGGCAAGACCCGAATCACAATTTACATAATCATACTACTACTACTACTACTACGACTAATAATAATAATAATAACCATATAGAAAAGAAATATACACAAGCAAACACCAGTGAAAAACAATTACATGGACACAAGCAATGACACGATCTAGTCATTTCGAATGCGGTTTTCCATGGTTTTCCGCAGTCCCACCAGGCGAATGCTGGGATGCTACCGTCTCTACACTGCCCAAGGCTGCTGTCTTCCCCACTCCTCATCTTACCTTAACAGGGCTGCTGTGACCTCGGCGTTTGCGGCCCGAACCATTCCCTTAGCCCTTTTCTTCCACACATACCTAAATCAATACATTAAGGGTAGGACCCGGCTACAAAAATAGGCGACTTCATTTGGGATATTGGCTTCCGAACGCTTACCTCTCACAGTAAACCTGTCAGAAAACAACATAACTTATTTTCATTTGTCTTCTTCGTATACCTCATCTCTCTCTTACCCCCCCCCCCTTGTGGTGCTGACGCCACTATCGTGGGTCCAGCAAATAGGTCTGTTCCTTTGTTCTTTAATTTACTACCTTTTCTATTCTCTTTGGGCCAGGGTATTTCACGTTCCAGATTATTTCATTCCATCTTGTCCTCCGCTGACGTGACAACGTTTCATTTTTCTTTATTATTGGGTGCTATATCAGTGTCGAGTATAAACAGTTGGTCCAATTACGAAAATTCCACCATTTTAGATTGACAACTCATACTTGGCAACCAAAATGCTCTCTTATCATTTTTTCATATCTTCAATAGTTACCGAGTTGGCCTATGGCAAGGGACTTTTGACTCGCTCGGTACATATACATGGTATAACAATAGGGTAAGGCAAAATTTCAGGGGGTGGATTCCTTATGGGTAGATAATAATAATAATAATAAAAAAAAATCATATAACCATATGTCGGGAAATGCATCATTACACAGTTACGGCCATTAAACCACCTAACGGTGTAAAATAGTCAGATTCTGGTCGTTCCTTAATGTGACTCAACTTAAACCTCAATAATTCAACCCGTAATTAAGCTAAGAAGATAATTTTGGTATCTTCGTATTCCTGAAGGACGACGCTTCCCGCTGATATGCATTTTATGAATGTGGGAGGTACCACGGTGGACGGGGTAGGTTTTTTTTTTTTTTTTTTTTTTGTATCAGAATTTTGGGGATGCCATTCCTTCCCTCTTCGCGTTGCACTAAAAAAAAGCATATTGGCGGAAAACTTCATCCTTCAGGAACACACCAAGATTATCTTCCTAGCTTAATTACTGGCTGAGTTTTAAATTGAGTCACATTAAGGAGCGACCAGAATGTGACTATTTCACACCGTCAGGCGGCTCAATGGCCGTAACTCTGTAACGATGCATTTCCCGACATATGGTCACATAAACTTTTTTGCTTGTCTACCCATAAGGAATTCACCCCTGAAATTTTGCCGTACCTTTTTATTATATATATAGGGTGTTTCAAAACAACACCGACGTTTGGGAGGTGATTCCTAACACCAAGAGAAGACAAAAAGCATAGACCATCCTGGGTGCACAAATGCTTCCTTTCGGAGTTATAGGCTGCAGCCGAAAACATGGGAAAAAAAATGAACTTCGTAGGTTCATAGCTCCGAAATTATGAGACCTATCGTAGTCGGGTTAAGACTTCACTTAGGAACTAGTATGTGTTCTATCCAATTATCCATGTTTCGGAATCCTGCGCTACTTCCGCAACAATTTTTATAGGGGTAGTTGGAGAGTACTTCAAATTATATGCAAGTAGTCAAACTCTCTCTATAAAAATTGCTTCGTGAGAACCTTAGGATTCTGAAACATGTATTTTTGGATAGCGCACATATTAGTTCCTAAGTGAAGTCTTGACCCAACTACGGTAGATCCCATAGTTTTGGAGCTATGAACCTACAAAGTTCATTTTTTCATGTTTTCGGCAGCCTATAACTGAAAGGAAGCATTTGTACACCCAGCATTTTCTATACTTTTTGTCCTATCTTGGTGTCAGGAATCACCTCCACTATATATATTAAACACTTTCGAAATTGGACGTGCTTCAGTTTATTAGCACTTCTGTTTTCAATACTGATATCCATAAAGCAGAAAGAGTGAGAGATATCGAGATTTTTTTTTTTTTTTTTCAATAGATTCAGCACCAAAAAAAGTTCTATACTCTCTTAACCCTTTATTCAAACGAGAAGCGGTTCAAATTAACCTTTTCAAGTTTCCAACCTTTATCGCTACTAAACAAATATACTAAGGGATAGCGAGTAATGGCTTTTTGATATGAATTCAGCATCCAAGAAACAGATTCTATCTTTGATCTTATTAATCTATTGCAACCAAAAGGTGTAGATGTACTATTTCAAGTTTGAGTATTAAATTTGCATAGTTTGGTAGTCTATTGTAGTTTCACACTGTGATACGAAACTTATTTATGCTTGCTTCATAGCCAAGTAATAAAACGTAGAATAAGCGATGATTTCAGTTTTTTTCTGAAGGTGGACCCAAAATTAACAGGGAATGGAATTAGTACTGCGAAAATACGGGTCAATCTGATAAATGCATCGGCGGAGGGGAAGGGGATTCTTTCCAGGGCCATTCCCTGAAATCATCAGTTTAGAATTATTCCTTTACATGATATATATAGCCTGAATAAACCGTAATTTAGTTCACTACGGGCGAGCGTCCATTTTTGGCGCTATTTTACTTTTTTTATATTATATTTAGTAAGTACAGATGGCCTACCAGTGTATCTAGTTCTCATAGCACTAAATCTGCTAGTTTCAGAGTTGTTCAAGTTGTATAAAGGTGGATGTCTTCTAGGAAGTTCACACTTTGATTTCGTTTTCTGCTGGGATTTTGTGACAGTGCCCTTAGTAAACTAAGGTACGGATTTTTAAAATTTAATTAGTGATTTCGGAACTGTACATTAGATTCAAAGGTTACACTATAATTTCAAACAAATTGATATTGAGATCATTATTGTCAAAAAACGCCAAACGAATCTCGAAATACGTTTTTGACTCGAGCGGCAGTTTAATTTAGTAAAATCAAGTATTAATACGGTGAAAACGTTTTACAAGATAAAATAATGCATTAAAGTGCTCATGGCAATTGAAAATATTTATCTTGAAGGTCAAGTGGCCAAGGCGTTTCGTTCGACTAGATTTGAATTTGAGTTTAGCGTTCCTTTCAGCAGCGAGGTTATATGAGATATGGACGCACAGCTTAATATGAGCACTCATAGGGAACTGACCTCAGTGCTCCCGCTCCAAAAACGCGTATGCTCAGTGCTCAGTGCTCCCGTATAGCCACGAAGTAGCTCTGCGTTTGGTTACGGGTTTGATCCATGGCGCTAATCTTATATAGTCTTGATACTGAGAAAAAAGTCCAATCAATCAATTGAAAATATATATATCAAAAGACACTGATGCACATTTCTTCTTAGTATGTATTACTATATACAGTAGAAATTACATATTTCATTAATTTTCATAGACCTACTTTATATTATACTTTACTTCGTGTTACTTTTTTTTTTTTTTTCAATCAACCGTATTACTGGGATTAAACAGACTTTTGACTTCCGAATTTTCTATACTTGATGTAATTTGTTAACCCGACTACTGATCTCTGATCATCAGTAGATAAGTAATCAATTGCTTTTAAGTTTATGGAGAATTATAAACCTCCTGTCACATATGATTAAAATAATACGAACTTTAACTTTTGGGGCAACAGAGCACGGCTCTTGCACTTGAGAAACCAGTAAGTGGGCCAAGAAAATAACCTTAATTTTTAAACATAAGCCACATAAGAAACTGGCATTTTCTTCCTCCAAACAAACGTAATTTATAACACAGTGACATACTGGCGCGCTTTTGCTATATAGTAGTAGTACAGTTGAAAGGGCAAAGTGCTTGCAATACCACTTGTGGCTCTAGTGGTTAATTTACTAACTCTATGGTTTTAATACTTTAAAAGAAAAAAAAAGTGTGTTTTATTAAGAAAAGAAAATTTTAATAGCCGTCCATACAAAAAGAATTAAAACAAATTTATATCAATACATAGTAATACAAAAAGACAAAAGACTTGAAATCAATATACTTGCTAGTACAAAGACAGGGTTCTCATACATGTAAGCATAAACTTAAAAACGCAATCACACAGACAAATGTATATGTACACACATACACACACACTCACACAGACAATATATATATACAAAGAAGTTTTTGAACTCAAAGTTTGATTTAAATTGCTTTCCACATTGTCATACGGATGATTTTTACCTAACACAATATCGAATAATACGCTTATATTTGGAAGAATTCATTCACATGTAGTATAATAACTAAATAATATATGATCATTATAATTAAATAAAAGGAAGAATTCATGTTCATGACTTGTTTTAAAATTACGAAATAATTTATTTTCTCATATCACAGGTTTCTTGAAAAAGAACATATCGTCGTCTGGGATTCAACATCGCGTATCTCCAATTTTGGTGAATTTGAGTTTTTGATACCATTACAATCAGTATAGGATGGCGCACAATCTGGTTAAGTAGTACACCTATATCACGACAAATGGCTCTGTTATTCCCTGAAAGTAATACCGCGTATATTGAGTCTGACGCTAGTTTTTAAAAGGTTTTATGTATCTCCTGTAAAATTAGTGAAATGTTACTTACGCGGTATTGAATCTCAGATGACGAATGCTCATTTTACGACTAATAATGTGCTTACTTGCTTCTAATTTTCAAAGTTTGCACTTGTAGTCGAATTACGCAAACATCTTAAGACAACTTAATACTGCATAGTATATGTTCTTCCATTATCAAACCAATCCTCACATATGTTTCACTTATTTTTTCTCTATTTATTCTACATTTGTGCATTGATTGGTTTACTGAACAAAAAATAGATGAAAATAATGATCGATTCAATGGAACGAACGAACGAAAGTTAAGAATGTTCATAAGAGACTGGTACATAGTATTTATATGAAATACTTCAGATTTCTAAGGTGATCTATGATGATCATAATGAAGTATTCTGTCTGATTTAAAGTTTAAAAGCTCATTTATATTTACTGTTATGGTAGTAGATAAATTCCATAGCCAATTATTTAAATTATGTCAAACAAATGGTTCATTACAATTCATGTTTAAAGTAGCTTTTGTTAGCCATATGTTTTGTCAGCTCTCTATTGAGTTTAAGACTCAGTTTCGATTGAAATTTCCAGATACTTTCAATACCTGAAATTTTACTGTCTGTATAACAGTAATTCTACGAAATCACAAATAATTTTAACTTAGTTCTGCACAGATAACGCATGCATAATTATGAAAAGCATAATACATTTAAACAAATGACCTCGAAATCATTACATTTTTTTTGACATTTTGTACATAAAAAAAAAAAAAAAAAAGATTTCTGTCTCTTAATATTTAGTTACATGTTCATAACACTTATCCGCTGTTATATCAAACACTCAAAGAAAGAAAGGAAACAAAAACTCAAAATAAATGCTTTTACAAATGTCACATTCACTCTTTTCAGTTTACTTAATATTTTACATTCTGACCTTTTTTCCCTTTTGTCTTTTGTACTTATTTCAAGCAACAAATAAATTATATAATATTAAAAAGAATCTCAGGAAATGGCAATGTTGATTTTGTCACTACAAGGGAAGAATGTGATTTTATTCTTGTCCTCACTTTCGACTGACCTTTCATCACTAAACAATATCCTGCAATATTTTCCTCCAATATTTCAACTTGAGTCATAACTGATCTTGTTTGTTTATCACCAATAACTGTTAAGCATGAAGGACACTGCAGTCTATGACTACTCGATTGCCGAGTTGAAGTTTTATCACATAACTCTTTTGAAGATTCCATTTGAACGTCTAATACTGATGGTTTTATATCAATACTATCGCACACTATATCACATAACATATTATTTTCTTGCTTAATAGTATCTTGTGTGTTATTTGACAAAATCCTTTCATTTATACTTTCGGTATTACATGACACAGGTTCTTCCTGCTTAACTGATAGAGAAGGATTGGCTACCGTGTCACTACTAGTATTAGCATCACTTTCACACTGGGTAGCTTTAGTAGAGTCTAATAGGGATTGATTAATACTTTCGGACACTATCTCACTAGGTACACCCTCATCTTCTGTATCAATTCGCTCGACTTTCGGTATCACAGTAGGTATTAGGTCAACACAAGCTTCCTTGTCTTCTGCACAACTTGAATCAAGATCCGTTGCCTTTACTGCATCACATTTATCTGTTATTTTGTCATCTCTATCACTTGAATCTGGTTCTTCTGAATCCTCGAAAAATGTCTTTACACGTAAATCATGCCCTACAAATATAAAACATTATATTTCTATTATTATGGAAAACAAACACGACTATTATCATACACTAGCGTGCAACGCTTAAGAACCAAAGTAAGTTTCACATGCTGTTTTAACTAACAAAATAAATAATAGTAGGTTTGATTGATTGAATAATATAATGTAATCATATAGCCCAGAATATTTGTATTTCTCCTAACTACCTGTATTCCCGTAGCAACAACTTTGACACTACTGTTTAGTATTGAGGAAAACAGAACAGCTGTTCGGATGTTTACTTTCCAGTCCACCATGAAACTCCCTGTATCCAACTGGTATCACACCCCGAAACGCAACCTAACAATGACGAAAGTAATAACAACGGTGTTAGACTCCTGAACTTTGCAACATCCGAAAACCTTATCCGTATAATATTTCCACATCGTGACATTCGTAAGTATACTTGGACCTCACCAGGTGTGAAAATATATAATCACATTGATCACGTTTAGTAGATAGAAAAAGACAGTCCAGCATAATAGATGTTTGGTCATTCAGAGGAGCTGACTGTGAACACAGATCACTGCCTGGCAGCAGCGATAATAAGAGAGATTATCATTGAATAAAGGAAATATTCAATATTTGAAAACGGAGAGGTTTAATTTAAAGAAATTAGAGATGAGCCAGGTGAGTGGAAATACCAGATTGAATTGTCGAATAGATTCTCGGTTTAAAATGGTTCAGAATGCGCTAGTGTTGAGGATACTTGGATTGAAATTAGGGATAGCATTAAAATTTTCAGCCCAAAACTGTGACACAAGTTCATGGTTCAACCAGAAATACAGTAAACTAGCAGAGAAGAAAAAACAGGCAAATTTGTGTTGGCTAGAAAATTCGAACGATATAACCACACAAAATTTCAATGACATCAAGCGGAAAACTTCCAAAAGTTTCAGAATAAGAAAGTCGATTTTTTGAAAGCTAAAATTAATGAAGTTGAAGATATCAGGAAAAAGAAAATCGTTTGGGACACTTATAAGGGCATCAACGAATTTAAGAAAGGCTATCAACCTCGAGGTTATATTAAAGAAAACCGACGGAACAATTCTCACTGATACAGTCAGTATCTCGAATAGATGGAAAGATTTATTTGACGATTTGCTTAACATGCAGCAAAAACTAATGTTCGTGTAGAGAGGAAAATACACACAGCAGAACCTAACCGAATAAGAAGTAGAAATCGCTATAAATAAATTAAAGAAAAACAAATTTACAGGTGTAGATTTTCAAGCATTTGCACCAGATAAGTATCTTTTAGCACCATAATTCCGAAGTACTATGGGAACATTAAAGAGTGTAACCTGAACTTCAGTACTATGGGAACATTAAAGAGTTTAACCTAAATTTTAACAGCTGAAAAACTGCGAAGATAGACAGTTGATGTGGAGAACTGAACACCAATCTCAAGTTTTTCAATGAAACATACACTTCTATATTTTACTTACAGATAAAGTAACTCAATAAAACTTAACTCCTGGGCACAACGTCCCGATGGGGAAACCAGACCAGTCGGTGATTTTAAGTTGCAGAATTGAGGTTAGAATAGCGCAAGTCTGCTACTTATTTTATTTAATGGCAGTCTACTACTTACTTTATTTAATATCTTGCCACTTGTCCTCACGACACTGGGTAATTGTCGCACTGTCAATATTAGGTTTTCTCCAGTAGCCACGTGCCCAAATAATTGCCAGGGCGAACTACTTAGGCAGCCTCATACGAACCGGTAATCTCACACCAGTGCGGATACGGAATTGGTACAACAATTGTAAACATTCTTAAGTCCCGCACCAACTTTTCCTATATACAGAAGGTTAGTTCATCTTATGATAATTCACAACACAAAGTTGTAGCTTTAGGAGAAGCTTTTTTGAGACACCACGACTATTTATCTGCAGCCCTGCTCAGAGGACTCAGCATCGCAGTTTCTATTGTAATGGTTTTGGGGCTTCACAGTCCAAAAGATAGGTCAGGCCGCATCAAGTGTCACAATAAATTTCTATCGTTCACCTTCCAGGTGGCATTCGTAGAAACGTTTACAGTTTCTCTTCAATTTATACACAATCCATTCCGATAAGCGAACTCTGATTTTGGCGAGCCCCCAAACCCAAGTTACGCGCTGCTGATTTTCTTTTGAGCTGAGATCATAGGTAATGTCAGTTTTTCTTTTTTTTTTTTTGGTCCAACAGTAAAATTTAACTATTCCATAGTTGTGACATCTAGCATCCACCACAATGTTCCCAATAACTTCAGTATCTTCTATTCGTCATAGCAAAGCCATATAAACTAATTCATTGGCCAAGCAGAGCATTAACCATCTTCGTAGTTTTGTACGGTTTGCTTATATATACAGATGGTGATCAGAAAAATGGAAACACCTGTAGTTGGCAACACGTCAGATGTTTGGGTTGACAGTGGTGTCGTGGCGCCCGCAGCGTCGAACCGCTGGTGGTGGTGTGTTAGGTCGGTCTCCATACTACGTCAGGCGCAGTGGAACAGCAGTGTCCAGTGGCTGCAGCAGACGGAGGTAGTGTAAAATGGGAGACCTCTCAGATTTTCAAAGAGGGCAAATTGTTGGTGCGCGGTTATGTGGAGTGAGTATGACGGCAGTGGCTACTGTGTTAGGTGTGTCGCGTGGGACAGTGTCGAAGGTGATGACGGCCTACACAACACACGGGAAAACCACATCGGGGAAGCGGAACAGTGGGCGGAAGAAAATCATGAGTGACAGGTCACCCCGGGTATTAAAGCCCATTGTCATGCAGAACCGTCGTGCCACTGCGGAGCAAGTGACGGAGGAACTCAATCAGACCTCCCCCACCCTGTTTCGACAATCGCAGTCCGCCGCGAATTACATCACATGAACTTACGGGGTCGTGTTGCACGGGCCAAACCGCTCATCAGGGACCATAACGCTTTCGCACGCCGCAAATGGTGTCGCGACCATGCAATTTGGACCGTTGAGGACTGGAAACGTGTGATATGGTCGGATGAGTCATCCTTCACCCTATTCCCAACTACGGGTCGTGTTTGTGTGTGGAGAACGCCCAAAGAAGCTTATGATCTGCAGTGTCTCCGCCCAACTGTGAAACATGGCGGCGGCTCGGTGATGCTGTGGGCCGCCATATCATGGTTTTCGTTGGGTCCTCTGGTCACACTTAGCGGACGAATCACTGCCAACGATTATGTCCCAATTTTACGAGACCACTTGCATCCTATGGTCCGGATGTTGTTCCCGGACAATGACGCCATCTTCCAGGATGATAATGCACCTATTCACACAGCTGGCGTTGTTGCAGCGTGGTTTGAGGAACATCGGGATGAAGTTCAACACCTCCCCTGGCCCGCCCAATCCCCAGATCTTAACATAATTGAACATCTGTGGTCCGTCTTGGAAACACGATTCCGGCGACGATTTCCACCTCCATCCTTTCTCAAAGAACTGGCCGATGCCCTGCACGAGAAATGGTGTAAAATTCCACTTGCTACCATTCACGACCTCTATGGCTCCTCCATCCCACGTCGCATCAAGGCTGTTCTGAAGGCGAAAGGTGGCCCGACACCATATTAATCTGGTAAGTTGCAATTTTGTTCAGGTGTTTCCATTTTTCTGATCACCATCTGTGTATATATATATATATATATATATATACAGTGCGTTCCACGAATAATACTAAGGCCCGTTTCCTGAAGAAACAAAGGCAGACAGAAACATGAAATCTTTTGTAACCTTCAAGGGACATAAAAGACAACATTTTGCTGATATGGAGGACCCCCATGAGTTGCGCTTAAGGGGATTACGGGGGGTAACTACAAAATTTTAAACAGCAACCCCCACCTTGTTGTATATCATTTGAAAGGTAATCACATGTAGAGACCAACTGTGGAAACTACATGTTGTTAGCGTCTCCCTATCCAACATGGTGGCCATCCGTAAAGTACGGTCGAAGTACGTTCCACGCATAAAACTAAGGCCCGTCTCCTGAAGAAATCAAAGCAGACAGAAACATGAAATCTTTCGCATCATTCAAGGAATATAAAAGACAACAGTATACTAATAAGGAGAATCTCCCAAAAGGGGGACCTAAGAGAGTTACGGGTGTAACTATAAAATTTTAAATAGCAAATCCCACCGTGTGGTACTTCGTTTGAAAGTTAATAACGTGTAAAGACTAGTTCTGAAAACTGCTTTTCGCTTTCGTGTGTCTATCCATCATGGCAGCCATCCGTAAGTACTCTTTAAGAGTACATACAATAAAAATAAATTTTACGAAAAACTTAATTGACTTAGGTGCTGCATAGACGACTTGCAGGTCAATTTAGTACTATCATGTAGTCAAATAATCTTTAACCAATTTTTCCCTCTTTGCATTTCTTCGATTTCACAAAATAAATGTCACATGTTGAAGTGCTATTTTTCTCTTGAATAATTGAAAATATCTACAAGGTTACGTGAACGGATTTTGAGGTGCTTATGCCTCGAGATATTTAAAATGACTAATACTAATCTTCAGTTTGATGAGTCTAATATTATTATCTAACGTTCATGAAATAGGCTCCTTGAACCTATTCTGATTAACGGAAAATAAGTAGATCTTAGGATTAAAATAAGTAATCTTACGATTTTACAAGGTAATAGCGTTTCCTGAAGCGAAATCACTGATTATGAAAAAGGATAAAAATTAAATCTGAAGAATTACAGAGAGAATTTACATATAAATGAAATTTACCGTAATTGTGTACTCACCTAACGTAATCATCTTCTTCGTGTCTTTCTTCAATGTACGAAGTTGAAATGGCGAAAATTTATCTTAAAATAAATAAATACGTTTATCACATTAGACACATAATCACAGCTAAAGCTATTATGCATAGCCGACAACAATAACTCATTCCCTTTCTTGGAAATATTTTTCAGTGTGGAAATAATTCCTAAAAATAATTCCTGGAGCCACTGAAACTGACAACTATTTTTCAAAACACATTTTCTATAGCTCGGGAAACAATGTCAATTTTATTTACTAAGAAAGAATTCGAGGAACATTTATATGAGTAAAGAAAAGAATCTTTGTTCCTTCCCAATTGTATCAGCTGTCCGCGTCACGACGCAGTCAAGTCTATCTTGGGTGCGCGTTTGTTCAGCAATCATGAGTTCATATATTGAGTAGAAGGAAAAAGAAAAGGGGAAATGGATGATGAAATTGTCAAATGTGAAACGCGAAGAAAAAATCACACTGCCTATACCTTATAAAGAAATGTTCGTTTTAAAAATATATTTCGAAAGAAATAGAATTTTCTACTTTCTTTATTTACACTACCTATATTATATTATGCATATCAAAATTTTATTTAAAAATACGTATTTACATATGCATATCCAAGCAGAGAGAGCTCAAGCAGTATTAGTAAGATATTTTGTTTACTATCCTATGAATGTTACAGGTTCGATTTTATATAAATGTAAAATATTTAACAAAAGCTAGAATCATAATCTACTAGTAGTTATGCGAGACAACGCATTCTAAAGATTTTCAGATTGTTTTGTGTGGAAACATTTAAAAGTCTGTGTCATGACAACCAATTGACTAACATGTGGTTTGCACGTATGTGTTCATAATTTTTATTTTTCAAAACGCAACAATTAACATAATAATAGAATATTTCTAGCTAGCGCATCTGGTATTGACAACATTCGAAGTGGTGCGAAAAATCAGTATCTATTATCGGCTGTCACAAACTGACAACACCGCGTAACAGCGATTGAAGAAAGCAGACAGCCCGCTCAAGGCCATATAACTTATCATTTGAAAAGGCGCTATAGAGCAAAGCTTTATTTGAGGAAGAAAAGGAAAACTTGAAATTCACTGCTTTAAAGCTAAAGAATAAGAACATTGTTGTCAACTATGCATAAAAGATGTACAAATTGCTAAATACTATACATACATATATATATATATATATATATATATATATATATATATATATATATATATATATATATATACAGGGTGGAAGGGAACAAGACCGGAAAACTTCGGGAGATGATTCTACAGGTAAAAACAAGGAAAAAAGTTCCAATAAACGTAAGTCCAACGAGGCGGCGTTTTTAAGCAGCAGATGTACGACGTTTCGCCGGTCTCCTTCTTCTAAGTGCTATATCTGCCGAACAAATAGAGATATTGACGTCGGGTCAAAAGAAGGTAAAGGAAGTCATACCCCATCAAAATGATGGCGGAAACAGAAAGGAGCAGAGCGAACTGCACAAGGGAGAACATACCGCCTGCATTTTTTAGCGAGGTAATATGTGTAGTCGTACCTCCGAATTCTGAAGATGCCTTTGTGTCATGATCTTTATATTTTCACTTCCCTTCTCGCCACTTTGTGTCTTACTGGTAGCGCAATAATCAACATCCTCCCCGATTACGCCATTTTCCTGTTTTGTACACTGTCGGACACAATACTTACGAGTGGTACAATTGATCCAACAAATCACCTCGTTTGTTGTGTATTCTGTCGTATATATTACTCCCCGATGCTGCAGTGAAGAATTCCTATTTCACGTTCCAAACGATCATTTAGTACATATGCTAAACATTACCAGGTCATTTTACGTTTGTACGTATTATTAATTTTCACGTTCTCTACTGCATTTCATTTTATGAATCCCCTTCTCCCTTTGGGGAGTCCATATATCCAGTTCGCTCTGCTCCTTTCTGTTTGCGCCATTATTTTGGTGGGGTATGATTTTCTTTACATTTTTTTGACGGGACGTCAATATCTCTATTTGTTCGGCAGATATTGCACTTAGAAGTAGGAGGCCGGCGAAACGTCGTACATCTGCTGCTTAAAAACGCCGCCGCGTTGGACTTATGTTTATTGGAACTTTTTTCCTTGTTTTTAGCTGTAGAATCATCTCCCGAAATTTTTCGGTCTTGTTCCCTTCCACCCTGTATATGATAAATGTATAAGTAACAAATTAACTACTAGAGTTACTCTCTAATATTACAGTATTCGAGAATTATTATGTTGAATTTATTTATGTTTATTGTACTCCTTGAAAGAGAAAAACACTATTGAGTATACAGCCCAAAGAGCTGTATTACTCTGATACAAAAGAAATTTTTATAAATAGCTAAACAATGAAATTTAACTTAATGTTATCCTCTGTTTAATCCTAACTTTAGACCATCACCCTTTAGTAGTTTCATAATATTATTAATAATATTACGACCTCTACTTCTAAACTAGAAACTGAATACACATTTTAGACAGTCATTAAGAAGTGCTTATTTCATTATATAAACACATATTTTTTAAACCGAGAGAATTATTGACTGTTGATCGCATGGGTCATGGTGTATCAGTAGTACATAGGTGATATGCACAATGAGCAGAAGGTTGTCAAAGCAATTTTGTTTTCCCAGTACCTCCGTGGCGCACCGTGGACTGCCTTACGTGACAGGCACACACGAACACTCGACAGCCGATTGTCAAACGCAGGTCTATGCTCCCGCGTTCCTCTACACGTCTATCCCTATCTCGTGCTCATAGCCCAGAACGTCTTTGGCTGTGTCCGCAGATACTGCTGTAGCGAGGCGAACAGGGTGATGAGTATCGTTTCTATCTTAGACACAGAGACGGCTCTATCTTAGACATAAAGAGAGAGAGAGAGATAGAGAGAGGGGGGGGGGAAGTCAAGCGTTGTGTTTTTACTCGCCATACAGAACCCGCACCTATAAATATTACATAAAACTGGATACAAGAGCAATCGTACCTGATATATATGAGTAGTCCTTGAAGGAATCTGTGTCTACGATATCCTTTGCTTGAGCAAGAAGCGAAAGAATTTCATCTGAAAGATTAAAAGCAAACATTAAAATAAGTTATACTCTCAGAGTTATATCCAAGAAACCAAAAATAATTTGCCTTTCAAGTATTACCTTATATTTGAAGGACGCATGAAGATACAATCTATCACTTACCACCGTAATTTTTTTTATAATTTGATTAGCGATACCATATTTTCCTTGTTACTAGTCAATATCATCAAAATACAATTAAATCAATAGTCGATATGACAAGTGTTAAATCTTAAGTTTATTACGTAATGTTTCTTAACATCTGGAAACACTAATATTCAGAATATAGAATTTACTCAAAATGGTGACATTTGAAGAAAAGATATCCATAAGGCACGAACAGGGCAACATTTCAATCTACAACCAGCTAAGTGTAAGTTACCGCAGAACCAGTGGCGTAACAAGGCCAGGCGGGGCCCCCCTCAGAAAAAAAGTAAAATGTTGGTCATATAATCACCTTTTTATTTTCGACATACAAACACATCATTTAGCAGCGTCTTTTTGAGGTACATATTTTATAGCATTTATAGTTTTTAAGTTGCATATTGTTTGTAAAATTATATTTTTTAACCAGACAGAATAAAAGATGATAACTTTAATCCTGGGAAATTCATATAAATAGATAAATTTAAATAAAATATTATAAGAATTTTCGATTTTTGTAATTAACTACTTTTCAAGCAGGATGAAATAAGTTAAAACTTGATAGAAATAATCCTATAACTCCATTCACATTAGTTTTGCACCGAAAATTAGTACAACTAATTATTTTTTACCCTATATTTAGGGAGGGGTTCGAAGTTGATTTCTTCGGCTTTCAACGTTGATCTGTCAAAAAAAAAAAAAAAAAAAAAAAAAAACTTGATCCTATTACGCATAAAAAAAATTAACCTTGCACGAAGTTTTGATGCAAAGTTATCGCAAATGAAGTATAAATGTATTTGTTTAACAATCACCCCATACAGCTAAATGGCCATTTTACACAAGGTTTTTAACAGTAACAACAAAGGAAAGGATTTGGGTAGGTATCGGCCAGGGCCTATTTACTAGGTATCGTCCTGGAATTTGACTGACAGAACTGAGGGAAACCCTAATCAGAATAGTCGGCAACGAGGTTCGAACCCACGACCTCCCGAATGCGAAGCCAACGCTCTACCAACTGAGCTAGTTCGCTATAAATACATTAGAGTGTTTTAATACAATCTACGTTCTTTTCCACAATATGAACTTGACAAAATACATTTCTCGTACTCTGTCATACCTTTCAGAAACAACGTAGGTCACAATATTTCAACATGGCTTTTGTACATACACTTTTGACGTGTGCAAGTCAGAGCTTAATATGCATGATTAAACAACGGTTTCATGTTACAATAACAATTAGAACTTCACTTTAATGATTTTTTTTTTTTTTTTTTTTTGTTCTTTTGACTTTCACTTTAAAAAAAAAAAAACTATCGATTATCTCAATTAAAAGGATAGGATGAACGTGTGACCATATTAGAAAACGTCAGAGTGGAAACTTGATGCTGGTCAAATTGATGTCACTAGCTTCGCACATATACGGTGCCGAAAGCGAGGTAAAATGAATTTCAGAGCCTATATTTCAAAAACTATCCAGTGTAGAGCTGCGGCTTAAAACGTCACACTGAAAGTAGTACCTGGTCTACTTGTAAATGCGTGTTTCAAAGCTCTGCAATGCATGGGCAAGGGATTTCCTAAAGGGGCTGAGGAACCAACAATCAATTCACTGTCGATTTGACAGTCCCTTTGAAGAGTTCTTTGGAAATATATGTCTCTGGAATTCATTCTTTCACTCTTTGGACATCTCCGAAACTAGTTGCATTTAACCAAAGTTCAAGAGGACGTTTTTCTTAATTTGATACCTTTCTTCGGCCAGAACAGTGCATCAACATCGACATCAAGTATTTACCCTTTTTTTCCTAACATAGTCACGCGCTCCTCTGTATAATTCTTTAGTTACCAGAGGCTAATGAAATATCACTCCTTGTATTTTCTGGAACAGTCGTAAAAAAAAAAGAATCAATCTTCATAGGTTTTCTCTTCACTTCTTCTTCTCTTTCTTTCTTCTTTCTACGCTTTGCTACGCCACTTAGTTAACCCATCGTTTAGCAATAATTTCGTACTATCTAAACGTATCAGAATTGAACCACGAAATGCGTCGTTAACATTTACTACCAACTTAAGGTTTAGCGATGCGTGACCTCTTGTGGAAACCACATAAAAAGCAAACTAATTGCAGAGGACATTTTGCGGCACGCTTTAAAATCTATAAGTTTTAGAAACAGGAAAAAAAGATGAACTTAGCTGAATCAGAGGTACCGCGGTCAGGATGTGTAGACTGCAGGAGGCATTGACCTCGACATGATAAAACTGTTTTTAGATTTTGACATTACAGGTATGTGCTGACAACAAACCCCTTCCCTGGCGGGGGTGGAACGAGGAAATCCTTGGTAACAATCAATCCGGAAGGCAAAAAATCATAAAATAGCGTCTCTTTCTCGTTTAAATCCCCAGCTCTGCTGCTGTTATTTTAAGGAGCTTATTTCAAATAAACGGCATGTTTATTTTCATTTTAACATGACACACATCGCGGGTAGTCTTGATTGAAAAAAAAAAAAAAAAAAAGGCCGTAATCACGTACTGAGCAGGGAGGTCGAAAACTAGCATCATTATCACGTTTTTTTTTAGTTTATATTTTTTTCGCTTTCCCAAAATACTATTTTGTGACAGACTGAATTTCGCATTTGCTTCATTGAATTTTGCATTTGAGTTTTTCATTTACTTCGACGGAGCCGGGGTCCCCAAACCTCCGGGGCCCCGGAGTTTCGCCCCGGTAGCCCTGGCGTATTTGCACCACTGCGCAGAACACATATATTTTTGGTCTTGCAAGACAGAATGGAGGAAGTGTTGTTCCCAGAAAGAAACAAATAAGCAAGTCTATGATTCAGATATCCAAAAACAAATAATCAAGTCTATGATTCAGATATTCAAGTTGTTTTTGTGCGTATGTGTGTTAAGAACAGTGAGCAGAGTGAAAGACATTGGTTTACCAAGTGAACTTGTTATGTATTAGTGCTCCTACGCATTCAGCTTCGCATTGGCTGGCGGAAGAAAACTAAATCAGGTCAACAGTCACGTAGCTATGTATTTTTCTTTCTTTTTTAATAGTTTACAGCTAGCTTGTAGTAAGAACCTTAGGAAAAAAAAATATAAATGGATAAAATACAACTTTCTTAATAAAAGCTAGTCTTATGAGGGAAAAAAAATGATTTGTTGAGCAATTTGAAGTAAACAGTGACGTAATACATATTAAAGGTAGGTGTGCACGTTTACCTGGTATATTTAAGTAGTACGATGAGATGCAAACACAGCTTGAATTAAAAGACGAAAGTAATGAAATACGCAGGATAGAGGGTTATTTGAAGCTATCTACTACGATACTCTTGCAAAAAAGACGTCGATTATTGAAGAAACTGAAAAGGCTAGTAGTGGTAGTTCGTGAGATACATCAGGTGATTCAACTACAAAGATAGGGTATCTTAACTTATCGATAATAAAGATACCTCCATTTAAAGGAGAAGTTACAGTATTTAGGCATTTTTATGATACCTTTACTAGTTTGGTTGTAAATAATCATAGTTTAGATGACATTCAACGATTCCATTATTTATTGTCCTCATTGTCAGGCGAAGCAAGCAAATTAATTCAGAATATTCCGGTGACAGGTAGCAATTTGAAACTTGCCTGGAAATTGATACACAAGAGGTAAAATAATCCAAAGCTATTAGCAATTGCTCATGTAAAGCCGTTGTTTTCATTACCAAATGTGAGGAAGGGTTCAGTGGTGGACTTCAGATCATTAGTAAATTAAACCATACGTAATGTAAACACAGTTAAAGCATTATATTGTCCCAACTTAGTTTTGGAAAAGCTAGACGAGCAAACACATCAAGACTGAAAACAAGCAAACAGAGAACAGTTTGCTAGTTTAGAAAAACTACATACATTTTTAGAAAATAAGTATACAGCATTGGGAATGGTAAACTCAACACAATCAATATCGCACATCAATAAATCTGTCGTCAAAGACGTAAAAGATGTTTGACAATCTTATAACAGTACTAATATTTCGTGTTGTTTTTGTCAAGAAAATCATTCTCTCAAAAACTAAGTGTATCCAGAAGATTAACTATTGCGAAAAATAACATTGTCTTAGTTGTTTGTCTTTTTGTCAAGAAAATCATTCTCTCAAAAACTAAGTGTATCCAGAAGATTAACTATTGCGAAAAATAACATTGTCTTAGTTGTTTGAAAATGATCAATCACGTGGCAAAAGATCGTTCGATAGGTGCATGTAAAATACGTAATCTCAGGCATCACACGCTAGTACATAATCTCAAGCATCATACGCTAGTACGTAGTGATTTTAAAAAGCACAGCCAATACATGAGGTAAGTGTTCAGAAGGTACCTGTTACAGAGCCTGTGAGTTCAATGCCCCAAGGACAGGAAATTATCAATACAGGTACATATTGTTCTGTGAAGTCTAAAAGTAATGTGCATGTTATACTTTTAACTGCGTTAGTTTAAGTTAAATATTGTAAGATAAATTACATATGGCTACATCTATGCTTGATTGTTGTTCGCAATCACATTTTATAACCGAATCTCTCATTAAAAGGTTAAAATTCACGGACCTCCCTATTAATGTTTCTGTACAAGATATTAATAATGTAAGCTGTAATGTCAAATATGGAAGTAAGTTACAGGGTTCTCTGCTGTGAGTGATTTTAATGTAATGTAGAGTATTTTGTTTCGTCAAAAATAGCGGAAAATTTACCTGATGCTGATACATTAAGGAATGGAATTTTTCACTCAATATACAGTTAGCTGATCCTAATTTCAACAAGTCTGGTAGATTGATTTGTTGTTAGGTGCGTAAGTTTTCTTTTGTATACTTAAGGCAAGACTAAAGATGTGCCCAATTCTGCAAAATAGAGCTAAGACGGATGATTTCAGGACAATATCAGACGCCCAATCACAACTACTTTACGCCAGAACATCGACCATTCTTTCTGCGCAACAATGATGATTTAAGCCATGAGTTGCAGAAATTTTGGAAAATTGAACACATTAAAGAAACTCTCTATCCAAACGAGAAAAGGAATATGAAGAACATTTTAACGCAAACACTAGAAGAGATTCAACAGGATGCTTTGTAGTTACCGTTTAAAAAAGAAGTGATCCAGTTAGGCGATTCTTATCAGATAGTTATTAAGCGTTTGCAGCAAATAGAAAAAAGATACCACAAGCCACGCACGGATTATGTGTACTTCCTAAAAGAATATGAAGCTTTGGGACATATGAAGTAAGTTGAAGATAACGCTAATATCACCCATGAATATTACTTATCTCATCACCCAGTAATCAAAGAAGCTAGTACTATTACGAACATTCGAGTTATATTTGATGCTTTAGCATGTACTTCTAGTGACATTTTCCTGAACGATGTCCTCAAAGTTGATGCAAGATGATGGAAGATGTCCTAGGTCGAAAGATTATTTGCATTCAAGTCTAATCGGATTTCGCATTTCCCACAGCTTTGACTTCAGACATACAGAAGATGTACAGGCAAATTTTGATTGATGAACATGATTGCGAGTTTCAAAAGATCTGCAGTGAAGGTTAGAAGAAGAAGCTATTAAGGAATATGAGTTAAAGTCTGTCAGCTATGAAACAACATCAGCGCCTTTTCTGTCATGCTGTCTCCAACAGCTAAGTATAGAAGAAAAAAAATGGAATCTTTGAGTTTTACGTCCCACGGTTATGCCGGTTAGGCTAAAGGAGACGGTGATGATGAGAGATGAGTGAAATGAAGAAAGTGGGAGGAAACGGGAGAACCCCGAGAAAACCCACGAGCACGGTGTTTGTCCACCACAAAGTTCACTTGGCGGGGGCTGGGATCGAACCCGGGACCCCAAGCACCAGAGGTGAACGCTCTACCACTGAGCCACCGCGCCCCCTAAGTATAGAAAAAGCTCGTAACTATTCGACGGGAGCACAAGTTGTCAACAATGACTTTTACATCGATCATTGCATATCGGGTGCTACAAGCATTGAAGAAACTTTTGAGATAAAGAACAAGCAGATACAAATTTTGCAAAAGGGTGGATTTTTGCTAGTGTTCCAGCAGTGATAAGTTCTTGGAATCCATCTCCGAAGAATTAAGGGAAACGCAACTTTCACTACGATTAGATGACAAGGGTGAAGTCAAGACTTCTAATACTCCTGTAACATCTAGGAACTGACCAACTGCAAGTAATGAATAGATTCGAAACCAATCTGCACAATAACTTAACAAAATGCAAGATATTGGGTAACACTGTTACAATCTTTGATCCCTTGCGAATTGTTAGCCCAATAACAATCTCATGTAAGATCATCCTTCAAGATTTGTGACAAGCCGATTAGAATGGGATGGAAAACTTCGTAAAGAACTACAGAAAAGGTGCAAAGCAGTAGCTGAATTCATTCCTTCTTTATCAGATGTTAGTGTACACAAAGTGATTCTTCAGTCGGATACCTTCATAAACATCGAGGTTGCGAGACATGTGCATATTTAAAATTCTCTCACAAGGATGGACAAGTGCCTTCAAGACTATTCTGTGCTAACTCGAACGTAAAACATATAAAGATGATTTCATGGCCTTGCTTAGTTATGTGCAGCAGTTCTACCATCGAAACTTGTCAAAAAGGTAAGTAAGGCATTAAAACTACGAATATCCCAAGTATACATGTGGACGGATTCTATGGTGGTCTTTGCATTGTTAATAGATAGTCCAAACAAATGAAAACATTTGTTGCCATCGAGTTCCTGATGTACACGAAGTAGGAGAAGAATGGAGACACATAGCTTCAAGTGAAAATCCTGCTATTACCTCAAGAGAAACAAATCTGAATAAATTAAGGCATAATGACTTGTGGTAGAATGGTCCTAAATGGTTAGAGTTCTCCAGACCAATGGTCTGTGAAGAAGCCTGCAACACTGAAAGAAATCCCTGAGCAGGAGAAATCAAAATAAAATTACATAGTGACTACTCAAGACAATGATGTAATTGAAAGATTCTCAACTTTGAACAAGTTTCAGATGACGCTAGTTTATTCCATACGATTATCGAAAAACGCTGTTAGAATCACCAAAAATAAAGGTAGACGCTCTTACTTTGAAACAAGTTGAAGAAGTTTTAATCAGACTAATACGAGAAGTTCAAAAATTGATCTACGCTAAGGAGCTGGCTCAAGAAAAGGGAAGAGTTAATAATAAGACTAAACTCTTGTTTTCCAATCCTTTCATATGTAAGAGTAGGTGGAAGATTAAATATGCCTCAACATAAATTTGATGCCAAATATCAAATTATCTTACCACCTGATTAACATTTAACATAACTTGTTATTGAGCATGGACATAGCTGATTCCAATATTCTATGGATTATACTGGATACCTAATGATAAAAATGCAATTAAACAAGTTATTAGAAATTGCAATATACATCAAAGATTAAAGGCACCTGGACCATGACAATTAATGGGTCAACTACCGAAACACAGTGGAATTAAAAGACTTTTCAGAAATTCTGGAATTGATTACGCCGGTCCGATTTACACAAAAGCTGGCACCAGGAAGCCGAAAACTAATTTGAAGTGTTATATTGCAGTATTTGCATATCTAGCAACAAAAGCTGTACATTTCGAAGTTGTGAGTTATCTTAAGAAGGAATCCAATGGTATTTTATCCCTCCATATTCGCCTACTTTTAGTGGTTTTTGGGAAGCTGCAGTTAAGTCCTTTAAGTACCACTTAAGAAAAGCAAAGGGAATGTCATACCTCACGTTTGAAGAATTAACATTAACTATACAGATATAAGCTTGTATAAATTCAAGACCTCTTGTAGCGTTATTCAATGATCCTAATGATCCATGAGTATTCACTCGAAATCTTCTTCTCAATGGTCAGCTATTGCCAGAACTGCCAGAACGTGATTCTAGCGTAGATTAGGTTAGCTCAAAGATGGCAAACAATTCAACAAGAATTTCAAAACTTTTGGAGAAGATGGCATATGGACTATTTATTACAACTGCAAGGAAGAAATAAGTCGAAGATAAATTGTGCCAACATAATCCCAGGTCAACCTTTGGGTCTCAAAGAAGATAATTTACCTTTTCTATCGTGGAAGTTGGAAGTCATCGAGGAAGTACATACAGGGCCTGATGATTTGGTTAGAGTGGCTATTGTTAAGACTTCCAGTGGCTTATATAAAGGTTCAATTAAAAAACTGTGTGTTCTGCCGAACAATGATGAATCATAGTGTATTTCATGTCAAAGTTTATTTGCCTTTATTTGCTTTTAAAAAGGTCATTAGCCCCCCCTTTTTTTTTCAGGGTGTCATGTTAAAGCTTAGTTTATTTAGCAACATTTCCTGAGAACTAGAAATACTGTATGTTGGATCATACGCCATCTATTCAGTGTGCAAATTATTTGTTGTAAAAATCCGTAGATGGAATCAATACTTCTGCCCCTAGCGGCTGTATGTAGACTTAGTTTAGTTGAGTTGAGAGTAGGTGAATGTAATGGTGGCTCGCTAGTAGCTGTGAGTGAACAATTGAGAGATAAAGGAAAAAGAATCAGTGGTGGCGCCCGACTCACATTTTATTTGTCGAACAACAATCACGTAGCAAATAATGTTCTATTGTCAACAGTTGTTATTAAATCGACAGATGCAGGACATGTGCGAGTGATTGTATCATAGCATTACGTATGATCCAAGTACCAAGTTTAAAAACAAACAGATGTTTCATACAAATTACTGGCATAACAAATGTTAATATTTTCAAGTCTCAAACTATTGTAGACATTATTTTCTATCACATGACAAAAGAGTGAGTACTTTACAACAAGTGCAATTGTTATTCCAAAAACAAGAACTAGTTTACTCAAAGTTGATTTGTGAAATACTCACAAATTGGAAACATAGTTAGCATTTGATATTAGGTGGCTCATATTTTCATATCAGCAAGCAGGTTGATGTATTGATAGCAGCGGACCTATTTCTATTCCTATTAGGTAATAACGAAGTAATAGAAGAGGAAGGTACTCCTATTGCTTTACAAACAAATCTAGGATATGTATTATGTTGTAGAATACATGTTGTAAACAATGTGAAACGAAAAGTTACGTGTAATCCTATGTCGACTAGTAATGGTTCATGCTTACCTCAATTTTGGGAATTAGAAAATTTGCCTATGAGCAGTCACTTGACTGAAGAAAGAAAAAAAAAATGTGAGAAACACTTCGACAATACTCATAGCAGAATGTTTATGAACATTATATGAGTCGACAACACGAAACGAAGTAGTCTAAAACGACGATGAGGCGATCAAGAACGAAGTTGAAATTTTATTCCAGTAGCAGGCGCTAGAATTATTTGGCTGTGGGACACTGAAGTTAGTACCAGGGCCGTGCCGGGGGGAGCGGGGCAACGGCCCCGGGCGCCGAAGTAAGGGGCGAAAAACTAGGGAGAAAAAAGGAAAAAAGATGGGAAAATTGCTTGGAATATATGTACGGGGGCGCCGTCGTATAATCTCGCCCCGGGCGCTGATTTTCCACGGCACGGCCCTGGTTGGTACTTCAAAACAGTAAGTGCGTAGACAATGGCGGCAACTACATCGAAAAATAAAGTCTAAAATAAGTTGTACTAGACTTTAACCAAATACATTTTTTAAAATGAACACTAATAATCATTGTAACCTTACTTTCCAAACTCGCCTCTACTATCCATTTTGCATCTGACTCGGGCTTGCTAACCCTTTTCCTTTCAAAATAAAAAAAAAAAAATAGATAGTTTAGACATTTCAGAACCACAGACCTTAGCATCAAAAGTGAGGATTCCACAACGTAACTCCTATGAGTTTGGAATTCAGTTTCAGAGGCTTACATTGACCAGTCGGTGATTTTAAGTTAGGAGATGAGCAGTCAGAATATAGCGATTCCTATCACGGTTGTTGCTGATACTCTTCACCTGGGTTTACTATCCTTTTATTTCAGCAATTATGCAGAAAATACTCTCTATTACGTTTACAATGTTTTGTGTTTGGCATCCCACTTGAGCCATAGTGTTCAATTTTGTTTGATATTATTACGTTCGTAATGCCAAGCATTTCAAAGACAATGCTTTCTCTTGTTTCATTGTCAGTGTCATTCATTAAAAATGTATACTAAAAAAATGTCGACTTCTCAATTTAGTATTTTTGCCAGTATTGGAAAAGCTCTTCACTTAGAGATTTGGTATTCCAGAATTTGAAAACTACAGGAGTTTCTTTACTTTTCTCTGTGTTTCCTGCACAGAATACTAAAATTATAACCTCTAAATTATTGTACTACGTAAATATTACAATTTTGTTTTGTAAATTCATGTGAAAACTTTAAATCTCTTGAATAAAAAACACTAATTTTCTGAACTGACTTAATTAAGAGAGATTTGTTTCCAAAATCTACAATTCGAATTGCTGAAACAAGCTCAAAGCTTATTTTATTCTATCAGAAAGACACGCGAAACTCTAACGACACGAAACTATGAAAGTCATGCAAAACATTCCAAAATATCAAAATAAATAAAAATGTGTAATTATGTTTACTGACACACCAGCATTATATCCACAAATGCGCCACAAGCATTTTTTTTAAGTGTATATACATGTGCAATGCGCATACAAACTGAACTATCGGATTCATTTGTAAATTACAGCTAAGGTTATGTACGAAACAATAAAAACAATAAAAATGCATACCATCTTTCTCCAGGTACTCCGTCAACAAATCTTCTTCCTCACAAGTATTTTTACTGGAAGCTTGAGACATTTCTGGAGTATCTGGAAATATGAAATAACAAATTATGAAAAAACTAAAAATTACAAGTCAATCGTAAGTCTATCTCTAAAATTGGAGAACACTCACTTGAAATGTTGCTTAACAATGTTCCTCAAGCAGATTTTGAACGCTTTTTTTTCTTTTTTTTTTAAAAAAGAATAATTTTATTTCCTTCTTTTATCGGGCTTTTGAAACGTAACGTCAATATAAAGGCATAAAAAGTTATAAACGACAGTAAATTAATTGAAAATCCAAAGTCTCAAAAATTACTTTACAGAAGTAATTATGAATACTTGCAAACAACTGAATTTAGTTATGACACATACGAAGTGCACTATTCTCAATTAAGGCATAGTTGTATTTGTCGTTTTCAAGCTTTATGACATTGTGTCTTGAAATTATGCCTCAAAATGAAATTGGAATACGAGTAACTCTAAACCTAAATGCAAAATAACTAACTGTAGTCTTTACACTAGAAGATGGCTCAACCGCAGTAGCCCAGTTCAAACCTCGAGCATTTTTAATGTAATTTGATGTGCAAATTTATGAATGGTACACAAAAAATAGTATAATGCAAATGAAATCTGAATTATAACGAAAGGAAATATTCCCAGGTTCGATTCCTGGTGGGAGTGCACAATCTCAGATGTAACTGAAGTAGCGATTCGGATTCCACTTTAAATTGTACGGTGTACCCTATATACAGTCTTATTATTGAAATGAGTACAAAAATCAAATCAAACTTTAAAAGGTTACATTAGACCTGAGTTACTACGAAAGGTGTGAGGTATTTTAGTTCTCGTACTTCAGCTCCGCTTTGTGTAACCTAACTACCCCTAGTGAAATTTCTATTTAACGACGAAAAGATTGTATATGTCTTCTACCATAGCGCATGTGAAAGTACGAAGAGAAAAGTGTGTTCTACTTTTAATGAAATATCTTCCTTTATTTTAGAAAATCTTCAGGTACAAAATGGCGAAGAAATGTGTTCCAAAACAGTGGTTTTCAAGTAGGTTCAACTCGAAAAATTTAAATTAAAGACAGTGGACCAATTGTAACTTTGACCAGCACAGCAACAGAATGTACCATTATGAAAAATGAAACTCCGCGAACCGTCTAGAGTTTACAGATCTAAACACGTATATTTCCATTTTGATTTTCATAGCAACTACTCTCATCAATACAAGTTTAATTTGTTACATATTCTGAGCGTTGTAAGGAGTATAATCTCTTTCTTTAACGCTTAAGTCTGTTCATCTACATCAAATTCTTTCGCTACTTTCCCAAACTGGATGAATACAAAGAACAAATAAGAAAAACTATTCCAAAATGTTCTATATGAGTATCATAAACATATTTTAATATAAACTGAATTATACTCTCTATTTTAGGCAATGTCATTAATCAGACCTATCAAAGTTCTTCTCATTAAAGTTATAAAACTAAGTTCAGTTTATAAAGAATGTAATTTTGCATTAATAGTTTTGCGGCTATTAGCAACACTGTTGGGTTTGTTGTTTCTCCCCACTCTAAACAAGCCTCCGTGCACCTCGCTGGGATGCTCAGTCTTGACTTGGCAGCCGTTTGTAATGGAGCCTCTCTTGGTGAAATGCCCAGTGTGAAGTTCGCGCAGTTATTCGGTTTTTGAATACAAATGGCGTTAAACCGACTGAAATTCATTGACAATTGACGACAATGTATGGGGAATCTTGCATAAATGTCAAAAACGTCCGCGACTGGCGTAGGGAGTTTGCAGCTGGTCCTAATGAAATTCACGACGAAGAAAGGATCAGGAGAACGTTAAGTTCCAACGAGACAATCGCGAAGGTTAAGCACACCAGCGACTAGCACCTGTTTCCTAAATTTAAAGAACATTTGGCTGGAACGCGTTTCAGCAACGACGGGGAGGCGACAAGAAAGGTTCAATGCTTCCTCAAACACATGTGGCGAGCTGGTATAGCATGGGAATACAAAAACTGTCACAGCGCTTACAAAAATGCATGAGTTATGCAGCAAAAGAGCTAAATGTACATGCTATGAAATGACATAAACATCATTGGAAGTAAACGTTTCTTTGCACGTCTAAACAACAGGAGACCGTACTTTTGGGATTACCGTAGTAGAATTTGTTGTTCCATTTGTATTATCTAAATTATTACTACGTCCGACGATGTGATATCTTAGGCTTAGAGATTATTTTTTTTTTTTTTTACTTACTCTTCGAGATTGTAGCTGTATCATCATCATTTCGCTTGTTAACATCCAGATCACTATCGCATTCTGGAGCTTCCTATAAAATGAAAAACAAATAAAACCACATTATATTAAATAATAATCGAAGAATTAGAGAACAATTCATCTACAAGGAACACCATATTAAGTTAAAGTTTGCATAGTTTCGTGAATGATTTAAACACCCTTCATGACATCACTCAAGAGTTTATTTGTTGGATATTAAAGAATATAACAAATTACTAAAAATTAAAAACTGTGCAGATATCTATCTATACATACTATATAGGTAACAGCCATAAATTCATTCAGTAGTATAATGTCATCATATTTAGAAAAACGACAATGTTGTTACACCACAATTTCGTGTATTTCTGAGTAACCGACCGTATCGTGTATTTTTTCCTTTTTTTCGTATTTTAGTTATTTTTGGTGGAAAAGAAAAATCGCTGTTAATATTCATGGATTACATTTCTTTATTATCCAATTTCATTGTTTATCGAAATTTCCTGTAAATTCAATTTCGGATCTTTCGTTCCACGAAAATAAGATGAGAATACAAATCTTTCCACAGTTAAAGAAATTTTGTGTAAATATTGACGTTTTTAATATAAAGTTCAGTATCTCACAAATGGTTAGATAGTCATGCTACTGCTCAACTAACGTATTATTTTCAGCATTTCTAATGTGTTCCTTCTATCTGGTTTCTATGATTTTTTTTTATTATACTGATATGTTTTATCATATTCTTATCTGATTTCGCTAATTTCGTAAACATGGGAGTTCGCTAATTCGTCTACGTAGCAATTTTTATAAGCTCTTACTGACTTCTTCAGATTTAAATGTGGCTTTGAATCTTTATTGTAACACAGTTTTCTGGTTTAAAAGACAAACTAGGCAATACAGCAAACAAAATCAATTCATTTTAAGTTTATTCTTTGTGTTAATAGTTGTTGCTGAGATCATTTTTGTATATAGCTAACGCTTTTTTTTTTTTTTTTTTTTTTTTACATCAGCCTTCTGTGACCACTTTTAACCTAGATCTTACGACCACTATACATACATATATATATATATATATATATATATATAGTGGTCGTAAGATCTAGGTTAAAAGTGGTCACAGAAGGCTGATGTATATATATGATGTATGATATATATGAATGCACGAGTATGTATCTTCAATGACGTGTGGTACCGTTACATATTTCAATGAAATCGTTTCCCAGTTGCACATAATTTGTTTACTTTGTATTTCCTAAGCTAGTAAGCAAGGGAATATATGTAGTTATATATTACTTACTTTCCTATGTACACCAGAGTCATCTGAATGTTTACTTTGAGCAACAGATATGGCATCACCACTAAGTCCTTCTTCATGCAGTTTACTATTGGTGGGCTCTTCGGCAATGCTGCTTGCCTTCGTTGAATTTACTGATTGCACTTCTTTCACATGGCAGCGATTAGCTGAAGTTACTGTACAAATAAACAAAATGTATGCTGTAGAAGTGTATGTTAGTGTTCCTAGTCCTATGCATGCATTATCTGTACAGGATAGGTACTAAATTGAGATTCCTAAAGAGACATAACTAATATTCTCGCTTTGATGCGAATGATCTTAAAGAGTTTGCAAAGTTTTTTTTGAAAATGGGAACTTTATTCTGTTCATGTTCCTTTCTCTTAAACGCATTCAGTCCATAGTTTCTGCCTTAGAAGAAAAGAAAGGTTTTCCACTTATTTTCCCTTAATAGAGAACAACCCGATTCCAAATAGTTCCTTGTTAAGAGTTTATTTACTTATTTCTAACGCAAAATCTATTTACAATGAGATTAAAGTTCACAGTTACTAACGTATATGGCACGCAAGGTACATTACAAAAATTTAAAAAAAAAAAAAGTTATTATTAACCTCTTCGCTGCAAATGAATTCTTCCAATTATTTTTAGGAAACCCTCTTAATTTGCTCCGTAGGTAATTTTAAAGCTACGAATAGCTTCACTGTTGATACAATTTAATTTAATAATGTACACCATATTACTCTACGTTCGTACAATATATATACCAATGATTAAAACAGACAAAACCTAGAACAAATACAATAGTTCTGCTATAATAACTAAACCCTGTTCGGCCTAAGCTCTAAATAGCGATAAACAAAGCCACGTGAAACTAAATCTCGCTGATTTGCTGTTGGCCTACAAACGCTTGTACTCCTCCGCAAAATAGTTCATATGATTTGATTATTACTTTTACTATGAAGCTCGATATAAATGACAAAAATATCGATATAAATGACTACTACATTATTATAAATGACAAAAATATAATACAGATTATCTAATAATACTGCAATCGAGAGTGGTTAAATGAAACAATAGAAATACGTAAACACTAAGCATGCGCAGTAATTATGGCACCAATTCAACTGTGGAAGCGTATTCTGCTTTTAAGTTTGAAAGATGTCTCACATGAATCCCAGTTCCGCGAGTGTTGTGGTGAAACACCAACACGGGAAACCTATCTTCACTAAGCAACAATTGCTTACCAGATAAATTTAAACTTATCTTTCAAGTCTTGTTCTTTCTTTTTTGCTGCTGCCCTAAGTATCAGGACAACACAAGGAAGCATTGTCAGAATGCACGTGTATAATTTGCTCCTTCCCTGGGGAGTGGGAGTGATACATCACTAGCCAATCGTATTTGTGACGAGCGAAAGGATACAAATATTTTGTTTATCGGAGTTTAGAGCTTACGCTGAACAGGGAATAGGAACGTGAAGTTTTAGTTTTATTTTATCCCTGAAATCTGGGTGTTATTTTTGCCCAAAATCGGTGTTATTTTCGCGATTTAATACAAGCAAATAGACGTTATTTACTTTATTTTGTAATGGTTTTGAAAAGTAAGTATATTGTAAACAGAGAAAGTGGTCTGTGAAAGCTAATTAAAATAAAATATAATTTTAAAATTAAACGAAGTTTTAAATTTTTACATCTTAAACTTAAAAGAATACTGAGAAAAAATTGTTCGATATCCGTCCTAAACTTGGATTTATTTAATGTATTATTTGAATACATATCCAGTGTTCGAAATGAAGAAAAAAAAAAAAAAAAAGAAAGAAAGAAAGAAAGAAAGAAAGAAAAGAAAAAGAAAGCAGAGGCGGCATGTTTTATTACATTTTGACTCGACATGCGGGCTATCTAAATACTGAAACACAGTGAGAGTATGTTGCCTGAAAGATCACATTTCTATTTACATAAAGACTCAAAACCATCAAAACCATGGGAGAACTTTTCGTAGTTACGGGTGGGGCATGAAGAGGCTTTGTCCCTGTCCCTAACTTTCTACGAATAATAAAAAAATATTCCCTTATGTTTTATTACAGAGAATTATACTCGAAAATGCTCTAAAATCGACTTTTTTATATTAACAATTTTTAAACTTTCCCGCGGGTAAACTCCCGGACTCCCCACTTAACTGAAGAATATTCCAGACCCCCGGAAGGTGGTTATCTGAATATTAGAAAGACGCAAAAACGTTTCAATGAAAGTATATAAGTTCCATCAATTTAATCTTCTTAACACACCACCCAATAACCCAACATCTGAGCAAAATAACATATTTTTATCGTTAAACTATATATTTTTTTTTTCTCGTAAATACCGGACTCAGTTGTATTCCTTTACCATTGTGGACATAAAAGAAATCGCGGCGAACTCGTAACAATACTTTCCGATTTCAGGTTACACGAGTCGCCCCAATATACTGGCTTTTGTTTGGATTGGGCCAATGGCTGATTCCGTTCTGTTATTTGACGCTTATTTGCAACCAACACAACCAACACAAGTTCTAGCGTACAAGTTACGGGTAGATTTCTTTGTAGACACGTAATTTTAAAAACAAATGTAGGGGAAATAAAAATGTCGGTGTTCGCAACTTAGAAATTATTTCTACATAAGAAATAAAATCTTTGGCGCGCAAAAGTATTCGTTAATTACTGTATATAACAATGGATTTATTAAAGGTATATTAGCATCCACTTTTCAGTGACTGTATGTCTTGATCACTGAAAAACCAGAGGCTGTATGTCTTCATCACTGAGAAATCAGAGGTGGTATGGCATAAAACCGCGTCCCGTCTCACTTCGACCACTGCATATATCGACAAAAAAATCACACTGCAGTGTTTCTTAACATTTTCTTCACTTAAGAAAAAAAATCACAATATACTTATTTAAAACGCAATTCACATCATTATAAACATACATATTCACTTAATGGTGAATTTATAGTTTCTTATTTTCCAAAGGACAAAATTGTCAATATTTCCACATTTTCTGTAAGGGTTTGCCTCCTTACCGTAACTACGGAGTTGTATTCTGAAAAGTGTCTTTCAGAATCAACGTTGGAAGCCGGCAAAGATACTGCTTCAAGACCACAGGCAGCAAAATCTCAGGGACTAACCAACTGGTTTTAAAACAACAGAATTGAAGGTCTTCTGTGAATCACATTTTGTTGCAAAGGAAACTTGTGTTATTCTATTAGTATTACCCGCCAACATGGCGATTTCGCGAATCTATCGCTTTATGCAGTGCATTTCGGTGTTATTTTGAAAAACAAAGTACCAATTCGCGTTATTTCGCGATTTAAAACACGAAAAACGGCCCTCTACTATATATTTAGGTATATCTATATATTTTACTTGACCTTTTTCAAGTTTTTCGATGTTATCGTTAAAAAGGAAACTTCACGTCCCTAATAATAACTCATGGAAGAGGTTATTATGAAGAAAATCACCTTCATCATTTAAAATCATAAAACGTAACTTGATTTTAAATCTACATAATAATTAAAATGCAAATAATACGTGCACTGGCATATACCAAAACTTTTGATCCTATGCAGCTGCTTATAAGGGTTTTGTGAAAAAGTAGGTTGTAGAATATCATGAATGAATAGATTGCTACGTAAAATGAGCCTTGTAATAAAATATTAAGACGTAGAATCTTGGGAATTTTGATTACTCTATTTTCTGGTTTCCCATTTCTTAAAATCTAGTTTCCAACTTGAAACCGCAAAAAGAAGCGTAACAAAAAGGAAACTAAGTAAGGTAAGTTTGTCATTATTTCTACAAATTTATTATTACTTACTGGGCAATTGCAAAGTGAAAATAAATGCTCATTCATGTTAGTTTCCAATGTCTATTTCAAAATAAAAGAACGCATTTCGTGGGTTAGTTCCTTTAAAACGCATCCATTATTAGTTCGTGGATACTGGGTTCAATCTACCCTACTTGATACAACAACTGGTAGGTAGTTAATTAACAAAAACAACTAAAGCAAGAAATATACATTTTTTCTTGAATTTCATTATTAAAGAAAAGAAATATGCAAAATTTTAATTCTAAACATCACACACTCGAGACTTTAAAAATTATACGATGGATAGAAAGAGACTATAAAAACTTGTAAATGTGGTTTTCGGTGCATAACTCCTTTTATACTTGACTTCTAGATTGTAATTGTATTTTATTCTAGGAGAAGGCACATATATGTGTTGTATAAAAAGGTGACGATTCTTTTTAACGTAGAATTGGTAACACTGACGAAGTTAAGAATACGCGGAAGCATGCTTCAGTATAGACTGAAATAGTAATGTCGTCATTTCCTCTCCGTTATCATGATGATCACCATTTTTTTTTTTTTTTTTCTATAGAAAAAGGAAAGGCGTAACATGAAGTCTAGTATACACAAGAACAATGACTGCGAAATTATTCCCAGTTGTAGAATATTTTGAAGGTGAGGTAAAGTTGCAGAGTCAGACTTCGTAATTCACAAAGAAGAGCAACACCTAAGGAACTTATTCCTAGACGCGCCACCCTTTTAAGTAAAGTGATAAGGCAGAAATCGCATAATTGACACATTGTCATGTAACTCACCGCAAGGATAAGTAATTATACACAATATGAACTCTCTAATGAAGGACTGACGAATTGTTGGCACAAAGAAAATTGTACAAATAAACGACTGAAAATGATCATTTATCATTATCTATTTTTGGTGCCTACTGCACTAATTCTATTGGCACATTTATATTTCTTACGTCTACCCTTTGCATTATGGAAGTACAATTATAATTGTGAAAAATTATATATAATATAAAAAGGAAAAGAAACACTAGGATTGCAACGACATATCTATATTATATATCCTGGGAATTTTCAAGCTGGACCATTTTCTTATCGATAGACTGATAGGGAATGTACTGCATCTTACTGTGCAGTCCCTATTAACTTACAAAAATATATATATAATGATATTAGAAGAAGAAAACGCCAATAGTTTAACACAGATTTTAAACAATTTAAATAGTAATTATGTTCATGTTTTTAATATTAAATGTGCTACCGATACTACTATATCAAAATTTTCAGGATTATTGAAATTTGATATCCGATGATGAAGAAAATGCTTTACGACTTAATGTAACTTCAAAATAAATATAAATACAAAACGTACGATATAAGATGGAACATTTCACAGAGCATATGAACTCGGAGATTTCATATGAAATGTTTGTCATATACGTAATAATATTTGATTTGTTGGAAATCTTTTTAAAATATACCAGTATCTTCTTTACTCTAATGTTTGAAATTCGGAAATTAAAGCTATTTTCGTTTGAATTTAGGTCTCCGCTCTATTCTTTAGAAAATAAAATAGCATTCACTTTGGTGACGAGAAGGATGTGGTGCCATACTGGTTTAGTCCATTCTATGCCTTCAATTTTCAGTGTGAAGCTGCTTACGTGCGAGTAGCGATAAGTTGAAATGGGTGCCGTCACAGAAAATTTCGCCAAATACGAAGTGAGTGCTGTGATTCGATCTTTCAACGACAGAAAAACCTTATATTCATCGGGAATTGTGTGCTACGTACGGACTAACAGTAATGAGTAAAATGAAGGTGAGGTAATAACGCCATGCTTTTTGGAAATGGGGTTCAAATATTCATAATGACGAGCGAAACTGTAGGCCTAGTGTTTAGGCAGATTGACGAGAACATTTTAACCCCCCCCCCCCCTTCGTATCATAGAATTCTGGTCTTGTTCCTAAAGAATTTTTGTTCCCTTCACCTGAAAAGGTGGCCGCAACATTTCATGTCGGTGCAATCCTCAAGATATCTTAGAAGGTAGATTTCTACACAGAGGGTCTACGAAAACTTGTGACCTACTACACAAATCCTTGGAGCTTCATTGATAATATGAAGAAAAAAGCCCAATGTACTGTATGCACAGAAGGTTGCCCTGATAAAAATAATCCATCTCGAACCATTTACCTGGCCTTCTCCACCATTGATTGTGTTCAACGTGATGACCACGAGCCCGAACGATCGCCTGACAACATACTTTATACTGTAGCAAACACCTGTATAAATAAAAAGGAGACTCTCTCGTATTCCGCTTCTGTAACTTTACGAAGGCCCTGCAAAATACGAAAACGCAATCGAGCAAGTGCCTGTCTGAGGAATCCAAACCCACAGTAGGCCAACGGTAAGACGTCTGAGGATTTCACAAGAATGGACAAAAGTGGGATCATTCGAGTTCCTGTCTCTTCTACCTTCTTGGCATAGAACGTTTCGGATGAGCGAGAGGTATAGCTAGAGGCCTTGTTTATGTGGATCCGTACATTTGTCACTGCTGTCCTAACGGTGCATATTGTATTAGGGATTCGAGCGGGCTGAGGCTATGTTCTCCTCACAATATCAATCCGACCATATACTGCAGGGGCTCATTGAGCAGATCATCGGATGGTGACACCCACACCAGCTTTGCTGAAGATTAAACTCTCTTCTTTGCACTGTTTCAAAATTCCTGAGTGCCTATAATGGGCGACGGAACATATAAAAATCAACCTTTTCCAGAAAGCTGTCACTTTAACCTCTATCGTTCCACGGATCGTGCTCAACTGATACTGTTATCAAATACAGACCCCAACGTAGCCACCAATGTATCGGGACACAAATGCTTCGTTATGGAGATCCAGTGAAAGTCGACTATTTATGTAATGATCAACCTTTTGTACTTGTATAGAATCAACCACAATTTTTTCCCCCTTTTATTTTCTTCTTTGCAATAACACTAGTTAACAAATTTAAACTTTTTGTTTGTTACATGAGAAAAATCACCTGATCTTAAAGGAACTTTTTGCGCTGAATTCGAATATGCACTCGGTTTCTCTCCATCACGTACAGTTTTCCCGTAACAGAGGGATTTTCGGGAAATTCCCTAAAAAATTTCCCTTTTTCAGATATTTTATTCCCCTAGCTCCTGTCCCCTTACATATAGTAACATAGAAATTATACCTAAGTATACCTTGATTTATATTTAATAAACCCTAAAAGTTTCGTAAAAATCGCTTTGTTCTTTCTAGAGAAATAAATATATTTGTATGTATACTGTGTGCACTGTTTATTGCACCTGATAGTAATGCTTTCAGATCTCCTGAGTTGGGGTAAAAACGATTTGCTTTATTACTACAAACACAGACATAAAAATGAATATTTACAATAGTCAACAACACACTTGTATTGCTCTCTGTAAATTAGAAACGTGTATAAAAATAGAATGTACTTCCAACGTATATTTTTTTTTAACGTGCAGTATATGTATATCTTAATACATATATATACAATTCTCCAAGTTCTCCATATATATACAATTCTCCATATATATACGAGGCTCCAGCAGTGGAACTTATTGGATGCAGAAACGAACATATCAGTGTACAGGAAAAGGCATGTTCAATTTTCAAGCTATTTCTCAATGCAAGATAATGTGTGCGTATGTACGGATATAAATGGGTTGATGGCGGAGCTAGGAATTCCTTACGTTCCAGAAGAATGGAGGTTATTTATCGACGCGTCAAAGGTCAGCCTTAAAGCTGTCCTTTTACATAATGGAAATAAAAAACCTTCTATACCACTTGCGCACTCAGTGAAGATTAAGGAATCCTATGACACCATGTCAACTTTGCTAAATCTTATAAATTACAAGGACCATTGTTGGCAAATATGTTGTGATCTCAAGGTAGTTGGTATTTTATTAGGACTGCAGTGCGGTTACACGAAGTACCAATGTTTTTTATGTTTATGGGATAGCCGAGCTGATGACAAACATTATGAAGTGAAGGAATGGGAACCTAGAGTGAATTACGTACCTGGAGAATGCAACGTCAAATACGCTCCTTTGGTAGATCCTAATAAGATATTACTACCGCCACTTCATATCAAGTTAGGACTTATGAAAAACTTTGTCAAAGCCATGGACACATCTGGTGAAGGTTTCAAGTATTTGCGAGATAAGTTCCCTAACCTGAGTGATGCTAAGATTTCAGCGGGAGTTTTTATTGGTCCCCAAATTAGGAAATTAATGCTTGATGATAGCTTTGACAGCAAGTTAAACAGTGCTGAGCTAGCTGCCTGAACAGCATTTAAGTGTGTTGGTATTGCGCAACTTTCTGGGCAATAACAAAGCTGAGAGTTACACAGAAATCGTACAGGACATGATACAGAAATACAAAGAGTTGGGTTGTAGGATGTCTTTAAAAATCCACTTTTTGCACTCCCACCTCAGCTTCTTTCCTGCTAACCTAGGTGCTCTCAGCGACGAACAGGGGGAAAGATTCCACCAAGATAAAATGGCAATGGAGAAAAGGTGCCAGGGACGATGGGATCCTTCAATGATGGGGGACTATTGTTGGGGTCTTGTTAGAGAATGCAACATTTCTTACAAAAGAAGGAAGTAGTGTACGTTTTTGTAACCCAATGGAAGTTTCATATGTTGTGATAGTTTTGATTGTCTTTTCATGACCTTTTGGTACATTTGTATTATTGTTTATTGTAAATTGTCACACTTGTAAATTATATTGTATTATATTTTATATATGTGTTTGTGGTAATAAAGCAAAACGTTTTACCTCAACTTAAGAGATCTGAAAGCATTACTATAAGGTGCAATAAACAGTACACACAGTATACATACAAACATATTTATTTCTCTAGAAAGAATAAAGCGATTATTACGAAACTTGGAGGGTTTGTTAAATATGAATCAAAGTATACTTAGGTATAATTTCTATGTTAGTATATGCAAGGGGACAAGATCTTGGGGTGTAAAATAAACGAAAAGGGAAATTTTTGAGGGATTTTCCCGAAAATCCATCTGTTACGGGAAAATCGTACGTGATGGAGAAAAACCGAGTGCATATTCGAATTCAGCGCAAAAAGTTCCTTTAAGAACAGGTATTTCCTTTTATGTAACAAAACCTTTGTTAACTAGTGTAATCAATCGGATTTTTTCTTTTCACATGTACCTCGTATCGGTTGAAGAGACATTTTTCGAAACATTCGGAAGGGGGGGGGGGGAGGGAGAGAACTTCTATTTTATTTGCAGTCGAGAATAGGAAAGTTGACATGTAATTTTACACGTTTCACTGTTCTGAGCAAAAATATCTAATGCCTACCACTTTCATTTCTCCCCATTACTTTTTAATTTTGAGCGAACAATATGTTCAAGAAACGACTACCTGAAACAATTTTGCTAAGGTGTTTTAGCTCTTTCTGTACAAGTAGAGATTTCGGAGTAGCTTTGTACAACTGATCAGCAAAAATGGGTATACACAAACATTATATATTGTTTTGTCATTAACTTTGGAGCGCATGGATCTTCTTTAACTCAGTTATCTTTGATGTAGGGGCAACATAATCCTCTATGCAGCCCTGAAAACTATTGTAACTGCTTATATTTTTCAGAAGTAACTGATGAAAGAATACACAGGATTCCATAACCCACTTTCACGTGACTGAACAAAGTTGATCTCGAGTGACTAAATTTACATAGTAAATCTAAAACGAAAAGAGAACACACATGAGTAAAAAAAAAAAAGTTACTACTTATGTTGCAAAGAGAAATCTAACAGTATACACAACGTATAATTTTCTACCTAAGTATAGTTTTATATTGAGAACTCCCACGATTTTTTGTAAAGCTTGTTAACATAATTCCCATCTACTCATATTGTGTTGCAATCTTCTCACATAATAATTAAAGGAGTATGAAAAGTTTTTTTTTTCTCCCATAGCACTTCCGACGGTACCTCTGAATGCAAATCATCTACCATGCAATGAATCCTTCAATAGGGCACAATCAGGTGACTAGAACGGCTTCCGTGTTCTTATCCAGTAAAACGTCTAGCACAGTTTCGCATTGAATAAGTAGAAAAGAAACCTTGGCTATTTGAGGTTTTACTGTTGTTGCCGAACTGAAGGAAACAATCCCCTATCCAATAACTGAACAATGTACTGTTCAGTGATCTTTGTTCTTTGGTACAATACCTTAGAAATTTACATTTTCATTTGAACAGAGCTGGTTAAACTTCGGTGAAGACAAAGGGTACTGTTTCTACTGACTGGATTGCTTTTGTGTTTCTCGAGTAAAAAGAGAAATCAAGGTTTCATGATTGTGGCTGACCATTGACTGTACGGTTCTTTCCCAGAAAACCACCGGCAATTGTCATCTGGCAGGCCTTTGTTCAGATTGTCGAGGGGACCCAACGCGAACTGGCCTTGAACAACTCCAAAAATTCTGTCAATTCTTTCGACAATGCTATGAAATAATCCTGATGGCAGCAGATATTCTCAACAGTTCTTCTGTCCTTTATAATTAAAGCAAACAATTCTCTACAATTGTACACAAATTGGACGTTCAAACTTAGCACATCTTCAGTTAATTCCCAGTTACCAGCAAATTCACGAATACATTTCTGAACAGTGTTGTCTAGAAGGATTCAATCTCCACAAGCAACTTTCCACTGACGATGACTGACGTCTCTTCCACCATATGCATACAAAATTTTTCACGGCCTATTGCTTCTTCATACCGAAAATCATTATTTCCTGTTCATTGTAAGAAATAAGTTTTACACAAACTTAAAATTCTTCAAATATGCTACGAAATCTAAAGCTAATGATCGCATAATAATTGTAATTATCTACTTACACTCGTTTCTGAACTAGAGCAAACGAGATGTAATTTTATTTGGTATCTTGTTGGCTGGGTGGAGTTCATCTTCTCTTTTCAGTATAGAGGCTATGAGACTGGACCTACAGTTTAAGGTGAAATCCGAACACGATCATATTCAACTGCAATAATTCCAAATACGTGGAATGACGTCCAAAAGTTGTTTTCCACTCATTATTTCTCTAAATAATATGATGTAATGGACTGTCCAATAAATGGGATAGTGTTGTCTTTCTGGCGTGCTAAAAGTGTACTCAAATCAGTCTATTCATTCAGAAGTTATTGAATTAATTAATTCAGGACTGTGGTCGAAAAAGTTGATAATCCTCAATTTTATCAAAATTGAGTTAATACGTTATTATGCATTGTTGTTGACGGCAGAAAGTACTCACCCTCTTTGAGTTCAAAATTCCTAATAGAGATGACAGTACAAGTCTTTTTTATAACCATCCACATCCCAGATTTGTACGGAAAAGCTTGATTACCCTCGTTTGTCGAAATGGCAGCGTACATGAAGGATTTTGAAGCTCTTAAGGAAAATGAAGAAAATATGAGCTTTTCATCACAGAGTGAAGATGAAAGTAGTTCAATTTGTGATGACAGTGACAGGGATCCGTCTCGGACAGTGATTATGCCCGGAAACGTCTCGAATGTCTTCTAAGTACGAGGTAAGTAAAGAAATTCCACCAGGTCTTACGAGGTGAAGTGCTTTGCTGGTTAGCAAGTTTTTCCATGTTTTAGTAACCTTGTAGTTGGTCATTATAACGTTGCTATTAATGGTCTTGTATAGTTTCTATTATTACCAATATTCGGTAATATCTATATTATTGTGTTGATTGCATGTTCAGTTATAATAAAGATGTTATTTTCAGCCTGTGTGTATTATATAGTTTTTCCACATACCCTGTAAGCAATGAATTGATGAATACCCAGGATTTACGAAATAATGGAGTGTCAATATGTGAGATAGAAACTCAGCTTGAACTTCATCAAGAACGAGCACAAACTAGATAAGACAATCTAAGTAGCCACAGAAAAGCTGCAAAGAACGATGCAAATATGCATATCATTAGCTTTGACCTAAAGTAAGCTCTCCCAATACCACGAATAACGACGGAACCAGCTTTCCACATCCGCAAACTATGGGCATCATATTATATAACTTAGGTGTAAACTTTCACGAACAAAGAACAAGGATTCTTCTTCTTTTGGGGTGAGACGCTTGCTGGAAGAGGGTCTGACGAAGTCATAAGCTGCCTTGACAATTACTTCGAGAAAAATGACATCTGACATCTGAAGTAAAAAGCTCGTTGCCTTTTCTGACAACTGCGGCGGACAAAACAAGAATTGGAGGATTATAGCTTACTGGATTTACAGAGTGTCCACGGGACGTTTTGAAACAGTGGAACACCACTTTCCAGTTACAGGACACACCATGCTTCTTCAGTTGAAGATTTTGGTGTAGTAGAGACCTACATTCGAAATCATGTAATGCAGATATACATTCCAGGTACACGGCTGGACGTTTCTGAGAACTGTAGAAAGAAGCCTTTCCAAGTGTGCAACATGAAGCAAACGGATCTCCTAGCTATAAGAGATCTTAGCGAGCAGCTTCATTACTATCAGCGGAACCTCAATCAGTCTGCAAGATGTGGTAAAATTTCCATTTTCCGAGGAAAACTCATACACGTTTGAGATATCTCTATCCTGTAATATTGAAACCTGGGAGCAAGTACATGTATGCAAGACAGGAAAACCACCCAAATGAAGGATTTAGGATTTAGATGTCTGGCCTTTCGGCATCTTTGGCTATTTAGCCCGTCCCGTATGAGGGATGACGTCGCTCGGCGAGCACACTATCTGGAAAAAAGAAAAGCAAGAGGCAAGGAACCCATATGGTAGGTACCACCCCGGCATTTGCCTGATATGAATGAGGAAAACACAGAAAAACCTCATTCAAAATGGCTGCCCTGAGAAAGCTTTTACACTTTTTCGACTGAGTGCCCCACGGGGAATCGAACCCGGGACCGCTCGCACCTAGGGTGAGAGCGTTAGCGACTACACTACCACTCAAATGAAGAAGTCTCGTAAGTATTCAGAGCTTCGACCCACTAATCGTGAGAAAGCGAAAGACTAATGTCCCTGTACAATTACATACCGTCCATTCACATTCAGAACTTCTACAGTCTGAAAACCATAACGCAGCACAGTGTACAATACTTGACAATAGTCAACAAAACAGTAATAACAAAAAATATGTATTAAAAAAAAAAAAAAAAAAACTTATGGTTTCGTATATTTAAAATTTTATGTGCTTTGCAATTTCAAACTAATAATACTGCACAAAGTTTAATACTCGTCCACTCTACATAGATATAATCTATTGATCAAAATACAATAACCTCATATTGCAAAATAATAATATTCCAATGTCACTTTGACATGTGAACACGATTTCTGAGAATACTATTGTACTACAATAGTCTAATCTGTTTCTTGCGTTACCAGTGGTCGAAGTGAGACGGTATGCGGTGGTATGCCATTCCGCCTTTGGTTTTTCAGTGATGAAGGCATACCACTTCTGGTTTTTCAATGATCGAGACATACCGTCACTGAAGAGTAGATGATAAATACCTTGATAAATACCTTTGGTAAATCCATTTTTAAACACAGCAATTGACGAATAGTTTTGCACGTGAAAAGATTTTATTTCTTATGTAGAAATAATTTCTAAGTTGACAACACCGACATTATCTTTTCCCTACTTTTGTTTTTAAGAATGAGATGTCTTCAAAGAAGTTCATGTACCATACTGAATTGTTTCTTCGTTATGTATGAGTGTGTCTTCTTGCCTTAATGCATATAAATGTCGTGTTTTGAGCATTGGCTAATTTAGGGATTGTTTGCTGTGCCGGCAGATCTTTCGGGAGTTTGGAATACTATTCAGTCGAGTGGAGATCCATGAGTTTTCCCGCAGGAAATTGTTACTATAAAAACCTGGTTTTTGAGAGTTTTCGAGTATAATTCTCTATAATACAATATAAGGGAATATTCTTTTTCTTTTTCAGAAAATTGTTGGCGGGGAATCAAAGTCGTTCCGTGTCCGCCCCCGTAATTACAGAGCTCTCCAATGATTTTCAGTCATTATGTAAATAGAAACGCGATTGTTTAGGCAACATACCCTCACTGTATTTTAATATTTAGATAGATGATATGTCAAATGAAAATCATAATGAAACATACTGCCTCTGCTTTTTTTCCACTTCGAACACTGTGCGTTATCCAAGGCACGAAAACCTGTACAGATAATATACGTACAATTACCTTTATGGGAAGTGGAAAAATATGACGATCCACAAAAATTATGTTAATTACTACAATAAATCATTATCAATTTATGCAAAGAAAAAGTTCCATTACATAGTAATTTCGATGGGAAGTTCATACGGTTAGTCAGGATGCACGATTTTGCGCATTAGTTATGAGCTTTAAACTCACTTTCTGAAAATTTTACTTCTTTGAGGGTTATCAGCTTTTTCGACCACTCTCCTCAATTTTACAAAAAGAGAGAGAGAGAAAGAAAACATTTCTTTTTTTCTTATTCCGACTGTACGAACTACAATAACAATAAGTCAAAAGGTTAATAATAAGGTGAGCATGTATAGTACCTGGTAGAGAAGCCTGTTGCTGTTGACCGACGGCTGCCTGACTAGACGCAAGATGACCAAAATATCGTTGCAAACGTGGGTCACGCTGAGCACTAGAGGGAAGATGATGACCTACCATTCGTCTTAGATGCTGAAATATTTGACAAATTTTGAAATGCACATTTCTCACTCAGAAAGAAGCTATCAAACACAGACTGCTTAGAAATCAACCTGCAATTCCGTTCATATTCAAAACAAGGCACACGCAGTCAATATTGGGTCCATTCTATCCCTTCAACAATATATATAGTATCATATAAAAAAGAATGTTATCAGAAACAAACAACAGCTATAATAGAAGTAAAACAATTATGTGATTTTAAAAAAACCTAATACTACCATTATCAAAATTGAATTAACATTTTTATGTTTATTAAATCTGTTACTTGTATCATTAATAATATAATCATAGGAAGAAGTATTTATTTCCTTTATACGTAACAAAATATCTAGAACGATTGTTTTCTTCTTCTATATATTACTCTCATTTATCAGAACACATTTTACTCAAAAAGAAAATTCCAGTAGTACCTTAATTTTTCCGTTTTCTATTTATTCAAGTCAAATTTGAACATAATTAGAAACAAAAAAAAAAAAAAAAAAAAATACCTGATCCATTGGATGAGTACTACCTCGTGGAGATGGTACCACATACGAATCATGTTTTCCGTATACATTCTGCTGCTTGTTATATTGGTTGTAGGGATTCCACGGATGATTTGACACATTACCCGTCCAGACCATAGGGCGCTGGAATATAAACAATATGATTAATAGGAAATAAAATACATCACCATTTCCAGTAATACATAGAAAAATAATTTTAAAAATAATGGATAATTATTTCTGTACACAAATGAGAAGCGATTGAACAAAAGCTTCAGCTATTTCAATACGGAGTTTGCAACCCTGATTGATGCTCTTAAGAGATTTGGCACAATAGCGTTAATAACGACGATTTGATCCTGTAGAGCTATGGAGCCACCACTGGTTTTGTTAATCTCTTTCTGATAATATCCACTGAAAATAGTGGAACTTACTTCGTTACTGCCATAAACAAACTTTACGAGGTGGAATGGCAATAGATTTTCTTACTTTGACAAAAACAAAAACAAAAACAAAAAAACAAAAAAAAATGCATTCAAATTTACTAACAAACAGATTTAAAGGAGAAAAAAAAACTTTTCATACTTTTAAGGTTTTCTTTTGTTTGCACTTGAATATTATTTCATAATTTGCAATTTCGGATATTTCAATCCTCAAAAACTACACTATGGTAATACATAATATTTCTAAATATCTCCAATCAAAGTTTAAAAAATGCTAACTATTAAGAAACATGTTTAAGAAATAATTGAAAGGAGACGTAATTTTGTTAGATTGAGATATGTATTTCAAGGACTGTACAATTCCTGTTCAGACATACCTGTTCATTTCTCCACTCCCGCTGCATCTCTGCATAAAAGCATGCTTCTTGTTGCATCTGCATATATAGTTCTTTCTGTTGTTTAATCACTTGTTCTAACACGAATTTCTGTTTCGCTAATTCAGCCTATAAATAAACAGGATATATATATATATATATATATATATATGACAATTTAGATGGAATAAATATTTAAAAAAAAAAAAACAATTTGATATTAATAAAATCTATTAGTTGGGAGCAAGTGATGAAGCAAATTTAATATGAACAAATAACGAATAAATTAGGCACAAGCTAATTTTAAGGTAAAAGGTTAGATGAAAATGTAATTATGTCGACAATTATCATTGACCTCTGTTGTTGTAACAAATTCACACTACTGCCTCCATAGCCACTCCAAATTTGCTGTTGTCTTTCCCTTTCACAATTAATAAACGATGACTAAAACTTCTCAGTTTGTGAGTAACGCTAATATGCAAACTTCAAAACATTTAACAGTAACGGGTTGCATAAACATCCAGGTGAAAATATTTATTCTTAATCCTTATTATAAACACACGACGTTTCAGTCTCTGTCACGGTAATTCCTAATAGTTAAGTCAGGCTAATTGTTGTCGGTAGTTGTACTACCTCCTTCGTACTTGATGTCAAGAGATGTCCTGACAAGAAATTTGCAGACGAGATGAAGGCTTGAGGGAACAACTAATAATAGAATAATTGCATTATTATACAATTCTATTTTCATTTTGTGAAATGTAATAGAAGTTAAAGTTTCCACTTAATTTCTATATTTCCGGGACTGAGTATGTTAAGTTGTACTAATTGAAAATAATCTCACACGAAGAAAGGATTTTGCTAAGTGTAGTGTTTGTCAGACTCTTAAAAATCCTCAGTATTCGAATTATCAGAAAAACAAGAAAAATATAAAATAATATTGACCTAGATATATTCCTATAATATCAATATCCTTATTTCAGGCAAAATCATCAATTGCCTTTCATAAGGATGGATTTTAGCTTAAATTATGATAGATTTTCGGCTAATCACATACTAGCGTATTGTACTTCAATGGCAAACAATCAAATGCAAGAAATCTATGTGTTCCAGTAATCAAGCTAATAACAGAACCTTGACATAGAAAATACCTTACATACAGTCTTTCTAGTATCAATTAATTTATAAATGATCTGAAAGTGCATTGTTCAAGTCAATATTCTCTATTTACAGGTTAAATTTACCAAACTTACGGATATTATTAAATATTTGTTAATCATTTTGGTTCTTCTTCATCCACACAGCCACATTAGAAAATTGAACGCAACTGAATATGTAATCTTAGAAAATCGCTGTCCCCAGAAGAAGTTGGTATCCAGTTTTGAAAATTTTGTACCCTGTTTTTGTACAGTTTTGTAATGTATTTCCGTATCATAACTTTTTGCTCTTTTTCTTACACCTATTTGTCCATAATGGTGAAATTTGTACTATCTTCTGTACCTGATATGTACAAAAATCTTACCAACCATGTATTTATAAAATTTAAAAAGTGTATCTCCATATAATAAAAACCAATTATCACGTATCTGTTAATTTAATTTTTGTTAAATCACTTTTTAAATAATATCATTCCAGTCTTTGTCTAAATGTTCTTTTTCAGTATTATGTTTCAGCTTCTTGGCTCTTGTAAAATTTTGTATATGCATAGTTGATAAACATTCTAGACATATTAGGTACACTAACTAGTAGGAATTTTAGTATTATCGACAAACAGGCTTAAGCAAAAAGCAAACTAAGTTTATAATACGAAAATATATTATGAAACTTTGTACAAAACGTGCATACAATTTTTTAAAATTCCCTCAAACTGTATAAAAGGCGGATAAGAAGTTTATAAATTTTACCAAACTGAATACAAACTTGTTCTAGCAACAGAAGTTTTTCAAGATATCGTATTAAATTGCATACAATTTTCTAATGTGGCTGTGTGGAGGAAGAAGAATCAAAATTATTAATGAATATTTAATACTATGCGTAAGTTTGATAAAGTTAACCTATAAATAGAGAATATTATTTAATATTGACTTAAGCAGTGCACGCTGAGTTATTTACAAATTAATTGGTACATTTAAAAGGGAATCCATTTTCCCCTCATTCTGTTACAGAGCAATGTGTATATTCTCTAATAGAAATAGATCATCTGGACATTGAATCCAAACAAATATTCAGGTGGCATATAAACACAAATTATAAAACATAAAATATGAAAAAAAAAAAAAAAAAAAAGATGAAAAGTAAAAACTAGCATACTAGATGATACGAAATCATAACCTGTACACCATTAACAGAACAGTACCAGAAACAAACGGATAATACTAATAGTCATACGCTCTTGATCTAGTGAATAACGTAATGGACTCACGTGCTAATGTTTATTTTTAACCTGGGTTCGAATCTTACTGACAAAGAGTTGTTTTGAGGGACACTGAGACATATTTGAATACAAATAATTTATAAATATATATCACTAGTACATTAGAACATATATATGAAACAAAATCACATTCCTTCTCCTCTTGTCTCTAACGTTTACTCCGGCTTGGGAGATCCATATTCGATTTCCAGCGGGAACTCATGTGGTTCGGATTCCAAATTAAACAGTATGTCCATTTGTTATATAGCCTCGGTTGAAAGGAACGCTAAACCCCAATACAGCAGAGTCTAACTTTACTCTTGAACAGAAGCAATATGGAAAGATATTCATCTTAGAAACTAATTCTTTAATAATTCACACAAACAAGGATGTCATTTCTGGAGGGCAAGCGAGCAATTGCTTTCCGCCTCCCGAGGTGAGATGTATATACATTTTAACAAATAGTATAATAATATACTAATGAAAAATGTGAAACTATGTATATCAGAGAGTCTCTTCCTCCCCCACTTCTGGCCAAGCAAAACCTGAAATGACTACTGTGGACAAGGGGATCAACGTGTAAGAAAATAAATGGTCGCTAAATTTTATCAATACTAAGAAGTGCCCTTCTTGCGTATAGAAAGAGTAATAAATATAAAACCTGAAATTTGAATATTGAAGAAATTTTCCTCCTTTTCTTCTTCAAATATGGATTAAAAAAAAAAAAAAGTGAATTACGTACTTACAATGAATAAATTATACTGCAAAGCATCTTCCTATTCTACCCTTAGTAACAACTAAAAACAAAAGGAGTATCTTATGGGCTTTTATAATTACACTTTCATTGGAATGTATATCTTAATAGGGCAAGGAAGTCGAATATTTTTCCATAAACCTATTCTCCCCGCGTAAAGAACGGGCATTTTACGTAGCTTCCTTATACAGTTTCAGGGACACAAGTGCTTGATAGATTTGTTACCCTTTCGCTTGTAAGACAAAATAAAAAAGTATATATATATATATATATATATTAGTATATGTATGTAATAATTCAAAATGCTAAACTAAAATATATTTCAATCGTTTAAAAGTTTATCTTTTTCATTATTTCTTTTTATAGAACAATAGAATTTTATTTAAATACATTCGGTACTAATAAGTTTCATATAATATATTTTCAGATAAATAAAATATTTAAAAAAAAAAAAAAAAACTTCATAAAGCTAACATAGCTACAAAGTTTAACAATAGAAAGTAGTCAAAAACAACAATTTTTTTTTTTTCGTTTTTTCCAGACATCCTTGGTGATTAAGCGTGTTTTTACATTCGTCAGTTAACAGCTCTATCTGTAACACCTTGCTATTGCTTCGTTTGTTACAACTTAGAGCAATGAAACATAGAAGCTAGTCAAGTTTATTGGTTCCTGATGTAGACGATTTTTCTTTGGCATGAGGCAGGTGTTTCTTGCTGCTGATTATGTCATGATTTTTTTCTGACATACCATCAACCGTTAATACCCTGTTTCTTTAACATACTTTTTGAAAAAAAAAAAAAAAAAATCGCAGGTCATTGGGAGGGTTCGAAGCACCAATCTTGGGTTTTTATCATTTTTGTATTTTCTATGTACGCAGCTTACCATTCGACTAGTTTACCACTGAGTGTTTTTCTCTCCATGCTAGTTCTAAAGCTGTTTTCAAAAGTTTACTCCATAAACAGGGTGCGGCAGCGTTCATAGTAGGCTATTAAAAACATACCATCAGACAGTAACTGTAATTTATTTATTATCTCTTATGTCAATTAATAGTTAAAGGTATGCAATTTACTAATGTGTAAGTCATTGTCCATTGCGTGGATTACTTTTTTAATATGACTCCTGTCAAATGATGCCCCCTCTGCACAACACATTCATCTAGGCGGCGTTGGAAGCTTTCCATAACTCGGCGTAACGTATTCCCTGGGACATTGCCGACGGCAGTTCTAATGCGTTCCTTCAACTCAGGAATGGTGGCACAACGTGTTTGGAACACTTCTTGCTTCAGATAGCCCCAAAGGGAAAAGTCTGCACATGAAAGATCAGGTGAGCGAAGCGACCAGGAAATGTCACTAAAATGGGAAATTACTCTACCTGGAAATATCTGTCGCAAGAAATCCATGCAAATTCTGGCTGTATGCGAGGTCGCTCCGTCTTGTTGAAACCATAATTGTTCCATATCCACATCGACCATACCTAATTGGGGAAGAACGAAGTCTTGCAGCATCTTTAGGTAGCGTTCACTGGTGACAGTTACAGCCACACCGCTGTCATTCTCAAAGAAGTAAGGGCCAATAATCCCAAAGGAAGCAACTCCACACCACACTGTGACACGAGAACTATGCAAGGGCTTGATGTGCAGTTCATGCGGGTTTACATCACTCCAATAACGCTTATTCTGTTTATTTACTGAACCACATAACTCGAAATAGCTTCATCTGACATCAGGATGGTGTGCAACATTTGTGGATTTTGGCGAAGGAGATCACGCATGGTTAAGCAGAATGTTTCTCGTGAAACCCAATCGCGAGGCCTAATTTCCTGAACAATCTGCAGCTTATATGGGTGAAAATGGAGATCTTTGTGCAATATTCTCCTGAATGAGCGATCGGACATATCCACAGCTTGCGAATAACGACGAGCAGATATTTTTGGGCTACGCAATATTGCAGCACGAACATTTTTTACGGCTACTGGTGTCCGCACAGTTCTTTCACTTGTTCCCGGTTTGCCATTGCAAAAACAACCTGTTGTTCGAAATGCACGTACCCACCTCACAATGGCCCGTCCATCTGGAACTTTCCCATGACGTCCCAAGTTGAAATGTTGCCGAAATAGACGCTGGGTTGAAATGTTGCCGAAATAGACGCTGGGTAGCAATAACAGAGTCGTTATTCTTGAAATAACTTTCAACAACAAAGGCACGATGCTGTGCACACCACCGCTCCATATCACTGTCACACTCGAAATGGCAGTTCATTAATAGACGAATGCGGCACGAGCTGGCGCGCATTCATGCAGTACGTCATTGTACTACGCAAGTCAAATTACGCCATGAACGCTGCCGCACGCTGTATATGCAAATCCATGTTATATTATTATTATAATTCTGCACTATTGTGTCTAAAATAATTTCACGGCAGAAAAAGGGTGTTAAAGAATTTATGAAAAAATGTTTACATGTTAAGTTCGGATGATCCCAGGGTTGGAAATTTAATCTGGGATTCATACAGGTTATGCATTGATTAAGGTGCGCAATATAAAGAAAATATGTAGATATATCAGTCTGTGTCTGAAACAATTACACAAATAAATGTAGCTGTTAACATGAATGCAATTGTGGATTTTAGTTTAATATTGGTCTACGTCAGAAAAGCAAACGAGTAAAATTTCTTATTTGTTTTCATCGGCACAAATGGGATCTTGTCAAATGCGAAGCGACGTAAATGTATATAAATAGAAGCTACTGAATTCCTAATAAGGAATACTTTTGTAAGAACCCAACTATCTTTCAATCGTTGGATACTATTAACTTAAAATGCGTAAGAGTTATTTTAACATAATGGAACATCAGCATTATTCTTACATTTTAAATATTCCAATTTCTCTTCCTGACAAAGGATAGAATTCAATGAAATTTAGCTTAAAATAGATATTTTGGGTCTAATTTAAAAAGAGAACATTTTTGTTTAGTTTCACGTGCCACGATTATGCACTAAGGCTAAAGGAGACGATGATTATAAGATGGAAGGTACGGGTATGTTTGTATGTTTAATTTATATACTAATTATAGCTATTTGCTGAAGGATTTTACAGAAAATAAATTACGAAAATTGTTATGTTCTCCCGACAAAAATATCATTTTAAGGGTTGTTTAAAAAAAGAAAAAAAAAAAACTCGTCTTATGTGCAGCAAAATTTGTTCATCGTTTGGTTTATTTTCTGCTAGGTTATAATACTGACATTGCAAATAAATATAATTTTACTTTGTTTCCTGGAATATAATTCCCTCTCAACCTCCTATCCAAAAAAATAGGTCGCATGAATCACAATGTTATACCAGAAAACAGCAGAATGTTTTCAAATATTTTTGCTTTACCCTGGTGACTTCACTGGGTTCTTCATAAATTAATCTTTAGTTTTGGATCCAAGGAAGGTAACACGAATGGTATGTTACAGGGGCATTCGAATTAGCAATGAAACAAATAGCAAATAGTGTGAAGCATTGTAGTCTGTTTGTAGTTACGGTATTTTCTCTACTCCCATCACTTATTTTGTCGTTCTAGATTAAAGATATAAATAATATATCACATTTGTGACTTATAATTACCGTAATTTTCTCTATTGTAGTTATTTTGTTTGTCTACAACAAAATTACCGTATGTATACTGAACATAGATATTTTTATAAAAAGACCTTGTGTCCATCTTAAACACAAATTAAACGTAACTTTCTTACAATGCTGTCTATAATTCTTTATTATAAATTAACGAGAAATGTTACAGTTTCGGAAGTATATCACTTCCTTTCTCAGACTACTATTCCAACTGAAATCATAGATAACATAACATAGATAACATAGATGTTATGTTATCTATGATTTCAGTTGGAATAGAAGTCTGAGGAAGAAAGTGATATACTTCCGAAACTGTAACATTTCTCGTTAATTTATAATAAAGAATATAGACAGCCTTGTAAGAAAGTTATGTTTAATTTGATGTATACTGAAATATTATAATTCAATTTCCATCACTCATTGTGGCAAAAATGCAGGAAAAAAAGACAGACAAAAGGAATTCATAAGGATTTAGGGTCACTTTTTCGGACTTAATCTCTGGAAGGCAATCCCACTTTTTGTGACCAGAACTGTACAAGGAAGAGTGAGTTTCCTGTATTAGTTTGAGTACTGGAATACACACATTCTAATCTTTGATTCTTTGCCATTGAAGTACAACACATTAGTACGTAATTAGTCGAACAACTATCATAATTTAAGCTATACGCTATCACGATGAAAGGTAATCGATAATTTTGCCTGAAATATTGATAAGTATTTGAAGGACAAATATTGCCATCATAGGAACACATCCAGGTGAGTATATTTTATATTTGATGTGTTCTTGGCATTCAATTAGTAAAGAAATACATACATTATTGACTATTAAAAAATCTTTATAATTCTATTTGGTCTAGGAATTAATTCGTGCGGGTGGACAAGAGATGGCGCAACGAACGGAGCGTCCCACAGTTCCGTGTATCCACACATGTGTTGCAAACCCCTGTCATCGCGTATCGTTCGTAGTATAGGGCAGTGGATTAAAGCGTCAACAACACCAGTTTGTAGTTAAGTGAACATGGCGCAATTTGTGCCTGATAAAGTGTTTTGCGGGGTGTCCTGCTGCATTACTTTAACATGCAGAAAAGTGCGACTGAAAGTCATCGTATTTTGGTGGAAGTGTATGGTGACCATGCTCTAGCTGAGCGAACGTGTCAGAAGTGGTTTGCACGGTTTAGAAGTGGTGATTTCGGCTTGGCAGACCAAGAGCGAGCTGGACAGCCAAAAAAATTTCAAGACGAAGAATTGACAGCATTGCTCGAGCAGGATTCGTGTCAAACGCAGGAACAACTTGCAGCAGCATTAGGCGTTGATCAAACAACAGTCTCCAAACGCTTGAAATGATTCAAAAGATGTCACATTGGGTTCCACATGAATTGAAAGACAGAGACGTTGAAAGACGAAAAACCATTTGCGAATTGCTGCTTCAACGACAGAGCAGAAAGGGGTTTCTGCATCGAATTATTACGGGTGATGAGAAGTGGATCCATTACGAGAACCCTAAACGAAAAAAGGCCTGGGTGAAACCAGGTGAACCAGGTCCATCACAACCAAAACGAGATATTCACTGTGCAAAGGTTATGCTGTGCATATGGTGGGATATGAAAGGTGTGGTGTACTATGAGCTGCTGCAACCGGGTGAAACTATGAATGGAGAACGTTATCGACGACAATTAATGCGTTTGAAGCAAGCTCTGGCCAGAACACGACCAGAATGGGAGAACAGACATGATAAACTTATTGTTCAACATGATAACGCTCGCCCACATGTCGCAAAACCGGTCAAAACCTATTTAGAAAATGTCGGATGGGAAGTTTTACCTCACCCGCCGTATTCACCAGACGTTGCTCCTTCGGACTACTACTTGTTCGATTGCATGAACAACGATTTGATTGGACAGCGGTTTACTTCTTCAGAAGATATCGAAACATGCGTCTCTGACTGGATCGCTTCCAAGGATGAGGACTTCTTTCGCCACGGAATCCGTACATTGCCTGACAGATGGGCGAAAGTGGTGGCTAGCGATGGACAATATTTTTCTTAAGGTATTTATGTATTTTGTGTTTGTACTACAGCTTCAATGTGTGCGTACCAACCGCACGAATTAATTCCTAGACCAAATAATATGTTGAGTTCATTCAAACACAATCCAACTTAACTACGAAGAATCATATTTATTATTTACAATAATAGAAAATGAAGAAGACAGAAAAAATATTCTACCTTAAACCTATGCTTTACCTTAATTCTTTACACGCAAATAAAACTCCGCCTTCTACGCCTACATACAAACTAGTCGTTGGTTCATCAGACCAATTACTGAATTTATCAATGCAATTAATGACTGCCTCAAATCACCGCTGTATATATGTAGTTTATTTTACTCCTCTCAAAAATAATTAACTTCCAAACACATTTCGGGTGTTGATTAATAGTGAAGACTACTGCTGCTAAAACCTATAGTTAATGTAACATTAAGCTATTAATTTATTTCAGATTCAAGTACCTGTTGATGTTGCAGATTTGCTATTTCAGTCTGTTGTTCTGACAGCAATTTCTGCTGCTGTGTAATTAACAAGTTTTTCTGAAAAATAAATAAATGCAAAAATACATATGTAACACATACAACAAGAATTAATTTAATTTATGGCGTACTAACAGGGTGCTTAAGGCACTAATGATAGATTAACAATAATTAGGATAACGACATGTATTCAGACCGCCAGATGAAATATATCCCACATATCACAATTAGATTCTCTGTAATTGACCACATCTTGCCTGCAATTGCGAAAAAACGGAGAAAAGTGCCATTGCTAGAGGTGCCTTTTCTTCTAGATCAAAGAACCACAAAGGAAACTTGGATCGTCAGGAAGCCAAACGACGTATCAAAATCATATTCTTAACATTTACGAGACACCAATGAGTTACATAACAATAATACTAATACTACTACTAATAATAATAATAATGAAAAAGAAGAAAAATGAACAAATTTTTTGTACAAATATTATTAACAGACAAGATATGTGAAGATTAACCTTCTCTAATGTTAAGATCATAATATATCACAATTAATGTATCGATGAAATATATATTAATAATAGCCTTTCAAAAAATAGGTTTAAGTATTCGTTACTCAAAGCTATTGCTTATGCTACGTTAAGCTAACTATTTACTTCAAATTCAAATACCTGCTGCTGTTCAACATTTGCTATTCCAGTCTGTTGTTTCTGCTGTTGTGTAATCAACATGTTTTCCTGAAAAATAAATAAATAAGTCTAGAAATATATGTCTGAAACGAATATTATGAGCTTAACACTTAGAAGATACCAATGAGTTAAATATTATTATTATTATTATTATTATTATAATAATAATAATAATAATAATAATAATAATAATAATAATAATAATAATAATAATAATAATAACAATAACCAGTGGCGTATTTAGGGGGGTGGCTTCCGGGCTTAAGCCCCCCTCGAAATCTTACTTAGTATAGTAAATGAAATATCTTGCAGAATTTTCACATTTCCAGGCAAAGCCCCCCCCCGAAAGTTAGCAAAGCCCCTCCCGAAACAAAATCGTAAATACGCCACTGACAATAATAATAATAATAATAATAATAATAATAATAATAATAATAATAATAATAATAATAATAATAATAATAATAATAATAATAATAATAATAATGGGAACAAATTTATCGCATAAATATTAGTAACCGTTAAGACTAATATAATGAGTACAATCCACGAAAATGCATCATGTATTACGAAATATAAAATAATAGCAGTCTTTCAATGAGTATGCTAAAATAGCATTAAAGCAAGATACGAGGTGCATAGCGGTAATTCAACGACGTGAGTTAGAAGCAAATTAGAGTAAAGTTAATTATGCTCAAAACCACCACAATTGCATAAACAAAATGTTAATGAAATAAATACTAAAATTATCTTCTAATAAATACCTACAAATAATATAGTACAAGAAATTAATTGTCGCAAATAAGAAATTATTATTTATACATATTTTAAGACAAATCAACACTTATCTGAATCTATGCAAGACATTAAATATGATTAAACTGCTATTACCGTCCTTCGCAATTCTTCTTGCTTCTGCTTAGCGAATTCAGATGCCCTCTCTTGGAGATGTTTTAATTCATCAGGTAACCGTACTGGTTTTCTATTATCAGCCAAAGATGCTGGTTGGGCATTGTCACTCAAAGTTACTGGCTGGGTATTGTCACTCAAAGTTACTGCTTTTACAGTTTCTTCCGTTGGTAAATTCTCTGTCTGCATATATATAATATTTAATGTTACTATGCTTCTCTCTATTACCTGTTTAATCTCTTATGGATTAACTAATACATAAAAACAATTACAACTGGTAAAAATTTTTCGGTGGCCAATGTCAACGGTTCATAAATGTAATATTAGTGTATAGAATCAACTATTTTCTTTCATCCGTTGTTTCATGTCAATAAACTCAGTCTTTCATACCAATCGTCTCTTTAAATATAGCTCACTGAAAACAGTGGTATCAAAAAAATTTGTAGCATACGTTCTATTTCCTTAGTTTTTATCATTCTGATACTTAGTGCTTGCTCACACTGAATGAAAGGTAGTCATACATTGTGTTGAAAGTTTTTATAGACAATTAAAAATGAACGTTCTCGCCAGTCCTATTTATATTTCAAGCCAAATTGTGGGAAATGTTAAACGGCAAACTTGAGAGATAGATACTAATGAAAATTATTGCCATTAAAAAGGTTTACTAATTGGAGTTTGATTTCCTTTTTTTAGCACCGGAGCTATAGAAAACACTGACCTATTGTTTAAAGTCGGATCCAAACCACTACTTGAGGAGTTTTTATCCGACAAAAGTACCTCCAACGACAACTGAACGTGGGGCAAACATATTGAAAGAATACACTTTAGCCACTGGTTCACGAATAGACACAATTGAAAAGGTCCCCATGTATTACATCAAGTAACTATTAAACGCGGGAGGAGTTAAGTTAGTTTAACGTCCCTTTCAGCAGAGAGGCTATATGAAATGGGACCTACTGATTAACGTGAAATCCGAACCACATGAGCTCTCGCCGGGAATCGAACAAACGCGGGAGGAATATTGAGAATCATTAAGCGACTACCAAATGCATAACTGATATCACATACTAATGATGTAAACAAAGTTGCATGCACTTGCTAAATTCTTTATACTGGAAATACAAAGAGAAACATCAGCCGACTTGCAACTCACTGTGCAGCTTGACGTTGCCCAAGGAAGACATGCATTACGCTTGCTCATCAATTTTTCACATAAACCGTGTTTTGTTATTATACTGCCGTAAAGTACATTTTGCAGCAGTGATATATTATTTAGTCTGACCATCTCCTATTGAAAGTGTGCATACTATCTAAAACAGTTATATTAAATAGTTTGATTCGTACGCACGATTTTCACATGTTAACTATTCATACATGTGCGAAGTTCTTACGATGATTTTCTATCATGTTCGATGTGGGATATTTTTACGATGCACCCTTACTTCTACAATTTGATGCCGTTTTACTGAGAAATTCTATTATAATCTTCATTTTCCATTAGTGTTTGAATATCAAAAGAGCTTTGTCATCCGTCTAATCACTATATACTAAATTTATTATTATTATTATTATTATTATTATTATTATTATTATTATTATTGTAAGACCTTCGTTAGCAACAATATCAACTTTTAAAATGAATATATTATTATTTTTTAAAACAATATCTATCATCTTTAAGTAGGTACTCGGAAGTTGTAATTTAAATCTAAAAGAAGTTATCTTTACCGAATTATGTGTACTATCCCCATCAGAAATGGAATTGTATTGCTTTTTACTATAATTAAAAATAATTCATTTTCTTTAAAATTTTAAATAAAACTTGCAACAGAGCAGATAAAACAAAAATACGTAGTGCATGAAAGCATAGACTGCAAGGAAGCACTTCAAATTCGGAGGAAAAGTTTTGTCAATAGCCACCATATGAATACCCTTGACATCAGCCAACAACCACTTGCTTCCTGAATCAACATCAAGCATTATATACAACTATAAAAATTTAAACTAAAATATCCGTACATTATGCCAATTTACTAGAAGGAAAAACGTGCAAATATTCAGCATATGAAAATTCTTGACATCAACCAACCACAACCTACTTTGTGAATCATGCAGTATACAGAACTATAAAAATAAAAATTTAAATATTTTATATATTATACCTGAAATACGTGTACGATCGTCTTCATCAAAAGTAATTGCTTATATATAACATAGTCAGCTATAATCTCCTCTACATTTATGGATATACGTTTCTTAAATGTTTCATATGAACTAAACGCATTTAGCTGGCTGACACAGCCAAATGTTCTAAGACACTGTTGCCATGTATAAAGTGTGTTGTGTTCATTGGAGATACGAACCCAGACCTGAACTCTTAAAGGGAATTATATGAAACAAAATTTAATACAAACTGCAGAACACTTAGTAAAGTATAGACTACCGTATATCTTTTTAAGGTAAGGTGATGTATTCTTTTACAGTCGCTACCTGCAAATCTTTAGTTTCTTCTTTATATATATATATATATATATATATATATATATATATATATATATATAAAAAGGAAGAAAGAAAGAAACCCCTTCTGGCAGCTTATATTTCAGGTTTTCACTATCTTGTTCTCTGAGTATTTCCATCAAAGTTCAGCGTACATTCCCTTCACATTTCTCATGTTCAGTAATATGAATTGCGCAATTCTGTAAGTTAATACACAGAAAACTTTTTCCAAGAGCTGAACACTTTGCATTTTCCCGTAGATTACTACAAGTAATTATTCTTGCACGAAGACAATATCGAGATTGATGACAATGTCGAAGACATACATACCAATTCACCCAGTACTTTTTCCAGTGAACTCATTTATACTTGCACATTGAATTGCACTAAAAAAACTACTGGACTAAGATATGCATGAAAACATTTGATACGACAGCTGAGCAATGAATTATCAAATTCTACTCTAACTCTGCTTTACCTTTTCATACAACTAATAAATAAATAAATAAATAAATAAATAAATAAATAAATAATAATAATAATAATAATAATAATAATAATAATAATAATAATAATAATAATAAACTATTGTGCAAAGCCAAGTAGGGTTCTAATCGGCTTGTATCCGAATTTTTTTCCCCACACCAGGGTCCCAATCTGGGACCACATGCGCCATTAGGTTACAGGGATAGTTAAACTCATACACTTTCACCGGAAATCTAACTCGCATACCGTGAACAGAGGCTAGAATGTAACAATTTGTCCTTCACCGTATATGTCTCTTATATGAAAAATAGACGAAATACAGTGGTACATCGACATAGTTCCTAATCTGCTCCAGAATTTTGGACTTATGCTCATACCAAACGAATTTTTTCCATAAGAAATAAAGGGAAAATGATCCATCCGATAAAATGATTACAGAATGATAAGTTTGCTTACGTATGCTTCAAAAATCTTGACATAAGTAATCTATAGATGACTGAAGTCCAAAATAGACGTAGTACTAGCAGATGATCAGTGTGGATTTAGAAAAGAAAACGAAAGAAGAAAAAAAAACAGAAAAGAGAGAAACAACACTTGCATTAAGGTATAATCTGTAGAAAGAACAGAAGGCAACAACTGAAGTAAAAGGAGAATAAGGAGAAGCAGCAATTCAGAAAGGGGTTACACACGGATGTTCATTGTCACCAAATTTTAATCTCTACATTGAAGAAGCAATAAGAGAAATCAAGGACACTCACAATATAGAAATAACTGTCCATGGGCAGAAAACACACACACTTAGATTTACGGATATCGTAATGTTGGCAGACAGCGAGAAAAATTTAGAGATAGGTCTAAACGGTATGCAACAGCTACTTAGCAGCAAACCCAATATGAGGATCAACAAGAACAAAACAAAAGTTATGAGATGCGCTAGAAAATAAACAAGATAAAAATGAAGATCGAAATAGGAGATCGCCTGGCGGAAGAATTGGAGGAATTCTGTTACTTAGGGAGAAAAATAACGAGCGATAGCAGGTGCAAACAAGATGTAAGATCCAGAATAGCTCAGGAAGAAGACATTTAAAGAAAACAGAATCTTCTAACCGGAAACATCGGCACAGAGCTGAAGAAAAGACTGGAAAAGATGTATGTGGAGTGTGGCACTGTATGGATGTGGCACATGGACACTACAAGAAGAGGGAAAACGGGGAATGGAAGTCTTTGAAGTGTGGTGCTATAGAAGATTGATGAAATTAGGTGGATTAACAAGATATGAAATGAGTATTAGAAATGCTAGAGAAAAAAAGGAGTATATTGAAGAATTTTTCCAAAAGACGAGATAAGACGATTGGACATAATGAAACATAGAGGAATCACGTTAGTAGCTATGGAGGGAATTACAAAAGTAAAAGCACCTAAAGGAAGACTGCGATTGAAATATACAGACCAAATAATATAAGATATATGGAAAGATAGAAAAGCTACAAAGAAATGAAAAGTCTGGCCCAGGAAAGAGAAGGGTGGAAAATTGCGTCAAACCAATCAAGGGCTTCTGATCTGAAATGATGATGATTAATTTGCTCCCACGAAACAAAAAAAAATATTGTTATTGGCATATTACACATTGACGGGGTTCTAAAAAATACATTTAAACACTGCTTAATAGTAGAATACATCAATACAAAAGTAATTAAATGAAATAAATGAAAATTTAACCACACTTTTATCTTGCTGAGAACAGTCGAGTACCTACTAGCATGGTACTGAGAAGGAGATGATGTTATTATTTGGAAGGAGAGTCCACTTCCAGTGAAACTTATAGAATCTGAAACTCTTCTATTTTTACTTTTTTTTATATATATCTTTCACCTATTTGGACCTGGTTGAAGTTCATCAGGTTTAACTTTTACTAAAAATCTGTCCAAAGAACTTTGCTTCTGCCCGCTCCTCAGTGTGTGTCGGAAATGTAACATTATCTGTCATTCCAGATAATTTCATTACGGCTATTATATTCATACAAAAAGCAGAGAAATTCTCACTTTGAATGTTGGGAAAATACGCTCATTCTTTATTGCACGCTCTTTACGACTGTGCGTCCTAAATACTGTACTTACTCTATGGTACTGACACTCGTGGGCAGTGGCTTTGTCTCAAGAGAGGTAAACAAGAATAGCGCGTGGTGCTGTGACTCATTTTGACCCAAACAAGTTCTAGCATGCGAGCCATATTCCAAACAAAGTTCGGACTTTCTCCAAACCAAGCAAACTTCTTCGTCTCCCTGCAGGACGTATACCAAGTTTGGACATTCTAAAGCGGAGTACTACTGTAGCAAATCATTTTTTTCTTATATCCTATCCTCTATAGATATAAGTTCAACGATAAAAGTACGACGGGGTTGAAAATTAAAGCCAGGCTTCCGATGTACCAGGAGATCGCTAACTTTATGCTCTTAGTGCGACTCCTACACAACATTCTCACTTTTGAAGTCGGCACTCAACCATTCTGACCATAAATTGTACCATAAATCTTGAACAACGGAATGTCTAACCTGTGATGATTAGATTAAATATTCGAGACAGGAGAAAACAAACAATTTTTGTCTTGTACTGTAATATTCTATGGTGCAAATTAAATTAATTTAGAGTTATAATTCTCACTCTTGAGGTGGTGCCCTACCAGACACATCCCTATGAATTTAACAGGCAGAATATAATGTAGAAACATCAGTTCGTTTTCTCCATTTTTCACATAACATGTTTTTCAAGTGTCAAAGAAGTTCCTAATATACTCATAGACATGCATTATTTATGCCCAGAGGTTCGCTAGTCTACGTAGCTTGAAAAAATTGACCAGAAATCGACCTTAAGTGTGAGAAAGTATGACTCGTTAAGTGAGAACTGAATAGCATAGTGATTACAGCAATGGAATCACAAACTGCAAATATAAGATCGATTTTTGGCTCAATCACACTCTTCGAATATTGTTCATCAAATTTTATACTTTTTTTGTTTCTGCGATTTAGTTCTTTTACTTTTCTTTCTATATTTACTGATGACTGAACGCTAACGAAACGAACTTCTAACTTTTTCTACCATCCTCATATTTAGAAACGGAAAGGATAAAAAAATAAATAAATAAATAAATAAAATAAAATCTTCGTGCAATCTAGTTTACAGTATTAGGAAAAGCAATGTGTGAGACGAAATGAAGCATTGTATTTAGTTTAACGTCCCACGATTATGCCCTTTAAGCTAAAGGAGATGGATGATTAACGAAAATGAATGATTGTGAAATTTAATTTTTGTGTTCTCCCACCGGGAATCGAACCCGGGACAACGTGCGCCAAAGACCAGCGAGGCGGACATGTAAGAGATGAATTTCAGAAGTGCTGCTGAAGTATGAATAAAACACTAGAAGCTAGTCTTGCAGAGAGTAGGAGTGAGAAATAATGTTATGTAAGAAAGATGAAAATGAAAAGTGTATTATTAAAACTACATAAAATAAAGAGGAAATATGTAATCAAACTTTTGGAAATAATAACAATGTACAATTTTAATTAGACCTGTTTCTAGCTCCAGCAGTTGTATACACATGCAGGCTTTCAATTGAAAGCTTCTGGAACAACAAGGGACATGTTATATAGGCTCCAAGATTCAGGTACGCCAATACAAAAAAAAGACTTGAAATCCTAAGGATTTCTTGTTATCACTTAAATGAGGTTAGATATTTCGAATTTCAGTCAAATTTCGACCACATATTTCCCCTCAACTTAATATTAAGTATTCTTATTTGAAATGACAAACATAGGTGGAAACACAAATACTTATGATAACTACATATGCCGCTACATCTACGAAGAAAGTGCGCTAGAAAACCACACAAGCACTACAATTTATGTATTATTTTACTTCGCAGAAAAGCCACTTCAAATACAAACTACATAATAAATAGATTAAAAAAAAAAAAAAACTCACATGTAAATTCTGATTTTCAGTGTTACTAACACTGATTGAAGTGATGTCTCCGTCTAGGGCTGAGGCAACATTTACTTCTGCAGGAAGCGCAACATTTTCAGGAGTAACATTACTTTGTTCCTCTTTATCTTCATTGTTGTTGATAGTTGAACTTATAACATCGCTAGACTATTGAAACAAATCACAAATATATATATTAAAACAATGATATACAATAAATATAAAAAGAGCATATTCAATAATTTAACTATTTAAGGTTTCTCTAAATGTGTTACAAAGATGATGATGATAATACATGACAAGCGCTCATATAAAAAGTGGTAATCACAAGTATAAATATTAGCAGATTTATTTAAGATAAATTTATTTAAGATTTAAGATTTCTGTATATTAAGATAAATATATTTAAGATTTCTGTATATTTTTTAAGTTACTAATCATTTTAATATTCTTAACGTCGTGAATCGATAGTTTCATGTGTATTAGACTTTCATTAATAAAATATTCTCCCTACCCTCTGAGTGATGCTCTTGTCTTGCGTTAGAATGTTAATTTCGTTCATGTATATATTCCGACAATTACAGAAACAATAAACCATCAGGACACTCAAGGTGCAAAGCTTTACAAGTCACTCGAACTTGTTAAGAAAACTTCTTTTTTAAGTTCTGTCCTAAGCGAAACTGGAAAAGAAGTTAAAGAGAAGCCGAAAAAGGTGTTTAGCTCAAACAGAAAACGAATCATACAACCAGTACATGTACAGGATCAGTAAATCTTTACCAAATGAACGTTTCGAACTTACTGTATAAATAGCCAAATCACGCCATTTGATATTTAAAAGTCATTTTCTCTCTATTAACTTATTTTAGCCGACAATAGATGAAGTTTAAAATCAGAAATCCTTGGAAAAATTCTAGTAGTGTTCTAGTGAATCCGCAATCGCTCCATTTATAGTTTTATTCGTCAAGTTTCTCTTTCTTTATTTTTATTCCATATTTCTCTTTTTAGTATTTTTTTTAATTCGTGTCTTGGCAAGGTACACAGCCTCCGTAGCCCTTATAACAATTTTGCGTTTTCTTTTTCTTTTTATTAATCAATGTATCAGTAAGACAGCATAAATTTGAGTTGTAAACATTTTCACCGTAATTTCTAGATAAGACAGGCGTCCTATACATACAAAATTATTTAATTCAATTAAAAAAAATGAGAGTAGTTGGATTACTAAATATAATAACAATAATAACGTTTTCTTTGTTTTAGAATTAATAATAACCTCAATATTATTTGTTATTAGTACAACTAATTGGTTTTAGCTTCTCTTCCGTTTCAAGGACAAAATAATTCTTCTTTATTGACTTATAAGATGGAATATTACTTTATTTATCTTTTCAATGTAAAATTTATTAGAATTAATTTGGAGACATCTATTGGCAATTACACATGACGTATGAAGTACCATTGACTAATACAGTTCCAAGAAGTCAGCACATAGCAATAAATTTTTCTTTTCTCTGAAGAAAAGTTGAAAACATTAAGAAAACGTGTGACGGAACGAAGTACCAAAGGTGAAGTTAACTCATCCTACTGTTGATCTTATCAGAACAAATTCAGTGCGTCGTTGAGATTTGAATGTTACACGACCCTGTTAGCATGCTTTTTGTGCCGCATATATCAAATATTACGTTCTCTTGTCGAGCTTAGGCTCGTTATATATATGTTAACAAGTTATTCCTACTTTGTAGAGCAGTTGAATATTTAGAAGTAATTCGAAAATCAAATTTTAAGTTTAAAACTACCGTTTCCATAGCCATTATTGATGAAGCCCATCTTGATTCGTACCAGAGAGGATAAGTGAGTGCAGTTGTCCCTTCGAGAACTGTTTTGATGTAGTGGAATTATTTCACATTCATTTGAATTTCTATGCTTTTGAGCAATCTTTAAGAAATTCTACAATTTTCTTCTGTAGGGTGGACAACGTGAGGCCGAGATTCCATACTTTGGGACAGCAGGAGAGGTTATGTTCCAAGTTCATATATCTGTAGCCGAGTACAAGTCCAGCTGTTCACCAGAGATATTTTTCTGAATACATCCATACTTCTGTCGGAGTACGAGGGTAAATTCGTCAGTGAATATAAGATGTCAATTTTCCATGAAGCACAGAAATAGTGAGCACCGAAATTTTGCTGAACCCTTGTGTTCCGGGGGCTTGGGGTTCGACCTCTGCTCTCGTAACGAGGAACTTTGTTTCGATGAATGCAGAGGAATTGTCATTGGATTGAACAGCGAAGAGGTTTTGATCTAGTTTCGCAGAGTCAGCTTACTCCAGGAACCAAGTATAGTGAAAACGTTTTATTTATATTAAGTGTTTCGTTATTTCATTCAAAGTGGCTACTAAGTACCTTCCGTTTATCCAGAAATGCATCCATTCTATATGTTTGAGTAAGAACGCTGGTGTTTTCAATTTGCCTTGAAAATTGAAAATTGAGAGAAACATCATAACAACGCAATCTAATGAATTCGGTGAGATCCTCAGTCATATTCAACCTCGAACTAACGACCATGCAAATAAAAATGCGTACAATTAATACTGTGCAGATTTATGTTTGGTTACATCCTTTATGTCTTTCGGTCAAAGCGTACTTCAAAATTATTATGCGCCCTATTTGAGTATTTCGGTACTAGCTAAGTCCTGTAGAAAATTATTACTTCTCTCGATTAAATTATGCACTTTTCCAATAGTTTTTTTTAAAACCTGATATTTAGTTAACTTTCATTATAAATACAGACACCTTAGAACAACTTTATATTCATTATATACAGATGGTGATCAGAAAAATGGAAACACCTGAACGAAATTGCAACTTACCAGATTAATATGGTGTCGGGCCATCTTTCGCCTTCAGAACAGCCTTGATGCGACGTGGGATGGAGGCATAGAAGTCGTGAATGGTAGCAAATGGAATTTTACACCATTCCTCGTGCAGGGCATCGGCCAGTTCTGTGAGAGAGGGTGGGGGTGGAAATCGTCGCCGGAGTCGTGTTTCCAAGACGGACCTCAGATATTCAATTATGTTGAGATCTGGGGATTGGGCGGGTCAGGGGAGGTGTTGAACTTCATCCCGATGTTCCTCAAACCACGCTGCATCAACGCCAGCTATGTGAATGGGTGCATTATCATCCTGGAAGATGGCGTCATTGTCTGGGAACAACATCCGGACCATAGGATGCAAGTGGTCTCCTAAAATTGCGACATAATCGTTGGCAGTGATTCGTCCGCCAAGTGTGACCACAGGACCCAATGAAAACCGTGATATGGTGTCCCACAGCATCACCGAGCCGCCGCCATGTTTCACAGTTGGGCGGAGACACTGCAGATCATAAGCTTCTTTGGGCGTTCTCCACACATAAACACGGGCCGTGGCTGGGAATAGGGTGAAGGATGACTCATCCGACCATATCACACGTTTCCAGTCCTCAACGGTCCAAGTTGCATGGTCGCGGCACCATTTGCGGCGTGCGAAAGCGTTATGGTCCCTGATGAACGGTTTGGCCCGTGTAACACGACCCCGTAAGTTCATGCCATGTTATTCGCGGCGGACTGTGATTGTCGAAACAGAGCGGGGGAGGTGCTGATTGAGTTCCTCCGTCATTTGCTCCGCAGTGGCACGACGGTTCTGCATGACAATGGGCTTTAATACCCGGGGTGACCTGTCACTCATGATTTTCTTCCGCCCACTGTTCCGCTTCCCCGACGTGGTTTTCCCGTGTGTTGTGTAGGCCGTCATCACTTTCGACACTGTCCCACGCGACACACCTAACACAGTAGCTACTGCCGTCACACTCACTCCACATAAACGCGCACCAACAATTTGCTCTCTTTGAAAATCTGAGAGGTATCCCATTTTACACTACTTCCGTCTGCTGCAGCCACTGGACACTGCTGTTCCACTGCGTCTGACGTAGTATGGAGACCGACCTAACACACCACCACCAGCGGTCCGGCGCTGCGGGCGCCACGACACCACTGCCAACCCCTACATCTGACGTGTTGCTAACTACAGGTGTTTCCATTTTTCTGATCACCATCTGTATGTTGTCAGTTGCTAGCGATGTTTTTCTGTGTATATAACCGCCACCAGGTTATAGAAGTATTTTTTGTGGACGCTCTGTATATCTCGTAAAGACAGTGATTATTTTTTCGATTTATACTTTATTCTGCGACGCAAATAAATTCTTCCTTCGGTGGGAATTGCTTCCTTCCCACGCAACTGGACAAAGAAGTCTTTCATTGTTTTTTCATATATATATATATATATATATATATATATATATATATATATATATATTTAAAACATTGCTTCGCGGTGAGAACGTTTCAATGAGCGACGAACCTTTTCAGCGTTTCTCCCTGACTTATTAATATGCACAGTATATATTCTACAGTTATTTGGAACTGAATTAAGTGCTTTCTTCGATCGTTTATGGAAATATTGCAGTAGATTAGAGCAGATCAGCATAGACCAGATGTTCAAGCGACCGAATGGCACCAGCCACATCGCTTTAACAGTTCGTTATCTGTTCTTTCCCACAGTCAAGTTATCGCAATGTCTGGTGCGTCGTGGCCAGTGGACTAAAATTAACATAAATTCTTTTCCGTATTCTGTTTGCATGTGCATACAGGTGATGTAACTGAGAGGTTTTTAGAATGAACTGCCAACCTTTTTCAGTGAACCATTGCAGCTCATATCTCGAACCTTTGCGTTCGATGAGTTTGACTCCAGGTTTGAAGCCGCAGCTACACACGTCGCGTCGAGTTTCAAGTTATAACGTTATCGTTATATACTTTTCAATCAACCCTCGAGTTTGATAAGGATTACTTGGAATTGTTGCGCATCAGATGAAAAATTCTTGGAAACCGAGACGCTGCGAACTTCTTTGTTCATACATTTCTGTGTGTGTGTGTGTGCATCCACCCACCTACTCTCTTCTCCGTGCGACCAAATACGGACAAAAAATTCGACTCAGCTTAGCATTCTTCTCTCCCCTACCTAAAGCTGAATTCCGAAGCCAGAAGACAGAAGTGGGTTATACGTCATAATGTGCATTTTTTATAATAAACAGTTATTATGCAGGTAATTATGTGTCTAAATGTGATTAGTATGTCCTTGATAAGATGTTATTCAATTAACCAACTTTTATTAGCACAGAAATTACTTAAAAGTTAAGTGTTGTGTGGGAACTATCTTTTATTTCACCAGTGTATTCATACGCCGTCAGAGCGCCTACAAGGAGTAATGTGCAGAAAAGGCGGCAGGAGTTTTGCTTCGAAAGCGTGTCGTGCTAGACGTTACTCCTCCGTCATCCAAAAAACGACCAATATTTATTGAATTTTGACATTATTTGTGTGAAATATGAAAATTGACAACTCTAGTAACATGTAATTATTCAGATAACCTGTGCATATATCATTGTGAGTTAAGATTTATCAAGATTATACTTCTGTAACACTGAAAATCATGAAATAAGGAAAAGCATCTGAAAATACCCCGAAGGAACCAATTTCCCTAGTGATTATGGAAAGAAGGACATATGTTTTGTCTTCAAGAATTATCGCGTAATCTCTTCAATCTCTGAAAACGCGATATCCGTGTGTCTTCACCGGCACCGTTTCGTGCGCGTCTAATCCCTGTTTTTGGGCCACTATTTTTTTAAACAAAATTTATTTTGTTTGTGTTGAACGAATGTGTTTCTAATTACCTAAAGATCAAAATATAAGGGTAAACCTATTCATTCCGTGTGCTTATTTTCAATCAAGCAACAACACGTAAATAATGCTATTGTGCATATTTTCTTGTTTTTTTCTTTAATTTTATTTTTATTGTGTAACAGAATAAGTATTGTCGTATACTGCATGCATGATTTAAAATTTCATTATTACATAGTTATAGTGTGAAAAATGAAATCTTTGAAATGAAATCTTTGAGTTTTACGTCTCATGGTTATGCCGGTTAGGCTAAAGGAGACGGTGATGATGAGTAATGAATGAAATGGTGGAATGAAGAAAGTGGGAAGAAACGGGAGAACCCCAAGAAAACCCACGCACACGGTGTTTGTCCACCACAAAATTCATTTGGCGGGGGCGGGGATCGAACCCTGGACCCCAAGCACCAGAGATGAACGCTCTACCACTGAGCCACCGCAGCCCTAGTTATAGTGTGTTAAGTGTAGCGCAGTGCAAAGGTACATTGGTCTCTCTCTGCAACCATTCGGTGTTAGTTTTGTCTTTTATGCTCCTCACAAGTTTTCTTTTGAGACTATGGATAAGAGAAGTTCAAATTCAACAAAGTAGTGTCGATGACTCGTCAGCGACGGTGGGCACCCGACCGAGTCTCCTTGTGGTAATCCTTAGCACCCGAACCTGAAGACCGTGAGTGTGTATTATTCCCTTATAATTATAGAAACACGCAAGGATCGAACCCAACATACCCTGATAAATGGCTGTTCCCTCACAGGGACATTAGGAATACGAACTCAGGACCGCGATAAACGGCTTTCCCGGACAGGGACAGGGAAGAATCGAACCCAATACTCTCATAAAGTATGACTTCGTGTTAAGAGGTACAAGCTACTAGCCGGTGAAGGACGTTTTCTTACGGCTAGCCCCAACTAGTGAAGTCCCAGGTTCATATACCTAGTGCGCCAAAAATTATAAACGCGCCCTCCAACATTAGCATTCCACTTTGGAAACTGTGTTATTTTGCTGAGGACTCATCTCAACTCTTCAGGATTGTTTGGAGCAGCAACTAGATTACTACGTGGGATTATCCCGGCAACTTTTTCCCCATTGCTAATCCCCCAAGTGCGTCAATGGTGTGAGAAAAGCATTTATAGTGAAATCTCAATTATAATTTTCTATATATAAATCAAAGTGATAAAGGGCTACAATATAGTGAAAAGTAAAGTGCGATTGTGATAATGGAAATAATTATATATATATATATATCTAGTTGTGATCATTTCTCTTCGTTCTTCTTTTAATAGTATTCTAATAAATAAGTATAGCGTCATTTAACCCAGTGTGTTTTCGTTGTATGTGTAAATGATGTTTGTGTGCGTTATGGTCTAGATGACCGTCTGATCGTCCGTTTGGTTTTCGAGACGAGACATCCGAACCTCTCGGCGCCTAATGCTCATCTCGTTATTGAGACCGACGAGCAATTTGGAAACAATTTGGTAATCCCTTCTTGGAGAGGTCCTTCATCGTCCTACCCAGGTAAGTCCAGATCTCCAGCAATTACTCATTGGCAGGACCACGGAGGACAGAACCACAAACAGTGACCCGATACACTTGACGGTTACAAATAAATGGCAGCCCGGACAGCGACCCGATACCTGGTCGGTTACATGTGTGTATAAGTACGTGAGTGAAGGAGTTCTATATTTAACAGCACTGTCTTTTTCCTTTTCTTTAATGTCTGGGACCTGATAATATTTGAATGTAATAAGGCGATTATAATAGTATTTTAAGATTAGTGTATATTTGTGATTTTAAGTCAATAGTAGTCACTGAGTCTCATACACTAATAGTAGTCTCAAGTTAATAGTAGTCTCATACACTAAGGATTGTTCAAAGAGTAGCCTGGTCCCGTAAGTAGGTAGTTAACACTGAGTCTGGTAGTAAGTGAGAATGTGTATGGTAAATCCATGTTACAATTTATGTGAATGAATAAACGTACATCATCGCACACTAATCGTTTTGATTTTGCAGTAAAATAGAACAATTGCTGTGTTTAGTAGGACTGCAGATATAGAAAAGGTACAGATAAAACAAAAACTTTTTTGGGTTGGATTTTCGTGATATTTTGTTCTTTTCTGGAGTTCAGGCGACATTAACATTTATTGTGTCTATTTCAATAATTTCTGTAACACTAAACATTTTGTTATTTGAAGAGAAACATTTTAAATATAAAGAAAATTATTTGGTACGAAAGCTACAGCAAAAGAATCGTATGAAATTGCTGTACCTTTAAGATCTCATTTATATCTTGTTCTCAGGAATATTATCTATATTAGCTTAAATTTCGATCAAGCAATATTCTTCTACCAAACAGCTGATTGCGTGAACATTGTTTCCTACTGATTAAAAATAAACTGAATTCAAATTTTCTTTTTCTTTTTTTCTTTTTTTTTTTTAAGTCTGGGGTGCAAATAAAATATCACTGTATTTCGATGCTGAGGCTTGACATTTTCTCTAGAAACCTGTTACTAGACAGATGCGTTACTGAAGTCCGTTCCAACTTAATTAAGAATAATCAGTTTCGTGGGCTTATTCATTAAACATAATATTATTTCTCAAGGAAAGGAAGTTTTTTTTTTTCCCCACACTTTCCTGTTGCGCTTTGGGGGTCTAAATTATTTCTCTTATCTTGTGTGTATCGTTTCAGTATTTCCTTGGAAACACGCTACATTCCACTGCTTTTTATTACAATTTAGTGTGGAAATTCATTCTATTCACAGTAAATAATATAAACATGTGACCTTGAAATGAAAAAGCTGTTTCTTAAGTGTATATTATTCTATTTATAGTCCATATCTTTTTAAACTTTTTAGTGTATATAAATCAGGGCTCTAGTTATAATATGACATTTTGCTGTTATGAATGCTTCCAAACTTCTACATGATGATCGTTGCACGTTATTAAATATTACTTCGCTTCACTCCGCAGTAAATTTCTACCTGACTTCAAACTGAATCTCGATCACTCCTCATTATACTCGGGTTGTCAATAGGATTCTACCTTTCATCCGTTTTTCTAAGATCCAAGATTAGAGAAAATTTATCTCTCTTTCAAAACCTATTTGCTCCCTTTTCAAAAATGAATCACGCAAATGATGAAAGATTTTCATCAAACATTTGCATGAAATCTAAAATGAAATGTTGAAAAAAAGTTATATGCAAATGAGGGGAAAAAATGTGTGCATATACATACTGAACACTATATTTCTACACGAGAAACAACAAGACGCAACAAAATGTGGTTGTAAAAAACTCAAGATTATTTTTACTTAGTATGTTAAATCGGCTTCAGAGTAATTGAGCTTCTATAGGCCTACACTATTGCATAACAGAACAATAACTGAGTAAATTTAATGCTACTTACAACCACCGCCCCTTGTTCCTCTGCATTGGGATCTTCTTCCAGCTCAGGGTGTTCTCTTGATTTCGCACTTCGTTTCTAAATAATAATAATAATAATAATAATAATAATAATAATAAGAAGAAGAAGAAGAAGAAGAAGAAGAAGAAGAAGTGCTATGAACAGCTCATAAGCAAAAATACAGCACTATGTTAAAACCATCATATAATTATTTTAAACAGGCCAGAAAATACATAGTATAGACTGACTGTTAGAACAGGTTAAGGGATTTGTCAGAAGGTTAATATATTAAAATTATAAGGTTCAAACTGATATATAAAACAAAATATATATATAAAAAAAGTCAATTTCATAATATACGATTAAAAGAACTATGCAAATTAAATTCTCATTTAACTACCATTTAAAAGATGAAACAACCTTACTTAAAATTGCTCATCTACCATGCAAAAAATCTTGCTCAATTATTGTCATATTTTAACATAAAAGATAGGTTCTGTGAGTAAAAGATTATAACATAAAAATACACTGAAAATACACAATAAAATGAAGATACGCAGCTAGAACCCTTGTCATAAAGTTAAAACAGTTTAATTTTTGTAAGAAATGCTCTGACATTTATTCTAACATATGTTCATTTTAAATCGTAGGACACTGTCATCCTTCTTAATATTTCACGTTTTCAGTTTAATGCAACCAATGTCGATCGATTCGTAACACTATACGTCGGCACTCTTATTCCTATATTATCTAAGCAATATTCGCTGCTATGTTTACCCAACACCATTTGAATAAATAATTTATCAATAACTTTCCTCCTTTCCGATAGGGTTTGAAGTCCCCAAAATGTTAAGCAACATCCATATTCATGTGCATAATAATCCTTTTTCATTTTATAATACAGTAGCCTTATGAAAATTTCTGTACAGCTTCGGTTTTGTTAACAAGTGTGATGGATAGACTGTTCCAGACAACTGAACCAAATTCCAATTTGGAAATGAAAATGAAATGAAATTTTCAGTTTTACGTCCCACGGTTATGCCGGTTAGGCTAAAGGAGACGGTGATGATGAGAGATGAGTGAAATGGTGGAATGAAGAAAGTGGGAGGAAACGGGAGAACCTCGAGAAAACCCACGAGCACAGTGTTTGTCCACCACAAAGTCCACATGGCGCGAGGTGGGATCGAACCAGGGACCCCAAGCACCGGAGGTGAACGCTCTACCATTGAGCCACCGCACCCCCCTCAAATTCCAATTTGGATCTAACAAGTGTCTTACATAGGTACACATAAGAACTACCATTTATAAAATCAGGTCATTGATAAAATATAAAACCTATTGTTTTTCTTGTTGATTCTACTGTGTTATTTATGTGATTACCAAATTTTAATTGTGTCATACAAAATACCGAGATATTTAATTTGTTCAACTTTGTCTACTGTTACTTCATTAATTTTATATTTGGTAACAAAATATTGAGTTTTATTAGTAAATATCATATATTTAGTTTTCTCAGAGTTGATCATTAATAAATTATTTTAACACCAATGATTTATTGTATCTAAATCTTTCTGCAAAAGATAATTATCATACTCGTCATTAACAACTCTAAAAAGCTTTATGCCATCTGCATATAAAAGTATTTTTGAGTATTCGACTTTTCCTGGTAAATTAATCATAAATAGAGGAAAAAAGAAGTGAGCTATCCCTTTCCTTATTTGACCTTGACCAGATGTTACATTCCCTATCTTTACTTTATAAGTTCTATTTGATAAGTAACTTCCAAACCAACTAATATATGACAATGATAGGTCAATGTCTGATAACTTAATTAAGATTAATTATTGGTTGTTAATATTATTATAATTTAGTTAATTTGTGTCTGATGATAGTGAATAGTATGTTATTAAATAGTTTATTTTTAATTTTTATAATAATTAAATTAATAATGATTTAGGGCCTTGTATGGGCAGTGTGGCTACTAGCTACTTATTTTTTCTTTCTTTTATTTTTTGTGGTTTTAAATTTATAGTTTGAATTTAAGTTAATTTAATTGGTTTTAGTTGAAGCTAATGATTGTTTGGTTTTGTTAATAATTGCTTAATTTAAATATTTTTTTAAAAAAAATACTAATTTAGTTGTTGTTAATATGTTTTAGTTTTAATATAAAAGTGTTAAAATTATAATTATTAAAAATATAAAAATTTAGGTGTTAAATTGTAATTTTTTTTTAAAAAATTAATTATTTTTTTTAATTTTATGTTAAAATTATTTTTTGTATTTTTTGTAATATTTTAAATTTTTATTATTATAATTATTTTATAAGTAACTTAATTGTTTCCCTTATAATGATATTTTTTATATTTAATTTTAAATTTTTATTAATATTTTTACGTATTTTTTTTAATTATAAAGTTTATAAAGTAATATATATATATATATATATATATATATATATATATATAAATTTTTTACATAAAAATTTGGCTTTAAACAATACAAAAAATTTTTAAGTTAATTTTTGTATACTTTTATACTATCTAACTTGCCAATTATTAATATATCCACAATAATAATAATAATAATAATAATAATAATAATAAAAGACGCCAGTAAGTCAAATTTTGTTAGATGCTATTCAAATCTCGTAACTTAGTGGGAGTACAACACGACTAGTGACTCTCTTTAAAACATCACAAAACAATTATTACTTTTTGTTTCTTATGTAATAGTTATTTAAACAGCAGAAGGAAAAAAAACATAATTTAGCTACAAATATATATGTAAATAAATAAGTTATTACTCGTTATTTTAATAGGAATTCACGTTTTCTGTCAACCATATTGAAATGAAATGTGATGGAATCTTTACTCGGTTAGAGTGGTAAAATGTAAAAATGGTGTGCAAACAAATGATAAAGTAATGCTGTGCATTAACTTACAAAATAAATAATAATATATTTTTATTGGTATCAGGAAATTAAGGAATCAAGTATAATAATAATAATAATAATAATAATAATAATAATAATAATAAAGCCGCGAATTTAAACTCGACCACTAAGCCCCTAAAACTGTCTCATGTTACTCGCCTTACCATAATGCTCTGGCATGCTTCATGAAAACTTCGCCGTGATATGTCATTAAATTTACCTATGCATACACATTTCTAATTATACTCTTCTTTCTTTCCTACTTATACAGTGTACCGTTAAGTTAAATATGAATTTTCAATAACACTTTAATCTTCACCTAACTTTGTTTCCTAAACTCAATATCATCCTACTTTCACGGTTAACTCTAATGTGACAACTGGTGAGTACACTACCTGAAGCACCACGACACACATATCTAAAATTATTAATGTATCCTGACGAATATGTAGGGAAGAATGCTAAAGCATCTACTGCTCTTACATCTTTTGTTGTGAATAAACTACTGTTCCATGCATTCGTGGAACTCAGTTCACTTCTTCAAACACAAGATATGTTAACGAGATTTTTTTTTTTTTTGAAAGCTGCTTTTCCTTTTTCTTTCTATCTTTTTATTATCGAAAACTGCTAAAAGAATAATGAACATATTCCTAAAATATAAATAATGTCTCGTCCTTCCAAGAATGTTTAAAGATAATCGACTACACTCATTGCTGAATTTGAAAACTCCACAAGAGTTCATGAAGTCATGTGTAAATGAAAATACACCAACTTGAAAAAAAAAATAAGGATTATCATCGTTTAATTGCCTAATATACAAAAATAAAAGCGATCTTGTGTGTGATCAAATCACAGGAAAATTGCTAAAACGTGTGAAATTAACATTAGAATATAGTTATCATTATCACCTACCTCGAGGTTGGATTTCATCATATTACTTAAGTAAAATCATATATTAAAAAAGAAGCACGGTAGAGGTAAATTTTGCGAAAAACGAAACTGAATACCTTTCCTTAAATACATACATACATACACACATAAATACATTACATCAATACATTACATATATACATACATACAGTACATTCATACATTACAGACATACATATACACGTTACATAAATGCATACATTACATTACATTCATAAATACATTACATATATACATTACATTCATACATTATATACATACATCACATTCATACATACATACATACATAACATACATTACATTCATACATTACATGTACATACATACATTACAAACACACATTACTACATTACATATATACATCACATTCATACATTACATGTACATACATACAGACATACATTACATTCATTCATTCATAGGTTACATTCACACATTACATTCATATATTCAGGGTTGAAAAAAAAGTTTAAAAAAAGAACGTTTTTTATGTTTAAAACGTTTTTAACGTTTAAAACAAGGTACTTTGTTTTAAACAAAAAACACGTTTAAAATGTTAATTTTGTTTAATAATCTAAATAGGCATATATATTCCATTTTTACACGCTCACAGGTATTGCTTGCCATCTATATTCAACCGTTAGATCAAATTTCGGGAACTTCCCTAATCTCGATCCGTCCACATGTTCAATTCCGGAGAAAGAAATCGGGATTTTCAAGATTTCTGTTCACTGAATATGTAGTTTCTTTGTGTTACGTTCTACTGGTCGTCTGCATTCTTAATCTTTAAACGCCCATTGATGCAACTGCTGTATCAGAGCTTTAAACCTCAATGGCTCAGTCCTTAATTAAGGCTGGAAGATGGTTTTGGAACCAATTTATTCCTGAAGGATGCAGCTTTCCGCCGGTGTACATTTTATCTATGTGGGGGTGCCACATGGCGGTGGGAAGAGGTTAAATATCGTGTTCTTTTCTTTCTTTTTAAACGGTTTTTTTGGGAGCCATTCCCCCTCTTGGGGGATAGATTCATTAAAAATGGTACGTGAAGCAAAGGAGTAGGCCACTACATGGTAACATCGTATATTTGTACTTCTTGCTTATATGGGGGAGCAGGGAGGGGGCAAAGTTAGTAAATTTTTGGAGTTTCAGTTTTTTTGACATAAATTACATTTATTTTTACAACAAACATCAATAGCTCAGCCCCTAATTAAGCTAAAAAGATGATTTGGTACCAAAGTACTCCTGAGGAATGAAGCCTTCCGCTAGTATGCATTTTATTAGGGATGGGCACGAGTAGAGCTAAAACTCGACTTGACTCGAAACTCGAAGCAAATTCGAGTCGAGTTTTGAGTCGAGTCAAAGATAATTTTCTCGAGTCGAGTTTCGAGTGAAGTCACTGTTTTGAGGTCGAGTCGAGTTTGATAAACGGCTCGCTCGTTTTAACTCGTTTTGAAATTATGGCCTGATTGGACTGGAAAGCGAAAGTCATAAAAAATGTAAGCAGTAATATGGAACATTTTTAGTGTTACTCAGAAGATGGGACACTGCTCGCATCTCGCCTCGTCTCGATTAACAAGACAACTATGGATTTTTGTAACGAGACAGCCTCAAATGTGAGCACCCATGTAAACACCGGTATATACGGTAGTCCTTACCACCAAGGCTGAGACCTGCACGATCAAACTTTTGAGCCGAAGCAGAAGCCCAACCCAGGTAGTGATGTTAACTGGCTCAGTTCGATTCAACTGAGGAGCAGCTCGAGCCGCCTCGGTTGAGATAAGGCACCTACTCGGCTCAGGTGAGCTATCGGCTCGAGCCGGCTCGGTTGGGTGAGCTGTTGGCTCGGTTCGATAGTGAATGAGCTGTGAGCCGAGCCGCTAGAGCCGTTGAGAACCCGAGCCGAGCAGGTTTGAACATGTTTGGCCGACGCAGTCTAACTTTTAACGATTTTTGGTTCGAGCCTGGATACTTGCTCCTCCGGAACAGTACCTCGTTAACGATGTCCTTGCCTCCCTGACTTCACCTTTTCCGAGGTCAGCAGTCAACTAGTTTATAATTTTAGATACAAAACGCCTATCTTTCATGTTTATACACGCTGGTGTTATAATAATAAGTTGTAGTCATAGTAAGTATCATTGATAATAATTATATTGTCTATGTAGGATACTTGAAGAAAGTACTTGAAACCACACACAGCATTTGGCTCGATTTTGCTCGACTCGACTCGAAACTCGAAACGGAGAAAATTTTTCGAGCCGAGTTCTCGAGTTAAGTTCAATGATGTCGGTTTCGAGTCGAGTCGAGTTTCAAGGAATACTCGCTCGAACTCGCTCATGCACATCCCTACATTTTAGGTATGTAGGGGGTATTTATGTACGGCCGAGAGAGGGAGGATTAAGTTCGTTTTTTAAATTTTTCATCAGATTTTGGAGGCCATTCCTCCCCCTTTGTGGTACATCTACAAAAATTAGTATGTGAAGCAATGAAGTAGTTCTCTACATAATAGTAACCTGTATATGTACTTTTGTTTATAGACGAAGAGGGGGTCAAATTTGGCTAATTTACATTTAGTTTCAGAACGGTTCCATGTAAGGCAAGACATATTTTACTGAAGTGGTCTACAAGCATAATTCTTGTTCGTATACATGATTTGTGCAGCAAAAATGATTTGCATATGGACGTGGTACTGTCGTGGGGGAGGGGAGAGAATGTCTAATTCAATGAATATTTTTCTGCGCATTTTTTAATACTTCCTACATGAAACGAATTCATTACGCAATGGCAGCAATGGCTACCATTTCTTATATTATTGTCACAAGTATGTGGCCTACACATTAGCATCATTTTGTCAGCGCAGGTGACTGCAAGAGTTGCCAGGGCCCCGCAAAGTCAATATTTTCATATTTTTTAATGATTTTATGTCTGTTCGTTTCTACAAATACGGCGGGAATTTCACGAATGTTACCTCGTTGGAATCTGTGGTCTATAAGCTTTCCAACTGTGTATAAATCATGACTCTGTGATAATTAGGAGGGTCACCAGAGCCCCGAACGTGAGAGTCTATCATTTTGTTAAAATCCCCGGCGGGCGTCTAAAGGTTAATTGTGTTGTTATGCCGTAGACACTAATCATTGTTAGCTGTCCATGTTGCAGATAGAGATATATCTTGAAAACTGTTTAGTTAAAAAATGTCATTTGCTCCTTGTAGGCTAGTCACTGCTCTTTTCTATGAGTTGTATTGTATTTGTCAGAGTATTTCTTCTAGTTTATGATGTGAGAACTGTTCATTATTATGGAAATGATAGTGACCAAAAAATACTCAAGTTTTGAATTTATGAATTTGGATCTTAGAATAGTGTATAGTGTGTTTAACCTAAGTTATTCTTGAAAATTAAATGTTCAAATATTTCACTTGAATTTCTGTTGGTTTAGTTATACGCACATTGATGTACAGAATTTCGTTCAGTAATTGCGGTTATAATAAGAATATAACTCTGCTTGTAATTTACTCCATGCACAAATCCTGCGGAGGATGAGTTGTTTGTTAGAAAATTAAATTAGCTTCTTCAATCTGATATTTTAGTTGTTTTAAACATGTCTAAACACCATAAAAAAAAAAAAAAAAAAACACGTTTAAAACAATTTGTTTAAAAGTTTAAAAACAAACTGAATAAAACAACAGCCCTCGTTTAAAACATGTTTGTTTTAAACCCTGCATATATTACATACATACATAACATACATCATTATATACATACATTGATACATACATACATTCATACCTATATACATACATTACACACATACATTATATACATTCATTCATTCATCCATTGAAAGTGTTATTGTCTGTTGTTTTTGATCGCATCACGTATAAATCACTGAACAGCTTGAGATGAATTTTTGAACACATTTAATAACTATCTCAAGCTAGATGTTTTATCATGTAACTGATTCAAGGGCGTATCCTAAGGGAGGTAAAGGGCATCAAAATTTCTGCCACGAACAGAGTATCTTATAAGCCCCTTAAGACGACGAAACTCTATAAATAAATTTGTTATTAAAAATAGGGGGACACGTGGTCTAGCATTCCCAAAATTCCAGGGGAGGGGAGCACAGGGATGTTCAAAATTTAGCCGAACCAGACTATCTTTCGAGTATTTATCATTATTCTTTAATTGAAATGCGTATCCTAATGAAAGGAAAAGGTTCAGATATTTTCCAAATACCTATTCTCCCTAAGGGAAGAACGAGCATTTCAGCTAGTTGTTAAATAAAAGTAAAACACATTTTGATAAGTTCCACTGATAATCATACATATATCATACAGGAACACTTCGTATTCAGAATTTCATATAGGAGTTGTTTCAGTAAGAAGAGGAACGAATAACAATTGTCGTGTTATAATGATTTTTCATTAATTTAATTCTTATTTTTAATCATTCAATTAAAAAAAAAAACCTCCTCTTCACTAATCTTGTTTCCATTGATTCCCAGAATACGTTTGTTTACGAAAAAGAGATAAAGAACTACACTAACTCATAAGTTACCTTTTTGCTTGATTCCTTTTTCTTTTTCTTTCTGTGATGCTTTTCGTTTTTCTTGCCTTTTGATCCTTTACCTCGGGAGTGTCTTTCCTTTTCACTGCTCTTTCTCTGAAGAAAATAATAATAATTTTTATTATTATCGAAGCAAGCATAAACAAACCTGTACCATTAGACTCTATACATTTGTATATATATATATATATATATATATATATATATGTCTATTTTTGATGACAACTTTCCTAAAATTTATTCAATGTTAACGAAACTTTACTTTAACTTGTACTTTTCTTCAAGCTTATCAAATAAGCCTTTCTTTATGTTTAACGTCCCATGTTCTACCGAGGCTGAAGCAGATGGTGATGATGATAATAATTGAAATAGTGGAATGAAGAAAGTGGGAGGATACAGGAAAACCCCGAGAGAACTCACACACACACACACGGAGTTTGTTCATTAAGCTCACGTGGTGCGACCTTGGACTGAACCAAGGATCCCACGCACTTTACTACTTAGCCACCCGTGATTTGAGGTTGGAAACAGAAAAGGAAATCAACACTGTCTGTTACATCATAACAGAAAAACGGCTCAACCGTTCGAAATGAATTTTTGGACATAGTACCTACCTTAAATTCGGTTTCTATCATGTCACCTTTATTAAAATGTGTATCCTACGGAGAGAAGGGCATTTAATCTTATCAAAAAAAGAAAGCATCGCAGGAGCCCTCAAGTTCGGGAGATGAAACTCAGTCTACAAACTCATCATTAAAACTAAGCGGACAAATGTCGCAGCGTTTTCGAGAATACTGCTTTTAAGGGGAAACATTCTATAATTTCTTTCTCAATATATAGAAATGACATCGAGATTGTTTGTCTTATCATGACCGGAAAACGGCTGAACCATTTGAAATTAATATTTGAACATGGTTAACAGTTGGTTTGGGCCGGATTTTTATCATGCTACCATCATTAAGATGCTTCTCCTGAGAGAGGAGAGCGGATTAAAACGTATGCCAAAAATAAGAGTATCCCACGAGTCTCTCACGTTAGGGAGACGAAACTTAGTTTGTAAACTCGTTATTAAAAATAAATGGTCATGTGCTAAATCTTTTCTAAAATTCCGCTTCTAGGAAAAAGGAGTAATTCTTAAAATATCATAAATTCCTAACTTACTGTACATTCATAAAATGCAAAGTGAGGAAATGTTTGAATCATTTAAATGAATTTTTGAACGTAAGGGATTGAAATGTGTATCTGAGTGGGAAAAGAGTTAAAATTTTTCACAAAAATAACGGCAGTTTCATTTCAAGTGCGTTTTTTTAAACATAGTTAATACTTGGAGCGAGTGAAATTCTCTTCATTTCACTTTAATTCAAACAGTTATCCTAAGGAGATAAAGGGAGTTTGAATATACCTTTCAAATATTTTGCATACTCGTAATCCTATTCTTCCCGTGCGAAGAATGGTCATTTCAGCTAGTCAAAAATTAGGAGAAAATTCAACTTCATGTTTTGAAGTTTGTGCATATACGTAATGTGATGGTGTGAAGAAAGGACTAAAACGGGGTAAAGTCTATCTAATGTTCCTAGTTCGCAAAATTTATTCGATTTTGGTGTCAATTTTCCTTAAGGCTTTTTAATCATCCTTACTCCCTGGATTAAAGGAGCAAGAAACGGTGAATTCAGCCATATTCTGCAAGTTTCCGAATATAGATATGATTTTCTACGATAACTATCACAAAAAATACTCGCTTTTCATGCAACATGGCGTGTGTTTTCCTTGAAGCTTCCCAAGCATTCCCATTGCTTAGGTAGAAATCGGTCAAGGAGGATAATTTAGTCTCCTATCAATTTTAAAAATGCGCTTTACGACGAATTTCGTGAGAATTTTTCAATTTTCAATAAAACTAATATTATTCTGTTTGGAATTTACAAGTTACCTCCATTGTTTGGCGCTGAAATCATTGAGAGGCAAGACATGAATTCACTCCTACATTCAAAATATGTTTAATGACAACTCTCGTGAAAACTAACCGACTCCCAAAACATAGCGTATGGTTTCTTTCACGCTTCTAAATGACTATAACTGACGATCAGTCATGGTTAGAAGGGTGATTTGGCACGCGCTTTTTTGGAGGTTTAAGAGTTACTCCTCGTTGAAATTGAAATCTGTCAATGATACGGTCTAGAAGTCTCCAAGTTAAAAGAAAGGAAAGAAAAAAATCATTTGCTCGTTTAAACCAAATTTATTAAGGCGAACGTACGCCAGTTCTGTCGTTCGCCCAACATGTATTTGTATGTCTATTCCAACATTATTTCTGTAAACTTCATTCGATTTTAATGAAACTTGGTGTGTGCTTTCTTTGAGGCATTAGAAATAATTCTGTTGTTCGGAATTGAAATTCGTGAAGAATAAGATGGTAAGATCAACTCCCGAGTTAAGAATTTGCACATATTAAAAAAAAATCAAAAAGATAAATAATTTTTCAGGTAACTTCTACAAAATTTATTTAATTTCTGTGTAATATAGCGTATATTTGCTTTAAGGTTTTTCCCACTGCTTGAGGCTGAAATCTGCAAAGAATAAGCAGATAAAAGGGAATAAACAAATTACCACTTGGAGGTTTCCGGATATGAATAATCTCATAACAAAACAATTTTAATCGTAACTTATAACGATATTGTGTATTTTTAATATCATTACTTGTATTCTTAACATCTTTACTTGTATTTACGGGCAATACGTGTTATTAAAATATGCACAAGCTAGGTAAAAGAAGAAGAAGAAACTATAAAAAGAAATAGAATTAATTTCTTTCTGATATTGTGATTGATGTTCTGTTAATAAAGTAATCTGACGAAATGTGTTATTGGTCGTCATAGCAACGAGAGATATAAGATATAATATAAGGATCCATCTTGTATAATCTACATGTATGTTATTTAAAAGGTGTAAATGTTTCCTTCCTTACGTATTATAATAAAAGTTAATATCAAGATGGAGTGTTAAAGTAAATTTTGGTAAATTAGTAGACTAGATGTTAAGACATATTCGAACTGTGGGCTATAGTGTAACGCTATATATAAAAATATATAAAAAATACGTTACAAACTTTCGTAAAAATTAATTCATATTGACGGAATATATCGTATTCAATCATCCCCGCTGTTTGAGATTGAAATCGGCCAAGAATAAGGGAATGAGTTTACACTACATTAAAAGATATGTTCCACGTGTATTTCTTAAGTTATACGATTTTCATGACACATAACATGTGTTTCTTTTCAGGTTGAAGTTAGCCCCCAGTTGAAGTTATTATTTTTTTCTTTCTTTTTTCAAGTACCCTCTCTTCCGGTATATATTCAAAATGAGGATAGACGTTTCGAAAATATGAAGAAGACTATTCAAACTCTTAACAAACTTAACTATTCAAACTCTTAACAACGAACTCTTAAGAACTTAAAGACAGGACGTGTAATACAGAGCTTTCCAAAGTGACAAAAATGTTGCGAGGTATGTATCATCAAATAACGAACTAATTTTAGGAAATTCTGGTCAAATATAATTGAAATTATACTTGGTTGTTTATAGGCCATATATCGTAAATTTTTTATATCACCATGAGATTAATTATTTTTAATTAATTATTTTTATTAATTAATTATTTTTTATTTACCTTTCTTAATTTCTTTGTTTTCAAGAAATCGTCTAATTTATTCTCTGCACCAGGAAATAGCTGAAAATCAGGTAAGTTATCACGATGAATAGGGTCAGGCTTCAGATCTTCTTCAGGTTCACTTGAAAATTCACCCTCAACGTCATCACTTAGAATATATGGTGCTCGTGGTACGATAGGCTGAAATATTAAACGAAGTTAGTGTAACACTTTACATATACACAAAGTAAATCAGTCGTTAAAATAATACGGTATATTATACAGAGATTGATTTTTTAAAACACAAAATTGTCGTATGAGTTGAATTTTAAACCCACGCTAGTTTTAAGCCCGAGGCCTCTTGAACCAAACATAACTCACACGTATCTTTACTCTGCGAGCCACGTGGTGCACATACGACACACGCTACCACGCTGTAACATTCATGGGTAATTTCCTCGTCAAAACCCTGCTAATTACTCGTGAAAATCTTAATTTAAAAAAAAAAAAAAAGTTTTTTTCAAGAAAGGTCGTTTTGTTCTCGAAGAACCAATCTACTTATACAAATAAATAAAATAAGATGTGTCTCTCTCATCCAGTTTTCGTATAGAAATGATTCATTTAGAGCCACCAAATTTTGTGAATAGATCTTCATTCGATCTAATCGCGCACGAAGCCTTTTCTAGAGGAATTGGCGAGGGGCTACAATTCATGCATGTTTCTGATTGTTTCTAAGAATGCTTACATGTATGCAACCAAGAACTACATACTTGTTGTACAGGCTTACATAACACAATAAAAGAAAGATGTTGCTCTTCGTTATTTCTTTATTTCACTCCTTTACTTTAAGGTATTTTGTATGAACCTTATCCTGCCCGTGTAAAGAAAGGCATTTTAGCTATTTTTTTATAACCAAATACCGTGCTTTTTTTCTATCTGGTGTGGCAGTAAATGTTTCAAAGGTGGCAAGTAATTATTAACTAAAAAATAGAATAAAATAACTTACCCAATTGCCATTTTCTCATTTATGTTCTTATTATACATAATAAGACATACATAAAGTACATACTTTCTAGATCCTTCCATTTGATATCTCACACAAAATGTTTCAGTGACATTAGAAGTTTAAGTTTGACATATTAAATTTTACATGACACCATCTACCCAACGCTTCACTGCGAGACTACGATGTAAGTTGCCTATCGACACCGCGTTTGTCAAATTCGATCACGCATTTTAACTTCAATGCGAGAATACGGAAATGTATCAATATACATACAAGTGGAAGCCTACCTCTTACCTTCGCAGTAGTAGAGTAAATACACACCGTTATCGGCACTGACATACTGATATTTAAAAATAGTGTATACACAAGGCAGTCTGAATTTAAACATCAAAAATCAATTATAACTTGTTCACAAAACAACAGTTGCTAAACCACCAGCAATAAAAGAAGAAGAAACTGAAGTTATAGTTAGAGCATATGAGATTTCTAGAGAACCATGTTTTTTTTTATGCACATGGTAATATGAATCACAGGATCACAACATTTTTTTTTTATTATTATTTTAAAAATGTTCACTATCAGCGGGATTACTTAAAATAAATAAATAAATAAAGTACTAACACATTGAACAGAACGGAAGGTTCAAACTTAAGTAATACTTGGAACGTATTATTACTACAATTTTAATATTAACTTTAAAGATAAATTCTTAAAGCCGTGAGCTCCTCTGGTAGGGTATTCAAATTGTTAAAGCCATATTCAAAAAGCATTCGTTCGGCTAATTTTGTTATCCACCGATGTCGCTGAGGTTTAGGAACTTTAATTATTACATTATGCCTTGCGCTGAAACAATTCGAACTATTAGAAGCATTCAATGTAAAACTATAATTTACAAGGGTGTCCAGCAGTAATTTATATTAGTTGAACTCTGAAACTGAAAGACTAATTTTGACCTCCCCCTTAGCCTATGCTAACATTTCTTCCTTGTTTTTCTTTTGTTGTTGTACCCAGATAATTTCCCCATTCTTTTCCATACCAATGTTTCGAACGGTTCCAGTCACCTCTCAAACATATTTTTCTTCATAAAAGCTACTTTTGCCATACTTTTCTTTCTTTTTAATTTAATGTCCCATGATCATGCTCCGAGAACCCCGAAAACCCCATATACACCACAAAGCTTACTTGATGCGAGCTGTGATCGAACCAGAGATTCCACACACCAAGGATAACCAATTTACTACTGAGTTATTGCAGTCACATTTGCCATTTATATCCTTGCTTTTACTTATAGTTCTTGTTTAGCTATTCACTAATGATGCTACTTAGAATTTGCCTCCTATTCTATTTTCCCCTTTCCAGCTCCACTTCTTCATTGACACAGAGCTCTATTCGTTTCTAATCATCATTGTCTTAATCTTTTTAACTTTTATCTTCCAGTCACATTTTTCATAGTCTACCTAAAATTTTATAATATTCTGTAAATTTTCATTTTAGATTTTGTTATACGGGCCATATCATTTACAAACAACTACATTTAAAATTTCTATCTCCTACCGATTCCGCTTTCAATACATGAATCCCCTCTTAACTATTTCTACCAAGTAGATATTGAATAATGTTGATGAAATGAAACAATAGAAGAAAATTTACACATTTTGGATGTATTTTTGGCTCACCAAAGCTTGTTAATATGTATGTTAGGTTTACGGATGGCTCAGTGTTTTCTTTTAAATTTTGAACCATTGTTGGGGTCAGAGGTTATACAACGCTCTCGTTTCCTTGAATGTGTAATCTTTGGGATCGGCAGTCAAATTCTGTTTATTTGACACGTATTATTTTGTAAAAAGGAAAAAGAAAAGACGAACTAAGAAGAATGAATTCTTCCTTCCTCATTACTTCTTTTTCCTCTTCTTCTTTTTTTTCACAATTTTTCCCATACCAACGAAATGTACATGTGCAGCCATATCATCGTTATCCATAGCATATTTGTGAATTGTATGACCTTTTGTTGAAGTATTCATTCAAATAATATTCATGTTTTATTAGTAGTCTCTGTGATGAGATAGAAGGAAAACTCTATGTGAATCTCACGTGTGTGAATCTCACGTACTTACAAAACAGGCATATAATTGCAAATGCGTTGAAATGGTCCTGAAGTCCGATTCCCAGGTTTGAAAATAACTGATCATCTAGAAATCTCTATCAGGTAGGTAGTTGGAGTACTGTAATTCTACAGAAATGGAAGATATAGGAGAGGACAGATAGGATGACAATATTCAATGCGGCTGAGGAATGACGAAACATTTGTCTCTCGTATGCTTTTTCTCTTCATTTTTCTTTACACTCCAACGACAATCCTTTCAGTTCGACCTAGGTGCCACTGACTTTAACTTTTTCCCCTACTTTAAAGAAGAACATTGTTGGACACCCTTATCTGGCATGTCATGATGTCAAAACCGCTATCTCAGAGCGGCTACGAGAACTTGACGCGGATTTCTGTGTAACTGGTATGGAAAATCTCATCTACTGTTGTAACAAGTGCTTAAACAAAAAGGGTGATTACATCGAGGACTAGTGTTGAGGGGCCTCCATCAGGTGTGTTGATCTTCTAGCTATGTCTCAAATACGCCATAATAGATTTTGCAATCTTTTTTCCGAGTCATTCCTCGTATATACGACACACGTTACGGAATGAGCATGACTGGAAGTAATACATCATACAAACCCGCAAGCACAAGAAAGAAAAGAAAAGAAAAAAAGAATAGGGTGAATTTTTATAGAAGCTCATGAGAAACTTATAAAGGTAATTTAAAGTGACATTTTATTCAGTATGAACCTGGACTGACGGAATTATTTAGCACAAATTTACAGTTACTTGCAAATAAACGATATGTGTACAAATAGGAAAGATTGGCTTTGGATATTTCAGGCAATGAACACCATCAAACTACAATATACTGCAAAAATAATTACTTAGGCAACTTACCTGAATAACATCTGAAGCTAATTTCACTCCAATAATTTTACCATCAAGTACATGATGTTTTATGGCCGCAGCAGCAGTTGCCATATACGAACTTGAAAATACAACGAACCCAAAAGAGTGAGTCCTACGGGAAAAAAAATCAATATACCAGTTAAAAGAAAACAAAAGAGATCGAATTACATAGAAGGCACAGATTTATTTAAAAGTCGCCCGACAATGTACTAACAATCAGAAAAATATAGCAAATGACCAATATATATATATATATATATATATATATATATATATATATATATATATATATATATATATATATGAATGAGCAATCAAAATCTTTTTTACTACTGAAAACAAAACAGATATATACCTGATTGGGTCGGACTGAACCTCCAGAGACACGTACTCTACAGTACCCCATTTCTCAAAGTAACTTCGAATAGAATTCTGGGTTGTGTTGCCACTCAATCCACTGATAAACAGTTTCCTCGAAAATTCATCTTCTTTGCTCTCTTTCTGTTGGAAGAAAATCAATTTTCAATGTAAAATATCTAACTAATACCAGTACAATTTTAATTTCTTGTTTTACAATCCTGCAATTCCTTAACTTCACGCTACATTTTCAGACTATCTTTGATATTTTTTTTTTTTTTTTTTTTTTTTTTTTTTTTTTTTTTAAATCTAATGAAGACATTAAAATTAACACAATGATACCTCAGGACCTTTAACAAAAACGAAAGGTTTTACTCACATAATGTGTCCAACTACTGTGTTAATCTGATGATAATTTCGACAACTGTTCTCTACATCAAACAAAAAAATATCTTCGACCTTAAAAGTTGACGTCTTCTTTCTACATTTTAATTTTTTGTTGTTATTGTAAATGTATACGATTTTATCCTTAAAAATCCTGTAACATACAATCAACTAATTTTACATTATCAGTGTCAATTCAGAAGAGCTAGAAATAAAAGATAGAATCCTTTCATTTACAAACCACAATTGTTATTAAAATAATCACGGGGCCACGCTCAGAATACTCCTTTCCTAGTAGGCGTTGCCATATCCTGTGTTTCGGTAATAATTTGGTGGTAAAGTACTATTTACACTTTTGGTGCAGAGGAGTTAGTTCTAGAAGCGACAGGAACTGTTATCTGTTCTAAGAGCGGCCGATTCATTTACATTGAGATGATGGAAGATATAATTCCCTCTCGTAAAATATGTTTGCCTCTGGAGTTATTAGCATCCGAACAACCTTGCTATGAAAAATGTACGTGCCAACGATACTGTTCGTCAAATATATTTCCCTCTACTGTGAGTGCAAATAAAACTTATGTTAATTTTGAGTTAGATTTGACATAAAACATATCAATTAACTTAACGAGGCAATAGGGATATTTCCATGAAAAGTATATTCCTATGTAATTCGTTATTGAAAATCCAATTGTAATATCTCTCTTTCTTCAAAAGCTCTGCTTTCTGTACTTAATTTAATTCAAATCTAATTACTCACTAAGCAAAGCAATATATTTTATTTTGGAAAACTTAAACGTGTTACAGTTTCGCCAACAATCTAATTTTTAGACCTCCTAAAACTCTATGAATAAAATGAGAAAAACATTTCAATAATAAAAGACAGCTTTTGAGGTCCCTTACATCTGATTAGCTATTCCCAACCAATCCCACCAATTACAATGCAGTGCATTCTAAACATTCTAAAAGGTAAACAAAATCTTTCAATTATTTCTCCCCTTGTTGTAAGTTACCAAAACGTAAAATAATTGCTTAATTCACCTTCCCTCCTTGTTGTGACTTATATATAAAAGCTTGTCGTATTGCAATCTGATATAATCCTTTATGGCTAGGACTGTTAAATCCTGCAAGAAAAATTGTAACTTGTGTAATAATTTCATCAGATACCGTGTTTTTAGATTTCTTTGATATCCTCAAGTGGTAAGTACTCTCTTTTCGATTTCTTTCTTATGCAATAAACATATTCAAGCTAAACTTACGCCCCATATAATTTTAACATGCAATTTTTAGTTACATCAGAATCATGGGGAAAGGCGGAGCTACTTTAATTATTTAGTTAGCTTTCCCCTTGATACAGTCAGTGTATTTATATAAATTAATTAAAAAGTAAATTAATTATAATATTAGGAAGAAAATATAAAAGACTGTTAATGTAATGAGAGCATTCGCACGTATTAGATTCAGGTGAAGCTATTTTTTTAAACAATTGATAATATTGTATTGCAATGTAATGTTTTGCCATTAGTTATTTGTATATTCATTGTATAAGTCATTAGTCTTTAAGTGTCAGTGTTAGAAACAAACATAAAGAATTGTTTATAGGCCTAAAGAGCCCTGAGAAGAAATTTTGGGGAGGCCCTGGTTTTAAAGTTCTGCTACTAAACAAGATAACATTCCTTTAAGAATAATTTATTGCGGACTCGGAGAACAGGGAAGAGAGAAGTTTCAAAAATATTTTCTGACAGAACAAACACAATTATTGGAGTCAGGGACTTCGAAATTTGTTCAGGACTAAACTTTTTGTGAAACCCTTTATTTTCCATTCTTGCAGCCATATATAGGCCAACAGGTTTCAAACTATCACAATTACAAGTAGGGTTCCTACCTATATAGGTTGACTTATTCCGGGACAAATATTTGCCGACAGGTCAGTGTATTCTCAATTACCTAGGGATGACTTAAGAAGTGAAAAACATACATGTTAAGAAATAGATTTGTAAAAAAAAAAAAAAAAAGTTACAATTAAAACTAGGATTCTAAACATTACATAATTAGTATTCTTGCTACTGATATATATTTAAAATTAATACTTGCAGGCTCATTATTTTCTTCTTCTCAACTAGTTCTTTCTTTTTTTTAAAAAAAAAAAAAAAAATAGAAACAGAAATGGCGGAAAACGAAATTGTGCACACTGCGAAGGGAAAACCGTCTGTTATTTACAGTGGGCATCAGTACTGCATTCATCGGATAAACCAGGACAATTCAATCAATTGGTTATGCCTAGAAGAAAAAAACGGAGAAATGTGGTGGTCATATTTTAACGAAAGATGGTGTAATGTTACGGGCATCGAGCCACGTGCGTAAGACGGATGCTGCTGCAATTGAGGTTCGAAAGAGTATGGAAAACATGAGAAAACGTGTTCGAGATTATCCTCAGTCTGTGTCAGCAATATAACGTGAAGAAATGGGTCCCATGATCAATCGTGGAGATGATTTTGTTACTGAACTGCCATTGTTCTCTTCAGTTAAAAGTGTCCTTTATCTCTTGTGAAAAACTGCATAACATTTAACAGCACATCCAAAGAACGTACAGGATATTTATATTCCAGAGGCTGTTATTAAAATAAATGGCGGTTCATTTACTTCTCTTTGATCACGGCACAGAGGATAGAATTTTAGCTTCTGCGACGATGAGAGGAAGGGAGACTACGTCGATGGGGACCACGTTTTTCATGGATGGGACATTTAAAAGCTGTTGCAGGTTATTTTCACAAATTTACACCATTCATGTAGGTGTAAGTAGCACACTGTAGGAGACCAATGTAATCCCTGTACTGTATGCTCTTTTACCCAACAGGAGGAAAGAAACCTACAATAAGTTGTTTGAGCATTTGGGTATTTCTATACCTTTGTAGAAACGGAAATCCATGATAATGGACTTTAAAGCAGGAGCTCTTTCAAGTTTGAAGGCAGTATTTCCGGCAGTGGATGTCAATAGTTGTAATTACCATTTTAATCAATGCATTTGGAGGAAAGTGCAGGATATCGGTTTGGTAAGGGAGTACAAGGAGGACGCCAAAGTCAGATTTCATATAAAAATGTGTGCTGCTTTGGCATATATGCCACCTGCACATGTTGATGACGGTTGGCTTTTAATTCAAGAAGGCTACCCTATGAATGATAAGCTTCAAAAGTTCTATAGCTACTTAGTTGATACATGGTTGTTGATATATATATCTATCTATATCTATCTATCTATATCTATATCTATATATATATATATATATATATATATATATATATATAACTGATACACTGTACGTGGTTAAGGATATAAGTTCTCTGTAAAACTAACGCAGTCAACATAAACGGCGTCACTGTACACCTTTCGGATATGACTTTTCTTTAAAACATCTATTACCTGTTTTATTGTGAATTCCACAATTCGAACCTCATGTCCATTTATTATGTGAGGTCGAGCAGCAAGAGCTAGACCGACCATATAGGAGTCAGAATATTCAATGAATCCACATCCTCTTGGGCTGAAAAAAAAAATTGCTTACACACAGGTATATATTTAAAAGAAGACAGTAAAATAAAGAAATAAATAATATAAAATACAGATTTCATGCACGTGTTTCATTTGTGATTATAATTCAAGTACGACTTACATCTATGAATTGTACGGATTTATTGTTTTACTTAACTTTAATTTATTTCTTAAGTTTTTGCGGACTTTTGTCAAGTGGGACTCGACACTTAAATTTTGCTCATTCCAGTCCGGTGTCGGGTCACACTCGACATAATACTTCCATTGATTTCGTCCATTGTCGAGTGTTAGTTGTTTGATTTCTTTGCTACTACACCTAGTGGACAATATTTAAAGAAGAAAATAAAAAGACTTTCACCCGTTATTTAATGGTGTTAATGTAATAGGTTTTGACTCAAATTATACATACCAAACGCCGTAATTTGGCAAATTAATTCAAACCTGTTTAGACAAACGCAAGAAAAATAAAAGGACCGCACAGAGTTTCTTCACATAAGATTAATACTTAGAAAGAAAATGATACGTTCCAATTGAAACAGAAGAAAAGGTAATCTATTCCTGATTTTTAACAAAATTCTGCCTTCTGTAAACTACAATTTTACCTGAAACAAGGAAGCCAACTACACAAGAAACTTATTACAATGAAAATCTTCCACTTTTATTTCCCACGGTATTGCCGGCTAGGCTAAAGGGGAAGGTGATGATGAGAAATGAATGAAATGGTGGAATGAAAAAAATGGGAAGAAACGGGAGAACCCCGAGAAAACCCACACACACGATGTTTGTCCACCACAAAGTTAAACTTGGAGCGAGCTGGGATCGAACCAAGGACCCCATGCACCAGAGATATACCCTGCCCACGCTCTACCACTGAGCCACCGCGGCCCCTCTTATTATAATGAGTTACTATTTCAACCATTTGTGCTCTATCACTGTACTGGAATCACATTTTTATCATTATAGAATAGAAATGAATTACGTAATACTAACCATCTTTAAAAAAACAAATTTATAACTGAAAGCAGCTATTATTAATTTATTTTTATTAATTTTTCGATACTTCTTTTATTTTTTATTAAAATTAGTTTTATTGATATTGCTAACAAAAAGTAAAAGATGGGTTATATTAAATTTATTGAACTATACTTACTGATTTGTTAACACATCTTTTCTGATTTGAACACATGTCACTTTGCCCCAAGTCTCGAAATAACGTCTAAGACATTCTTCCGTAATCTGTGGATCCAAGTTACCAACGAACAGCCTCTTTGACATTACGGTATACGCATAGTTGTCAGCCTAATCATTCAAAATAGAATAAAATAAAATAAAGTATTAGTTCTTAAATTAAATATTCAGAAAAAACTAGTTGTTAACTTATGAAGAGGACATCGTAGTTTATTTATTTTTACATAATAAATTAGTTTTTAAAATAACGGTTCAATGAACAACTTCATTTTTCGACCTCCTGTTCATTATATCACAATTGATTACCAGATAAATTACTTACATGCAATACCCCGAAGGCATTGATCACTTTGTTTCACAATATTCTTTGCAAGTACCAAACACATGTATTTTTCGAAATTTGATGTTATTTAAAAATTGAAAGAAAAAAGTACTGTTGCAACTGTTTTAACATTTCTACGATTTACATTTACTTTATTCTGTTTTAACATTTCTACGATTTACATTTACTTTATTAAGTATGTAAAATTAAAATACCAAACTTAAGATAGCGAAAAATGTTATTGCAAACAAAATATAATTCATTCGTAAACTAGAAATATGACTATAATTTCTCTTCGTATCATGAAATACAATACTAAATGAACTCTTAAGACGGAAACTAGACTAATAGAACAGAGACATTTGTAAGTTTGTGGATTTTGCGTGCAGATATGTTGCGGGGTATGGGGAATACGTTCATTAAAAAGCATGTAAGCGTGTGGTATCAGATGTCATCCCGAAATATGTGGCAGGGGCATGGGAGGGTGGGAATGCCCGCCAGCGCAATTCATCTCTCCAGTTTTAAACTGTTGTAAAATTTTCGAGTGAAAACTTTGTGTTTATGTCAAAATTTGGATAACATATTAGAAATCGTATTTTGGGAAAATCAGTTGCTACGGTGACTCATGTTTTAAATATGACGTCCATAAATCCCAAACTTAAGTATTCTCTATCTCTTTTCTTTATGTCCAAAGTCTTGAAATTGCTACATGTGGGTGAAACTACCCTGAAATAAACGTTGTTGGATAATTCAAGAATTTTCGAATGGTATACACACAGAGTAATCAGTGGCGTATTTACTATTTTGCTTCGGGTGGTTTGCTACCTTTATTCCTGGAAATGTGTAAATTCTGTGAGATATTTGATTTACTTTAAAATAGTAAATAATATTGCGGGGGGCTTAAGTCCAGAAGCCCCCTTAAATACGCCACTGACAGTAATCATAACAATATATGGTAAGAGAAAAATACGTATCTTATGGTGGTTTATTCTAGACATATTTCTTTTATTCTTTTTGGCACATATGCAGATTCTAATTTTGTAGTTCTTGCATAGTATCATCTACCGCTTGTTAATGAGCTACAAATATTTCCCTCGGAGAAAAAGATGTTTTGAGAAAATCTTAAGGGAATTCATATCTTAAAACCTCCGCTACCTTTCGACAAGCAGTCAGGTGCCAATAGTTGACAATTAAGAGGGTTAGCTTTCACCTTGAATTACTAAAGCTCCCCACTGATGAAAGGAGCCGTTATAGCTAAAGGCTTTACCAAACAAATACAGATACGTACAACCATTTCCTGAATTCGTGCACGTGATTTTTCTTATTCACATCTTCCTCCACCACCCCTTCATCAGGGTAGCGTTCTGTCCATTGACCTCCAAGAACAAATCGTGGGAATCCATGCTTCTTTGTCCTCAGACATAAATACAGAACACCTGCCTCGGGAATATGAAAGTTAAGAAAAATAACAAAACGTATTTTGCGTGTTCAAGATACGCAGGTAAATTTATCATTATCGTCATAGGGTAAACATTGCTTCAATGCGGCCAACTTCCAAGATAGACAGGTGGCCAACTTACAGAGTAATAAGCAACCTATGTCTTATGGGAAAATGCAAGTTCAAGACGAACCAGGCCAAGATAAGCAGGTGGCCAAGTTTACAGGTTTTACTGTATATAGTTTAAAAGCTATTTTACTCAGTGTGGTATCATTTGGACATTTACTATGTGAATTACGTCTTAAGTAATTTAATAATTCTGTTTCAACGAACTTACGGCAAATATATAACTAAGTATCTCTCTGTTTTAAGGTTGTAAGTTTAAAATGGAACAAACTTGGAATCTGAGCTAATGAGCTCCTGCTGAGTGCAATTTTTATTACTGATAATATCGAAATATTTGTATATACTTTTATTATTATACGTTTTGTTTTGATATTTCTATATCACAACGATTGATGGCACGTGATGTGATGATTTTGCTGTAGATGTTTTAAGAAAACCAGGCTCAGGAAGGTTGGAGTTTCCATTGAAACTTTCGGCAATTACTAAATAACAGACGTGAACTAGGATTAATCACAACGAACTTTTGTAATTATGTGTCAGTTTAGTTCATTACGTTGTTACTATCAATAAAATATGTTCCTAGTGCTAGACAAATGTCAGACTTAGAGACAGTTAATTACACTTACCGATACAGGTTCTTCACTTTCTAGTTTCTTTGATGCATATACTCGAGGTTCAAATTTTTTCACTTGTACACTTACACCATCAATTACATGGTTGGTGCATTTTGAGGCATCATATGCTAAATATGCATACTTAAAAGTTACAAATCCAAAACCTTTTGATCTATAATAAATATAAAATAAAGAATGTTGATAATATATAATATTTCAAAGCAAGTTTATTTTTTTAAAGTAATACAGAGGTTGTTCAGTCTACATTTGGCCAATTTCGACTTACCTAATAATTTAGAAAAATCCATGGCGCCAGGTCCGTAAGTGCTCGATGTGTTTCCCTTGGTTCCTAACAATAGCCCGACATCGTAATTTCCACTGTAATAGACTTCTCTGAAGAATTGGGAGGGGAATCTTGTCCCATTCCCTTTGCACAGCTTTCCAAAGTCCTTCCACAGTTGTCACACGCGGTTTTCCCAAAGCCCGCTTCAGCAATCCAAATCCACAATAGTCCATAGAACTTGCATCTGGAGAGTTAACAGGTACCTCATTGAAAGATATCACATATACACCACTTACCTGTATACCCTGTAGAATGCGAGGGACGATCGTGAGGTATGTGATGAGGCCTTGTCCATGTGAATGCGCACCAGATTGGCGTCATTTCCGTACATTGTTGGAATATCATGCTCGTAGATCGGCCGCATGATCTGCTCCTGAAAATACTGCGAATTTATTTTGCAGTTCTTCGCCACCCTACGAATCTTTAGTTTACCTCGGTAACAGTAGCCAGTAATGACCATGAACCATTTTGGGAAGGATTCTTTACAGACACGGACCCACCTTCTGAAGTTCTTAGCGCCTTTCTCTTGGTACATGGTGGCTCTCGGTTTGCCGCAGTCTGAAAGGTAAATCCATGCTTCATCGAGCGTTACGACGTACATCCACCTTTGTTTTGCCAGATGCCGTTCGTATAGCTTTCGGGCGTTACACTTTTGTTCCTTTTGGTGGGCATCCGTGAGAAGATGGCCACGAACTTTCATGACTTTTTCCAGCTTGAGTTGATGGTGTAACGTCCGGCTCAAGTCCCCAAAGACACGTCAAGACAATTAGCCATACACCTTTGTGTTGGCGGATTTTCTTGCATTGCCATTTTGCGAAGTTTCCTCTGTATGGTGGAGGTGGCCTTGTAGGCAACTTCGTTGGTGATCCAAATGGTGGAGCTTCGTTGCCCTTGTACTTTTGAATAACATTTTTTATTCCACTTAAACTGATGTTGCAACCATTCTTCTTGCACTGTTTTCTAATGACAGAAACACTAAAATGGACGTCATAAAGAGCCATAACATAGCCTTCCCAAAACTACTTAGTTTGGGCGGCATTTTGGTCACAGAGCGGAAACCCACACACTTGGAAACAAATTTAACACAACATTCACAACAATGGTCCTGTTTTGTGCGTTATTGTCGTCCGCGCGGAAAAACAACTCCATTCCCAGGAAGTCACTGCATAACACTGCAGGACGCCACGAGCCAGGTCGGGTGAGTCCATTCTGCCCGGGAGAGGGAAGGAACGAAATCGGCCAAACGTAGGCTGAACAACCTCTGTATTATAGTATATACAAAATATATAAGTACAAAATTATGAATAAGGCAAACATGGTGAGACGATTTACATGAAAACACACACATGTACAAGCCTTAATAAACGGATATTTCAGAGCTTAAGTTAGATGCTGTAACTTTACGAAAGTTTGTTTTGAGGATTTTTAAATTACTATAGTTCACTAACTATGTACCAATGCAGTCTAAGTGTGAAAATACGAAATCATATCCAAAAATCAACTCGTACAGAAATCAGCGATGGATAATCTTTGCGCAAGGAGACTTCCCACATAGTGGCAAATTTCTCTGAGAACTTCTTCAGAAATAACATTAAAAACAAAAAATAATGAAGAACATGAAATTCAACATTAGAATATGTAACATCTTTAAGGGTATGTCCTGGCTAAATTGTCTTCTCGTACCCGAGAACGGTTCACTAGCTCAATTAAATGGCTTTCTTGTATTAAAATATGGTAGGTTCATCAAAATGATTCGCCTCGCCACCATCATCCTATTCCGAAGCACATTCGATTTAAAAAAAAAAAAAAGTAGATGTTCATAAAAGAAGAAAAAAAAATATATTGCCCAAAAAATTTTCTCAAAGTTGACCCAAAATGGAGTTTCCGCGAAATCAAGAATACGAAGGTTACTTGAAGTCTTGGAATGACGTACAAAATATTGATTCACCTCTTCAAAATTGTTTATTTTTCAACATAAGTCTCCTTTACGAACTATGCATGCTTATATACAGATGGTGATCAGAAAAATGGAAACACCTGAACGAAATTACAACTTACCAGATTAATATGGTGTCGGGCGACCTTTCGCCTTCAGAACAGCCTTGATGCGACGTGGGATGGAGGCATGGAGGTCGTGAATGGTAGCAAGTGGAATTTTACACCATTCCTCGTGCAGGGCATCGGCCAGTTCTGTGAGAGAGGATGGAGGTGGAAATCGTCGCCGGAGTCGTGTTTCCAAGACGGATCACAGATGTTCAATGATGTTGAGATCTGGGGATTGGGCGGGCCAGGGGAGGTGTTGAACTTCATCCCGATGTTCCTCAAACCACGCTGCAACAACGCCAGCTGTGTGAATGGGTGCATTATCATCCTGGAAGATGGCGTCATTGTCCGGGAACAACATCCGGACCATAGGATGCAAGTGGTCTCGTAAAATTGCGACATAATCGTTGGCAGTGATTCGTCCGCTAAGTGTGACCACAGGACCCAATGAAAACCATGATATGGCGGCCCACAGCATCACCGAGCCGCCGCCATGTTTCACAGTTGGGCGGAGACACTGCAGGTCATAAGCTTCTTTGGGCGTTCTCCACACATAAACACGGCCCGTGGTTGGGAATAGGGTGAAGGATGACTCATCCGACCATATCACACGTTTCCAGTCCTCAACGGTCCAAGTTGCATGGTCACGGCACCATTTGTGGCGTGCGAAAGCGTTATGGTCCCTGATGAGCGGTTTGGCCCGTGCAACACGACCCCGTAAGTTCATGTCATGTAATTCGCGGCGGACCGTGATTGTCGAAACAGGGTGGGGGAGGTGCTGATTGAGTTCCTCCGTCACTTGCTCCGCAGTGGCACGACGGTTCTGCGTGACAATGCGCTTTAATACCCGGCGTGATCTGTCACTCATGATTTTCTTCCGCCCACTGTTCCGCTTCCCCGATGTGGTTTTCCCATGTGTTGTGTAGGCCGTCATCATCTTCGACACTGTCCCACGCGACACACCTAACACAGTAGCCACTGCCGTCACACTCACTCCACACAACCGCGCACCAACAATTTGCCCTCTTTGAAACTCTGAGAGGTCTCCCATTTTACACTACCTCCGTCTGCTGCAGCCACTGGACACTGCTGTTCCACTGCGTCTGACGTAGTATGGAGACCGACCTAACACCACCACCACCAGCGGTCCGGCGCTGCGAGCGCCACGACACCACTGCCAACCCATACATCTGACGTGTTGCCAACTACAGGTGTTTCCATTTTTCTGTTCACCATCTGTACTTAGTAATTTTTGATCAAATACAATACGTAGAAATATTATTTATATGAATGGTACGTATTAAACAAAATATTTTCACAGACAAACATTTAAACAAAATGTATTAGGTATGAGTTCCATTCAGGACAGATCGAGATATAGTATTAAATAATATATTAAACTAACTAACTACTAACTTTATAGCCTATGGAATTCGGAGGTTCAATGCTGCGTTTACAGAAATTCTCCATTGACTTCTGTCCTTAGCTAACCGAATCCAGTTTCTACTTTGTATTCCTATTTCTTGGACATCCATCTTAATATTGTCCTTCTCCATCTGCTCCTAGGTCTTCCTAATGATCATTTAATATTATTTGTTGCTAATAGCAATGATATAGGTTTCTCTCAAAGTCAATTAATATCTCTTATGAACTGCTGTTAAATCAGTGATAGAACAACTACCATAATAGGTTTAACCCTTAGTTCTCTCACTTAACCTTACCGGAAACTGCTTATGATATCTTCTTCGACTTTTAGATACCTTAATGCGGATTAATTTAGTTCGTATGACCTACGTTTTTCCACGCTGTTCTCTGAAGATATATTTTTCCAGTTAAGTAAAATATCCTCCAACTTCTTTACAAATCAACTGGATAATACGTGAACCACTGGAAAACAAATTACGAGCTTACTGAGTTCCCAGTTCTGTTATCGTCTGACACTGAGGGGTATTAGATGTATATTTTAGGCTGTTTGCTTGGTGTTTCTGATATTCACATTTCCCAAGTCCATGATCAAAAGTTATTGATCTCTATCCATGAAGTTTCTATTTCTTAAGTAACAGTCTATAGGAGAATTCAAAAGGCAGTTAGTATGAGTAAATACGTGTTGGCAATGAATGCTCGTGTGTTTCGTCTTATAGTGTCGCCTAAGATAATAGACTATACTTTGATTGAATGTTCAACATATGAAGGCGTGTATGTATTGTACACAATTGGGCTACCCCCCTCCTTCCTTCCTTATATGTTTGTATTCAGTATAAACCCAAACAATACGGCTGCGTTCGCTTACATTGAGCCACCATCAATGGAGCGCGGCATACAAAATCAAATGAGCGCATTATACTGGTAGCCAATAAGCAATAACTTCAACTCCTTCTACCCCAGTAGCGTCGTAACGAGAATACTCGGTTGTGCTATGGTACCAACGTTGTTTACAGTATAGGCCTAGATTTCCCTAAAATTTCTCTCTCGCGTACAGTCTCTTTTTTCTGCATACCAAACTTCATTTTTTCTAAAAATATGCCTTCGGTGGAAATTTGCCGCTATGGGCCCAAGACTTTGCTCAAATACAGGCCAAAACATATGGTTTTTTACCAAATAATTTCACTTTTCATGAGTTTAAAAACTATGCATTTATTTTATACTACATGCATTTATTTACTACATGCATTTATTTTTTCAAAATTTGCAACTTATATATTGGCCGGCTGCACCGTCGTTGAAGTATCTAAGAAGTCTAACTTGTAGCACTGTGCTTTTTACGTTACAACTCAAATATAGGCACAAATCATTTACGAATTCACCAAACTGAGAACTGATAAATTTACTTGTGGAGATTTTAGGTGGCTTCGTGTATTCTATGATCCAGATGTTTCAGGCTAATGATGGAAATTTTCCAAAATAATAATACATTCGAACAATTTATAATGATGGAGCTCTTGAAGTATGGTTTCATGAGCACTGGTACGAACTACACCCCTCCTGACTCATCCAATCCACAGGCCTCAACGTTTTGAATATCTGTGGTCAATTCTGGAGCTTAGAATCCGAAGCAGATATTTTCCTCCATCCTAGTCGATGAAAGTGAGTACTGTACTGCGTAAGAAATTGTATATTTCGCTGGAAACCACTCATGACTTTATCCCTTCATTGTGCGACGAATCAGAATTGTCCTGCACGCTCACTAATAACTGCTGCATCAATTATTTGGTGTTCCACGTAAAGTAATGAATGGATTATATTTGTAATCTCTCTTCCTCAATGAAGACTGAGACTGTCTTCCTCAATGAAGTATTGAAGAATGGTGTATTGTACGCAGGGAAGTGTAGTACAGATTCGAAAGTGCAATAGGACAGAGTTGGTGGTGTAGAATGGGAGAACATCTCTACGATTTTCAAAGAGAGAAAATACTAGGTGCGCAATTAATGGAGCAAGTTTATCCAAGAGTGTCACTGTGTTATGCACTGAGAGCAACAGTATCTGAGGCAATACCGTACAGAACTTGAAAAATAGTAAAGGAGACCAAGCTTGGGTAAGAGAGGTAAACGATTATATTTAACTCCAACTGTTGCACGTGTTATGTTTACCCTATAGGATGGTAATCCAAGTACAGCAAACATTACATTAGATAGTCATTGATCGAATATTTCGCCCGAGCGTTAACGGTGAAATAAGTTATCACAAAAGTAATAGCTTCTTTCACTGCTAACCACACATAGTCAAAAATACAAACAACCACCTTAAACTTATGAATAGAATAAAACTTCAGCATCATTTGAACTGGAAAAGAACATAAAATAATGAAAATTCGTTATTATCAATATATTACACCATGCACACCAAAATGAAGAACATGAGGTGACAATGTACGGGTCAGAATAACGCCAATGATACGCATAAATTGGAGATTATATTTGATACTAAGTACGATACTTACATCTCCTTAAATGACATGGGCAAATTATAACAATAGAAAATGTGGATGTCTTCTGATTACAAAAATATAAAATAGATATGCAAAATTTTACGCAGTGAGTGTGAAATGCTTCTTCTTGTAGAATGTGTTGGCGCCGAATGCTAGCTACGTCACACAGCTTCCTCTTTGTCCCCACTGCTTACGTGAGTCCCACCTACCAAAGTGACGTAAGCACAGGTAGGATTGTGATTGGTTGCTGTCGATGGCCAAGGCCGTCAGCTGCTTCGTCTGCCTCGTTGCTGATATATTCGTTGCGAGAACGTACAACGGTTAGTTACACTATTTGTTTCAAGATGGCAGCCTTTTAAAATAAAGGGATTAAATTGTTTGAGCTAGACACATTAAAAATAATGCACAAATAAGTTTATTACACACGAAAAGTATAGCTAATGCAGAACAAGTGTTTTTAAAACCACAATCGATTATATTTGCGTAACTTAAACAACTCCATTAAAGTAGTCATTTCCAATCCTGTGATCACCGCCACTAATACGGTATCACGAAATAGATAGTACCAAGAATATAAAACATATACCCCCATGAGCTGTCTTTCTCCTTCTTTCTACTAATAAGCAGGTTCATGTACGGCAGACGCTCTGACCGGACTCCCTTCTTCTGATCGTTGAATATGGTGGCAGTTCTGTGCTGGCATGGGCCGCAATTTTATTGTATTCTGTTGGTCCTATTATTATTGCCAAAGGAAAAATTACTGCCAGGACCATGTGACCATGATCTAAAGATGATACAACGTGAATATATATGGCAGTAGACACTGTACTGACTACACCATTTCAGCTTTCGTGTATATACATATATATATATATGTATATACACGAAAGCTGAAATGGTGTAGTCAGTACAGTGTCTACTGCCAACTGGATGACTCGAGTTCGAACCTCAATGGGGGCGGGATTTATTTCCTCATTATAACCTCATGTAGATGGGACTTAGGGTTTATCATGACAAATAGCAAGGAATAAGAATCAAAAATAACAGTCGCCAAACGAACTTTTTTTTTTCTTTTTTAGTGAAGCGGGCGGGCGTATGCGGCATTATATTATTGTTTAAAAACCGCTTGAAAGTATATTTCACTCGTGTGAACACCTAAAATACCAAAATTCTGAGAAACATAACATGAACACGTACCCCATTTTTAGGAGGGAACAAAATAATAATTATAATAATTGTGACTTTGAGTTTATAAATTCAAACTATCATCATACAAAAATATTACCAACTTTTGAGATGATCAAGCAACAATTAAAATATAGACCACTTGGAATGTACTAATTTATGACTAAAAATATACACAAAATTGTTAAACCTTCCTACCAAAACTATTACCCTTACAACAAAATCCCTTATTACGGAGATAAAATTCTCTATTTTCAGTAAAGTATTATTCATATCATACTTATGCTCTGATTTTTTCGAAATGAAAGGCTGCTTTTTATTTAGAGGATTAGAACTAAAGGTATTTCTGAAAATTTTGTGCTTACCTTTTGCTATAATAATCTCTCACAATAAAACAATCGATAACCTCACCCCACTGTCTGAAGTATTCAGTAAGGCTTTCTTCATCTGTCAAATGGGACAAACCACCAACAAACAACTTTCGCAGGCACGCATCTTTATATCTATCCCTACGCTGAAAATTAAACAAATAAAAACATAATTATTTTTGTATGCATTACATTTATAGTAGTGTTCACTATATTGAAATTATAACTACACAATATTGAGGATTTCAGTTGGAAAAAGGTATAGTGAACGTCTTTATAGACTTACAGGTACAACTATTAAAATACAGAGTGGACTATTTATCTTTTAAAGCTCTTGTTACTTCTAACAGGTTGTCTACTTCGAGGAAACAAAATTCCCTGACTTTTCCAGATTTTCCAGACCAAGAAAAGTTTCCAGACTATATTTTAGTGACATTAAATAAAGTTGTACTGGCCTTTCATTACCTATGCCTACAAATTTGTTCGCAAAACTAATTTAAATTTCATAGATGTTTAAAATGCAACTATGGTTGAAGATATATGACGATCACTTAACAAAAAACACCACTTCAAATTCGATATATTTTTGACGGCCTTCCATCTCCTCATACACCTAGTCATTCCTATCCTATCCACCCATTGTTTTAATACAGTATTATATTTTTCTAATATACCAAAATATAAAACAATACATACGAGTACGTGAAAAACATAAATATTATTATCCCTTATTACATATCACATGTAAAAGAAGTATTTTAGTAAGGTATAAAAATATTTACAAACAAGTAATTACAGTAAGATTAGAAACTGTTGATTCATTCCACTTAAAATCTGCTCGCTTAAAATGTCTTCTTCAAATCCTTCGTTTGCTTATCAATATCTTTCATTTCTTTTGCTGATTTCTCAAGCATTTTTTTATTTCTTTCTCTTCATCTGTTCCAGCGCTGCAGCAGATTTTTCTTTCCTTCTTTCTTTCAAACGGCTATTCTCACCTTCAGTTGTTACGTTTTTCCTCTGGAGAGAGTCTTTCAGTTGGCATAAATTAGTTGTTTCGAGATAAATACCTCTGTAGGATAAGAGCATCATGTACTAGTCTCTGTGAAACTAGAGGCTGTTCGTGTAAATTGTCCACAAGGTACTCCTTATTCAAAGAGGAACTAGAATCTTCTTAAAAAACAATGAGAAGTTGTTGATGTTAGTATCACCAAAGACAGACAATCATACCTGATCCAAATGATCATTAGTTATGTCAAAATTACTCAATCTTGTCGTAACTAATTCTTGGATACATATGCCATTGTCATATTGCTTTACCTCATCAGATGTAAGATCAGACAAATGATGTTTTTCCACAAGTACTACCAACAATGTTTACTTGTTCACATCCAAGTTTCTTGCCTAGAACTAAGTGTGAAGAAGGTCATGCTGCACCATAGGTGATTTGAACTTCAACAGTGACTTACACGACATATTCTTCCAGACATGTCACCGTAAGACGTAAAACTCAAAGATTTCATTTCACTTTTCTTCCAGACATGTCATAATATGTAAACTGTTTTTAGGGTGCCAGTGGGGCAATTATGGCAGGTAAACGTAAACCTTAGCTTTAACTGCTTATATCAAAAAATACTATCTTTTTTGTTTCAATTTTGATAAATATAATAATTCTATGTTAATTCTATATTATTTGCAAGAATTAAGAAGAAAAATCTCACATCCCCAACATGGATATTATGATAAAAAGGCCTTGTGTCCATCTTAAGAAAATAAAGAACAAATGATGTAATGTTATTTATGATTTCAGTTGGAGTAGTAGTCTGAAGAAGGAAGTGATATACTTCCGAAACTGTAACATTTCTAGTTAATTTATAATAAAGATTATAGACAGCCTTGTAAGAAAGTTGTAATTAGTTTGTGTCTCACATCCCCGTATGAGAATTCTGAGTTTTGTTTTTAAACTTTCAATTGTTAGAATTGCCTCAACCATGGGGGAATTATGGCACAGCTTCCTAGGTTCTAGTGATTTACAATCCACTGACTTTTGAGCAACCACGTTACAGGCCAGTTTTTGCCTTTTGAAATGGTGTTTCTAAAAGTTTTCTACCTCTATTTATAAGGAAGTTAGGAATAAAAACGTCAGACAGTACAAAAGACTATCATATAACACTTACTTCTTAATACACTCAGATATACCACACACATAACAATGTTAAATACCTGTTCATCTCTTTCCTCTTCCTCGTTACTTTCATCTCCCACGAAATTTTCCCTCCATATTTGTATGTCACAGCCATCAACTACATGAGGACTTGCTACAAGAGCTGCATCTACCATATACGCTCGAGTATATACTACAACACCAACATTTCGAGATCTGAAAAAGTAAAAAGTCACATTAAGTTGTATTTTTTTTTTTTTTTTTTTTTTTTTTTTAACTTAAACTTTATGGTAACTGTTCGTTGGTACTCGTATTAATATTAGTGATTCAAAGGTGCTCCTTATTAAATGTCTGGTTAATGCTGACTAATTTGAAAAGACAGTAAAAACCATGCTGACATAGTAGTAGAAACACTATGCAACAAAAGCTTGAATTTATGCTTTCTTTGCTTCTATTATTAATTATTTCTCAGAAGACTTAAAAAGAGAGTGGTAGAAGGAGACATACCAATGGGTCATTTCACGTGAAATCAGCAAATAAATGGAAGCTTGACCATTTCAGATCATGACAAAAACATCTCAAATGTACTCCACAGTAAGGGAAGTTGAAATTCCGAATGAAAATGTCATTCACATAAGTTCTCCTTTCTCCATAATCAAATGAAGGTCAGGTCAAGGGCATGAAATGTTGAACACAAACATCAACTTTCTTTTCTTCTTCTTGAGTGAACTAAAGGACATACGGAAGTAGTTGAGATTCATTAGAAAGCTGAAAGATTCTTTTTACATGTAGAAGACAGTAGTTTTTGAAAAACGTATTGAGCCATGTGTTCACGGTACACGGAAAATGAGTAAAAATGGCCATTGACAATTTTGCAGAAAATTTGGGGACATGTGATTGAAGGTGCTAGTGCGATTTTTGGCATCGTGAAAAATTTCCTCGTGATGACTGACTGTGGCAAAATTCAGGATGATATCATAACACAAACATAGGTTTTTGAAGTGCGGAAAATGGAACTTGGCCAAAATTAGTAATGTTGGCACCCTGTAATTGGATTCTATGAGAGGCAGTATAAAGTTACAAACACTTTCGTGCTATACCTCAATATCGTACCAACAACCATTGTAATGTGTTTAGATAAATCCTTAATATAGGTAGGTTTGAAAGAAAGAAAGAAAAAAAGTGGATGTTGGCGCAACAGCACAATATACAGATTGGTACTTAATGATACAAATGTACACCATATACAGTATGCATTTTATATTTGTCTCGTGCGTATATCTGATCAGATTAAGGCAATTGGTAATAATCGGATGTAATAGTGCAAACTCCTTTATCATTAAGCAGTTATCACCTACAGTTTCACGCAATTTGAAAACCAGCAAAAGGCATTATTGTCCGATGTCTTGCCAGAAAATGGAAAAATTCTTGACCTTAATATAGTGTCTGCAATTCAGGCATTTTATGAGGAGAATGATGATAACCGTATTACCCAGGGAAAATAACATTGTGACAGAGTGCATGGAGATATTGGAAAGCAGTTGAATTCGTGGATCTATTGAAAATTCGACTGAGAACCATCTTGATCAAAGTGATACTGTCACATACCAAAATATTTATGGCACTGTACCTACTGAAACACCCTACCTATTACACGAAATCAAACGCAGGAACTATTCTAACCATTTTGATGTTCGATGCACACACAATAAATCTTCACTAAACGCATATTAAGTTTTGCAGCGACATTACTTTGTTCTTTGCATAACAGTGTAATAATTCCTTGTTAGCATAGGAGAGCTAGATGATACGTAGACTAAGAACTTAATATGGGACCGGAAGCATATGCACTCAAACACGCGACCGACTTTCTTTATTACGCAACAGTTCTAAGTATTCCCTTTCCTCTGTACACATGGCAGAGAAAAATATCAGAACTATTTTCAACAAACCCCACCATTCTTCTTCTTCTTCTTCTTCTACTACTACTACTACTACTACTACTACTACTACTACTACTACTACTACTACTACTACTACTACTACTTATTATTATTATTATTATTATTATTATTATTATTATTATTATTATTATTATTATTATTATTATTATTATTATTATTATTCATTCTGCCTGTCGGTAGGTCCTCAGACAATTAGAGTTCTTTCCTCTTACGGTCGGGTCTGGAAATGTTTCTTCATGTTTCTCGATCTTTAGCATTTCCTTTTAACTTTCAATATTTTCATCAATTTTCAGATAAACGATCATTGCGTTCCTCTTTCTGCTCCTCGCTTTACTTTTTATCTTTCCGCTATAACGTGATAAAAAAGACAATTTCTTTGAAAGGTGTGTTCAATGTAATTGCCCTTCCTAGAAGGATGCTGGTTAAAAGCGTTCTCTTTTCCCCTTAACCACTTTAAACATCTTCGTTTGTCACTCTCTTTATCTTCCTTCAACGTTTTCGAAGATATCTAAATATTTTTTTTTTCTATCTTCCATAATATTTAGGTCAAATGGCGAGCTTGCTTGGTGGGAGCAATCTTTTCTTGTTGAACGCCTGTTCGGCTACGGTAATTCTTGATCTGATCTCTTTAGTACAGTAAGTGTCTCTCGTCAAATCTTTCCAGATATTTGAAATGATCGACCTATTTAAGTTCTCTTTGTTCTACTCTGATTCGTAAGGGCGTGTTTTCACGTAATATTCTCATTACTTTCGACTTTTCGATGTTCATTTCCATTCTTTAATGTTTCCTAGTGTCAATTATTCTGTCTATTATTGTCCTGCAATGGACGACCACAAAGTGCAACTTCCTGTGCCATGAGTATTGATGTGGTTGCGAAGGAGACAGTTAGTCCTGCACGATCAACACGGAAGGTTGCACAAGAGGCCGGCGTGAGAAATGTGTCTATGTTCATATAAGATACATTTGGTACAAGAGTTACATGGGGATGGCACAGACAGAACAGAATTCTGTGAATGGCTCAGCAGACGAATGCAGCATCCTAATTTAAAGGCTGACGTTCTATTCAGCGAGAGGCTATTTTCTATCTTAACAGTACAGTCAACAAACACAACGCTGTATATTGGTCTATTGGTAAGTGCCACATTGTTGTGGAAGCGCACCATCAAACTGACCCTTGAATGAGTGTATGGTGTGGGATACATGGCAATGTTTAATTAGATCTCGTTTCCCTACCTGATAGCTTAACATCAGATCAATATCTACCTGGAGACCAGACTGCAGCTGTATCTGGATGGCATGTCGCTTGGCATCGAAGCATTTATTTTATTTCTAGCACGATGGAGCACAGTAACATTACGGCTGTACAGTACAACAGTACGAAGTGCTCCCTAGGCAATGGATTGATAGCAAGGTACATGTGGAATGACTATCCAGGTCACCTGACTAATGCTATTAAGACTTTTACTTGTGGGGGATATATAGTCACCTGTGTATCGAACCGTGGATCACCAGAAGCAGAATATCAGGAATGTGTGTGTGTAGAAATAGCACCTGAAGCACTACGACGTGTGTGGTAGTGTACGACATCGTATTCACATATGTTGCCACCAGGTGGGAAACCAATTTGAACATTTGTTCCAATAGTGCTCAGGACTGTTGTGTCTGGAAGCGTATATCGTGTGTGCATAAGGTACATGAATTTATTCTCAGTAATATGTACAGTCTATCCAGTAAACTTTGTAAGCAACAGTATCAGTTGCAGTTTAACTACATTATGTATTTCGCATCTTAAACGATTTTCACAACCAACTTCCAACTTGTTACGAATTTCATCCCCCTCCTGCGACCGTTTCTGCATCCCACGATGCTAATGATTGCAACCGAAATTTGTAGTATTCTTGTTTCTTCCCTACGGCATAATTTTTGTTTCCTTTCCGTTCAATGATTGTGTGAACTAATTTCTATTGTAACATTATGACTGACACTGCTGCTTTTCCAATTACCAATGTAGAACCAAAACTGCTGGTCCGATTTGAAAATTTCCAACTCTCTATATTGAAAACCTGTAAGTTCCACAGACTTGGGTCTCTCTTGGTTTTTTCGTATCTGCACTCAAAACAAAGTTGGCTTATAACAAAGTACTTTAGTGACGCCTTGTGTGTGTGTATATATATATATATATATATATATATATATATATATATATCTCAGGGTGTCTACTGAGTTTCATTTTCAAAATTCCAATATATTCTGTATAACTATCAGCAAAATTCCAGTACCTAATACAATGATTTTTTAAAGTTCTTTAGAAATAATCACACTCTTGATGATTTTAGGTTTGTAATTGTTTTACCATCAAAAGAATATTTTAATAAATTTAGTTAGCCTTGATTTTTTAAAAATATAAGTGATTTTTTAACATTTTTAAAGGGCCTTCCAACTCTCCTCACAGCCCTCCACTCCACAAATTGCTTTAAATGTCTAATTACAAAGTATCACATAACACACACTGTGTAAGTAAATAGTTCTTCAGTAGATTCTGTACCAGGCTTATTCTACCAAGTAAAGAAAGTAAAAACTTGTTCTAAATAATAAGTCATAAGACAGATACATACATATTTGTGAATTTTAATTATTAATTCACAATGATTATATCTTACACTCAAAAGGTACACGCATTTAAGACAGTATCTTTTTTTTAAACTTGTCACCCCCTTTTCCAGTTCTTCTGTTTCTTCCTTAGCACTCTGCATAATGCGTTTCTTCAATTCTAATTGTTTTATTTCTTTTGCTGCTAACTTTCTTTTGGCTGCATTATCTACCCTCCTTTTATATTTTTCTAAAGCTTCATTTCTTAATGTTGATGAATTTTTGGACTCATGAATCTTCTTCTTCAAAACAGTAATAGCTAATACCGCACCAGCTGCAGATACTCCATAATACATCACAAGCTGTGCAATCAAGCTATTTTCATGAAGATTCTCTACTATGCATTCTTTATTTATGGGAAAACCTCTTTCAATAGCAGCGGTGCCGGGAAACAAAACCAGCACTTTTTGTGTGAAGTGGATCAGTTCTTTGGAAACATTGTGTTGAAAATTGGCAGTGCTTAGAAAATGGTCCAATCAATCAGTTTTGGGATGAAAGTTGTTTACTTTTTCCTAAGATGAGAAATCTAAGCAGTCTAGTTTTGCAGTATCAGCTTCCATACTCGATAATTGATTTCTCTCAACAATAACTTCTAATGCAGCTGTTACCCTGTAGGTCTTAATAGACGAATTGGTCATAATTCTAGGATTAAAGCAGCTGACACTTCTAACAAACTTGAAAGCAAGGGGCTTTTGACAAAATACTTATGCATATATCATTAAGGAATTCTATGGTCTCCATAGAACTGAAGAACTTTCCCATTTTTTATTGCCTTACCTTTTAAAGCTGTTGGGGCTGCAAATCCAATGTCAACAACACGGAAGGTCTTCAGGTTTGCTGTCTTCTTCAAATCAACTGAGAGAATTTTCTTACTAGTATTTGCCGACTTCAAAACCTGACTCTTTATAATTTTTCCCAACGGGTGTAGAAGCACAGTACTCAGATCAGTGAACATAAAAGGTAAAGAGGACCATTACTTTGATATTTGGAGAGACACTGTTCTAGTTCAAGAGAAAGAGAATCGCACGAATGCTAACTGGGAGCAGGTCATTTCTTGCAAAACGTTTTATAATTACAAAGCATCAACCTAGTTCTTAACATGTGGCAGCATTTCCACAGCTCTTTCAATAACTTTTGAGTTTGCGACTCATCTGATAGGGCAAAACTTCAGAGGAAAGATATGTGATCCTGTTGTGCGTTTCTAATCTGCGAGTCTACTTGGGTAGTTCTTGAAGTAATACAGACAGCGCAAAAGTCTGTGAATATTCCATTCGGAATTGTGCACCGTTTTATATGCACCATGAAGCACGTACCAAAGTCCAACAGCTTCGGATATGAAGGTGAATCATCCAAGTACTTCTTTAGGTCGTTTGAAAACTTTAGGTTTACATTCGGCCCGTCCATTGATACTTGCATCTTTTTCGCATCCAAGCCAGTGTCTCTTAAGTTTTGCAAAATGTCATCAGAAGATCCTCAGCAGTAACATGACCTAACAATACGGACGTAAGATATCTCGTTTGAAGTAAATTTCCGTCCCAAAATCTAATAACTATATCCATTTGACCCATCTGAGCGCCAGAATTTAAACTTTTATCAAAAGAAATACAGAAGAAAAGCCACTCTTTAACCACGTTTGTCAAAGTACGGACCCAGTCATGGGCCCCGAAAGGGACGGCAGGGTGGGACCCAATCCCCTCCCCCCGGCTCACGAAAATGTATTACATTTCTTAAAATTTTCTTCATACAAATAAAAAATACCAAACGTAATATAGCAACCAGGGATTTGAGCCCCCCCTCTAGAAAATTTTCTTCCGGCGTCCATGAATCCAGTCCATATGTAACTAGGTATCCAAGTTTATCCTTGTGCATCTTGAACTTCTTCGCAATTTCGCTGTCGGGAACCATCACTTTAAAAAGATCACTACAAATGCCAGCACTTCTAATAAACGAATGGTCATAACTTAATTAATAGCTTACAATATTTCTGAAGTAATAGCTTCATCCTCGATGATAAAATTGTTAAGAGTACTTCTAGGCATAACACAAGTATTGGATGTCCTGTTATCAATAACACAAGTATGTTCGTTATTAACAATTGAAGTTTGCACTTCAAAAAGTCAGCTTTCACTGAACCAGAGTTTGTAGTTGATGGAGCAGCATTCACAGGAACAGAGTCTGTATTGCTTCCTTGACAGGTACCATGTGAAACAGGTTTTTGCTCGAACTTGAAGAACTTACTCTTTCAATATGAGTTTTACTTTTGGCATGAGATCGAATTGAAGACACTCCCATGTTGCTAACATCAAAACTGGTTATACACAAAGAGCAATACTCTTTATACTTATCATTTTCCAACCCTTGAAGCTAATTCTAATCTGAATTTATTGTTTTGTCTAACCATTCATCTTCGAAAGAAGTCTTTTCTCTATTTTACTCACTGTCTCTGAGAAGATAAGTGCAACACTAATGTAAGTAAGGAAATAAATAACAATGGATACAGTATATTATATATAAAATATACTCAGGGCTACAAACTAGCTGTAGGGTAAAATTTACTGACAAAAATGTTAAAATACTGACTAAATACCTGACATTACTGACATCAATCCTTATTTAAAATATGTAGTAGGCTCGGATATAATATAAAGACTATAATAAAAAATCAAATAATTAACTGATTTTAAAATTGGCCACCTTCTCTCCATTAAGCAGCTACGAAAATTGAAATTCGATCCTTAAATGACAAAGGAACGCGATAAATAGGTAATGCTGTGCTATCACCGAAGCCCAGAGAAAGTAATGGATACTCACTCCAATTCCCTTGCTTCCTTTTTAATGTACAATATAAAAACAAAGAAGTACGTACACAAAAATGTGTACTGCATTGTGTACGACCAAAAAAAAAAAAAAAAAAAAAAACCTAACAACACTTCGTAGACTTAAAAAATTATTTCTTCAAAAATCAATAATTAATGCGGCCAGCAAATAAATAAATAACATAAAATAAAATAAAAAAATAAATTACATTAAAAAAGAATAGTGCTGTTAGTTTCCCATCATTAGGTATACTTTTACCGACTTTACTGACTAGTTTACAGCTCCCCGTATACTGTACTTGAAGTATTGGATATAATATAATGCCCATTGTTATTATACGTGAGGTACTAAAAAGAAAAAAAGAACGGAAGCTGAACACAGTATTGGTAGAGACGTGGGAGTTAGTGACTATCTACAACCACAAGAGAGATGATGTCACGTTTTAACGTCAGATCGTTGAGTAAAATCACAATTTATTATTTCAGTACCGTACTGTACTGTATTGCATACGTATTGTTGTTCTATAAAATCACTTTTTCATCACCTGAAACTTAATTTCACTACTTTCATGATCCTTTGACTGACAACCCCAAGTCATGATTTTCGTGGCCTGTAGACACCCTGCTCGGAGACCAGATACAGTGAGCCAAGAGCATTATTTGTATTATCTAAATGTATTATTAAGTTATATTATAACTTGTTTAAATAATTGTATATTATTCTATTCTAGTTATAATGCAAGATTGTTATCACTCTGCAAAAATACAGGGTAGACCATAAAGAATGATAATATTTGTATGTTTCATAATTTTTCCAGTAGTGGATCAAAAGTCCAGTATATTTCAAGTATTTTCAGTATCAAAATTAAATTCCAGTATAATTTCAGTATTTCCAGTATCAGTAGACTCCCTGTATATATATATATATATATATATATATATATATATATATATATATATATATATATATATATATATATATATATGATATAAAATTAAAAACCCTTAAGAACTAAAAAATAAATAAAGTACCTTAGAGAATTCGACGAATCCAATATTACACTGTCTTCTACATCACCCCATTTAGAAAAATAATTTGAAATTGTTTCCTCCGAAATTCGTTTGTCTATATTTCCTATAAACAATTTCCTCAAGTGCTCAGGCTCTTTCTTCTCATCATCCTGTAAACAAAATGGTAAAGTTTTAGGAAGAAAAAACCATCAATGTAAAGTAAAATATCAAAATTTCATTTTGAAACATTGTATATATATTACCATTATAATAAAAATAACATGACCATACAACAGTAACGATTGAAATGAAAATTGTTTGCTGTGATGAATCACCCAGTAATTCCCAGAGAAAAAGAAAAAAATATCTTGTATCTAGGCACACATTAAGATATCTACGAGGAAACTAAAACTTATATTGCGATATGAAGAACCCTTTTGGATTAGTTGCATCGGAGTAAAAGAAAAAAAATTTAGTTACAAAGAACAAAATATATTTTAAATCCAGAAAAGTTATCCGTTGCTCTAAAGTTGTCTCGTTCTAAACGGGAATCAACACGTGCAATTGTGTTTAACTAAGCTTTCGAACGGAGAGGAAACAGCTGCAAAAATATGACCTTTAAAAGTACGTGGGTAGATTGTTTGTTTGTATATTTGTTGAAATTTAGCGTTTCTTTTCAGCATTGAAGCTATCTGAGACATGGAAATACAGTTTGACGTGGAATCCGATCCACAGTAATGCGTTGAAATACTTTCATGCTCTCCCATTGGAAATTGGAAACTAAATGTAAAACCAGGCGCACGTATTACCCACCAGATCAGCACGGAGGGTAGATGATTTCTAAACGAGACAGTAGATAAACACAAGAAATTTGACGAATATATCGATCCTTAAACGAATTTCGACAAACCTTTAAATAATAAGTGGATAAAGAATATAATTATTATTGCATATTTCTTCTGAACCGTTGTATACAAAACCACGAAAATAGGTTAGCGAGTGTTTTTATTTTTTAAATACACATAATGAATTCATTAATTTACTCGAACGCTACAAATTTACTCCTTCAAGGTGAAGAAGGAATTCAATATGACACGCAGGATGAGAAAATATTTCCTTATTGGAAACTGAGAAATTAAATCCGACACATAGGAATTCAAAATGAAAAAATCCTTTTGCATTCATTTACAGGAATAAGTAGAGAACAAATATATGGCAGACGCAAGACGATATTTTTTTCTTTTATGTTGCAAATAGAGACGCACATTTTATACATGAAGCATATTTGATAACAGAATACATATATCACATCCAGTTGCACGAATTTAAGATATTCAACCCCGAAGAGGTAACACACGAATTCAGTTTGGGGGACGTACGGAGAGGGTGAAGTTAAATATCACGACACGACATTTTATATACGTTGGTTATAAAATAAAATACTAAAAACATAGTACAGACATGTTTACATTTACAATAATAATGCAAACGTTTGATATAATGTTCTGCGTTGTCACACTTTTTCCTAAGTCCCTGGTAGGATTCATATATTGCTGGAGAATTCATTTCTGTTGATCTCGGAGAAGACCTCCCCCCCCCCCCCCCACCTACGAAGCGTAGCAGGACGGAATAAATTGCTTGGGTTCATATTCGATGAGTACGGTGTATGTTCAAAATCCCTTCAATGCCACTTAGGCAACAACTGGATCATTGTGCCTTTACGTGAAAACATGCGTTGTCATGCAAAGTGCTGTGTTTTTCAGAAAATAAACATGCTTGCCGCTCATACCAAGACGCAAGTGATGCTCGAGGAAATGCTGGTAGGACGTTGAGGTTAACTGCAGGTTCTACATGACTTAAGGTATTATCTTAATTATATGCCACTGGGTTCCTGTAATTTTTTATTGCAGCGATATGTGGTGGCGCCGCTCATTCGATTCATGCTATAATTCAGATCGTAAGTCCGTATCCTGGTCTCGTCAATCACAGCAATACGTCGCAGAAATTCATTTCCTTAGATACAGAATTTGTCGAGATGGATACCAATTATTGTGTACCAGTGATACTTCAAGAGGTGGTAGGGAACCCAGCGTGCCGCGATTTTCTTCAAGTGAGTTTCTCTATCAGCTCAATATCTACAAGCTCACTGTTAGCCTACTAATTATCGATTTCAAGATCTACACCTAACTCCAACTGCTCCTTCGTTAACGAACGGACCACCATATTGGCTCATACGGCGAGATTCTTCCGGCCTGATTGAAACACCTTGATCCATCGTGCAACGTCCGATTTATTAGCACATTGTTGTCACATAATCTATGTAATCCTTTATGATACGAAGATGATTTTTTAAAATCACGAATTAATGGTATTTTTATTCAAGAGTGTTATTAAAATATCGTACACATGCTTTAGGAAACCTCACACAATATCGGATATTTCAACTATGCATAGCACCACAACTACTCGCAATACCGACTGCTTCGGAATTGCACACCTCGACTACGGTTCAGACTTTTCTAGTGCACGATGGTATGCGCATACTTGCTTTCGACAAAGTTACAAGTAATATAGTTACACCCCACGTATTTAATAATCAGAATACAAATATTCAATCATTTACTCGCATTCTCCGATATAAGTTTTGAAAACAAAACCTGAAGGAATGGGAAAAATGAATTCAATACAGTACACATGAAAAGCTTCATTTCGTCTATTGGACATAAGGCAAGAAATATTTTACTTGGGTCCTTTTGATACACATAATAGAATATCATTCACTGGCAGTAGATTCCATCCCGAAAGGGAGAATTTAGTTATTAATGTTTCTTCTGAACTGTAACACAGAAAAGTGTCAAGATTCGATACGTGGATGCCTTTTGGTAAAGAGAATACGAATATATCACTGACCTGACGGATGCAGGAAGAGAGAAACTGTTAAACAGTTAGACTACGAGGTGATTGGTGTGAGGTATTTCTGGCTCCAGTGAGTTCAAACGTTTATGAACGAGTTTCCCGAGCTTGAACTCGGAACTTGTTTCTAATATGTATTGTACTTCTGTCAATTTTATATTTTATCAGGCACAGAATAGGTACTCCAGCTAGTAAAACTTAACAAAATAAGCATATACTAAACTACAATAAAAGTAACAAAAATAGCATGCTTATACCCATGTAGCTAAATGGTTAGCGTTACCGATTTTGATCCGAGAGACTATTCGGTTTCCGGTAGAAACGCAAGTGATTTGAATCTCATGTTAAACTATAAGGCTACATTTGAGTTAAAAAGGGGCAGCTACACTAAAATCAATCACCAAACAACTTACTTGTTGCTCTCTTTAAGTATGTTACTTGCTACTGTATATCATAAATGTTTTTCATTAACACTTTAATTAAAATTTCCTGTATTATTTATTTAGATCTATATAGATTTGATTTGCAGAACAGTCATGTGGTTATTAACTTATATGATCAATAGCTAGGGGTAGAACATTTTAAACTTACATGTCTCAATTGGAATTAGAATAATCACAGCATTAGCCAATGCACCTCTTCACTTATTTGTTGTATATACTTTAAAACGAAACAAAGAACTATTCCGATAAGAAGGAGGATCTTTCCAATTTGGAAGGAAGCATCTTTCATACCTGAGATATTAGCTATTACATTTTATTTTTGAGTGACTGATCTTTCAATAACTGATGCCTTAATTTTTTCAATCTTCCTATCATCTCCAGGAACCTCTTTTGCAAGAGAAAATATGCTTACCTGTCTCGGCAACGCTCTTCGGACAATGATTTCCTGATCATCTATTTTATGTTCTGTTATTGATAATGCTTTTTCTACCATATCAGATTCAGAGTAGATCACGTAACAAGTCTTTGTGCTGAAATTAAAAAAGAAAAGAAATCCTATTTGATATATTTTCTTGTAATAGTTCCTAAATGCTACAAATTATCTCAAAGCAAAAAGTTTAATTTTGTACAATTCAACAAAAGACTTCTAAACTGGATCGCACATAGGTAAAGTCAAAGTTTAACGTAGAGCTTCCAAATTATAAATATATTCTTTAACAGTGTGATTTCCTATTTGTAGCCCTCCCCATTAGTGTAGTGGCTTTCGTGTGTGCCTTTGGTGCACATAACCCAGGGTTTGAAACCCGGTGGGAGAGCAGAAAAAAAATCATTTTACAATCATTCACTTTTCATTAATCATTAGTCTCCTTTGGCCAAAAGGGTATAATTGTGAGACGATAAACTGAAAAAAAAAATGATTTCACTTTTCCTTTTTTGTACATATTATTATTATTATTATTCCGAATAGTTAGTGAACAAATTTTTGTCCTTGTGATTCAAGATTTGGTTTCCGATAAAATCCAGAATTTTTTGTTTTGTTCCAGCACGATGAGTCGATTGAAGAACAACTGAATTAAGATGTAGTGAATTCTGACCTTAGAAAACTAAAAATAACTGCGATGACAGCCAATGTGCTGACACACATCATCCAACTAAAAGTCGTCCGGCAGGCAGCTATACGCCTCTAATACCAGAATGGTTATTTTCTTATCATAATTCATATTCCTTGATTTTTTTCTTTTTTCGAAGATTAATGAAAACTTTTACATTTTTGTAGAAGGTTACTAAACAGTTTCGCAAATTCTAACTGCTTGCTCAACTGAAAAAAAAAAAAAAAAAAAAAAAAAAGTACAGATCAAATTCTGGGTACAATAGTGATATTTGCTAAAATCTTTGCCATACTGTTTCGATGGTCTCTGGCATCAATTCTCTGGCATCTGTATTCAATTCTCATTTCCAAAAGTTGTTACATGTAACCTCTCGAAAAAATACATTGAAAGGTGAAGACCGTTAAAAAAGTGGAGATGAATTGGCTGTATTTACACATATTTGCGATAATGTTTAGTGTACTTATCTTCCTGTTAAGGCAAAGATGATGAATGTTGTAACAAAAGAGAAAATACGTGAAAAACTTTGTCGCTAACACTAAAATATATTTTTAGGTTCCCTCTCTGAGATAACGAACAATTGAAAGAGGCTAGCGATGTGTGTGAGAGAAGTTAGTTTTGACGCAGCATATTTTTATGTAGCAGAATATGTATTTTCTTGAATACAAGGAAGCCGATGATTTCCAGAAAATTACATTTTGTAACAACCTGATGTGTAAAAGTGTAATAAACTGAAGTATTGAGCCACTGAATCAGTGTTTTCTTGAGTTAATTTTCCACTTGAAATAAATATTTCCTTTTGTTTAGGTTCAAAGCAGGGTCTTCAGTTTTTATGAAGGATGATTCAAATACGCTTCTGTCGGTGATGGGAGAACCGGATGTAATACTTTAATGCTTGTAATGCTTGTAGATGTTTTGAAAGGACTGAAGTGGTTGGATCTTTATCCTTAGATTCCCTAGTATGTTTCTTTTTCACCCAAGATGTTCTTTTTTGGAATGTCTATGTAAGATTGTAGATATGAACAAGTAACTTTATAGACTTCTGGAGAAGTAAGAGGATCACTGTAATTCTTGTATTCTGACAATAATTTTTCAAAACTTATGCCTGATTTTACGGAAAAATTCAACCCGGAATTAGTTCATTTTTTCAAAGTTTAGGGGAAATGCTTGGCCAAAAGGGCTAGAGAAATCCATTGGCTCTGAGAATTTACCCTCAAGAATATCATTAATATTAAAAATGGGATCTATTGATTGGTGCATGTCAATCTTTCTCTGGACTTACTTTTCTTTTATTTTGTATATTTGGATGTGAACAGTGACCATAAGTAATTACAAAAAAGAAAAAATAAGACTTGATACAGGTAAGCTAAAGAACAAAGAAATTCAAGAAAGTTACACAAGAATGGCAGTAGATAAGATAGCACAAGAACCAATGAAAGAAGAAATTAACAAGGAACGGTCATTCATAAAAACTGGATTGCTTACTACCACAAAGGAAGTATTATGTCACGAAGGAAAGATAGCAAGGAAACAATGATTCATCATGGAAATTCCAGACTTAATGGATGAAAGCAGGAAACTGAAGAATATCAACAACAATAAGGCTAAGACGCAGTATACAAGAATAAGAAATCAGATCATTCATAAATGCAGACTTGCCAAGGAGAAGTGGATAAAACAATAATAGGAAGAAACAGACAATGATATGAACACAAGAAGAGTAGGTGTTGCTTATACGAAGGTTAAGATGAACTTCAAAACACGGAGATCAAACACCAATGCACTAAAAATAAAGAAGGAAGGCTTATGACTGAAGCTGAAGATAAAGTGAAAACATGGGGGAAATGTTTACAAAACATCTATGGAAGCGATAAGCAATTAGGGGGATTATAAAATATGGAGAAAGTAGAAGAGACAAGAGGAAACTTCATACTCAAATCCGAGTACGACAAGACATAGAAGAGTTCCAGGTATAGATGAGATACTAGCAAAAATTAAACAAAGTGCGAGACAGGAGGTTTAGGACAGACTATATAAATTAATTAATAACATTTATGAAGAAGGGCAAGTGCCTATTGACTTCGAGACCAGTGAGATAGTGCAATACCAAAAACAGTAGGTACTGAGAAATGCGAGAGTCACAGGACGAAGCTTGCTTACGCATACTTCAAAAATCTTGACAAAGTTATAATCTATAGAAGATTGGAGTCCAAGGTAGAAGGAGTACTAGCGGATGACCAGTTTGGATTCAGAAAGAGAACAGGAACGAAGAAAGCAATATTGAATTAAGAGAATTGCTAGAAGAAAAAACTTAAGTGGAAAGAATAACTAATGTAACATTTGTTGACCTTGAAAAAGCACTTGATAATATAGAATGGAACAAAATGTTCAAAATTCTGAATGAAGCAGAAATAAACTATAAGGAGTAAAGAATAATATATAACCTGACAAAGAACAGGAGTCAACATCTGAGATAAAAGCAGAGAGGGAGAGAAAGAAGCAGCAGCAATTCAGAAAGGGGTTAGAAAGGATGTTCATTGTCACCAATAGTGTTTAATCTCCACATTGAAGAAGCAATAAAAAGACATTCACAGTATAGGAATAACTGTTCATAGGCAGAAAATACGCAAGCTTAGATTTGCAGACGATATCGTAATGCTGGCTCACATTGAGAAAAAAAAATTAAGACAGGTCCAAACGTTACGCAACAGCTACTTAGTAACAAATTCAACATGAAGATTAACAAGAACAAAACGAAAGTTATAAGATGCGCTAGAAAACAAACAAGAAAAATTAAGGTCAAAATAGATCATCTAGTGGAAGAAGTGCAGGAACTCTATTACTAAGACAATAACATAACGAGCGATAACAGATGCAAACAAGATCTACGATCCAGAGTAGCTTAGGCAAAGAAGACATTTGAAGAAAAACAGAAGCTTCTAACCGGAAGCATCGGCATAGAACTGAAGAAAATGTTAATGACAGCATATATGTGTGGAGTGTAGTACTATGGATTTGAGATACGGACAATAGAAGAATAGGAAAAACAGGAGAATGAAAGTTTTTGAAATGTGATGCTATAGAAGAAGGATGAAATTAGATGCACTGACAAGTATCAAATGAGAGAGTACTTGAAATGGTAAGAGAAAAAGGGAGTATATTGAAGAATATTTCCAAAAGACGAGATAGGACGATTTGACACATTATGAGATCTATTATGAAAATTTTTGAGAAAACATGCAATGTTTTGTACATGGAACTGCCTGTAAAAGCCTGTCAGATTTTGACAGGCATTATACAGGCGCCTGTTTCGGCGAAAACACATGTAAAGAAAATATTACAGACACATTGTCTTTAGGTGATATGCATGTCGAAAAAGTATTAAACTTTTGTTGGAAATTTTGCACGGAAACACGCGTTGTACAGAGCTTGTATATTAAAATGAGAACATACAATGTACACGTAATCACTCACATGCGATAAATGGAGGGAATATGCGCATGTAAAGTATCTTGAATGGATTGTTGATAACATTCACAATACAGTAAGAACGAAAAGTACAAGAAAGGTGCCTGTTTATCAACATGTAATATATATGTGTGACATTCGCATTACATGAAAATACCATGCATTAGCGTATAGTATGGAAAGCGCATGATGCAGAATATGTTATTTTACATTTATCATTTTCGTGTACATGCTAAATGTGTAACTCCCGTACGTGCAGTGTACAGGCAATGTACAGATGAACGGGAACATGCAATGATCATGATTACCAATAAATGGGTTAAATAGATATGTGTGGTGAACAAGGTGGATTGGAGCTAAACATTCACGTTATAGGCATAGGAGACATGCAATATTCAGGCACAATTCTCCAATTCGATATTCGCTATGCAAGGTCCTGATACATGTATAATACATGGGATAACAACTGAATACATTGTCTGTATTATCTCCGTGTAGATGCGAAGTGTGAAACTACCTATATGCAATGTGCAGGTAAACGGAAAATGTAATGATCATGATTGCCAATAAATAGGTTAAACAGGTGCAAGCAATGAACAAGGTTGATTGGAGTGAATCATTCATGTTACAGGTGTAGGAAACATGTAATATTCAGGCACCAAGTCTCCTGTTTGTCATGCATATATGCAGGGGCGGACTGGCCCACCCTGCTACCCTGCAAATGTAGGGTGGGCCCCTCCACCAATTTTAAAAAGATGTGCTCAATTAAACCTACCAGCATCAAAAATATGGCAGGGTAACTCCCGCAAACTTGTGTTTTGCATAAAAAAGACGTAAAGTTAAACTTTCATGAACAGACCTTATTCTTCTTCACGTTTATCGACTTGAAAAGGTTCCGCCTATGAAACAATCAGGCCCTAAAACATTGCGGGGTTTGTGATACAGCAGCTGTTAAAAACGAGCACGTTAACTATGTACTACTTTTTTTAAATATAAGAAACACAGTAGATTTCAGGCTGTTATTGGATTTGGATACCACTGCCTACTCCGGTCCTTTTACAAGCCGGCGAGTGGTGATGTTTTAAAGAAACAATAGTTTCGTAGATACTGTTATTGTGGAAAGTGGAAGTGGAGCCGAAATGCTTTGTCCTCAGACCAAGCTTCGAAGAAAGAAATCGGATCAGGCTTCGGTTTTTTTTTTTTTTTTTTTTTTTTTCAGTGCGGTAAAGCAAAAAGAAATTAGTCGCCACTATCAACGATTGTTTTATACAAACCTCAAACAATTACTATGAAGTTGCTACCCTCGGCTCGTGTTTTATTTGTACGTATATTACAACGAAGAGCAAATCCGATAGCAGCAATTCAATTATTGGAACACCAGTTACGTGTCGTTTGTCGTGGAAGACAGATGTGGTTGTGTCAGTGTGGATGGTAGGAGTGATTGTAAGATTACTATAAAGAAAAAATATAAAAGTGGTGCTAAAAAGCGAGAACAAAAACGAAGATGTGATTTACAAAAAGCTGCATCTGACCCAAGACAACGTAGGCTATTTGAATCTGTGAAGCCTCAAGAAACAAATGAGCGTGATGTGACTCATTCGAGTACTGCAGGACGGTTGCCAGATTTTTTTTTTTTTTTTTTTTTGTTTTGTTTTGTTTTTCTGTCTAAGGTGTTTATAAATTATAATGTATACACAACGTCTTTGGATGATTTCAGTCAATTGTAGCTTATCTTTTATGGCTACTTTTACTTGAAATTACACAACTTTAACAGGCGAACACGAAATTAACTGAACTGTTTGCTGCCGCGTAGTGCTTTCAAACGGGTCAGATCAGGCTTTCATGGGTCAGGGGTCGAGTCAAACCTGCTTGAGACACGGGTCGGGTCAGGTCACCTACGCTAGGGTCAAGGCAGGGCTGCTCTAGCCACGGGTCGGCTCGGGTCAACTTTCTTATGCGCCGTTTCGGCTAAATCCTTCTCGGGTCGAGTTGAACGTCGACCCGACCCGACTCATGACCCGAATAGGTTTTAGCCGAAACGACGCATAAGAAAGTTGACCCGAGCCGACCCGTGGCTAGAGCAGCCCTGACCCGACCTGTGACCCAAGAAGGTTCGACTCGAGCCATGGTTAGATTCGGAACCAAGCACAGCTCAAAAAACTTAATCCGAATGTTCAGTATGTGCATTGTCTCGCGCATGTTCTAAATTTGGTAATGATAAATGCAACAGAATGTTGCAAAGTCGCAAAAGACTTTCTTGGGTTACTTGGTGACAGTTATTTTCATCTGCGATTCATATAAAAGAATGCAAGTGTGGATTAAGTACAATGAAGAAAATTCAAGTGGTAGACAGCTACTTCGCCGATTACAAAAAATAAATCTGACAAGGTGGTGGAGTAAAGATCTAGCTCTAAAGAGTATCTTTGATGATTTTTCGACACCTTTGCAAGATCGGAAGAGGTTCATGACGCTACTTCAATGTCTACTCACTATTGCAAGTATGAGTGATTTTCAAGCAGAAGTCACATTTAAAGCCAAGTGTTTGGTTTAGAACTGGTGTAAATTTGAAAACATTCTTGTGGCTTTTGTTTTCAGCCAACTTTTTCACCTATGTACACCTACTTCTCAGTATTTGCAAAAATCTGGTTTGGATTATCTATCGGCTACAAAAATGATTTGTACGTTACAATCAGACTTAAAGCAAAAACGGAACGTGTTTCGTTCTATTGAAACTAAAGCTTTGGAGTTTGCAAATGACTTGAAAAGACAATTGAAGGATGCAGGATACGATGTTGCAGTTGAAACTTCTCTCCTTGCAAAGAGAATACCAGTAGCAACTCTTCAAGCACACGAGCTTTCCCATGATGAATTTTAGATTCTCCATCAAAAGTGTTTCAGATAAACGTTTTCAATGTTATTTTCAATACTGCAATTGAGCAATTACATTCTCGGTTTATCTGCAATGACAGTCTCATGAAGAGCATTGCATGGCTGGATCCTACCCGTTTCCAAGAGATAAGTACTTTAGAAGAACTACCAGATTCAGCTCTCAATACTCTACCACATTATTGCAAAGTGGAAAGAGAACAAATTCAAGAGGAAATACTCCAATTTGCTCGTCATTATAGGGACTATAATCCACCAATATGTAAAAAGCAAGATATTTTAAGAAATGAGTACGGCAGCGAGCAATATGCTCATAGTAGAGAAAAAGAGGAAAATGAAGAAGAGGAAGATGAATGGAAATGCAAACCTGCAAGACAGTGTAAAGTGTGTCTAGTTTGTGCACTGCACCTGCTTCACGAATTAAATCTTTATGGTCCATTGTATCCATCGTTGTATAAAGCGTATAAGTATGTTCTAACTCTATCGTGTACCCAAGTATCATGTGAAAGAATTTTCTCGATTATGAAAGTGATCAAAAATCGGTTGCGTTCATCGCTTGGACAAGATTTGTTGGAAGACTTTATTCTTTTATACATAGAAAGATCATACGTTTGATTACGACAAAGTGATTGACGATCTTGTATCTAGCTCCAAAGAATTAGGTAGACATTTGAAATTGTGAGTGTAACTGAGGCATAATGAAGATATTAATATTAGAATACATTTCTGGCATTAATATTAATATTATATTATATTAGGTTACAGTATGCAATTCAGTAGAAATTTCAACCAATTTGATATTAGAACTGATTTATGAGGAAAGAAACTTACATTATTTCTGTCAGTGCTTTAATTTTTTAGTGTTTCAAAGTTGACTTGAGATTAGTTTTTACTTATTGCACATGTATATATTTTGGGTTTTCTAAAACATGACATTCATTTGTTTAAATAAATGGTTTAAATTCATTACATAAAAAAACAATAGCACTATATAAATAACTGAAAGCACCAATTCCGGTATTGTGTGTGTTTACAATAAAAAATGACAATGCCAATTACACACTGTATGAGTTACTATTAAAATGTTCCTACTTCAGATTTTTTGTAATTAATGTTTTGCTTTTGAATGAATATATGGGATACTATTTATGGGTTCGAAGATGGACTTTTATATGTAATACATATGAAGAATGCCAAGTACATTTTTTACATTTTTATACAGTGGGCCCTCATTTCAGTTTAGCAGGGTGGGCCCTATAGTTGCCAGTCCGCCCCTGCATATATGCAAGGTCCTGACACATGTATTGTACATTGGAATAGAATTGAACACATTGCCTGTAACATGCAAAGTGAGAACTCACCTACATGCAGTATACAGGCAATGTACAGGTGAATGGGAACATGCAATGATCATGGCTGCCAATAAATGGGTTAAACATATATGTGTACTGAGTAAATAGCTAAAACAGGTAAATGCGATGGACAAGGTTGATTAGTGTGAAACATTCACGTTACAGGCGTAGGGAACATGCAATATCCAGACATCAAGTCTCCACTTTGACATACACATATGCAAAGTACTGACACATATATATATACAGAGGCGTGCGCAGACCCTTGGATTAGATGGATCAAATAGTAGTATTACTCCTTAAAGTATGCAGCCTACATTCTAGTAATCCACCTGTAACATACATTTCCCACATATGTCACAGGTACAAGTAATTCACCTGTAACGCGCAGGTCTCATGTATATTATATGTACACTCATGTCCAAAATTATTGTCGCATGTCTATAAACATGTTGTTGTAGGCATATAAATTTAATAACGAATTCGCCCGGTATTTCTTATAATGTTAGTATGTGTATACTCGGCAAAGACATTTATGTGGCAAATTTCATGTCAAAAGAGCAGTAAATAAAAATAATAAAACGAAAATAAAACTTTCTTGTCCATTTAGCAACATTTTGTTTTACTCATTCTAATTTTTGTACTTAGAATTCTTTTCCTATGAAAATTACAACAAATATACATTTCCCGATTATACACACAATATAAGTATTAAAAGTACCCTGCAAAATCATTATCAAATTATATTCTTACAAGAAGACGGTTATTGATATGCGACAATCATTTGGGACATGAGTGTACATGTGATCAACATGCAGGTGATCTATACAATACATACCCAATTTATGAACAGGCAAACTGCATGTTACATGTAGCTCCTATGTACATGTTACCCACATGTCTCTTCTGCCGTATATATACATGGAACGTACATGTCTTATACGTGTCTAACACCTGTGACACGCAAATTTTATGTACACTTAATGCGATGTACTTTACATGTATATTCCGCTCACACGCTTACTAATTCGCTAACACCTGTATTTTACATGTATTTAACATTTCAACTACATTTTTATCAAATGAAAAGCAGCTGTCGTCAGATTCTTATGAGGTAACGTATATGTCAACTACATGGAATATGCCGGTTACGTACATGTCCTTCCACTCTCTACATGTTGTTTACACATATTTTTTACGTTGCAAGGTTGCAACCCTATCAACATGAAAACTATCTATTTCCGTGAAATGAACATGCAATGATCTTGAAACAAATCGATACCTGTCTCATGCGTTTAAAAGTGTTCCATTTTCAGGCGTATGTAAAAATATGTTTATGAATGTTTCACAGGCGCCTGTAAACCACCTGCATTTTCTGTCTGGGATATGGAGGAATGGAGTTAGTAGCTGTGGAGGGAATTGCTGAAGGAAAAATACCTACAAAATGAAATGAAATGAAATCTTTAAGTTTTACGTCCCACGATTGAAATATACGGATCAAACAATACAAGATATAGGGAAGGGTGGAAAGCTGCGTCAAATCAATCGAAAGAAATCGATGTTGTCCTAAGATGATGAAACAAATATTGTAGAATTTATGGCTGATAATTGATATGTTACGGAAATTGAACAAAATATACTTCCCTATAAATAAAATCTGTGAAGTAGTTACAAGAGATATTAAAATGATTCTGATTAAAGTTTCATTTCCAACGGGACTTTATCAGTCAACAATTTGTAATATTAGGAAGGTAAATGGTGAGTTTACCCAAAAAATAGAGCAGAACATCGTTAATAACAAATGTGTTAATAACATCCACTCAAAATTATTTTGGGCAATACGTTTAGATTGTCCCTTGTCAATTACTAAACATTATAATTTGATTTGATTGATTTGTTGGTATTTACGTCGTCTGTCAACTACAAGGCAGTGCAGAACGAAACCTGTAGTATAAAATGGGTTCTTAACTATTGTTATGCCTTTGATACTCTCTCACTTGGTGGAACTGAACATTGTAATTTGTAATTAGTAATTAAGTTTTAAGAAGTTAAAAATCGTTGTAATAAGTTATTACCATGTGAAAAAGTTACAAAATAATGGTTCAGTTGTTCTTTGGAATTATCTTTTCTCTTCTTCTTTCTTAAGACACTGCTTCAAACAAAACATAGTTTAAACAAATAGTTTAGTTTAAAACATTTCATTCACACAGGTTTCTCCCATTTTGCTTTGAACAGTGTATCTTTAAGATGTTTTTGTTAAAATTAATTATTTTAAGAATTCTGGCCAGAAGAAAAATGTTCAAATCCAACCATCGCTGAATTTTTGCAGAAATTTTTCCTCTCAGTTCCAACAGTGTCTTTAAATATAGGGCAAGCAGACTTTTTTCCACTTCCTCCATTGTCATTTTTGTTGTCTATCTTTTTCTCCAATGAAGTTATATCGTGCTCTAAGAACGTAATTTATCTATGCCAAACATTTATGTATATATATATATATATATATATATATATATATATATATATATATATATATATATATATATATATATATATATATATATATATATATATATATACTTTATATCTGCAAAGAGAACAGCGAGAACATGAATTAAGGTATATCTGGAAAATTCAGAACTAGTTCCCATTAGAAGCAATAACTTATCTCCAACACTCATACAAATGGTAAAACTCACTGGAAAGTGAACCAAAGAAATCGTCCAGTGCGTAAATCACCTCGTCGAAGATTCGTAAGAGACGTCTACGTAATCTAACGAATGGAATACTTGATAATCTGACAGTGCAGTGTCCGTTGAATATGGGTCACATATTACCATAATTAACCACATCGGACAATGGTATCATAGGCGATCTTAGTGATATGTGGCATTGCATTGTACTAAAGTAGAGGTTCCAAACCTTGGAGAGAAAGAAGGGAGCCATGTAAAGGAGGAAGCAGGATGCAAGTTATTGACAGAAATACACTACATTCGAAATTACAAATATTACGAATGCTGTAACAAAGTGACGTTAAATTAAATATCGTACAAAACACAAACTATTATGTAAAAACAATGGCACAAACAATGTTGGTACATTAAAGAAGAAAAGTACTATGATACCAAAGTTTTGCTGGAAAAAAAATATAAATAGGTGAGGTTATCATTAGTATTATTATTACAGTATTGATGATTTTAGAAGTCAATGCTGCATCTGAAACCGCAGAAGGGGTCAGACCAACGAGTGGAACGGAGGGGGGCGTGAAGAATGTAGGGTTCAGATGGAGAGGGTGCGCCATGTAAATAAGGGTGGAAACCACTGTTTTCAGTACAATAACACTTTTGTGATTTTCAAGCGATGACTTCACAGTTTGTTAATTTTTCATGCTCAGGTTTCAACTGCTGAAAGAACACAGTTGCACTGACTATCTGATTAGGTGGCATTGCTCGCGATGAACGGTATCCCGACCTCACTACCCGCGAAAGTATCCTCAAATTCCTTTCCCAAGGCTCTTCTACGTTTCTCAGAAAAAGATATGATATTTACGTCACTACTTTAATTCGGTTTCTCATACATTTATTTTTATCTTTACCATCTTGTTTCTATATTGCCTATATCTTCATTTCGTATAATGACTTATTATTTTTTCCTAAATTTTTCTTCTTTACACAACTTTACGAGGGATGACAAAAAGATATAAGTCTAACCCAGAAAATGGTAAACAGACATGGTAAATGTTATTTTTTGAAATAAATATCATAATTCCTTATCATCTTGAACCATGCTTCTAATCTTGTCAGTCTTACTTTGACAGGCCATGAAATGTTGAAGATGAAGAAATTGCGTCAAGTAACAGACAATCTTGCCAAGTAAGTTGAGAACCCCACACAAGCTTGCACATGACGAAACTGCTTGGTTTCTAAAAAGTTTCCCTCGTGTTCTGAATCTCACGCCGAAGCGAATTCGGCATATTATATCATTCAAAAATTTGGAGCTGTTCAAGGTTTCAGTCAGGAAATGGCATAACTTTATTTATTTATTTATTTTTCACTGAGTACTGTGTTCATTGACTACCTTGAAATGAATTACATCTTTACTGGACACGATTACTTTGAACTTCTACAACGTCTCAAAGAGGGATCCAAGAAAAGAGATCAGAAATGTTCACCGAAGGAGTCTTCTTCCAGCAGAACGACGTTTATGCTAATACATCAGTAGCTGCCATGACAGCGGGTTCCTGCTTGTTTCTCACACAACCTATTCATCAGATCTAGCCACCTCGGAATTCAACGTTTTCCCGTTTGAGGAAAGCTCTAACTGTCCGACGTTTTGCCAACAACAATGGAAGCTGTAGGTAAATTCTTAGTGTCACAATCTCAAGAGTTCACTGGAGTAAAGGTACTTCAATATTGCTGAAGCAAATGTTTTGTACGTGAAGTTGAAAGACGAAATGTTTGAAAATCTCGTATCTTGCAGTTTCCTAGAGACAATTTTTTTTCAGTCACTCTTCGTATGTATATAATGTTATTTTTTTAAAATTACTAATTAACTCTATTCTTACTGACCACTCAACTATTTCCACCTTTCTTACTGAACTCTTTTTATCCCAACCTAATAACAATTACTACGTGACTGGATTCCAATTTCATCCCAACTGGATGATTCCATTCACCCCTGTTTTTATTATTTTTCGTAGCCTTTTACTTCTTCTCTCCTCTATTTGTTAACACATTCAACAAAAACAATTAGTTTATTTAGTGTGTAGTTCTTCTCGTATTTTCTGATATTTGTTTCTCATGCCTGCTCCGCGATTCTCTTGTTCCAACCACTAAACAGTGAAAGTACTGCAGAAATTCTCTGTCTAGACTTCAACTATTTTTAAATGTTCATTCCCACAACCTCATGAGCACCTGAGTTGTAAATCAAGCAATAACTCCCAACTTTTTACTTTCATTTCTGCCACTATATTTAGCTGACCAATGTGCTCTATTTATACTGGTCTCCTCTTCCTTAAACTGCCCACCATTGACTGACGTTATTACAATTCATGAATCTTATAAGAGTAAGAATATATTCATATTCATATGCTTATAAGAGTAAGAATATATATATACATTGGTTGGTCTATTCCTTCAACATAATTGCTGTTCGCCAGGGGAATTTTGTATGATAATGAAGATCTGGTGGTATTTTTTGTTGCTACCATTTTCTGCATTTTTCATTATCCTTAACTAGATCCTTATGCTGAAAGTCTGACTGAAGCAATTATTCCCTGTTTCTTAATGCTATAGTGCAACATTAGCCCGCACTTTAACAACGCTCATCATATTTGCAATCAATCAATCGATCAATTAATCAATATATATGTATATAATGATAAAATAAAAAATTAAAAAAGGAAAAAGTCCCTCAGTTTTCTCATATATTGTTTAATAACAATTTCTTTAGTTATTTTTATTTATTTATTATTTTTAATTCCTCAACGAGTTTTCCATGAACATACTCGTAACTAATTACTGGTGACATAAAATACACAGAATTAAAAAAAGTTTCATCAATTTTTTTAGAATCCGGGTTGATTTTGAAACTAAAAATAACAATAACTCACCTGCTCTTCGTAACATCCTTCGGTAGCAAAACTTCCGTTACTTCGCCCCATTGGTGGAAATAAGTTCTAATGGACTTCCGTGTTGTGTCTAGATTCAAGTTGTCGACAAATACCATCCTCGATAATTTTGGCTTAAGTAGCATTCTCTCCTGCAAATAAATAGAGCTCATTATATTCGCCCTCAAGTTCACGTTAGTATATGCTGTACAATAACTAGTTTCCATAGGGCACTACTCCATTCTCGTTTTCTCATTTCTACATTTATGAATGATAGCTTGAATGCATATCGTGTTAGTCCACGGAGATACCTGGTACAACTTCCAATAAAATTTTTGATCTATCGCCCCAGAGAAGTACTTTACTATAACAATACTATATTTCCTAACTACGAGTCATATTAAACGCTGCCTTCCTTACAAATGTCCCCTACACCCTAGACTGAAAGTAAGACAGATTTTGTGAAATACGAGGAGGAAATGAGAGTCTGAATATACTACTTTCATCATTCACCAAATCTCCGAAACTGTTCGAGTGTAGGAACTTAAAATTTTGTAGGTACTCCCTAGTAGCTATATGGCTAGCGTACGCAATTTCGGCGCGGGAGACCGGGTTCCATTCCCACGTTAAGCTGTAGGTGCAAGTCTCATACAGCCTAGGAACTTAATGGGATACTAAACTCCAAACTATGAAATCAAATGAAATTTTATATAAACGTTTTCCTTGAGTTCTAAAATGTGAACAACAAAGCGTTTTGTGAAAAGCGAACCCTAAGGGGACAAAAAGGTACTCCAAAATTTTTCGCTACTCACATGACCTCCGAAACAGTGGCGTTTTACATGTTAGCCAGTTCTGCGAAGCTATCAGGAGTAGAACTTTGAAAATTTGTACAAATATTCTCCTTGTACGCGAAATGAGACCTCGAAAGGATAAAGAAAGGCTTGAATGTTTTCTGCTGTTTATCAGATCTCCCAACAAGTAGCCAAAGAACTTCAAAATTTTGTTCAGATACTCTCACAGTAATGCAAGGTTTTGGGAAATATTCTTCATGAGGGAGGGAAGTTCGAGATTTTTTTTTTTTTTTTTTTTTTTTTTAAATACCAGTGTACATTAAATTTCTGAAACGTCCACGCAGAGAAACTGAAAAGTTGGTTCAAATGTTATATATGACCCTAAGTTGAGGCTGTTAAACGTAGGAACTTGAAGGTTTGTACAAATGTTCTTGAACCATACGCTGAAGATAAAGTGGAGTTGTACGAAATGTGACTCCTAGGCAGAAAAGAGGATTTTGAGTCTTTTCTTCCACTTTTACCAGGTTTCCAAAACTTGAGCGTAGGAACTTAAGATTTTGTATAAATGTTCTCCTTACAATCTATGTTCAGGATGAAAAAAGTTTTACGAAATGCAACTCCTACAGAAGAACGGAAGCCATGAACCTTTTCCTTGCCTTTCAACAGATTTCAGATGCTGTAGGGCGTAGCAACTTAAAATTTTAAACAAATTTTCTCACTGAACGCTAGTTGAAGGTAAGACGGAGTTTTACAAAATGTCCCTAAATCAGTGCTGGGCAAACTTTTTTATGAAGGGGCCAAAGGAAAAGATAAAAACTAGGCGGGCCAATATAATTGATCAAAAACAACAATAATGCCTTACACTCCTATTTCAACGTAACATTTCAATGCCGTGGATAAGTAAATCTGGATAAATGCCGTGGATAAATGAATCTGTGATCACTAAACTCACATAAGAGGGAGGAAAGAAGAAAATAATCCCGAATTATTTATTTTCCTTAACGCTTCTTATCATTCGTCAGATTAGGAATCATGTCGCAGGCCGGATAGAACCTTTCAGTGCCCACATCTGGCTCGCTAGCTCTAGTTTTCCCATCACTGCCTTAAGGGATAAAACGGGCTTTAGTCTTTTCTCACAGACCGCCTGATAGCCAGAATATTCTGAATATCAAAATCAAAGAGAGTGGAAGTGATAAACGTCTTCTCGTTCTAGAAAATTGAAATTTTGTACGATAATTCTCTATGTATCCTAAACTATGTGGAAAACGATGTTTTGAGTATCTTCACTCAAGTAGTACGTAGATACACTAAAAAAAAATTCCAATGTTATTACAAATTCCTTTTGAAACGCTCACTATACAGCCATAAAATTTGCATACTATATATTTCAACATATGGACATGAATACTCATGCGAAAAGTCGATTTGGGTAAGTTCCGAGACAAAGAAAACATATTCAAGAGTGACTTTTGAAAAAAATCATTCGAGGTAAATGAATTTTGAGTAACAATTTTTAAGAAATGGGGAAGCTCTTCGGATTTCAGATGGAGGGAATTGCTTTATTTTAACTTGGGCAAAATACATTTATGGTCATCGATTGCATGATTTGCGGTGAATCTACCACTTTAGAGAAAACAGTTCTGATGTTGTGGAAAGTTATTTAGAAGCAACTGTACGACCGTTTACTTAACTTCAGTGAAATCCAGCTTGTATCAATGAGAATACTGAGATCAGAAAAGTTTTGTATATAACTCAAATATTTTAATAAAAGTCTTTATTCTTCTCATGCCAAGAATGGGCACTCTGCTAGTATACACTAATGAAAGGAGGAAACAACCAATATTTTTAACACACCAGATCCTCTATGGGTGCGAATTCTATAACACACAAAGAGTACAAAAGTGACTGGGCCGGAACTCGAACCCGAGACCTCTCGAATATCGCCGATACGTTAACCACTCGCCACCCAGTCCGCTTCCCAGAACAGCCAGTCACTCTCTCATTCTCGAGGTCGATGCTCTCATCTCTACCACAGATCCCTGCTGCGATTGGAATATTCTGTGTCCATATCCCTCTACTAGTACTTACTAAAATGCGACACCCTGCAAAACTTCTCGTTAACGAGTTCACATTATGACCACGGCGTATATGGTCGAACAGGGCCGGTCAAACAATTGATCTCGATCGACTGATTGATCATCATTGATATTGGGTAGATCGTGAAACTTGTTAGAAAAAGTGACATTACATGAAAATAAATCACATTAATCGTCTATTTGTTCTTAAGTGAGTTTCATTTGAGGTAAAATTACTTCGAACAGCGGGGCAAAAATATATTATTTCCATGAAAAATGGGAATTCTATTTCTTGTTTGTTAGGTTAAAGGATAAATGATGTCTGATGTACACAACGCTTGTACTACTCTGATTAAAAAAAAAAAAAAAAAAAAAAAGTAATTTAGAAAGGCATTACTGCATTTTGCAAAAGAAAAAATAACTTCTATTTCCCTCCAAAAAGTGAATTAAAGTAAATGAAAGCGCAGTCCCAATGGGAATCACAAGACAGGCAGATCATTAAAGATCTGTGATAGACTGCCAATGATTTTTATACTCTTGCGGTAGATCACTGAATCAAAAAATTTAGCCACTCCTGTGATAAGAGGGCAGAAAATAGCGGAAAAAACAGGCAAAATCTTAAAGAAACAAATTTTAAAATAAAAACATAATTACTGATTTTTATTTCATTCCCTCCTTCCCATTAACTGGCACTTCTCCGTATTTTGTTGATTGTATTGGAGCTTATCGTTGTTTCAGAAACGTAGCTATATGAGACTGAACCTACAGTTTAAGATGAAATCCGAATCATCGTAATGCGTTCAAATTTCACGGCTTTCTCACCGGAAATCAAATATGGAACACGTACACTAAAGGCGGTCGCATCAGCCACTATACCAACAAGAGGGATTCACTGTGCTTTGTATGTATGTGTTTATCAGAAGCTTGATGAAGCTGCGAAACTACTGGTCGTAAAACTCCAGTCTGCTGTATGATTTTTCGTACTTCTTTTTAAATAAATAAATATTGAAAGTTCCATCAATTCATTTGACGATTTACTACAATCCAAAATATATACAGTGCCACATGTATTTCTAAAATATACAATATTTTAGAATCAATAATTTCAAGTAATTATCTTGCTTACACTAATTGCTTTCTACATTACATGTATCAATTATACTGCATGCAAAACACAAACCTTGCAATTCTACTCTTATCTCCTCCCTGTTCCCTTCTGCATTCGTCCAATTGCTTATCAAAAGGAAAGCGAAAAATGAAATGGAAAAGAATGACCGTTAAGTGAAACTCGAATATTACAACTTGCAAATGAGGTGTATGAGAGATTAGAAAATAATACAAGTATGGTCAATATTATTTACATTAAAAAAAAAAAAAAAAAGAAAAAAGAAAGAAAGAAAAGAAGAACAAGAAAAGAGAAATTGTATTTATGAGCATTTTCTATCATCATGATTGTCTTCGTACAAAGAATAAAAGAACGAATATGAAGTCTTGTACAGCCTAACGTAAGAAAATTTCCAACATATTACGAATAATACAATATAACGAATGTAAACAACTCTATACATTATTTGATATTTACTACACTTCAAAAAGTTTAGCCCATGACGTTCTTTTTTTATTTTATTTTATTTTATTTATTTATTAATTGGACGGTAATCCGGAAACAGTTTGAAGAACGTAAAAACTAACTATATTATAGTTTGTACTCTTACCATTTCCAGTTCATCCACATGAAATTCTTCTGGAAGATCATTTAAAGAGTACCAATGGTAAATCTGAAAATATAAATATACAGTATATATATATCATAATATCAATCAGTATTCATATTTAGTCACAAAACAAAATAAAATTACGCCTTTATAATGAATCATTGCAATACCTATCAATTTGTATTCAACCGTCAATTCGAGAAGTCACCTTTTCATCTGTTTTAAATTTCAATTTATATGTTTAATCCTATTTATTTAGTTTTACATTCGACAAAATCATAAATAAGGCCTAGTACCTGAAAGAATGAAGTGAAAGGAAATAACAAAAAAGAGAAAATTCGTGTTTTACTAATAAGTCAGACCGAGAGGGTGTACATGAGTGGTTAGAATTTTTCCTTCGCAATCAACAAGAACTACGCGGATGATCATCATGACTCAGGTTTCCCCATATTCCATCCTAATAGACAAATGCTGGGATATTAGCTAATAAACATCCTGTCGATCGCGAATTAAATTGAGAAAGCACCCTTGTACTATTTCCAGATACAATTTTGTGTTTCCCAAAAATTATTGATAGGGAAATAAAAAGAAAATGTCATTCGGAACGGGTATTGGGCACAAATAATATTCGCCAATGTTTGCTTTTCCCTCGTTTTTCAAAGAATAAAAGCTAAAATTACAAGTAGCATCTGTATAGGGGGATATATGTTTCACTTTTAGGAAAAGTTAAGACAACAATTAATACACTTTCCTAGTTAACAGTATATTTTGCTACATATACAGTACATAAATAAGGAATTTCTTCAATCAAAATACAAGCTATCAGTTACTATTGGCAACGAATGACAATCTTTATCGCCATAAAAGTTCGGTTTTCCTATTTTTTCAAAATCTACACAAGACAATTTACCCGCAAACGTGTTATTTTGCTTAGCTTGACGTGATCTACCGACTAATGTATGTCTAATCTTTGGACAATGAATTGGTTAAACAGAAATTAAAATTTATGGGCGTATCATAATTCTTAGATTCCATCTTATTAAATATACAATACACTGTAGTCTTGCTAGTGTCAAAACGAAGAACTTAACTCAGTATCACTTTCATCTCAATAAGTAGCATGGTTCTCGTATGTCATCCATTTTTAGTTTTAACCTTTTCTTTTTCTCGAAAACTACACATAAGCTTTACCACTTACGCATATAATTTTGTCCAGATATGTGCCTCAATTTTGGATATTTTTTCTCTATTAAACGCTAACAATATTGTAGAAATAATACATATTATATGTCTCCCATATGTTCAATACAAACACAAAAAAATCTTTAAAATGTTTGAGTATATAATTATAACGTTATCTAATTTTAAAAAAGTGTAGAAGGACTATTAAGTAAACAAGAATATATGAGAATAACATAATAATGATTCACAGCGAGATGTATAGGATCCAATTACAGGAATTTTATTCCTGCAGCAATGATCTTCGTATTTCTTAAGCTTTGAAATTAGATATTAGCTCTGGATTATAACAACACTTGTATACATCCTGATACTACATTACAACACAAGGAAAGAACATATTTTAGAAAGATGCAAAATTACCTCTTTTGAGTGAATATCATTCACATCACTTGCAAGATGTTCCGTAGAAGTTTTCAGACTTCTGTTCCGTTCTTTTGACTCTTCCTGTGAATGAAAGGCTCCCCACATGGTGATGTCACTTCTTCCAGGAGATAATGAACTATATCTAACTGGAGAAATTTGTTCATAGTCATCCATGATATGACGACGCCTAGATGGTTCCAGTGAATTATCCCTAATGCGAGTTGGAGAATCCCTTTCTTCTCTAAATTTGATCGCAGAGCAATTTTCCCTGCTATTCCTCTCACAATCCGAGTACGAATCCCTACAACGTTTAGGAGATCTCCCCATGCAACTAATTCTACTATCTACGTTTAAATCATACTCAAATTCATATTCTGGTGATCTATATCGCTTTCTTGAGTCATATGGCGGAGATGTTACTTTATAACGATCTGGTGATCTATTTTTTCTGTCTCGACGATGATCGTATTCTGAAGCTGTGTCTATGTGGTGATCTGGTGGTCTGCTAGAACTATTGTTTCTATCTGAGCGCGATTCGTACTCTGGAGACCAAAATCTACTACTTATCCTATTGCTATCCGAAGTCCCCAATTTACCGTATTTACATCTATCCGATTCGTTACTAATTGTTTCCCATAGTCTAGTAGGAGATTGATATCGTCCTCTGTCACTAGTCTCACTCACTTCTCTTTTCACTATGATTGGCGATCTGGACCTCTCCCTTCTTCTCTCAGGCCAATAATTATCTCTTTCTGCAGATACGAAACGTTCTCGCTTCCTTACAGACAAACCTTCCTCTCTTGGAGATGGAGATCTTCTGGACACTACCCGTTCCATGCGTGTATAATAGCTCCTACTTCTTGTGTCATTTTCTCTGTCACTTGCTGTAGATCTTTCTCTTCTGTTGCGCGACTGACCTTCTATGGAACGCCTTTGATCTTCATCTTCTCTTTCGTAATATCTAGTTCTTTCTAACCTTCCTTCTTTGTATCGAACAGAAGCTAGCCCACTCATCACGGATTCACTGAATGCCTTTTCTTGACTACCGGACGCACGTTTTCTGCCACCACTCGTTTTAGAATAGTTTAAATCCCCATCACTTACATCATCCAAAGGACTTGAATTTGCAGAAAAATCACTTAGACCATCCAAATCAAACCTTGGTAATTTGCGGTCATTGATGGCTGATTTATTTTTATCTCGCTCTCTTGTATACTCTGAGCTAATCGATGGCTTGTCGCTTCTAACAGATTTATTGTAAGTGCCCTTTTCCCCTTCATGTCTTTTTCTGTTATCCAATTCTTTCGGTCTTTGTTCTTTTTTAATAAAGTGCTTTTCCTTACTGTGATCTTCCCGATTTGAAGTAAGCTTTTCTTTACACCTCTCTTCAACAGAAGATTTGCCTTCACTAGGAATTTGTTCCCCTAAATTTTCACTTGACTGATCTATTTCTTTCATATTCCGTTTCTTATCATGTTTTCTCGAAGCATCTTGTTTCTCTTTATCTTTGGTATCTCTTGCATTCTTTTTATCATCTTCCTTCAGCTTTTGTTGATTTTTTTCATTTGTATTTGAATGAGCTATGGATCCATCTTTTTTGCTAAGATTCTGCTTTTCATTTCTGACTTCTCTGGCAGAGACAGAATTTACGTCTTTTTGCTCCGTACATTTCTTCTTTTCTACTATTTCCTTAGAATTACTACTTGACTGACTTTTATCATGTCGCTGGGATTTTTCTTCTTTCTCCCTTAAAGATTTGTTACTTTCTCCCTCTTTTTTCTTGTCTAAATTTTTAGTTTCTTCGTATTTTTTATTGGAACTAATCTTTTCTCTTTTACTGTCAGTGCTTAATTTCTCAACTTTCTTTTGGTCAGCATTACTTTTCACGTCTTTCTTCTTACTAGAACCTGTTTTATCATTTTTAGAAGATCTTTCCTCACTCTTTCTTTTCCCCTCATCTCTTCTTGTGGAGCTACATTCCTTATCCTTCTCCGTTTCTGATTTTTCATTTTTCTCTTCTCTAACGGAAGAACTAGATTTACGTTCAGATTTGTCATTTTCACTTGAGCGTGATCGTCTAAAGTAACTAAAATCTACTGCATCTCTGTCACTAGTACTTCTGTAGATGCTACCGAATTTTCTACTAGAACCTCTAGATCTAGGATTGTAACGACGTGTAGTCCTTGGGATATGTGTTTGCTTACTTATTCGATAAGAGCTAGTACCGTACGATTTTCCCCGATTTCGGTTTCGAGAACTTACTCCTTCATAAATTTCTCTATGTAAACTGTGAGATTTCTGCCTCCTTTTCGAAGATTCATCATATCGGTTTCTATTGTAATGTACTTCTTCTTCCAAATCTTTGTCCGAATACGAATCGTCTTCCTCGTATTCCACCTCATCGATTATAGTAAATTCACCTATATCTATATCTTCCAATGATGACCCAATGTCCAAAATCGAATCATCACTCTCCACTATTTCTTCATTTACACGCTTACGTTTCACGTTTCCCCAATGCCCCTGCCTTTTGTTTCCCAGCCTTTTATTTCCCTGTCTTCTATTTCTTCTACCACGAAACATTTTTCGTTGTTATCTTGACTTCAAAGGAATCATCAGCACAAGACGAATTCAGTAGTAGGCAACTATTCCTGAAAACAAACAAAACAGTAATGTCATAAGCAATATAACAATGAAAATCAAAACAGATATACACCTGATTTTGTAAGCATCATGATTCAATAGTTGTGTGCTTGCTTGTGCAGTGGATTTTTTAAAATGAAATATCATGAAAAATAGAGGACATATTAAACAAAAGTGAAGATTAAACTTTTGACATAATTCGCCATTTAGTATTATTACTTCCAAATGACATACGAAATCAAAAACAAGCATCGAAATGTTTAAACCACATATTAAAAGCACAAACTAATTAAAATGAAAATGAAATCTTTGGTTTACGTCCCACGGCTAAAGAAAACTGTTTAGGCTAAAGAAGAAGGATGATTAACAAAGGTGAAGGACTATGAAATGAAATGATGGAATAGGAATAGGTGAAAACAGAAAAAACCCGAGAAAATTCCGGATACAATGTAGTCTACCACAACCAATTAAAATGTTACCTAGTAAGAACAGACTCTTCAAAGGACAGTGACAACCAAAGTTACATCTGCACATAATAGCATTACGGTTCTGATGCGCTAGTCTTTCTAGATGTTCAGTAATATTTAAATCAAAAGCATATTACCTTTTTTGTTGTTTACAGATAAGCATAAGAAGAAATATTATTGTATTTTAAAAAGTCTTAAACACAAGAACCAAAGAAGAAACCTGAACATCTCTTATTTCATTCATACTTGATTACCACGAAGGTGGTTGCAAAATATCAGGTTTTTATGCCCTATCGTTCCCCGGTTAGAACCCTCTGAAATATGACAGAAAGAGCAATTTATTGCACATGTGTTGTGTTTTTAATTTAAAAATATTGGAAAACTTTTAATTGTATTCGCACTTACACGTTAAAAATGATAAGTGTATTATTTTTTTCAGATAATGGGAAATACGTTTTTTAAATTTAAAAATATAGGAAACTGTTAATAAATACTCAAAAATAAAAACTCAATGTCCATGACCAGACGAAAAAAAAGAAAAAGGTGAAAAGGGTATTTTGAGAATGAAGCAAATTATATGTAGACAATGTATATTTGTAAACATAATTTCATGAGAGAAAGAAAACAGGTCTTCTTATACTAGTAGAATAATTATAAGCTTGCTATTTATAGCAGCCAGAATTCAGTTGAGGCTTGATAATCCTCCGATGAGTGTTCTCTCTTCACAGGCTGCATAAAGACTGTATTTCTGCAAGTGAAGTAGTGAGTTCAGTGAATGGGTCATTATTACCAAAAATAGGCATTGTGTTAGTGTTTTAGTTTTCCAGTATGGCTGAAAACGTAAGTGAAACATCGAAGATTTTCCGCTGCAACACGTTAATGACTGGCACACATTAGAGTACTAAAAGGTCTCAGACCTGTTACATATTGATATGATATCAAATACACTTTTAGGTATGAAAATTTGTGACATTTGTAGGAAACAAATGAATCTCAAATAGGTTACGAAAAAGGACGCAGACATTGTTCAATACCAGTAGGTCAGTGTCTGATAATTATGACGTACTTGGGGCTTTATATATCAACTTAGAATACCTCTTTAAATCTATTAACTCTCAAGGGGCATATATTGCTAAGAGGAACTTAAATATGAAATAGTACTGTGATTATATATAAGTAAATTGAAAAAGTATTTGACAGAAAAGGTACTAATAGAAGCAAGTAAAGATACAGATTAAACTCGAAAAGAATTATTATTATTATTATTATTATTATTATTATTATTATTATTATTATTATTATTAATAATAATAATAATAATAATAATAATAATAATAATAATAAAAGCAGGCAGCTAGAACAGAAGTTTCAAGAAGAAAAATATAAGTGACAATGAAAACTGAAAAACTTAACAGTACTAGCTAAATGCTTGTCATTCTAATAAAATACAAAAACACGTTTCAGGTTATTAACAGAATGGCAAGAAATGATTAAAGGAAAGGATATTTTGGCAACACCAAATTTTAAGCCTGGAAAGGTTTTAAATAAATCTATAATTGAAAATATAACAACTTTCTACAACAATGATGCTATCAGGCGTCTTATGCCAGTCTGGAAAAAAAAGATTTTTGTTTCCGTGAAAACTGATAACAGTAGTAGAATTCAAGTACAAAAATCTTATGATGGGTAGCTTGAAGGAAGTGGGAGCTGTTCAAAAACAGAAATCTTACTGATAAAATTATGTTCCCAAAATTCACTAATTTACGTCCTAAACATTGGTACTAACTGGTACTGGTGGAGATGGTACTAACTGTTCTGTTCCAAGCCATCTATTAATATGTGTTTAATTATAATTGTTAGTTTTCTTATCCCCGCAAATGGAAGTAAATGTTTTCCCTAGTGCCTCTACGTAGAGTTAGTTTGGTTTCGTTCAGCTGAATATGTTGAAATGGCGAGATATTATATACTGATGAAAGGAAAAAACAGCCTATTTAAACTTATTTTTACACACCACAATCCTATTTAGGTGCGAATTCAATAACTTACAAAAGTGATGTGACTGGGTTGGGACTCGAACACGTGATCTCCAGCATACCATTCCGATGCATAACCACTACTCTTCCCAGAACAGCCAAATACTCTCTCACCCTTAAAATAAGTTTAAATTGGTTGTTTCCTCATTAATATATGAAATCATAACCGTCAAAAGGTGTTCTCAATATACGGACACTGGATTGTCCAAGCACAGCAGCTAGGCTGTGGTACAAGCCATGTGGTCTGAGTGCAGAGCACCGACTGCAGGAGTGGACGAGTATTTGGCTGTTCTGGAAAGCGGACTGGGTGGCGTAGTGGTTAACGCATCGGCGAGGTATGCGGGAGATCCCGGGTTCGAGTCCCGGTCCAGTGAGATCACTTTTTCATTCTTTGTAAGTTATTGGCGAGATATTAATTGCATTAGTATATTACAGGACAGGAGGTCGTGTGAGTATTTGTGATGGTGTTTATATAGTACACCTTAATAAATATCCTTCGTGTCCGAGTGTAGATAATTTGAAATATAAGTCATAGTTGCAGTTAGATAATGAACTGGTGGACTACATTATATACAAGCAGTGTGTGGCTGTAGATAGGTGTAATTTAGTAGCATCCACTAAACTGCATATGAGTTTGTAGAATCTGTGTGGGCAGTTGTTAGTTTTGAAGACATTCCCTTATTGCATGAAAACAGGCAGATTACTACAATTACTTCCAACAGAACAGTAAAGAAAATGTGACTGTGGTATGTATGGACTTCGCAGAAAATTATTTATTTGTATTACTAGATAATATCTAGTGTATTCATTCGAACAATGAGGAAGCAACTAGTTTACGAACAATCTATTACAAGGATTAGGATATAAAATTCTAAAGTATTGTATGCACTTTTGAACTCTCAGCATCACACATGTGCCGTTCACTTTTCCAGAAATAAAGCTGTCTCTCGTCTTCGAGTTGTACCAATAAGATCAGAGTTTAAAAAAAAAAAAAAAAAAAAAAAAAAAAAACCATACTTTTCAGATGGTTCAGCTGCACAGTTAGAACAAAAGTATATCGAACATTTGTTACCACGTTAATGATTTTGTATTCGCAGCGAAGTGGCACTTCTCTGCAACAGCCTATAGGAAAGGAGTATAGGAGTCTGGACAGCACTGTGAAAAATCTCACAGGAAAGGCAAACCTGTAGCAGTTCATGACGATTAAATAATGACTATCACAGCATTTTATATGAAGTGAGTAATACATCGACTTTATACAATTCTTTAATGAAAAATTAAACAAATAATAATAAAAAATACTTCCAAATATATCTCTATCTATAAAACGAACGCCAGGCACACGAAAGTTCCACAGTTTCATCCTGGCGTGAAAGATATTTTCAACAAGTAAACGGTCATACAGTTTTCCAATGTTAGGAGCAAGCGTGAAACAAAGGCCGAAAGTAGCACAAATGAATGGCTTGTAGTAATTATGCACATACTGTGGAAGTAGAGTTTCAATAATCTTAACGTGTTTGTAGATTATTTAATTTTTTTTTAAAAAAAGGTTAAACATATAAACTAAAAGTGCCTGTTTCAGAATCTCACTCTTGTACAACTCTGAAATCAAACTGCTTCTCGAAGCAGAAGATGGATGCAGCAATCAATGGCTCTTGAAGAATTACCATACAGTAAATTAAATTTGTTGCAATGGAAGATGGAACAGTAAGATATGGTTTCCTTGTAAAGTAAGTAAAGTTTTAGAATTAACTCCAATAGGTCTGAGCTACAGTACATAGTATTCTTTCTGTGTAGAAAAAACATTATCTCATAACAAACGTTTAAGGCAAGATGCAGAAATATGTGAATTTTTCAGTTATTCTTTTATATCTATCTATCTATATCTATCTCAACCATTAAAAAAAAAAAAAAAAAAAAAAAACTTGGAATATCTAAAATTAAAGAAAAGTCAATACGTAACCATACTACATATCAAATTTTCTTTACAAAAACTACAATTTGATGATTGTCTCATTTTTCTATGTCAATCCTAGTTTGATTTATGAAAAGTTTTGTGATTCTATTTATGCAGAAAATCGTGTTTCTTTCCAGGGCTCTAACTGAAAAGTACAGCATATAAAACTCTGAAATTTTTCAGCTTTTCTTACTTCAGGTGATAATAATGACAACCAAGTATGAATAAAAACAGGGATGCTCAGCCTCACAAGAGACAAAAATTTGGTTTACTTATGGAATGACTCAAAAATCAGTAGATAATAATAATAAGAAAGGTACAGATCCAAGCTTCACGTTGGAAGATTTGGTAAAGTTCCATTCCCTCCCCCTCCCCTTCATGATCGTTTGTAAGGAACCCAATCTCGACTTCTGGTCTTGTTCTACATTTTTACGGCCGCCAGGTTTGATTGGGATAGTCCCGGATTTACATAATGTGTAACCTTAATAATTGTCCAAAACTCCAAAGGCCCCTGTTTTCCCCCAAAATACAAGTTAATATCATTCGTGCGACAATTAAAAAATATCATTTTCACTAGTCATCGATACTCAACTAATATGAATAATCTACTCTCTTTCGCCCATGGCTAGTGAATTTTGATATATTATTTAATTAATTATAATATTTAAGCAAAAACAAACGCATAACTATGGTTATAATGTGAATTTCCTGTAAGAGGTTCCTGTTTCACAGTCCGAAAAATCTGGTAGTCCTCTGCGTATTTCACTTCTCGGCCAATCGAATGATCCATTCCAGTGTTTTTAATAGTTCTACATATACATATAAGCATATACAAAATTTTAAACTCTCGTTTCTGTATTAACTTATATAAATATTTCTAGTGTGCGTTGCTTAAAATTCTTCTTAGAAAATAAAATGAAATCTTTCTAAGTTTTTCTTCCCACTGTTATGTCGGCTAGGCTAAAGGAGATAGTGATGACGAAAAATGAATGAAATGGAATGAAGAAAGTGGTAGAAAATGAGAGAATCCCAAGAAAACCCACGCATACGGTGTTCGTCCACTACCAAGCTCACTTAGCACATGAGATCGAACCAAGAACCCCATGCACCAGAGGTGAACGCTCTACCACTGAGCCACTGTTGCCCAAAATTCTTCTTTTGGCCAAAATGAGTTATAGAGCGCTCTCTCCTCTGTTACGTGGGATTCTTAGTTCGATCCCCAGCTCACGCGAAATATGCTTTATGGTGCACAAACACTGTGTCGGTTCTCCCGTTTTCTTCCTCTTTCTTCATTTCACTAATTTATTCATCATCATAATCTCCCTTAGTCTCACTCCATAACTGTGGCACGTTGAATTTACAATATTAATGATGATAAAAAAAAATGGGATGAATCAACCGGTTTTCCTTACATCACATCCCTTTTAAGCGCAAATTAAGGATTTAGATTGAGAAAATTAAGGGATGGGTAGAGAATCTAACCAGGGTCTCTGAGTTTAGGTACCTAGACGCTAATCACTAGCTCTCTCCTTGCACAGCTACACACATTTCACTTCTGAGGGATGTGCTTATACCTTAAAACCACATGGACTGTACAATTACCGCTGTCTTGAACAAGTTTGTATAAAGAGTTGCTATGGTTCAATGGTAGAGCGCTCAACTCTGGTACATGGAGTCCCTGTTTCGATCCCAGCTCGCACCAATTGAGTTTTGTGATGGACAAACACTGTGCGTGTGAGTTTTCCTACTTTCTTCATTCATTCATTATTATCACTTTCTCCTTCAGCCTACATGGCGTGTCACATGAACTCGACATTATATGACGAAATTAGCCCTTTTCCTTAAACTATATCGTCCACAGGTGCAAATAACTTGATAAAGCCGGGAATGTGCAGAAAATCGAACCCAGGCCGCTGTCTTATGGCTGTGCGCTAGTCCTTATGGATGCATCGAGCAAGTTATATTTCCTCCAATACTTCCGGAATCATTTATTTATAATGGGTCTGTTAGACATGAGCTACATATGGAACTGATAATGAAATGATTTGTTTTAGTTCAACGTCCCTCAGCCATGCCGTTCATGTCAAAGGAGATGGATGATTAATGAGAATGATTTTGAAATTAATTTTTTGTGCTCTCACTGGGAATCGAACCCAGGACCTAGTGCATCAGAGGCACATGCGCTAGCCACTAGGTTAGCGGGGATGGTTGAAACTGACACAGATTAAGTTTTACATTGACTTATAAATATTATTACGGAAGGCAGAATTTGAAATTTTGTTCAACTTCACAAAATAAAGAATTTTAAAGAGCAAATGGCTGAAACATAAGGAAACCTATTTATGAAAATAAAATAAAACACACTGGCAAAAGTTTTCTTTGCCTAACAGAGGTACTGTTTGAAACCTAAAATGTAAATTTTCAAACCTTGTACTTAGGTTGAAAGCGGAAGTGCCGAAATTATTAACACCGTCTGCTCCTTGAACAGCCTCACCCTCAAGCAAAAGGCTCATTTCTGCACTTTTTCAATTTTCATTGAATTAGTTCGAACCCAGCTCGCACCAAGTAAACTTTATGGTAGAGAAACAGTGTTCTTCAGTTTACCAGTCCCCCTCCCCCTCTCAATTTCACAATTATCGCAGTTTCTCTCAATGTCGGTCTACAATCGTGACACGTTCAACTATAAAAAGAAAAGGCTCATCTAAAGGAAATGGTGTCAGAAGAATCAGTTGATTCTATATTACCACCTTTGAGACATTGAATTGTCGAAGCACAACAGATGTGCTACTGCCCATATTGTCTAAAAGTAAGAGCAACAATGGCATGTGCTCTTTTTACCTGTGGTCGCCAGCTCGATCTCAGCTCGCGCCAAGTGAACTTTTTGGTGGACAAATACCGCTTGCGTGGGTTTTCTCAAGTTTTTCTCGTTTCATCCAACTTTCTTCATTCCACAATTTCATTCATTTCTCATCAACATCATCCCCTTAGGCTACCCGGCTGTGAGACGTAAAACTGAAAGATTTCATTTTCCTGTGAATACACGTGTCTACTTAGGGTTATATCTGATCCAGAAAGAATCACATGGATGAATTTGGAGTATCTACATCTACGAACCCGCTTTTTTTTTTTTCTATCAAATATATGTACTGTTGCTAAGAACTTAAAAATCTGAATTTCACCCATAATTAAATTCACCATATGGTGACTTTAGAATGACTACGGGGACCAAATTATTGCATTTTCCCACAATATCGGTATGAAATGAACAATTTTGAGAAAGTGTTACGGTTGGGCTAGTAAAACACAAATTTCTATTATTCTGTTTGTCTATATTACGACAATTACCTAGAATAGCAGATTTGACTCTCTGTTACTTAAAAATCAGAGACGCTTGAGATTTTTTTTTATGTTGTACAGAATCCTTCATATGTTCGAATTAATCAGTTCTCTTCACAGTTTACGAACTTTAATAAAGAACTCCCTACTCTCCATTTAGTAATATCTAATAAAAATAACAAACGAAGTTCTTCACATCATTGGCCTATTGAATTTTGGAGTGAACACGTTCTGCTAATGTCCATTTGAGACGCCTATATATTGAATATCTCCTGTAATATTTTCTGTCAAGAAAGCTAATCTCCAGGAGTTCACCATGACAGTCCTTCTCGTCCCTTTAAATGTAAATTTTCCTGCCACTATACATCCACTTTCAATTTTATCCATCCACAAAAGGTACAACAGAATTGCCTGCTATTCAAATTCAGACAAATCAACAAAACATTGTGTAATGTAGCTATTATAACTGAACACTAAAGCTTAGTTCCTTCCTTTGGAAAAACATGCCCCACATTACGAATTCTACTTCACGCTTTTCATACGACCCATAATTCCTCTAAATTTTGAAGTTCAACGAGCACGTGGTAATATTCTTTTGTATCTTCTACAAACTGTGAGTTTAACCTCCGATTACGACAAGCAGTATATCACAGTAATACTTCACACATTCATAATATGGGTAAACCATACCCTATCAAGGGTAATGTAAGTGCTATCAACATATTGTATTTCCTTTATTAAAATATACTTTCAGTATATACATCTTGCTTTCAGTGTAGTCTCTCTCGCGTTTGCTGCTCAACTCTGTTTAAGAGCTGGTCTATGGAACTCGTCTCTGTGTCACATGAAATTTGGAAATATACTTCAAACAGCCACTGAACTTTGGTGACAAGAGATTTTTTACTCAATTATGGTCAATATATCAAAAAGTAATCGTCAAATAACTTGTATCCTGTTCACTATCATATATGATTATTCTCTACGATGTAATGTAACAAGAGGTCCTAATTGCAATTGAATCTCAGTGAGGTAATACTAAAAATCGTGCCTTCCTTGTACTGCTTCCAAATTGTTGTCCAGTTCTAAATTTGCTTATCACTAAGCGGGATGAAGCTTTATTCAGTTGTTATCAAATGTATTTAAGAAGTCAACATTACACTCTTGTCTTGGAAAACAGCCTTCTTTTTCACTCAACCATCTCATTGCGAATGTCTGCGGATTTCCTTCGCACATTATCTTCTCTGCTGCCTTGATTTGGAAAATTTCTACTAATACCTCAATCTCTTCGTACGTGTAACCAATAAATGTCATTATTCATAACATACAGTGTAATTAATAACTGGAAGTGCTACAAACTTCCACTTACATAGTCTCTTTCCCGAACATTGTTCCCTCACAATCAGTTACTGCCTAGTATACTGACGTAAAGTTGTAAAACAAAGTAATTGAATTATTTTCTACGATGGAGGGATGATCATTCTGAAAAACAGCCTTGCACTACAGTATCCAATGTATACAACGTTCAGCAATCTTTCTGCATCTTCTTTGGGTAGCAATCTATACGTACAATAAAAGGCATCTTCCATCGTTTAACAGGGCCATCCTATACCCCCACACTTCATCACAAATTCTAAAGGTGTTTCGTAGTTTTTAAGTTAGGAAAACACAGCATACTTACACCACAACTAATGTGATACATATTTGAATTCCCTGTGAATTTTTCTTCTTACAGTTGATATCTTACCCACATACCGTGGTACTCTCAGTACTTCTTTCTCAAGTAGCTAGAAGGTCTTCAACTTAATACATAATTTATTGGAATATCACGAATTAGGCCTACATCTTCATTCAAATTTCTCCAACATATAAGGAGTACATCCATCTTTAGTAAAACAAAAAGTAACAAAACAGTTAGCTCTATTCCTCTCAAAGTCGTTGGCTACTGGAAAAAAAGTACCACTTTATACCTCACTCTCAATCTGCACTGCGCACTCTCATTCCTCATTCTCTGTCTCTCTCACTCACTTTCCTTTTTTTAACCTACAAGTTTATGTGTATACTGTGCAAAGCAGTAGTGCCAACCCACAGAAGTAACATCGTTGTGTAAAAAATTGAGTATATTGATTTTCACATATAGTTTTTCCCAAACATTCTCCTTCAAAAGAAACACTTAAATAATTCACATATACAACATGCATTGAATGACGAACATCTAAAATTTCTCTTTTGGCTTATAATAGTAATTATATTTTAAAAATAGGAATCATGTCGTATATTTTGAAAAGGACTATATTAAAGTAATCGTTGATAATACTTAACGTTTTGTCAGTTGTAGCCCTACAGTCAGTGGTCGAAGTGAGACGGTATGCGGTGGTATGTACCGCCTCTGATTTTTCAGTGATGAAGGTATACCGCCTCTGGTTTTCAGCAGGGGTGCCCACAAGGGGGGAGCTATGACGCAAACTGTGTCATTGAAATATTGGGGGGGTAAAAATCTATATAAATATGTTTGAGAGGGTGTAAAAATTAATCGAAAATATTTTTTTTTTCATGGAAGAACACCTACGAATAGGCAATTGAGGGGGGTGCGTCATGGACATGAGGGGGGTGGGCACCGCTGTTTTCAGTGATCAAGACATACTGTCACTGGAGAGTGGGTGATAATTATCTTTAATAAATCCACTTTATACACCGTAATTGACAAGGGCGCCCATCAGGAGGGGCAAGGTGGGGCGCTCGTCCTCCCCCCTTTAGAGGAAATTGTGCTTCGGAAGATCGAAAACCCAATAGATATTTTAGAATAGTTACCGCAAGATTGCGTTTGAAATGTCGTTTATAATTGCCCCCCTTGGGAACCACAACATGGGCGTTGTAGGTAATTGACGAATATCTTTGCATATAAAGAGATCTTATTTCTTATGTCGAAGTAATTTCTAAGTTAACAACACAAACATTTTTGTTATCTTTTTCCTACCTTTTGTTTTTGAAAATGAGGTGTCTTCAAAGCACGGGCGGATCCAGGACCAAATTCTGGGGGCGCGGTGGGTTGTAATACTGCTAGTTTTAAGGGCTTCAAACTTTAGGATGGCTTTTATTTATATATATATATAAAATAAGAATGTTTCCTCGTCTGGGGGATCCGCCCTGCTTCAAAGAAGTTCATCTGGTGTATATTTTGATGTGCCATGTTGAATTGTTTCTTTCTTATGTATGTGTTTGTCTTCTTGTATTAATACATATAATGTCGTGTTTTGAGCATGGGCGCATCTTCCGGAGGTTTGGAATACCCCTCAGTCGTGTGGGGGTTCCGAGAATTTTCTCTTAGGAAATTGTTAATATAAAATTTCGGTTTTTGAACATTTTCGTGCATAATTCTCTATAAGACAATATAAGTGGATATTTTATATTTTTTTCCAGAACGTTGTTGGCGGGGATCAAAGTTTCTCCACCCCCCCCCCCACACACAAACACACACGTAACTAAAGAGAAGCTCTCAGTCATTATGTGCAGGGTGCGAATTACCGGGGGGATGAGGGGGATTTTCCCCCTCAATCACATTTTGTTCCCCCCAAAGAAGTCAGCTGAAGTATCCCCACCGGGGATACTCGCTTTCCCCCTCAAACTATGCTTAGTGTAACTCCAAATTTCACTGATTTTTGTTATTTCTTGTAAATTTAATCTTCTAGCTGTATTTCGAAATGATAGATGTAAACTGTTCAGTTTTGGTCATTTCTACTTACCACCTAATTAACCACTATTTTCAACGTTGTTTAGTAGAACTATATTATTATGACTACGGTTGTTACTTGCAACTGTACCTTCGTACCCTTCAGTTCGTCATCGTTTGTGAATTTGAATGTACTAATTGCGTATAACAAAGCCCCATATAGATTTATAAATGTTCTTAGCGGTTGGCCAAGAAGAAGTAAACAAATAGCTTCTTCTACCACTTGGCGAAGTTCGGATATGTCTTATTCATCCTCTATATTTGTATCGATTATCATCTTATTTTAATTTTTGTTATAACATGTTATTTTATTTTCCAGTGTACTCTTTGTTAGCACATGGTCTTCTTGCATTTAATTTGTGATAATTAGCATAGTAATCACTGCTTTTACAGTTTACGGAAATGAACTTTTGAAACTGTACTCAAAATCTGAGATATAGGTATTCTCTCGTAAGTATATGTTAACGTACACGCTGGGGGATACGCTCCTAGTGAGCAGACATGTTAATGAAGGTGATTTTTAGGTGTATAAGCGAATAATTCAAGATTTGTTTCAGCATTTGTTAATACGACTGGTTCTCCGTGTCATTGTCCGTGTCTGTATAAGAATTTCAAGTGGAGCGTTTTTTTTTTTTTTTTTTAAGTTAACCCTTCATTTTTCCATCTTTTCGCTGTACAGTTTGCTGTCCACGCAATTAATGTTGTCTGAAAAACTTCAGTGTAATTTGAATAACGTAGCCCATAGTGAATCAACTCATCTTCAACCTAACAGTAAAGTAATTTTTAAGTGTTGACTTTCCGTGCCCATCACGGAATCGATATTTGGAGAAAAAAAGTCGTGATGAGCACAGCTTTAGCGGGAAGTAGAAGCACAAGCTCAAAATTTGAATTGAGAGATTTTAAATATTTGGCCTTCGATTTGACCTTGATGTGAGAAATCGGGACCAGCAACAATCCATTTCTTATTTGATAGGCTAATATCTAGATTTTCTTTAAAAAAAAAAAATGTCCGGTTTAACTGATAATTTTAGTGGTTTTCACAAGACTGAAGTAGGTTTCTTTTCGCAACCTGTATGTATTAATGCAAAGTGGAAGCTTTCAATATGAGTGGAAAAATTAACATATGCTTGTGATCATGGCTATCGCTCGAGCCAAATTATTAACTAAATAAACCTTAGAGAGCTACGGGGACAAGAGTGAGTACAACATTAAAACACGTTCAGAAAGGTTAGTGGGGTGTGTGTATGTCAGACAATATATATGTGCATAGTTATTGTCGGTAGATTTATTAAATTAATAAATCTCTCATTTATTACAGGTCACACACACACACACATATATATATATACCTTTGAACAGGGGGTACCTTTGAACATTTAAGATAACAGGCTAGAAATAATAGCATATCTGGTGGTTTCAAAATTTTTAGTTTGGCAAAACTGCGTTGCATGACGGTCAACTGTTATCTGCAATTTTAATGTAACTGTTGATGAACAGCAGTACTTTGTTACATTTGTGGGGTGAAAGTTGGAATTTTTGTGAATTTTTGTAAGATTTTTGACAGAAGTCTGTGTTTTGATATTATCTGTCATTCATTGCAGAAGCAAGTACATTAATTTACTTATCCAATGTTGCACTTTGTATTTCACAATAGTTTGTACTATCTGTGTATTATCAAATTCTGCTTGATCATGCCGGTTGGGGCAGCTTTGAACAAAAATTAGGGGGCACATTTGAACATTGTTCTACCTATACTTTTCTGAAAGTTATAAGTACCAGCAACATGTTTGTGTTCTCAGACAATGAAGACAAATGTTCAGTGCCAACTGCTGATATTGTGTGTGGACTTTCTAATTCTTGTCTGTCGTTTTCGATTACTTTTAAACTTTCGCCCACCTCACTTGGGAGTTGAGTATAACCTTGAAGTTGAATTGAATTATAACTGTCACTATTCATCTCAGTGACCCCAAAAACTATGAATTCAACTCAATTCAGATGTGTTTCCGAAGGGGAAGCAAATTATTTAGAGCACAGAGGCGCACAATATACAAATACGGGCCTGCATATATGTTTCAGCAATTATCACTATTATTATTATTTCCTTGCCATACGCGATTGGATAATTCTTGTGCCTTAAACTGTTAATACTGCTTTGTTACATTAGCCTTGTTGTTCGTAAATGAATTAATCCTGAAAATAACGATTATTGTAGTAAAATAATGGTTTGTTCAAAACTGCCCCACGTATGTTCAAATTACCCCATGCTTGTTTTAATCTACCCCCCAAGGGGGTACATTTGAACGACACCCCCTGCGCCCTTGCACAGAATGACAAGATCAAACAATGTACTCGATTTTATGGCAAATATAATGTATATTATATTTAGTTTTTGCTACAGTTCTAGGAGGAAATTTACTGGGTGTTTGGAAGCAAAAACGAATATTCGAAAACAGATGTTCAAATCTACCCCTCTCTCCCCTATATATATGGGGGTAAGGCATTTATTGTCTCATTTTGAAATTTGAACCTTCAGACTATGTTCGTTGGCCTAATTTATCCCCCCCAATATAGATTATCTAATTCGCACACTGATTATGTGAATAGAAATGTAATATTTTAGGTAAGATACCCTCACTATATTTCAACATGTAGATAACCGGTATGTCGGAGAAATCGTAACAAAACATACCGTTTCTGCTTTATTTCCACTTCGAACACTGCCTACAGTTCTACAAGAGGGAAGTCATATCCGCAATGGTGGTGAAATCGACTTTGCACTCCTCGCCCAAAATCATCCCACTGTTGTGGAGTCTCCAGTGGTGTTTTATTTTCAAGGCATTCTTTAAATAATATACAAATAATAAAGAAAAATTGCCATTGTATAATGCATTCAGTATATGTCTTACACAGTCTTGGGAAGTAACGTAACGCAAGTAACGCGTTACTTGTAACGCGTTACTTTTTAAGTAACGCATTACATTTCTCCAAAGTAACTGTAACGGTAACGCGTTACCTTTTTCGCGTTACATTTCGGATGAGTAACTACAATATATGTATATTAAGTATTTTTCGGAAACAAATGTTTCTTTCCTGCAAGTGAATTTCTCGGAATGGAGCAATGGAGCATGAACGATGTCAGTGACCGACACTCACTCACCGGCACTCAAAGAAATAGATAAGATCATAGCACCACTTCCTGTTTTTGGAAAATGAGGACAGCCTCAGGAAAATCACGTGTACTGATTGCAAGCATCTGGAAGATTTGTCATAGATTTTGACAGCTCCAAGTCCATTTAGTGCGTGAACTACGAGTGCAATTGTGCCGGTAGTCTATATTACTTTGATTGGTGTTGTTTTTATGAAGATGAAGAACGAAAATATTTTACCGTTCAAACATTTGAAAGATACTTCTTAAAAGCTGAAGATGATGGTGGACAAAATTTAAAAGTAAAGTGGTGCCCCGGCGGGAAATATTTATCAACAGCTAGGGTGCCATAATTAACGATATAGAGTAAGGGGTTAATATGAATAAATTGTGTTCTGATGAGCAGGTCTACTTTATTGATTATAGAGTTTGGAACAACTAGCTTTACAAAGCATATATCGATTTTAGAATTACTGGCAAGTTTTGATTCACCTTCAGTTAATGTGTTCTCATTTTATTAGTTGTAGTGTAATGTTTCTCTATATTCTGTATTTTTAATTTTACATAACAACATTGTTATTATCATATAATTAGTTTAACAGAAGAATAATAAGCAATCATTAACGCATATTGATGGGCAAGAGTCGAGCTAAAACTCGACTCAGATTCAAACTCGAGTTTTGAATCGAGTCAAAGGTAATGTTCTCGAGTCGAGTTCCGAGCCGATTCACTGTTTTTCTCGTCGAGTTTCGAGTCGAGTTGAGTTTGATAAATGGTTCGCTCGTTTTAACTCATTTTGAAATCATGGCCTGATTACACTGGAAAGCGAAAGCCATGAGAAATGTAAGCTAAGCAGTAATATGGAATACTTTTAATGTTGCTCACGAGAGGGAACACTGCTCGCATCTCTTCTCGTCTCGATATCGAGACCACAAGAGATTTTTTATAACAAGCATGAACTGAGTCGAAATTCTACTGTGGATTCCTATCTTCTTTGAAACAATATGAGGCAGTATTGTATATATATATATATATATATATATATATATATATATATATATATATATATATATATGTGTGTGTGTGTGTGTGTGTGTGTGTGTGTGTGTGTGGTCAGATAGGGTAAGGGAGCAAGAAATTTCTGTTGAGCGCGTCATCACAGAAAGAAAGCTTAGCTTACCCGCCCTATTTCCTTCACTTCTGTGGTTCTTAAGTAGGAGAATTGATTTTTTTTTTCACTCGCAAAAAACATTGATTACATTGTACGTAAAGGCAGGCGTTTAAACTTTAAAGGGCTGCTCTGTGAGACAGACATTCGCTAGAAAGAGAAAAGCCAGAGCACGTAAACAGAGAGTAACATTAAGGAACGTGATTTTACTGTTGCAAAATCTCCCGTAGATATTGATCACGATTGCAGACTCCATCTCAAAATAACTATATTTTTTCAGTTTCCTCATTCGTACACAGGAATAAATATTCTCAACTGTTTTTCTTCATTATTTTTTCTTTCTAATTGGTAATGCGCATTACATTGTAACTTCATTATAGTGATATCCCCAGCGTTTGTTACGACATGATCGTTTTAATAATTTTTTATGTCATTTATTATCAAAGATCATTCATTTAGTTTCAAAATGACAGTTAAGTCAACATTAAAAATATTCTTGATAGTTGTGTAACTTATCGTTACGTATCCGACTCCTTTGGTCAACGACTCGATGTTAATGGATGTTTCTAGACACATTTAAGATTAATTTAGTGATACATCGTGAAGCAAAGGAATTGCAAACCCCTGGAATACAGGTGTTACTCAAGTTGCAATTCTCTTATCTAGAAACTAAAAAAGACTTACCAATTTTAATAAGTGCTATTTTATATTCCATGCTCTGTGAACTGAAATTGGATTGGGAGCAGGTTTGGAGACAATACATGAATAGTACTTTTTCAGTTAACGCTCTAATCTAGTCCAGTCCAGGGACTTATTCAGTAACAGCCGTGGTAAAATTTGTGGATAGCAACGCAACGTGATGTTACGAAAAATCATAACTTGTGCTGATTATTTAAAGATAAAACGCAAATTTTACGTTGGTATGATGCAAACTGATACGTAATGGAACCCTTAGTTATATTATAATTCTAAATACATGTTGCAAATTTATTCCGTCTTGATTAAAGCATATTCTATCTTAGCTTTTAAGTACATTGGCTTTTGCACCCAAGCTTTCGGCCAGATGTAGACTATTGGTTAATATCGTCCTTAATAGAAAGTTTTAATTGTTTACATCTTAATATTTTATTGTTTTGATCTTGCTTACCAACCACTAAACTCCATACTATGTTTTTCATGCAATTCTGCAAAATCTTCGTTATACAATACAATCTCACAGGTAGCTAACTAAGTCTACTAGCGTTAGATTGGCAAATGATGACGCACGTAGCGACTACTATTAGCGAGTGCTTACATTTAGGTATTAGTGTGAAGCACTGAGACATTTGCCTTGCTCCATCATAAAGTATTTTCATATTGTCCCTTTTATTGCAGCCATTGGCCTTGTTAGTCCATAAATATTGGGAATATGCTTCATTTCGAGCCATGGTTTGGTTTGACTTAACTTTTTAGAAGGAATTTATCGTCCCTCATGTAGTTAAAAAAATCGTAAGTATACAATATACAGGTGGGGGATCCAGGAGGTTGGGAAATATATCCCTCATATTCAAAATAGTGGATTATAATGTCAGAAAATACTCTAAGAAAACAATATGTTCTAAAAAAAAAATATCACTCAAAAGTAAAATTGTAGGTTTGCCTAGAAAATTATTGGGTGGGACGTCACCCGTCCTCCCGCTCTAAAGACGCCCGTGTCTAGAATCAACATTTTAAACAAGTTTATCTGAGAATTCATTACAGCGTGACACTCAAACTTGATCGTACGGAAGGTTGTTCGATTTATATCGAGCCGATTTTGAAGAGTACTCGCTTTACAAGTAGTCTAGACATATGGGCCTTATGGAGAGTCGTTTTGACGTATGATTAGCGCATACTGAAAGCATGACCACTACAGGAAACATATGTTAGTCGAACTCTTTAGTATCGCACTAATCATGCTTCAGAACGACTTTGCATAAGGTCCTATATTTTTCAGCGTATATAAAAAAAAGTCCAATAAAATAAACCTTGAATGTGTACAATGATGAATTTATTCAATTTTGATGTTACGTATAACATTTAACATTTGATGCCATGCTATCTTTATTACTACTTTTATTAAAATACGAAATGCTGCTGAAAAGTTAGTAGCCCAACCCAAAGACAGTGCATGCGGAACGATGTAATTTTATAGTTATTCTACATACCCTCCTCAAAAATCTTCACAGTTACATGGTGCTCCAACTTTTGCAGATTAGTTTAAAATAAATAATAATACTGAAAATTCCTCGCATCATTGTTCTATAGCACTAATCACCTTTTTATTAGATCCAAAGATGCATCCTTTCCACTGTTCTTGAGTATGTGGAATAAACAATAATCTTATGGAACTACATCAGGAGAATAATGGGATGATCTACACATTGAAACCCTAGATCATGCAAGGTAGTTACATTTGCAATGCTCAAAGGATAAGGCATTGTTCTAAAGGAACAGAATGTCATTTTTCAATTTTCTTGCCGTTGCGAATTCAATCTGTGTTCAAGTTTTATGAGTAATGAAAAGTAATATTCTATTAAATGTCTGACCCTTGGGTAGGTTGTCCTAGAAGAACATTGCAAACACTTCCCAGTCGACTTCTGTCTCCTGAACTTCTTGGGAAGAAGGGAACTTGAGGGGAACTGAGTACGATCCAAACTGCGTACGACCGAAACTGAAACCGGCGTAGGATCCAAAACAGGTATGGTCATATGATCGAACAATAAAGAAACAATTTTTTTTATAATCACAGACTATTAAGTAATAATATTTTTTTTAAGTTATATAAAGAAAAACCCTATACAGTTATGTAGGACCAAAACTGCGTAGGATCCAAATTGAGTAGGACCCAAACTGCATAGAAACGAAACTGACAAATAAAATAGTGGCAAATATAATTAAATAATCATACAGGGGTGTAACCAGGAAGTTTTTCTTGGGGGGGACTATGACTTATTCAGGAGGGCTGGAAAAACTAACCGAAAGTCTTGTCTCAGCAGGGGCGTCGTTAAAAGGAAGAAAGGGGGAGCCTCCCCCAAAAGTTACCAACTTCTGATCAAGTTAGTAAATGCCTTGTTCAGAAGATTGTCGTTACGTTCAATTGACTTGCTTAGCTTAAAATTTTGTTATTATTATTATTAAGTATTCTGCCTTTCGGCATTTCCTGGGACTAATGAGGATTTTTTTTTTTTTTTTTAATTTTAGATTTTGGCCTGGAAATGTTTCTTCCACTTTTGTCGATCTTCAGCTTCCTCTTTTAACTCCCAATATTTTATTCTATCTTTCAAATCATCAATCAGCTCTGTTCTTTTTCTTCCTATTCCTCGCTTCCCTTCCATCTTTCCTTCTATGGCGGTGTGTAGAAGACAATTTCTTCGCAAGATGTGTCCAATCCAATTGGCTTTTCTACGAAGGATGGTGGCTAGAAGTGTCCTCTTTTCTTCTATCCATTTTAAAACATCTTCGTTTGTTGCTCTCTCTGTCCATTTTATCTTCTCCATCTTCCTACAACACCACATTTCGAAGCTCTCCAAATATTTCCTCTCTAACTTCCGTAATGTCCAAGTCTGAACCATACAACCCAATGCTCCATATATAGCACTTGACCAACTTCTTCTTAAGTCCAATATTGAGCCTGCTAGTTAAGAGTGATCTTTTCTTATTGAATGCTTCTTTAGCTATGACAATTCTTGACCTGATTCCTTTGGTGCAGTAAGCGTCTCTCGTCAAAAGACTTTCTAGATACTTGAAATTATCGACCTCTTCAAGTTCACTTTGTTCTACTCTGATCCGTAAGGGCGATATTCTCATGACTTTCGACTTTTCGATTTTAATTTCCATTCCATACAGTTTTTCGGTGTCAACTATTTTGTCAATCATCTCCTGTAGTCCTCCTTCGGTTTTAGCTATTATAACCGTAACATCTGCATACCTGATCTTGTTAATGATCTGCCCTCCAATCTTGAAATCTCCAATTCCCATTAATGTTTCCTTTATTAAACATTCACTGTAAATGTTGAATAATTGGGGCGACAAACTACATCCTTGACTGACTTCTCTTCAAATCTCCACACTATTGGTTTCTCCTTCATTCAAGCGCTTCACTCGCTGTCCTGTGTACAGGTTTTGAATTAGTCGTCGATCTCTCCAGCTGACTTCGATTTCTTTAAATATTTTCAGAAGTTAAAATTTTCTTAGTTACCTAATTGCTGTGAATTGTCACTTCTTTTATACTTTACAGGTGGCACAATTGAAGGTTTACGTAACTAGTCTAGGCTTTCGCTAGGCTGGGCTTCGTCCCAAATCTACCAATTTCTAAAAGCTAGCAAATTAAAATGCCTTATTGGCAATATTTACTTAGAAGAATGCCGCTACGTTCAGCTGACTTACTTGGCTTAACATTTACTTAGTTACCTAGTTGCTGTGAATTATTACTTCTTTTATGGACTTCGCAGTTGCGTAATTAGTCCAGGTTTTTGCTAGGTGGGGCTTCGTCCCAAATTTACCAACTTCTGACCAAGTTGGAAAATTAAAATGCGTTGTTGTCAATATTTACTTAAATTACCATTACTTTTAATTGACTTACTTGGCTTAGCATTTTCTTACTTACTCAGATGCTGTGATTTTCAATTTCTTTATGAACTTGGCAGTTGGTACAGTTGAATGTTTATGTAATTATTCTAGTTTTAAGTAGGTGGGAATTTGTCGCCAGATACAAAATTTCCTCATCCTACGGCCTCGCACCTCATAAACCTACAAACATACCAAACTTCCTAGTTTTTATTCCGATTTCAATTACGGTACCTAAAATATGAGATTTTATACATCCAAAGAGTCTATTTAAATCAAGGATGTTATAAAATAGAGGATCTGCCCCTACGTATCTTCATCATATGAACTCAATGAAGCCAAAAAACAACCGAGCATCATCTGAGCCGGAATGTCTGATTGGCTACTCTCGTTTCCGCCATGCTTGTTGGCTCGAAACATTGCAATCTTAGTGGCGCGGAGTAGGCAGAGTAGGTGTGGCGAAGCTGTGACGTATGGCTTCACGATTTTGTTGTATGGGCAGATCCTCTATTTTATAACATCCTTGATTTAAATTACACAGTTTTTTTTGGGGGGGAGGTCTCTTTAAAGCTGCTAAAAATGGAAAATATTCACTTTTGGGAATTTTCTATATAGTTCCAGGAGACTACAAACTTTGCCAAATTTAATCGTTGTAGTCCTACTGGAAGTACCTAATCATTTTTGGGTGTAGAAAATGTTCCATAAACACCTTGGGATGCTTTAAATGAAATAACATGGAATTATTTTCAGTTCGCCATAAAACACTAAAGTTTTAAACTGTTATTTTATTTATTTATTGCAATTTTCATAGACAACCGTATCCAGACCCTACAATACCAAATTTTAATTGTTTTTTTAAATTCCAATTTGTGACCCCTGTGGCATAGTCGCTAACGCTCGCGCCGAAGGCAAGAGCGGTGCTGGGTTCGATTCCCAGTAGGGCCACTAGGTCGAAAAGGTGTATAGCTTTTTCAGGCCAGCTATACCGAGTGAGGTTTTTCCTGGCTTTTCCTCACTCACATCAGGCAAATGCCGGGATGGTAGGTATACCTCAAGATTACTAGAGAACAGGTTGCCTCGAAACACTTCGGTTTTCGTTCGGAGGGAGTCGGTGAAGATCGTAAATACGTCACATGGAGACCCACGCTTTGAAGACACATGAGGGGTGCGAGAGAATGTTAATTGTGTGACAAGTGCTTTGCAAATCTTTCTTTGTGTGTGTGTGTGTGTGTGTGTGTGTGTGTGTGTGTGTGTGTGTGTGTGTGTGTGTGTGTGTGTGTTCGAAAGGAAATTTTATTTGATTCTATATCGTAAGCTAACAGGTTTTTTTTTCAGCTGTTCGTGTTAGTGAAAACTTGGGCCATTTTCTTGGTTATTTCATTTTTACAGTGTAGTGTTTTTAGTTGTGTTATATTTATTTATTATTATTATAGTTTTTCCTGGAATGAATCTGTTATATTCATATTTGGAATTTAGTGCATCGAATGTAAAGTGATTTTTAAATATATACTTCTGTGGTGATGTAAAAATTTAGTTTTTAATTAGTTGCATTCTATAGTACTTGCAAAAGTTTTTAATATGCCGGGCACAAGGTGTACTGTCGCAGTATGCAACATAGTTTAGTGAAAACGAAAAAAGACGATCTTAAAAACATGTCAAATATTTTAGATTCCCCGTAGATGCAGAACTACGAAGACAGTGGGTTCAACGTTGTAGGCGTGATGGCAAGTGGAATCCAGATTTGTGTAGAGTGTGTTCGGAGCATTTTGTTTTCAGTGACTTCGAAAAAGATCTAAAAAACGAATTATTAGGGCTGCCTGTCGTCATGAAACTAAAAAAGGACGCCGTACCTTCAGTTAATTTGGGGTAAGTTAAAGATGTACATAAAGAAAAACAATTTGAAGACCGCGCGGAAAGAAAAGCAATAAGAGACAATAGAAAAGTTGTAGCAACTTTACTGCAGTCCAGGGAAGAAATAGACTCTCTATATGCTTCTATGGTTAATACAGAAGAAACTACAGCAGATGATTCCTCTATTTTCCTTCAAAAACAAATAGATGAATTAAAACATCAACTTTTACAGGAGAAAATGAATAACAAAATATTAAAAAGTAAACTTGAAACAACAGAAAGGAAGAACAGCACTTTCAGATTTGCGAAAAGAACTCCTTCAATATAGAAGTAAAAATAATTCTCTTCGCGTGGTTCATGAGAAGCTTGTATCGGGACTGAGAGGGATTTTTACTGATAACCAAATTAAGATGCTAACAAATAAACAAAAGCGTATTAGGTGGACTGATGAAGACATTTCTGTAGCCTTTACGCTAAGGTACCTAGGCAAAAAAAAAAAAAAAAAACGTACGTATACCTTAGACAAAAACTACACTATCCACTACCTGGACTGTCAACTTTACAGAAATGGGCTTCAAAAATCGATATGAGAAGCGAGAATGGTATATTGGAACATATTATATGTATGATGAAAGTAGCTGGATTAAATTATAAAGATACTGAAAAACTTACAGTTCTAGAGTTTGACGAGATGAAAGTTAAAAGCGCTTATGAGTACGACCAGTTGAAAGATGAAATTATAGGTCCTTATTCAAGAATGCAAACTGTAATGGCCAGAGGTTTGTTCAAAAATTGGAAACAATTAGTCTATGTGAAATTTGATCAAAATATGTCTAAAAGTATTCTCGACAATTTAATTCTTCGGGCTGTCAGATATAGGCTACAGAGTCATAGCATGTGTGTGCGATATGGGTGGAGCTAATCAAGGTTTATGGAAGGAATACGGGTTAAGCATTGAACGAACTTGGGCTTATAATACAAGAACACAGGAAAAAATATACTTTTTCGCAGATGTACCGCACGTATTAAAATTAATTCGGAATTGGTTTCTGGATACAGTTTTCATCTTTCCTGATGGCAGTTATGTGACCAAAGACCCAGTAGATGCGCTTATCCAGTGTGATAGTCATGAAATTAAAACTTGTTATAAATTAACTGAAAATCACATAAATTGTGAAGGTACGGAGAGGATGAATGTAAGAATAGCCGCAGAATTGATGTCGCACACTGTTGCAGCAGCTCTTCATCACTTTAAACCTGGAGATGATCCTCAGTTGGCTGAGAACACTGCAAATTTTATTGGAACCGTTAATGATTGGTTTGATATTATGAACACGTATGTTCCATCAGCTTCAGATCTGCCAACTAAAAAGGGATACGGAATCCGGCTAGAAGAACAAAATGCTGCATTAGATAAAATGTATAATACAATTAGTAGTATGTTGTGTCGAGGCAAAAAGAGCATGCAAGTGTTTCAAACAGCCATTCTTGTGTCCATTATATCCCTGAAACATCTTCTCTCATGTGTTCGAAGCATGGGAATGAAGTATGTTCTAACACATCGTTTAAATCAGGACTCTTTGGAAAATATGTTTTCGCAGACTCGTTCCCATGGAGGACTCTATGATCATCCTACAGCTTCAAATGCATTAAATAGAATTAGAATGATTATTTTAGGCAAAAATCCTGGCGTACTGGAAACTAACAAGAACACAAATACTGTCGAAAATGAAGAATTTATTTCAAGCAAATTTCTTAAAAAAATGTGGTGTTGTATATACTGATGAAATGCTGAAGACAATGACCAAAGACGAAGATGTTCTTAAGTTAAGTGAAATGTGCGATATTGAGACAAAATCAGCAATGGAAGAAGATGGACTGGAGTATATAGCAGGTTGACTTGCAAAAAAATACAAAAAACACACCCTCATTTAAGTCAACAATACAATAAAAATGTTCCCGTTCATCACTCTTCACCATCATGGATTCAAAACTTGTCTCATGGCCATCTCACACAGCCCACTGAAGAATGGCTTTCGTGTGTAAAGATATGGAAAAACAGTTTTCATTGTACCATGGAAGAACAGTGCGCAGGGGAAAAGATAGCATGAAATGTCTGAAGGGAATTATTTGTGGGAGTAGTGCTAACATGGATTCTGCAATAGTGACTACATTTGTGCGAATGAAAACATTTGCCAGAATTAAGTTTTTGAATAGTTTGGCAAGACAGAAAAATGTTAAGGTTTTTGTAAAAAGAGACGGAAGCTCCCAGGACAAACGGAAGAAAAAGATCAGGAAACTTGTCCAATGAGGTAAGATTTCTAACAATATATTATCGTAGAACACAAATATTATAAATTAATTTTTCGATCATTATTCTCTGTAGTAAATCACATACACTTAAGTTTGATTCTGCATGCAAGCAACAAAAAAGTATTTTAATATATAACGTTAATTCAGTATAGGATTTCTCACGCGAAGACCCTCTTCCTTATTCTTAAGCGTTAAAAGAGCAGACGACAAATTTTTTTGCGCGCTTCATGGGTCCTCGGGTGATGTCATTCCGAAACAGCCTATGACAGTGCAGCATGGATAAGAGGCAACCTGTTCTCTCTAGTAACCTTGGGTATACCTCACATATAGGCCCCACGCCGCTTCCCCTCCTCATTCCTTTCTTTCCTTTCCCTCCCCGGATCCTGTGCTCGCCGAGAGACGTCATTCAAACGTGACGAACTTAGGCTGTCGATGCCGCTAACGCCATAAAATTGTTTAAATATATAATATATAAAACTATATGAACTGACAGAAAATAACGCATACTTCTGGTTAACGTGGAAACTTCAAATTTGGCATGTTTGTTCATTTCCGGAAATGACGGGCCGAAAAAAGTGCCAAAAGTGAACATTTTTGGTTTTCAGAAGGTCTAATGGGAAGGAGAAAATTTCCTCCTCTATTCTTATGGATGTTTTTCTAGACATAAAATCTTATGTTTTAGGTAGCTACCTGGAATTGGAATTAAAAGTTCAAAGTCGGTATCCTTGTACGTTTCCGATAGCATCATAGATGTAAATCATCAATAATAATAATAATAATAATAATAATAATAATAATAATAATAATAATAATAATAATAATAATAAATTTATTGAGGTTTTATGGGCAACTGAAAAATTGTAGCATTCCGGGATTAACCCACAGGAAAAATCCGAAGAGTGAATATTTTGTGTTTTTAGGGATCTAATGGGAAGGAGAAAATATTCCCCATGTTATTCTTAAGAGAGATGTTTTGGCCACCAAATTATTGGACACTTCGAGTATAGGAATGGGCACGAATCGAGCTAAAACTTGACTCGACTCGAGACTCGAAGCGAATTCAAGGCGAGCTTCGAGTCGAGTCAAAGGAAATTTTCTCGAGTCGAGTTCCGAGTCGAGTCACTGTTTTGAGATCGAGTTTCGAGTCGAATCGAGTTTGATAAATTGCTCGCTCGTTTAGCTCGTTTTCACTCGTTTTGAAATCCTTGCTTGATTAGACTGGAAAGCGAAAGCTATGAGAAATGTAAGGAGTACTATAGAATATATTTAGTGTTGCTCACGAGATGGGAGACTGCTCGCATCTCGATTAACAAGACGACAATGAATTTTTATAACGAGACAGCCTCTACAGAATATGAACAGTATATACAGTATATAAGTATATACTGTAGTTCTTACTACTAAGGCTGTGGCTGAGACCTGCACGATCGAAGTTTTGAGCAGAAGCAGAAGTCCAACCTCGGTAGTGATGTTAACCGGCTCAGCTCGGTTCAATCGAGCCCGTTCGGTTGAGATGAGGCACCGACTCGGCTCAGGGGGGCTATCGGCTCGGTTGAGGTAAGCCATCAGCTCAGTTTGTTTCCGCTCGAGCCGGCTGGGTTGGGTGAGCTGTTGACTCGGCTCGATAGTGAATCAGCTGTTCACGAAAGTTTTCGAGCCGTTCAAAACCCTAAACCCTGGCCGAGCAGTTTTGAACATGTTTGGCGGGCGCCTTCTAATTTGTAACGATTTTTGGTCCGAGCCTGGATACTTGCTCCTTCGGAACTCAAACCCAGAACCTAGTGAACGATGTTCTTACCTCCTAGACTTCACGACTACCAAGATCAGTAGTCAACTAGTTTTTAGTATTGAGATACAAATCGCCTATCTTTCATGTTTATACACGGTGGTGTAATAATAATAATAATAATAATAATAATAATAATAATAATAATAATAATAATAATAATTTGTAGTAGTAGGAAGTATCATTGGTAATAATTATATTGTCTATGTAGGATACCTGAAGAAAGTACTCGAAACTACACACAGCATTGTGCTCAATTTGGCTCGACTCTATTCGAAATTCGAATCAAATTCGAGTCGAGCTACAGGAAATTTTTCGAGCCGAGTTCTCGAGTCGAGTTCAAAGATGTCTGTTTCGAATCGAGTCGAGTTTCAATGACAACTCGCTCGTGCCCATCCCTATTCGAGTAGGATCCCAATGGTCAGCTTTCGCATCACTGTATTATTCCGGGTCTAACCCAGAAGAAAATTCCGAATATTTTCAGTTTTTAAGGGGTCTAATGGGGAGGAGAAAATTTTTCCCATATTATTCTTATGGAAGATTTTCTCGACCTACAATCTTATGTTTTAGGTACTTAGAATTGGAATTAGTACTTGAAAGTTGGTATCCTTGTACGTTTCCAATAGCATCATCCAAGTAAATTACAAAAAAAAAAAAAAAAAAAAAAAAACCTATTGAGATTTATGGGAAACTGAACAATCTTTCCCATGATATTCAAATGGGATATGATTTGGCCCCCAAAATTATTGGGCAGTTCGCGTACGACCCCAATGGTCAGCTTTGGCATGATTTAGATGTCTGGGACTAACCCACAGAAAAATTCTGAAAAGTGATTATTTTCAGTTTTTAGGGAGTCTAATGAGAAGGAGTTTAAGGAGGAGGAAACAACTTCATGTTATTTGAATGGATGTTTCCTTGAGACATAAGGTATCATGATTGAAATGGGAATAGGAATTTAAAATTCGGTATGGTTGTAGGCTCATGAGGTGCGAGACCGTAGGCTGAGCAAATTTTGGATTTGGCGACGAAGTCCCACCTAGCCAAAACTAGTCTAATTACATAAACCTTCAACTGTGCCAACCCAAGTCCATAAAAGAATTGATAGTTCACAGCAACTGGGTAACTAACAAAATGCTAAACCATGAAAGTCAATTGAACGTGACGACAGTCTTCTAAGTAGGCCTAATAACTGCCAACTAGGCATTTTAATTTGCCAACTTGTTCAGCAGTTGGTAAATCTGGGACGAAACCCCACCTAGCCAAAAACCTAGACTAATTACATAAATCTTCAATTGTGTCAACTGCCAAGTCCGTAAAAGAATTGACAATTCACAACAACTGGGTACTAAGAAAATGCCAACTCGCTAAGAAGTCGGTGACTTTGGGAGGGGATGCACCCCCTTTCCCCTCTCAGTGACGCCCCTGGTTGTATGCCGTGTGGATCCTACGCAGTTTTGACCCTACGCAGTTTCGGTTGTAAAGAGTCCATGAATATAACCCTAATTGATAGCTGAACAGGTTAAACAAATTAAAGAGATAATAAAAAAATATTTTTTTGAGCACGTGATTCAAACAAATTATTTCAGGGCAACGGCGTAGAATCAATACTACGTAGGATCCAAACTGCATAGAATCGATACTGCGTAGGATCCAAACAGGTTTTGAGCTGAATTTTTTGTTCCTACGCAGTTTGGATCCTACGCCGCATTCCCAACTTGAGTGCTACCACCCCATTATCTATTGTTTCGTTCCAGGATAGTAGTGGTACAACCATATTTCATCCATGATTACTGTCCGTGACAGAAATTGGTCGATTTTGTAGTCAAAATGGGAGATGACCTCCCTTGATGCCCTCAGGCTTTTGATATACTGCTAAATTTTTGGAAACTCATTTTTGCCGAGATTATACGCATGTCGAAGTCATTATGAATCAGGGCCGCCCACAAGGGGGATGTATGGCGCAAGCTGCGCCATTGAGAAAAATTTTGGGGGGGATTTTACTCTACTTTCGAACTAGAAATTTTACTGTCGGAATAGCATTAAAACACGATTTTGAGAAGCTAATTTTCAAAAATTTTCCGGGGTGAACCCCCGTACCCCCTGCTTCGATACTCGATGAATGAAGTACCGCGCAAGTAGCCGTATGAAAGGAAAGGTTGGTTCGTTTTAAGAGAGAAGGGCCGCCCACAGGAGGGATGAATGGCGCAAGTTGTGCCATCGAGAAAAAAATTGGGGAAGAATTTTACTCTAATGTCGAATAAGTAATTTTGCTGTCGTCAGAATAACATTGGAACACGATGCGATTTTTTTTTTTTTTTTTTTTTTTTTTTTTACATCTCGAGAATGAATCCCCCTACCCCCTGCTTAGAAACTCTATGAATGAAGTACGGTACCGCGCAAGTTGCTATATGAAAGGATGGGCTGGTCGGTTTATCGCTTTGTGTAGGTAATTTACCCATTTTCTGCTGGGAGCATTTATTTATTTCTTATTTATACCATGTACGACACTTAATAAGTAATGCTGTTCAATTGCTACATGATGTATAATAAATGAATTAATGATAATATTTTGTATAGTTTTCTGTTTGTGCGATTACATTTTCCAGGGCCTGCGTTAACCTGAAACCAGCTCAAAAGTGGCATCACTTTGGGGGGGGGGGGGAGTGCGCCATCAGCTTTGGGGGGGATGGGCACCCCTGTTATGAATTATACTGCCGATGCATTTTCGACAAATGTCCGCAATCTCTGCCACATGTTTTGATGATATGCTCCAAATTTCAAGAATAATGTAATGAATTTTATCCACACATTCCGGAACAGTCACTGTTTTTGTTCTTCCTGGACGTGGAGAATCACCTGATGAGAAATCGCCACAGATCAACTGTGTTGGCAACTTTTCATTGGCCACGGTTGAAAGTAGCCCCTTGGACTTGATTCCGCGCTAGGCTTCGTATTTTGCACCAATATTTTTAACACATGATTTGCATAGCGCTGCGGGACTGCATTCCGTGGCAGTTTGCGCTTATTGAAGAAAAAATTTCGTTTTAGTTTGTGGCAATAATCATGGCTATTTTTATTCATTTATTCTTGTCTTATGTTACACTCTCTAATTTTTGAGATAACAGACACGAAATAAGGAGTATTGGGTAAGATAAACTAGCACATTCCACAACGATTAACGTGAATACAGAATTGGCGATTTAGTTTTCGACAATTGGGATAATATAATGACACTTCCCAGTATCATTCCTACTAGTCCTTGGAAAATTTGTGTGCCGCATCATAAAGCCGAAATGCAAAAATCAATTATAACATGTATAGCAAACTCAATGCCATATTTTGAGTAAATCGTTACGGAATGAGACCGCATAGCGTTATGCATACTAGCCTTAATTAGACATGCAGAGCGTAAACTAATGGAAATAAAGCAAAACTCAATTATAACTGCTTTGATGCTTGTTTCAGTAACTAAAAACGCAGAATTGACATTGCGTTGTCGTAAAACGATACGTAATGTGCCGGTTGGTCTCATTCTGTGTTTCCTTATTATTCGCAGGAGCAAAGAAGAATTGTTTCAGCGAAGGTGCTACCATACATTTTCAGTGAAAGAAGTAATCAAATTTTTTAGATCGCTTAGTTAGCAACCTTGACTTACTGATGGAAGGTATGTGGCAACCATAGTAAATTAAAGCGTAGTATAAACACTGCAATCCATATTTTCAAATTGAATTAAAGTAGAAGCAAAGCTATTAGAATACACAAAATAGTGACGCTGTTGTTTGAGTATTTATATTGCATATACGGATCCACTAAGTATTACATTATTCGGTATAAATATATAAATTTAATAGTAGATGGCTAATATCAAGTGAACTGCCGACAACTATCTACTATGAAATTCTACATACTGTGTAGTGCTAGCACTATTCCATATGTTTCGAGATTATGTTCATATCGTGTTTTCTTGTGTAAATTGCTTATATCAATTATATCGTTAAGAAGAAATTGTCCTCCGTGTGTGTGTTAAGTGTGGTGTATATCGCAGTAACGTAGAACTAACAACATGACAACTGTAGAGTGGGAAGAAGTTAAAAGACTAGCAGCAGATTTTCAAAGAGCCCAACTAAGCAGTACAGCACAGAGACTGTCCGAGAGGAACTGTGTAGAAATAATTTCGAAACTTCTTGAATTGAAACGTCTTGATGTCGTCTTTACAACAGACGGGAAAGAGTACGTAACTCCAAATCATCTGATAAAAGAAATACGCGACGAATTATTTCTGCATGGGGGTCGAATTAACTTGGTTGAATTATCACAGATTCTTAATGTTGATTTAAGTCAAGTTGAAGCTAGAGCAGCTGAATTTTCACGTCTTGAATCTAAGTGTAATTTAGTCTTAGGCCAACTTATTGATGAAATATATATAAACCGGATTGCTCAAGAAATTAATGAAAGATTAGAACAAGATGGACAAGTTAGTGTTAGTGACCTTACAAGAGTGTACGATTTACCAAGTGAATTCCTTCAACAAGTCGTTGAGAAACAGCTGGGAAAAATTATTAATGGTCAGCAAGATAAGAGTGACCCGAGAGTAATTTTTACTGATGCTTTTGTAGCCCGTAATAAAGCTTGTATTCAGGGAGCTTTAACTGCGGTGACGAAACCAACACCTGTAACTGTGTTTTTAACTCAATGCAACATTGAAGAACGTCTTTTTTTCTCGATAGCAGAAAGCCTGTTCGGGAGTAAAACAATCGCTGGAAGTTTAACTGGAAAGCAGGTAGGGAATAGTATATTTGTTCCATCCATTTACACGAGATCGCAAAGTGAATGGGTTCATAGCTTTTACCGCCAGAACGGTTACTTGGAGTATGACGCTTTAACAAGGCTTGGAATATCAGATCCACATGGTTTTGTTAGTAAACATTTCCCAAATGAAAATCTGGTGGTGTTGTCATCCGGTGCAGTTGGAAACGCATTAATAGAACAGATAGAAGCAACCGTAGATGAAGCATTATCTGGTGGTAGCTGGGTTGACATTATGCCTAGTTTACCATCCGTCTTTTCTCCAGAAGATGCGGAGGAGATACTAAAGGAGGTTGTGAGAAGGAAAAAAAGCAACGTACAACAGAAATTTCATATTTTATGCAGCACAATTATTATAACGGAGACAATGATTCAAAATATTCTGAAAAGATTAGAACCATTAGTACAGAAGAAAGCCGAACAGGCTGTTGCATCGGGAAGTTTTCTGCAGTCGCAAGTGGAAAGTAAAGCAAGTAACACCGTTGTCCTAGAAGATGTAAAACCCGACAAGAAGGAAGATAGAAGGAAAAAAGTGACCGCTGGTAAGAGTGGCGGAGGGACACAGGGTAGAGAAACAAAGACTAAGTCTACGAAGAAGAAAACACGGGGAAAGGTGTCTGAGGTTGTTGACGATGAGGATGTAATTTCATGTGGGAAAAACCAGAGACAAACTGGATTAAAATTGGAATATATCACCATACCTGAACTTGAAGAAATTCTGGGTGAAGATGAATCGCTACAGGATAGTTTTGAAGAATTCGTGTCCGAAATCGCAACATACATACATAAATCGATCAATAAATCCTGCCATGATACAGCGCAGAAGATATTCGAATCTACCATGGCATCTTCGGCTCAGTCGCGAAGAAAGACACATGGCGAGCTTCAAGATAAAATAAATGCAATGATATCAAACGTTCGATGTTTTGAGAAAGGTATTAAGCAGTTTCAAAATAAAGACCATCAGGAGTTATTGACAAGACACTTACTGAAAACTCTATGCGCTGAAATAACGAATGAAATCTTTTTATATGTTATTCAAGAAAATATGGTTCAATATGAAAGTAAAACTCTAACATCCGAGCTTAGAATGAAAATGTTGAACGAGGTGCCGAATGAAGCTAAAGATGCTCTTTTGAAACTTCACAAATCAGTCTCTGGGACGTCAATCGAAGATTTCTTGAGTGCAGTTGAAGTAGCTATTGGGCCTGGAATTTGTGATATGTTTATAAAGAAAACAGATAAAAAGAAGGAGAGACAGTTACTTTTAAGTCATAGACAGGCTTTGCTCGAGCAGATTTCAACAACACAGGATCCTGCTTTGACTTTACATCTTGCTACTTTGATACTTTTCCAAACAGTGACCCAAACTATGCTCCATGCCTCAGGTCGTTTTGTGCCTAATATTCTTGTGTTCCTTCAAAGTCATCTTCCAGAAGAAACTTATGCTTCTCTTCTAGGGTACCAGGATTTGGTTATGAAGCTTCTTACAGCGGATGATAAAGAGGAAATAAGTTCAGAAATTGCAGAGAAACTGAAGGAAGAAATATCTGCAGTTAAAGATATTGCATGTACATTTAAGAAATCTTCCGAGAAAGTGCAACGGACCGAGTGATTTGTGTGTGTGACAAAGGTTTTTATTTATTTATTTTTTTTTTTAATAGGGTTATGTGTGGGGTGTGTTCATCAATCAGTATCGCTTCTTTATGATTTCAAGACAGTTATTGTATATTTAAGTTTATGTTGACCCGTATTTTATGGAACATTATGGCTATACAGTGAAGGTACCTTTAATAAATAGATATCTACTTATTTCATATCTGTTACCGTATTGCGTCTCAGTGTTCGGTGCAGATTCAGTGTATGTCGGATTAGATTTCAAATGTTTTCCCCTATCCTACGCCGTTGTGAGAACATTATCTAATTGATGGTAACGAAATTAACGGTAGGCAGGGATGAAATCATAATGTAAGGTCGCTAATAGATTATGGTATCAAGGCACAGTTATTATTATTTTCAAGAAATCATATGGATCATTATTTTTGTACCGACTTAAATTTAATCTGCACCAATTTTTTATATAAATTGGTGTAAAGCAATATGGAGTGATGCATAAAGTTAAGATATTGTAATAACTACAGAAAATTAAATTAATGTTACAATGAATGAAAAAGTATACGGAAGATGCGAATTGTATCTTGCTGTGAATATTGCACAAGAAAAGTGGGAAAGAGTGCATGTAAAGTTTGAGATAATACGTCACGTGAGAGAGAAAGATGTAAAAGTATTCATAAATTATCTGTTGTTTTTTTTTAAAATTAATAATGATGATACAATTATTTGATTGCTTTCAAGTTTATATTGAAATTATATTAAGCACTCTGACCAGCAAAGATGGTATTCAGAACAGCCATAAGAGTGATATTTTAATTTAGTAATAGTTTATGCCTTTCTGGTACGAAGTCTCGTTCAATCCGAGGAACATATGAATTTGTAAGGGTTATCATTGTTTGAGTTTTTTTTTCCTTCCACTATCATTGTTAACTTATATTACTGAGCATAGAGGGAATGGTCATGAAATATTGAACTAAAAGTTTTTATTCAATGTACCACTTTCAATGCGTTATAAAATGTTTCATGCAATGTTATGCCCTTCTGATGGTTAATGAAGGTGAATGCTTATGCAAGAGTTAGTAAAAAAAAAACGCTATGTAAAAAAAAAAAAAAAAAAAAAAAAATCCATGCAGACTCTGTGGTCCACCACAAACGGAATGGGGGAGAAATATTAAACGTATCTAAGAGCAGATGTGATGTGAAAGAGAGGTTATGAATGTCTTTTTGTAATTATGTGTAAAGTTAATAATTCCTGCTTACGAAATTGAACATTTTGCATAAATAATCCTGGCTTTAATTATGATATTCTTTTCTAAATGCAGTGTAAATAGTAACGCATAGTAAGAAATACGTGCAATATAATTGTAATTTTAAATTGGTATGATTCTCTGTAAGTTGAATCAGAATTGTCAAATGTATTCAACATTATGTACATTGAATACATTCTGTGTTTCGAAATGTGTTTGCAGAAAACGGGGGCGTAGACTCAGTGGTAGAGCGCTTATCTCTGATACGGGGTGTCCCTAGTTCGTTCCCAGTCCAGATGAGTTTATAATCCACAACATTGTGTTTGTGGAGTTTTGACATCCTAATTTTCCAGTTCTTTCAAAGTCATCCACTTGAGTTAATAATCTATTTCCTTTAGGCTATGGGGCATAAGCGTTGTACCTAAAACTAAGAAATCCTTTCATTTTTACATTTGCAAAGAAGTGAGTAAACATATTGAATGATGGGATTAAATGTTTAAAAAGGAAGAAATTAAAGAAAGGATTATATAAATGGTTCCCTTCGTAACTCTATTCTGCGTGTCAACATACACCTTTATTTTTCTTGAGGCATTTTGGGGTAATGGTAGAGCGCTTACTTCTGGTGCTAGTGGTCCGTGGTCCGTAATGATCCCAGACCATATAATTTCATGTTGTCCGTGAGTTTCCTCACGGTCTCCAGCTTTCTCTCCCATTTTTATTCCATTTTATTTCGTGTTCATTCACTTCCATTTATCACCCACATACAGTACTTTACCCTCCTGGGACGCAAACCTAGAGATTTCTTTGCATTTCTAGTTTTCCTTTCGCTTCTTAAGACTTCTCTTTACTGCAGAATGAAAGCGTCCACTGTGGTGTTATATTGCAGGCATTGAATCAACTTCTGTAATATTGGATGATAATACTGTTGGGTATACTTAGATATATGGTAGATATATATTTAAAACCAAATTAATTACTCTAGTTTCTTTTGAGCTCCTCCTTGGCTAAGCGGTTAGCATACGCGCCTTGGCGCGGGAGACCCGGGTTCGATTCCACGTCATGTGGTTCGGATTCCACGTTAATCAGTAGGTCCACGTCTCACATAGCCTCGCTGCTGAAAGGGACGCTAAACTGAAATTCAACTCAACTGTAGTTTTTTATTCTGTTTGTGAACCAATATAATTAAGTTCCATTTTTTCCGTTTATAATTGCAAATTTTGAATTAATTAATCAGTTATTATTGTCTGTATAGCCGATTTTTCTTTGTATAGTCAGTCTATTTATTTAGCAGTCATGAAGACTTGATATTTTAATTCTGATGGATCACAACTAATAAAAAAAATAAAAAAAATGGAATAAAAATGTGTCCTTTGCGAAATTTATAAATGTTTAAGACATGTTGCAAACGGAGGTATTTTATTCTGATATTCTCAAGAATTGAATTTCTAGCGAAAGACATATTGAAAATAATAATAATAATAATAGTAATAATAGGAGAATAAATATGTTACTTTCTGGAGGAATTGGTCATTTGTTATTTGTAGCAATATTTCGAACATTGAGATGCATTTTCCTACATGTTGAGAAATGAATGTGATGTCTTGCAAATATCTTTAGTCCGTTACTTTCCCAAATCTAATTTCTAAGCTCTGTGTATTTATTATATTGACAAATTTAAACTATCGCTCCAGTTTCTCTATAGATGTGAATTTAATTTAATTTTACGAAGAGCGAAAAGATGCGTTACTGGACTGAAATGCGAACACGGGTCTCCGACCTACCATGCTGCAGACTGGGTAGCGTACTATTTAGCGTATCGGCACGATAAGGCGGAGATCCAGGTCTGCAGTCGTGTATTTTTGCACTGTATAACTACTTGTTTAAAACAAATTTCACACTTGCAAATGTTTAATATATCATATTGAGGCCGATCAATGTGTGTATATTCGGTAAGTCGTTGAAGAACAGCAGGAAAATGTTTGAAATATTGTGATATTCAATATAGTGCATCAAACTAGGAGCTCTTTTTCGTTAAGTTGTTGAAAATGAAATCTTCGATCTAACGTCCCACGATTGTGCTCCGAGGCAAAAGCAGACTGTGATGATGAGAACGAATGAAATGGTGGAACGTAAAAAGTGGGAAGAAACGGGAGAACTTGGTGAAAATATATGCACACTTTGACTACCGCAAAGTTCACTTGACACGAATTGGGATCGAATCAGATCCCACGCTATAGAAGTGAGCTTTCTACTACTGAGCCATAGCACCTGCCCTTGTTAAATTGTTGATTGATAGAATAATGTTCGCTGCGTATTATTTCTAGTAGCAAGTATTCAATTCACGAAGCAGGCGTATGTAGCAGATCTTGTTTCTGTAACTTATTTGGCATCAAAACCTTGCAGGAAGGACATAAAGAAATAATATAGGACGAATTAAACATTTTCATTGCAACAGAATGTAACTTTTTTTTTATTTTATTTCTGTATTGATTCTTGCTAGTTCTGACCTTGGCAGTACAGACTGTAATTCTGAGTCCAAGAATAGTAGTAAATTGGGTGTTATTTGTTGCTATACAGGACCATAACATATGATAAATGGAGGAAATGGTAAATTCTATATCTCACCAATTTCTCTATAGTATATATATATATATATATATATATACAAAGCGCAAAAAGATGCACGGACTGCATCGGGATTCGAACTTAATGCCTGAGCCCCGACTTCAAGAGTGATGAAATGCATGGCTGGTTGTTCAGTGAGTGGACGGGGCAGCGTACTGGTTAACTCATTGGCATTTTTAGCTCGAGATCCACGTTCAAATCTCGGTTCAATAGTGCATTTTTTTTCTTTTTTGTATATTATACAAGTACGTTTTAAATTATTTTCCTATTCGAAAGGTGAGAATTTTGTTAAAATATGAATGAACATGTACTTGGATATTACTTTGATCTGTTAAGAGTTATGCTCCAATTTCAAAGTTTGTATTTCTTCAGGAATTTGTAGATAAATATATATGAAAGAGGTTTTATATATTTCAAACTAAGAAAATAAATTATATAATTCAGAGTTACATCAATAAATTATTAATGTATGCGTTGCAAATCCACAACATATTTTAAATGATTATAATTATTACTTTTACTTCCTAAATGTTAGATCAATTATGTATTCACTGATCTAAAAATCATCTATTCACTGATTTTATTATTATTATTATTATTATAAATCTAAATATGAACTCAACTTACAGAGAGGAATTCATTGATTTTGAAACATGTTATTAATAGTGAATACCACAAGAATACATATCACACTAGGAGAGAAACTTTACAGTTTGATTTCATTGATGTTCAAGTGTTATCTGAATCTACTAAGTGAGAGAAAAAAAAAAAAAACATATATATCCCTAGGTATATATGTAGGCTTCAGTTAGACATGCAGAAAAGCCGTCTTCTTACAGCGTGGATTTTTTTTCATGAATAACTGGGTTTTGGTTAAGAAATGTTTTTTCTTTAATTTTTTCTTTTGTATGATTTTATTATTTGAGTACCACCTTTGTTTTCCTGTAGTAGATTCTACAATTAAAAAATCGTCTTTACAACATTCAGTATTTGCAGTCGCTCTTAGAGGTATGCAAGAATGAAGTCACATCGGCAGTAGCGGTTAAGCAGGCTTTAAAGCCCCTGCCCCCATCGCAGAGTCGCCTCCGGCGTGTGGGGCTGTAGTGATGTTTTATGTTAAAAGTATCCTTGAAATTCTAGTATTAGATGCTATCAATCAAACAACTGAATGTACACTATGGTGAGTCTAGTATTTCTGTACCGACTGGTGGGAAGAATTAGAATTATCAGTGAAATCTATAGTTAGGTGGGAGAGGCAATGAAGGCATGAAGTATACACTTACGAGAGACAGAAGTTGTAAATAACACATTTAGACATAGTGAAGATAAATGACAACTACTTAAAAGAGATACGAAAAATCTGATAAAATTAGTAGTGGCATAGACTGGAATTGCCTGTATAGACGTCAATGACAAAACCATGAGAGTGAAGTGGACATGAAACAATGGGTAAGAAAACAGACTACCAATTCAAAGAGCAGTAGTTCGAATCTATACATGGAACTTTTTTTTAAATTTATAACCTGCAGAATTTGGTAGGTGATGCCCGACTAAAGTTTTAATCAAGGTAGACATGCTATTGTTAACATAGGATTGTGACGATGAAAATTAAGTTTGTATTATCATGAATATAGCAGATAATTAAAATTAATACGGGAGGAAATATTTAACTTAGTCTTTTGTTCTGTGAACTTTTAAAACATTTCGAATCTATTACTCCAGACTTTAGGGTGATTTTTTAAAATGAATTTATTTAAGTGTGTTTTTCACTTCGGCTATATAAAAACGGGACCTACAGTTTAAAATGGGTTCCTAAACGTTCAGCCGCACCAGGAACCGAACTCAGGATCAGGCTTATCAACTGTGCAATGAAACTAGTTACTATAAAGGTCTCCCCGCCGCCGAAATTCATGGCTTACAGGTCAGAAAGTGTTTTCGCAACTGTAAAGTCCACAAAGTTTTGTGATAACTTTTAAAGTTTTCATAAAACAGCGCTTGGGCACCATATTTCACAGAGAAACATACAGTTACTTTAAAGTGAAATTTAAATTACTACAGGTACGAGGCAAATATGCAACAGATTATTATCCATTGCATATTGATTTGGTCGAGTCGAGACTTCCAGTTTCCTATATATTTTTAATCAATGCGTATGAGGACTATTTTAGCAAAAATAAGAAAAGGTGTAGGTCTGAATCTAATGCCTTCGTAATGCGCTCGGCTGACAGAAAGGAATGTTCCATGCATTTCAAATGATCTTAATCTGTTCTCGCGCAGCTGGTTGTGTAATGCACATTCATAAGGGGTCATGTATTTAAATGCTTGAATTATTCTATTAGAATCTAATATGAATTCAGTTTACAAAACTAAATCCATAAACGGTCATTCTGAGAATCATATTAGTTTAATGCGGTAGTAAATGTCAATACGTTTGAAATAGGAATCTTGGTTGCGATTTTGATTTCTCACCATCAAATTTTAACGGCACGAATGTTCCTACATAAAATATCCTTTAACTCCTAAAATACCACTACTGAAGTTCTAGTGAGCTTCATGGCTAAGCGGTTAGCGTACGCGCCTTTGGGATTGAAGACCCGGGTTGGATTTCCGGTGGGAGCTCATGTGGTTAGGATTCAACGTTAATCTATGTCCCTTCTCCTGTAGCCTCGCTGTTGAATGGCACGTTAAAATCAACTCAAACTGAAGTTTTAGTTTATTCATAAATTGTAGATGTTAAGTTTGTTCCATGATAGAAACTGCCTCCTACCATTTTCGGGACAGTTGTTGCTAACAAACTTTTATTAAGACATTTTATTCGTTGAACATAATTTTAATAGGTCAACAAAGAATGCGTTAGAACTAGAAAACACTCTGTGTGCATCAAATTGTTCTTTTTATTTGACGTCGAATGATCGATTTTCTTTGATTCTTGGTTTTCTTCTCTCTTCAGAATATACAGATCAATCAAATGTTTTTTCGTGCTATAATGAAAGAGGAAATGTGGAATGTTCTGTTATATTTTTATTAAAATTGAAATTTTTAAAGTCCAAAATTTCTCAGGCAAAAACGCCGTGGAAAGGAACATTTTTTTTTCTCGAGCCCTTGCATTTCTAATCTGAATATGGTTAAAATAAATGTTGCTGTTTTAAGAAATTGTTTTTGATTCGAGGCATCTCGAAAGTATGTTTGAAGTTTTTTAATGACTTGAATTTTATTATTTATTTAGTGGAGAAATCAAATCTCAATGATTGGCTAAACTGGTTATCCAATTTTCGAATTGCAGCAAAGTTTTTAGTTGTGTATAATCTTGGATACAGGTTAGAATTCAATTTTGTTCTCGTGTATATTGATTATATGAAGTGTACGAAAATGATATATCAGTTCTTTTATTTTTATCATGAAGTTTAATGTTGTTTTACTTACAACTCAACCTATGCTCTAATAAATAATAATAAAAAAAGTATATTCAAAGTATAAACAGTTTAGCTACAACGAGCAATAGCTCATAGAGTGAGTTCTGTTCATAGTCCGTAAGTTCATTCTTACTGTTTCAGTTTGTCTTGCATTATTAGTCGAGGGCTTACTTCACTCTACAATTCTCAGACTTTTGCCCTCTACTCTAAAAATTCTATCGTTTGTAGTGTTACCAAACGCCCTTTTTCTGTCTTTTCTTCTTCCTGATAAATACATCTGGGCAGCTTTTCAAAATACAGTGGTATGTCCAGGGGAAAAAAAAAAAAAAAACACATAATCCGAGCAATGATATTTATTACAAGTAATCTTTTAAATGAGCTTGCACAATTGCCGAACAGAGTCACCCGCGTATTTAAAGACTAGAGGTCTTGGGCCTTATGCAGAGTCGTTCTGAAGCGTGATTAGTGTCATACTAAAGTGTTCGACTACCGTGTTTCATGCAGTAGTCAGATTTTTAGTATGTCGCTAATCATACATCAAAACGACTCTGCATAAGGCGGCTTGTGTTTAGAAGTTGGTACTCCTGATGTAATATGACTTCACTTGTTTCATGTTTCAGCTCCTCATTGTTTGCATTGAGTTCTTGTTGCCCTGTTGAGAGGGAAATCCCACGACATAGAGAATTTTCTCGTGGAGATAGCTTGAGGGATTATATAATGAGAGCCTTTTCTTGACAACCTCCTTCAAGAAGTAGTAGGATTTGTTCTCCAATCTTTATCCATCATTGTTAAAATGATTCAGCAGAATGAGAATTAAACAATAAATAAAGCAGACCTATGTAAGAAAAATTGCATCAACTGAAGAATACCCCTTGTTATCAAAGAATAAATATTATAGTAGTATAATTTTATTTTTTACAGATGTAAATTTATTCATTGAACTAATAAATTGGTAGTCGTAATGATGTGTGGTGATATCTAACGATTGTTTAAATCCTTTCTTAGATCGTTTTGTTTCAAATACCAATACCTAAAATGAGGTATCTTCTTTTTAGTTACATGAAATTTGGTAACCCTGGGCCTTAGTAAACCCTGCTTTCTGACGAAAAAAACCCTGTAAGATTGTATTTAATCTTAGAGGAGTAACATAAAGAGATTATTGAATGTACAATTGAAATGTTCAAAAACCTTACCTAGAGCGTCCTATTATTTATTTGGCCGAATTGTTTCAGCGGACGCGGTGGCTCAGTGGTAGAGCGTTCACCTCTGGTACAATGGAACCCTGGTTCAATCCCAGCTCGCGCCAAGTGAACTTTGTGGTGGACAAACACCGTGTGCTTAGGTTTCCTCGGAGTTCTGCCGGTTTCCTTATTCCACTGTTTCTGATCATCACTGTCTCCATTACCCTAGCCAGCCTAATCGTGGGACGTAAAACTCAAAGTTTTCATTTTTGTTTCAGCGAACAGACTGTCTTCATCGGTGGATGGATGCAAACTTCAGAACACCTCACATTATGGAGTTACCTTAATCCATTAATACTGTAAACTATATACAGATGACGTGATAGAAATCCTGAATTCATTGAATCGAAGATAGAAGTATCTTGTTAAAACTTTAAACGTATGAATAAGTATGAACTTATGAAGGTAATAACTGCTGCTAAAACACAAGTCTTCCAATCTAAACCTTTAAACACTAAGGAAATAATAAATTGAAAACCTTAGTCGGATTATACGTTTTAGTAGATATAGAGACCACTTCAAAGTTCTGTAGATTCGTGTTGGTTATTATTAATATTTTCGGTTACAAGTTAGGAAGATTTGTGTAATCATCGCACTTTGAAGTATGTCTTTATATCTACCAAAAAGTATAAACTAACTAACGTTTGCAATTTATTTTTCCTTAGTGTTTAAAGTTTTACTTTGGAAGAGTTCAATGTTTTAGCAGCATTTGTTTCTTCCATAAGTGCATACCATCGTGTCTTCAAGTGGTATTGCATCACAATTTGCTACAGAAAATCATAGAATTGCGATACAAAAGAAAGATTATATCGCATTTTGCGATATTACTATAATTTATTACTGAAATTAGCTATTTCGACCTAGAAAACAGCTTAATATTATTTTCCCTGTATGATAAAAGGGTTCGCTTGATCTCATAGCTGTGATAAATCTCCCCTCGAAATCCAGACATTTACATTTAGGACACCTTTGTTTCTCAATAGGACACACGCATACCAGTCCACTGTGGACTAGACACTAGAGTAGTGGAGAGCTAGTGGTAGAATTTACGACAGGGAGACAATATGCATTTCGACACTTATAGCATATGGAATTTCCAAATGCAAGACCACATTTCACTTTTCGGAAATGAGATAACTAGCGAAATGATGGGATTTCAGCAGTACTCCTCTGTCGTCCTGTTTCAAGTTCTGGAGTAAGGAGTTTATAAATGGCATATTTGCATAGTTACGAACAGTGGACCAGAAATGGTCGCTATGTATTTTTGTTTTTCACTCAAATGGCATGAGTTGTGCGATTGACAATTTAAAAAATGAAAAAAATTAACTTGTTCTTGGCATCCTTCCCCGTAGAGTATGGATTAGGAAATTAATAATTGAGCGCAATTAAGCTATTTTGTGTGTATGTATGTATGGATTCAATATTTTAATAAAAAGCTCCGTATGGACATATTTAATACCAAATTAGGCAATTTGTAGAGTAACAAAGTTAATTCGAGAGAAAGAAAGGGCTTTTTCCCTCCATTGTACTTTTCATTATTATACACGTTTGTTATATACCAAAAAAGTTTACTTTTATTTCATGTTCACATACAACAATAAAATAAATAAGTAATTTCCATTTCCATGCTGCCGAAAATGCAATGCAATGCAAATTTAAATTTGTATAGCAAATTGCTACACATAAAAAAGCATTTGAAAGAACTTGTGGATATTTATTCATATGTCACTCATACTTTTCACTACAAAATACTTTAATCTTCAGTTCAAGGAATTCGGGATTTCTGCCATTTTATATGTTTATAACTTTTAGTTGGGATGAATTGGAGATGGCTCTATAATGTGGTGTGTTCTGCATCTTAAGTTTTTACTTTTCCACCGATGAAGACGGTGATTGTTCCCTGAAACTGTTTGGACAACTTAATGATTGAACAGTTTAAATAAGTTTTTTCAACATTTCAAAAGTTGTATGATTCGGCAGAGTAGTAGAATTTTGTTAGTTACACAGCTTTCGAATATATACAGCAGGATGATCGGAATAATTTGAGCTAGAGGAGGGAAGACTATAAATTGAATTTAGTATTCACAGAAGAAAAAAAGTTAATTTTATCTTGTCGATATTTCGAGCAAAATGTTGCTTTTTCTCTGGGTTTTTTGTGGTTATGGAACTTGCCTGACTATATCAGAAGAAAAGTTCTATGCTCTCAAAGGAGTTTTGTAGAGTTGAAAAAGAATATTTTGTTAATCTCTCCATATGAAATTCACTATTTGAATGTAGTTGGCAACCTTCTTCTCAACAAAGGAGAACATAATTTTCTTCTCCGTGAACAAAGCTCCAGGAGAGTGAAAATTGCAAGAATTATTCGTGAATCAGAACTCGAAGTGAATCTCCATAAGTTGAAATCATTGTGTCTGTGCGAACAGAGATGAGAATACACGAGTGGGTTCCATAGACCAACGTTTCTCAAAATTCTCTTCAAGTGGGGACAACTTATATTAGTTCTCAGTATTCTACGGACTATCCTACTCTTGCTTCGTTCGAAACTGAATTTCTTTCTTTTTAATCACATACCACATATAGCAGTATACTTATATTTTTAAAGTGGTGTTATTAATTAAAATTAAATTCTTTTAATTTTATATTGGTACTAATTGTAGAAAATACACATTAATATATTTTTAAAATAATTAAAAACTATCCATTTTTTAAAATAATAATACATATAATTTGTTAAAGCTTTATCTTCTATACAAGAAACGTTTCTAAAGTAAGGTCTGTTTTACAATACAAATATATAAATTTAGGAGATTCTAAGTACAATGTGTCCGCAAAGTTGCGCAACCCAAAGTTTGATTGCGTTTGATTGATCTTTTGATCTAAGATTGATAAAGACCTGAGACTTGAAACAAATGTAAGCATGTTCTATGTAGATATTTTCGAGATCATGACCAATGCTGGAACTTGTAACGTTTTTGTGTAGTAACGGAAGAAACTAGCGTAGGTGTAAAATAATAAAAAAAAAAAAGTGCTAAATGAAGAAAATCAATATTTAGTTGCAGAAAACTAATTTCCTACGGGTGAATTCCTGTGTGTATGTGCAGTAGACATCAACATTTATCCATTGGTGCGAAAATGTGACACGGGTGATGCAATGTTGCCATATAAAAGGGCTATTTAATGCAAGTCCATAAAATGGGTGTTTTGTTTTACAGAAACGCGGCCCCTATCAAAACTGTTGTCGTAAAATACTGTGACAGATGTGTTTTAGGTTAATTAATGATAAGCAATGAGAATTTGCATATAATTGATACCATGAATTTTTATTCAAAAATTTGCAATATCGCAGAACATGAAGCTTGCTAAAAATTCTTTGACAGCATGCAAATGGTGACTCATCTGTTTTTACGATCCTTGCTCTACCGCACACACAAGATCGTTAGTGATTACTGGGCAAGTTCCAAAAACTCCAACTTAGGATTTTAAAAAGTGTTTTTTTAAGATTTTATAGGTTTATTAAAAAAAAAAAAAAAAAAGTATTCAGGATTTTATGTTTTACATTACAACAAAAGACATTTTAGTCATTTATTTATATTTTAGCACTTCATTGGTTATTTGACATCTCAAAACCTACATTTTAATATTATATTAGAGAACTTTAAGCGAACCAGTCTTGTACAGAATAAAAGTAACTTCCCTTTCCTGGAAGTGTTTCTGATAGTTTAAATATAGTACAGTTTAATCATAGTCTATTTAAAATTACAATCAAGCTAACATATATTTCTTTCAAATTTTCCTATATTCGAAGCCTTGTACATCATAAACATCATATCATTTTCCTAGAATTACACTGAGGAAGAAAATATTTTGGGTTATTGTGATTCCGATACTTTTCACGTTACTGGATAGCAAAAACAAAGAAAGTAACTTCATTTTCTGGAGCGGCATTGAACAACAGAATATTTTGAAAGATTCAATAAACATATCCTATTTAGATCTATAACGAACTTACTTTTTTATTTTTTTTTCCCTTAATTTTTCTATATTTGAAATCTTGTACAGCACAATCTTGTACTTTACTTTCCGAAACCCATAGTGAAAAAGAAAATATTTTGAGTTATTGTGGTTCCGGTGTATTTTTCACGTTACTCAATAGCACAATAAAAGGAATCATTTCACTTTTTTGGAGCGCAATGAACACTAAAACATTTTACGTAGGTAGTTTACGTAAGCATTGTCTGTATAGAACAACAAACCTTTTTTTTTTTTTTTTTTTTTTTTTTTAATATTTGAAATGTACGATACAAATATCATTTAACTTTCCTAAAATTATATTGAGGAGGAAAATATGTGATTTCGGTACTTCTGACGTTACTGAATACGACTAACAAATGTGATTTCGGTACTTCTGACGTTACTGAATACGACAAACAAATGAATCATTTCATTTTCTGTTCTCTTTCTGAACAACAAAATACTTTGAAAGATTTTATAAGCATAGCTTGTTTATAACTACAACAAACCTATTTTTTTTATTTTCCCACATTTCAAATCTTGTATACAGTGGCGGCTAATGTTAGTGTTGCAGCGTTGCGCAACGACCAAAGTATTTCTAGAAAAAATATTATTAGCAATAGTAATAAAGAACAGAAAAATACTTTCTAATACTCCCATATATACTTTAAATAACATTTTTTTTTTTTTTTTTTTACTTCTGTAACTGTCCGTTTCGTTAATCCGTTTTAAAAAGCGAAAAATAATCCGTCAAAGAGTCTCTAATTTATATTGTGTTGCAGCGAGCATACAACGACCAGATTCCTTCAGCGCGGGAATTGGAGCGAATGTTAAGTCTCCTTTCCCCTATCTCAGAAGTTAAAGAGTCTGGTCGTTGCAGTGCTTCTGCAACACAGCACGGTTTCCAGTGAATGAGAAGGTTTTTCGCACTAATATAAGCTTTCTGAATTTTATTTCACTAGCAATTAACAAATGGAATTTGTTTTTATGCATTCATATTTTTAAATTACGGTACTTATACTGAAGCAAATCAATATAATGGCAATTAAAAAAAGTGATTGCAGTATTACAAAATAAGAAAGAAAATATGTAGCAGAGCAGAAATCAAATGAAAGTAGATCCGCATATACAAGTTAATTCTTAGCTTATATAGATAATGAAGGTTTCTTTTACAGTAATTTGTGAACCAAATATCAATAAGTCAATATGCAGAATCCCCCCCCCCCCTCTGTGGATAGTATTTTAGTATATACATATCTTTAATAAAATAAGTATATTTTATACTCTTGATAAAACTTCATGGTGGGGAACGCCACATTGAATTTGGGACTAGTTAGCCATGCTCAGAGACGTAGCCATGGAAGGGGGAGGGGGCACCGGGTCCGGACCTCCCAAAAATTTCGAAACTTGACTAACATTTGTAGACTTTCCTAACGAACTATACTTGTTTAACAGAGAAATAATTGATGTATGCTAAATATTTTATTTTACGCCTGATCATGAACTCTTTCTTTTCTTATAGAAATAATCGTTCTATCATTTTTTCTAAAAATATAGGTGACAGTAATTAAGAATTACTTATCTTTTCGGGTACAGTATAAGACAGAATCGTTATTACGTAGACGTATTGGACCTTCCTCAAATACTTTGGACCCCTCCCAGCTAACATGTTGTTCCTACAATATGTCACATTCTTATTCGTACACATCTTAATTTAAAAGAAAACCACTATGTATGAAACATAGTGGTAGTAAAATTGACAGCAGATTGCTGGAGGGGTGAGGTAGGACCATGATACACATACCCAGTGCAGAAAGGGGTCAAAACAAAGACACATAGAAAGGCAGAAAAGAAAAACATGTGAGAACTCCCGAATTTACGCCACATTGTTATTCGTACACTTGGACATAGGTTTACATTTCATAGGCTAAAAAGGAAAGAAAACAGCAGTAGAACACGAGCATAGCTAGTGTGATGTACACAAGAAGGACATCAACTGCCGGTGTTAAGCGTGGTGTTCAGAGTAAGATAAACCTTTCAAAAATGGGGAAGAATAAAGAGCTTGGAGAGAAAGTCAGAGAGACAATCATAAAGCTAGCATTAAGGGGAGTGGTCGTTAAGAAAAATAGGACAATTAATAGGTAAAAGGCACACAACAGTTCAATATGTAGTAAACAAGATTAAGTATAGTGGTTCAATGAGAAATAAACCAAGAAATTCGAAAAAGAAGAAGTTAAGTGAGAAGGACGAAAGAATGATTGTGAGACAGGTGAAAGCAAATCCCCGACTAAGTGCTCCAAACGATAATAGAATGTGCTACAGGTAAGAAAGTAAGCACTGAGACGATTCGTCGAGTGCTACACAAATACGGCTAGCACGGTCGAATACCCCGAAAGGAGCCATTCATAAGTCGTAAGAATCGTAAGTTACGATTTCAGTTTGCTAAAGAACATGTTGAAAAGAGCCAGGAATTTTGGAACATTGTCTTATGGTCAGATGAGACTAAATTAATCTCTTTGCGTCTGATGGGGTCCACAGGATGTGGATAAAACCCAATTCGGACAACAATGTTGTAAATACCATACCCACCGTAAAACATGGAGGTGGTTCTATTAAGCTTTGGGGGTGCATGTCGGCAAAAGGGGTTGGTAAAATTCAATTTATTGATTGTATAATGGACAAGGCTATGTACTCGATATTCTTCGGAACAATGTTAAGCAAAGTGCAGAAAAATTGGGCATGCTACCAACTTATATGTTCCAACATGATCACAATCCCAAACAGGTATAAATAGGGACTGGTTAATTTGGAATGTACCCAAACAATTGCACGCCCCTCCCCAATCCGCTGACCTTGACCCCATAGAGGATTTATGGGCTTATCTGAAACCTAGGGTTCACAGTAAATAAGTTTCGTCAAAAGAATATTTAAAACGGGTGGTGACAGAAGAATGGGGCAAGATCAGTCCTGCCACATGGACTACTCTTGTCAGTTCTATGCAGCGGCGATGTAAGGGAGTTACTAAAGCCAAAGGCTACGCTACAAATTATTAGTTATTTTGTTTTTTCATAAAAGTGTTTCTTACATGCAGTGTTTATATCTAACTGTACGAATAACAATGTAGCGAAATATTGCACATCTTAATGTAGTTACGCACGCATTTTATATTATATTTATTTGTACATTGTTTCTCTGTATCTGTAATAACAAACAAGTGTTTCAGAAGTATTTATATTCAAGCAGAAATATATTTCCTTCGTTTGTTTATGCGTACCGCTCTATTTTCTTTACGATCACCATGTGTACGAATACGAATGTGACATACTGTATATCTGGTGGGTTTCAAGGTTGCTTTCCAGAACGTTGATAAACATTGTTTCGCCTCATGTGGAAGTATATTGTGTTCATCGTGCATTGCATAACAACCAAGACGGATGATTTGGAATCTAGTTTTTTTTTTTTTTTTTTTTTGTTTGTTTTTTAACGCACACGTGTGTGTGTTGATATATGAATAGGGTTGCCAACTCTGTAAAATAAAAAACCGGCACTTCCTCAAAATTTTGTATGATATAGGTCTCAGCGTGAAGTATCTCTGTTCAGACCTATCCATGGAAAGGAAATGTACTATCGTGAACAAAAGTGCATTAACACATATTCTCTATGTCCTTAGAACATTCACTAATAAGCTTAATAGATACATTGTGCTATAAATGAGAAACTGAAATTGATCAATTGGCATTGACCAATTTATTGTATTTACCAGTAACTACCATTCCTTTAAAATTATCGAAACAGATGAGCAAAAGTATAATAATCTTTACCTGATAATTTTGGATTTGGAAAATGAAATTCTCTTTTTAAGCATATAGTCTCTACTTCAACTATGGGAAATTGCTTTAAGAACTCCTTTTCCACTCTTAATAAATCTATAATATTCCTTGAAAGTAAATTTCAAATTTTCCCTGATACAGTCCCTGTCATCTCTAAAATTTTCTAAACAGGTGAACAAAATATATTAATCGTTGATAGACGGTGAAAGGTAACAGTTTTGAGTTTACAGAATGACAGTTACTTTTCAATATCTATACTTCGAACTAGATACAAATTTGAAGAAAAAAACGGTTATAAAGGGGCTGGTGAAAATTTTGTACCCGTCACCGGCTTTAATCAAAATAACAGCAATTTTTCCGGACAGGCCAATGAAAAGCCGGTCAGTTGACAGCCCTATGTATCAATATATAACATTCGCAATTCATATACCAGTATCTCGTTTGCATCAGCTATTTTGGTTATTAGTTATTAGATTTAATTTTTATTCTGTGTGCTTTAATTCTGTACATAACCTACAAATTCTGAATGAATTGCATACCATGACTTCTGTAAATAACTTACAAACAAAAATTGCCCAGCTTCCAACCGAGGAAAAACTTACAATTAAGGCTTAGACAAAACAAGCGAAGTGCAATTCAGGAGAGTGTTCGAAAAAAAAAAACGGTTTAAATTTACAGGACATCTTATGGCAGTAATGTATGCACTAGATACATTTCCACAATTTATTTTAAATTTTCCTAGATAAATTGTGAATAAAGCGTGTTCAATGTACATTTTTTTCATAACATTAATCTCTGCTACGAACTCTCTTCAGTCTACACTGAAGAGGAATTTGAATTATTGTCAGGGACTAAGTTTGCTATTATGAATTGTTCACAATAATCTAGAAAAAATATTTAGTGAATCTACAAAGCTTCTGAAATCAATATTAACTGTACCTATGGCGTCTGTAAAAGAAGAAAAGTTTGTTTTCCACATCAAAAAAAGAATTGACACTTTCAAGAAATTGAATGTCCCAAGAAAGGTTATCACCATTGGTTATGCTTTCCATCGAAAAAGACCTGACAATAAGAATACTAGAGTTCAACCAGCATGTATTAGGCAGATTTGTTCCAATCAAAGAGAGAAGAATGAACTTACTAATTAAAAGGTGATTAATCGTATTAAATGTTCTGCATTTTTATTGTTTAAAAACAGAATTTTATTTAATTTAACATGTTACATAGCATTTGCATCTAAAGTTATGCTGATTAGTCAATGAGTCCATTTTATATCTTCTGTCTCCGATCGTTCGTACTGCAACACCCGAAACAACAACCCACCGGCCGCCACTGCTTGTACAGCTCAAATACCACTTCACTTTCCTAGAATCATAGTGAGAAAGATAAATTTTAAGTTACTGTGATTCCGGTAATATTCACGGTACTGAATAGCACAAACAAAGGAATCGCTTCACTTTCTGGAGTGACACCAGACAACAACTCGTAATTGTTTAAAATAGAATTTCGACAGTCTACTGATGTAACTTTTTTAGTATTAAGCATAGAGAAATATATTCATATTAATACATTTTGGTGCGTGAGCGCAGAAATGTCCCCTTCATGAAGAAATCCACACTTAAATTTGACCGCTTCTCTGAAAGTATTGGTAAAGTAGCATGAATGTTGTGAATATACACTGTGTACATTTACTGATGACTCGACGTGCTAGCTGGGAGGCTGCTAACAATATTGTACATAAGCCTACTACTGAACTACATTGGACTATCAAATACATTACTGTTTCGTAAACACTGTGTGTCACAACGACATAAATGAAGTTCCCATTGCTTTGATATTTCTTGTATATAGTGAAGGGATTAGATATACGAACCCAGAACGGTCTTGGATTTCCTTCTTCACAGTTGAGTTGATTGTGAATATAATGTCCCTTTCAGCAGCGAGGCTATATGAGATATGGACCTACTGATTAACATAGAATGCGAACTACATAAGCTCCCTCCGGGAATCGAAGCCGGGTTTCTTAACAGTTGATACACTTACACATGTAAATATATATTACTAGCGTCAATTTCCCGCTTCGCTGGGTTAAAATAAGAAAAGTTAGTAATACGTTCCAGTAGTCAGTCACTTTACTATTACTGAAGCGCTCTCAAATCGAAAGAAACAAAGAAAATATAATGAAAAATTGGAAAATAAGAAATCCATTTAAAATGAAATTAAATCTTTAAGTTTTACGTCCTACGGTTATGCCGGCTAGGCTAAAGAAGACGGTAATGATGAGAAATGAATGAAATAGAATGAAGAAAGTAGGGGAAACGGGAGAACCCCGGGAAAACCTACGCACGCGGTGTTTGTCCACCACAAAGTTCACTTGGCGCGAGCTGGGATCGAACTAAGGACCCCATACAAGTAATCTATACTATTAAAAATTAAATATTACTATTGTGGACTGAATTTGGATTGAAACGAGAGTGAAAATGTCAAAGTCATCTCAATGATCACGAAAACTATGGATTTTACACTAATATCGGTAATTTTCGATCGTTTTTATATATCTTTCCTCTCCTCTTCCCCAAGTTGTGGAGGTGAATTTGGAGTTAAACGGCATCAGATGTGTCACTGTTCATCTTAACGACCCCGAAAACTGTGGATTCGACACTAATATCAGTGATCATTTTTATATATCCCCCTCCCCCAAGTTACGGGACTGAATTTGGCTTTAAACAGCTTCAGATGTGTCACTGTTCATCTCAGCGATCCCGAAAACTATGGATTCGTCACTAATCTCGGTCATTTTTGATCATTATTATATGTCTCCCCCTACTCCAAGTTGTGGGGATGAATTTGGATTTAAACGGCATTGAAAATGTCACTATTCATCTCTGCTAACCCGAAAACTGGATTCGGCACTAATATCGGTCATACTTAATCATTTTTATCTTACCTTCCCGTAAGTTCCACCGTCAAAGTGAAATGATAAAAACCTCCCAGGCCTAAAGCTCATCTACATTGAAAATTTGATCGAGATCGATCGGATGGTTCAAGAGTTGTTACGTCACAAACATAGTCACTTTCATTTATATATATATATATATATTTGGTCTAGGAATTAATTCGTGCGGGTCGACAAGAGATGGCGCAACGAACGGAGCGTCCCACAGTTCCGTGTATCCACACATGTGTTGCAAACCCCTGTCATCGCGTATCGTTCGTAGTATAGGGCAGTGGATTAAAGCGTCAACAACACCAGTTTGTAGTTAAGTGAACATGGCGCAATTTGTGCCTGATAAAGTGTTTTTGCGGGGTGTCCTGCTGCATTACTTTAACATGCAGAAAAGTGCGACTGAAAGTCATCGTATTTTGGTGGAAGTGTATGGTGACCATGCTCTAGCTGAGCAAACGTGTCAGAAGTGGTTTGCACGGTTTAGAAGTGGTGATTTCGGCTTGGCAGACCAAGAGCGAGCTGGACAGCCAAAAAAATTTCAAGACGAAGAATTGACAGCATTGCTCGAGCAGGATTCGTGTCAAACGCAGGAACAACTTGCAGCAGCATTAGGCGTTGATCAAACAACAGTCTCCAAACGCTTGAAAGCCATGGGAATGATTCAAAAGATGTCACATTGGGTTCCACATGAATTGAAAGACAGAGACGTTGAAAGACGAAAAACCATTTGCGAATTGCTGCTTCAACGACAGAGCAGAAAGGGGTTTCTGCATCGAATTATTACGGGTGATGAGAAGTGGATCCATTACGAGAACCCTAAACGAAAAAAGGCCTGGGTGAAACCAGGTGAACCAGGTCCATCACAACCAAAACGAGATATTCACTGTGCAAAGGTTATGCTGTGCATATGGTGGGATATGAAAGGTGTGGTGTACTATGAGCTGCTGCAACCGGGTGAAACTATGAATGGAGAACGTTATCGACGACAATTAATGCGTTTGAAGCAAGCTCTGGCCAGAACACGACCAGAATGGGAGAACAGACATGATAAACTTATTGTTCAACATGATAACGCTCGCCCACATGTCGCAAAACCGGTCAAAACCTATTTAGAAAATGTCGGATGGGAAGTTTTACCCCACCCGCCGTATTCACCAGACGTTGCTCCTTCGGACTACTACTTGTTCGATTGCATGAACAACGATTTGATTGGACAGCGGTTTACTTCTTCAGAAGATATCGAAACATGGGTCTCTGACTGGATCGCTTCCAAGGATGAGGACTTCTTTCGCCACGGAATCCGTACATTGCCTGACAGATGGGCGAAAGTGGTGGCTAGCGATGGACAATATCGTTGTGTGCATATGCTCCTGAGTCTTACCTGGTCTCAGGGCACAGCGCACATTAAACATTCTTGTCTAGATGAGGTTTCCGTACCTTCAACCTAGAACGTATCTTCATTTTTAAGTTATTGGGAGAGCATTTTGGGTGAATGAAAAGGTACACAGTTTCGAGGAGGAAATGTGCGAGCAGAAAGGAAATATTCATTCACAGCAAAGGCAATGTGTGAGGCTTTAATGCGAGTGCCTTTGTTTCTTAAAACGAATCTAATTTGAATTTTAATTCCCGATAAATTTTTGGGTTGGTGTTGGATTGGAAACAACACAGCCTAAAAGGAAACATTCAGATATGAGAGCAGGATGGAGAATGTATGTATAGAAACTGCAACTGACTCGGATTTGCCAATAAATGAATACTACTTACGGCTTTGGTTCCATCCATTCCAGTTCGTAGTAGTCTGTATGAACACTCACACTAGCACATCACTAATACACAGTTCTTGAAGGTTGTTAAGTGACACTAGTCCGAAAAATAAGGTGGGAAGGTTTTTAGTCCATCAAGCATCTAGATTGATTGGAGATTAACTCTGGGCGACGACCAATTATGAGTCTGGACTCCAGCATCGTAGACTGCTAGGCAATTATCTCTTCCTTCTATTGGGTATGGACGAAGTTTCGATGATTTTCCCTCTTTTGGGAGGACCACGAGGGTGTATTCTAAGGATTTGAAGTACCCTAAAAGTCTATGATAGTCCTTTTATCATTTTAGGTATTTTCTTCTTCAGATTCGTATATGTTTGGATAACAAAATAACACAAATCGGAGTAGCTCGCGCACAGAGGTGTTGCGAGTTTGAAATACCGAGGTAAAAAGCTTAGTGTTACAAGTCCTTGCTTCTATTTGTAAGTTCGCTCGGCGTTGTCCGAAGGATCTGGCGTCCCTATCTCAGCAAATCAATTGCCTGTGATGAGAACGTTCTCTTCAGTGTGTTTCCATCCTATGTCTGCAGTTTCATTGTGTGTGTTTTTTTTTTCTATTCTGCTCTATCTGCATGTTTGCTTCCGGCTAATGTTGAATTATTGCAAGCTAATTGCATGAGACGCGAAAAGAAATCGTTTCTATGCAATGTAAAATTAAATTTAGAATAATCGCGTATCTTTATTTCCTTTTTACTCTTTTCTGATTTATTTTGTATTCCTTTTAGAAATTACAAATTAGATCTGTTTTACGATATTTTTCTTAAGGTATTTATGTATTTTGTGTTTGTACTACAGCTTCAATGTGTGCGTACCAACCGCACGAATTAATTCCTAGACCAAATATATATTTATGATATTTGGTATTTGGTATTTATTTGGTATTTATGATAGAAAATGTATGTTCGTATCTTTATGAAACTGTGGAGTAAAATACTGTTTCCTACATGTTAAACATAAAATACATTGTTATAAATTAGCATACCTTATGTGAGTTTGGTTTCTTTTTGTATGTTAATTTTGAGAATTTGGTTTAATAAAGTGTAACAAATGTAAATTGTTTTTCCCTAAAGAACACTTCATTTATTGATCACTAATCATGATTGAGAACTCGAGATTAAAAATAAAAGTAACAGCATTATTAAAAGAAAAACATAAAGAAACCTTTTCTAAATGGAACCAGACAATGCTGGTGTGAAACATTGTTTTCCATTGCGTGTCATGATTTTTCTAAACTAGAAAAAGAAAAGAAAAATTTAAGTACGTTAAATAATTCAGGTGAAATATTATTTAATTGTATCTAATAACTCCACATCAAAACAGGAAACAGAAAAATAAAAATTAATCAACAAAGACTTGGGAGAGTATATTATTTATTATAAATTATTATTTTTTTCTGTACTTATTAATGAAAGTGATGTGAGATGTCTGTGAAGTTGTCCCGCCCACCTAATGAATTTTTCTTTTTCTTATCTACATCGTTAGTTTATCGTTAGTTTACGTTAGTTTTGCTAAAATTATCGTTAGTTTCGAAAAAATAAAATTTTTATTCAACAAATAAATGGGCAGGCCAACTTCATGGTTCCCCGCCCACAAACGAATTTCAAAAGTTTTTCATATCACATCGTTAGTTTTGCTAAAACTATCGTTAGTTTCGCAAAAATAACGATTTTATTCAAGAAATAAAGTTTCCCGCCAACTGTCAATTAGCCCGCCCATATTGAATTCTCATAAAATTTCTACTCATATCGTTAGTTTATCGTCAGTTTACGTTAGTTTTGCTCAAATCAACGTTTGTTTTGCAAAAATAATGATTTTATTCGAGAAATACGGCTTCCCGCCAAATGTAAAATTACCCCGCCCATAAAGAATCATCAAAAATTTCCATCTCACATCGTTCTAACGTAAACTAACGATGTAGATAAGAAAAAGAAAAATTCGTTAAGTGGGCGGGACAAATTCACAGACGTTGATGTGAGACCGCGGTGGCTCAGTAGTAGAACGTTCAATTTTGTTTTATGGGGTCCGTGGTTCAATTTCTGCATGCGTCAAGTGGGCTTTGTGGTGGACAAACACCGTTTGGATGGGTTTTCTCCCGTTTCCTCCCACCTTATTCGTTCCACCATTTCATTCATTGTCATCACCATCGCCTTTGTTAGCTCACACGCCAAATTTTAATACCTCACGTTTATGCCCTTTTAGCTAAAGGCCAGGGATAATTAATGGAAATGAATGATTGAGAAATGAAATTTTGTGCTCTCTCACCGGGAAACGAACCCGGGATAACGTACATGAAAGGCGCACGCACTAGCCACTAGATCACTAGGGAGGACTGTACTTATTAATGTTATACAGAGGCTGTTCAGCGTATATGTGACCAAATAGTTACGAAAATCCTTATGATGGGCTCAGTGGGCCTTATGCAGAGTCGTTTTGATATATGATTTGCATCATACTAAAGGCCTGACTACTGCAGGAAGCATATGTTAGTCGGGTCCTTTAGTATGTCACTAATCACGCGTTAGAACGTCTCTGCATAAGGCCCAGTGTGTCTAACCTGTTTCCAAACACTGGTCTGGCAACGTAGTCTCCATTGCAGAAAGCTCTGTTGAAGAGCTATGACGGGAATCTTGTTCCGTTCCTCTCTCCATTCCACTCAAAGTTGTAATACGCTTCTTCCGTAAAGCTCTTTTAACAAGTTGATCCAGAAAAATCTATTGGACCTACAACTGGAATCGACTTTGAGGTGATTAGATTTACTTGTAGTACGACATATTCAAATTTGAATTTTAAGTAGCTCAAAATTTTGTACCTTTTTGTACCATTCAAATTAACAAACAAGGGCAAAAACAAAATTTGCGCTATTTCGATCATCTGTACTGTAATATCTTCAAATTCGAATTTTAACTAGTTCAGAATTTTGTACTATTGCTGTAACTTTCTGTACACTTCGCGGCATAGAAAATGTTACAAACAGTTTAAGTCCAACTTATTAACAAACTGTGCGCCGTGTGCTTATTCATTCAGAAACACACGTCTCGATTGACTACCTCCTCCTAGTACTCAAACAAACTCGTCCCCCTTCTCCTTCCCTCCTTGTCTAAAGCAGTCTGTGTGACGTAATATACTCTTTCTATTCAGATGGGAAAAACAGGAGCTATGTTTACAAGCTTTATATCTCTTAAACCATCTCTCATTCGTTTCTTTTGAAATGCCTTTTTAGAGCCTGATTTAAAAAAAAATCACAAAATGTTCCCATAGCTTCATGAACACCTTTATTTGCATTCTTTCCCTTCTTCAAAGCAGGGCTGGCCTTAGGTGGTGCGGAGCCCCAGGTGTGTGTGTGTGTGTGTGTGTGTAGGGAGTCCACACGAAACCTCCCTGATTACAAATATTAATTACATTAAAGCTATTAGTGTCAGAGCATAACAGTTCGCGGCATCTTGAAGAGCAACTCAAACAGTTTTTTCTTGTTAATTGTTGTTAGTTGTTGCAGGTGTTCAGTAACAAAGTTTATTTGAAAGTTTGCTATTTATTGCAGGTGTTCATGAACAAAGACGACAACAGCACAAGAGAGAGCGCAGTGTGTGGTGTAGTTGACTTAGAGCAAATCACCAGGGGAAGTACCAACCGGATCCACGAGACGTCAAGACCATTGAAACATGATTTGAGAAGTTTTTAGCCATGGGGAGTGTCAACCGACAGTCCGTCTCGGGCAAAGCACGAACGTCTGAGGAAACTATGGATGAGGTCATAGAGGCCTTCACTAGAAGCCCAACAAAGTCAGTTGGCAGAGCGTCACGCGAGCTGGACATCACACGTTCAACGGTCCATAAGGAGCTCCATAAAAGACTGCGTTTGTATGCATATAAGGTACAAATCGTTCAGGCGCTACAGGTAAATCGTTCCACACATCAGGCAAGGTGAATCGTCACAATGTGCGCATTTTGAGTTCCGAACCCACATACGTTGTTCGTAAATATGTCAGAGATAGCGAGAAAGTGAATGTGCGGTGTGCTTTGGGGCACGACAGAATTATCGGACCATTTTTCTTCATGCAGCATACAATAACTGATCCTTTTTTTTTTTTTTTTTTTTTTGAAATGTTTGAACACTTTGCTTTTCCACAGTTACTTCCCTTTCAACCAAACGTGATATTCCAACAGAATGGTGCCCAACTGCATTGGTGTTTAGATGTTCGTAGGGCTTTAAACCGAACGTTTCCATAGCAATGAATTGGACGCGATGGACCTACTCATTGGCCACCGCGATCTCCCGACATAACATGTATGGATTTCTTCCAATGGGGCTATGTCAAGAAAAAACGAGTCTACGCCACACCTGTATGTGATATTCCTGCTCTTCGTCAAAAAATGAAGAAACCATCAACTCGATCTCACCGGACATGCTACAGAACAAATGGCGGGAGATTGAATATTGATTGGACATTCGGAAAGCTACAAACGGGGTCCATATAGAAGTACATATATATAGAAAAAAACTTTGCTCTTCAAGCTGCCGCAAACTTTATTCTCTGGCACTAATTGTTTCCATGCAATTAATTTGTAATCAGGGAAGTTTCATGTGGACACCCTATATATGTTCGGCAGATATTGCACTTAGAAGAAGGGGGTCGGCGAAACGTGGCATGGCTGCTGCACGGAGCTATGTTTATTTGAATTTTTTTCTTGGTTTTAGCTTTAGAATCACCTCCCGAAGTTTTTCGGTTTTGTTCCCTTCCACGCTGTATATTTAGCTCTCTTTGCTGATCAAGTAATTAGCGAGATATTGAACACATATGATAAGTTTGTCAGTTTATTCCCGGAACACCTTGCATGTTTATTTCATTAACGCCAAAGACAGTTTCGAAACATTTGCCCGTTCCTATGTTGTGGATTCCTCTTTCAGGAGGAACTAACAGTAATTTCTCATCATGGAGGGTCCCATTTCCCTTTATAACATTTTTTCATCTGCAAAATGTTCTGGTGAAAACGCTCACCTTGTTCATTGCTTATAGAAGCTAATTTTTCAGAGAGATAACTCAAATAGAAATGCAGACAGTGAATGAATTAAAAAAAAAAAAAAAAAAAACATATTTCACCCTTGTGCCTCACAAATTTTCAAGAAGGTTCTGTAGCTGTACCAGTGTTTCGTAGTTTTCTTCTCTTACAATCAAACCTATCGATGTCGAAATCTAGTTTCTTAACCAAACTTTGCAGAGAAGTGTGGAGTATAAAGAAACGAGCGTAAACAAAATTTAAAGTGCTTCCTTCCATAAAGACGGCCGCAGTGGCCAAAAACTGATTGATCAGAATAAGCCATAACAATGTGTTTCAAGTTGAAAATTTCATTTTATTTGTAAAATGGGTAAAGGGATGAAAAACAAAAACACATTAACCAACACCGAGAGAAAGTAGACGTCTGTTTGAGAATATGCTATCATGTCCGCCATCTTCAACTCGGATATCTTATATCTCTCTCATTTTTTTTTAAATAAGAAGGGAGTCATGTAATATATTAAATTGGGCTAGAATTTTACGAGAAATACAACGGTAAAGTCTATGTTTCCATAAGTTTATATTTGTAAGATATAATGAAATGCATATTGATATGAATTCGTTGGTTCAAATATTTCTTAACAGCTGTATCGTTTTGAAAAGAATTCAAGTCAGGAAATCCTAACGTACGCTAGTGAGAACATTGTATGTAGTTACTTATTAAAGGTATAATCAGCTTGAAATCGTCATCGACTGCAAACAAAATGAAATGGTGATGAGACGATCACAAACTTTAAAGAACTAATTGAAGATGGAAGACATATTTTCGATTGGATTATTCGAGTTAGAAGACAAACCTTCATAAGCAGCCACATATTCAGTACGCACTAGTATACATTCGGTTTTCCTGACTTGATTAAAAAAAATACATGGTTTTTCGCAGGAAAGGCAAAGTTTGTCCTGTGGTTTTGAATTTTTAACATAGCCATAATAAGAGAAAGGATATGCAAAAAAGTCGCACTGAGGCTAATATATTTGATACCACCTCGGTATTCACGGTAGCATCACATGGCATAATCAGTAAGAATGCCAGGAACGTTTACTTAGTGGGGTGTTCAAAATAAAACAGAGTGCGCACCCAGAATAATGATATATAGTTTTACACAAATTCAAAAACAATATTTTTACGTCCAGGCAGGGCCGCCCACAGGGAGGATGTATGGCGCAAGCTGCGCCATTGAGAAAAATTTTGGGGGGAATTTTACTCTACTTTCGAACTAGCAATTTTACTGTCGGAATAGCATTAAAACACGATTTTGAGAAGCTAATTTTCAAAAATTTTCCGGGGTGAACCCCCGTACCCCCTGCTTCGATACTCGATGAATGAAGTACCGCGCAAGTAGCCGTATGAAAGGAAAGGTTGGTTCATTTTAAGAGAGAAGGGCCGCCCACAGGAGGGATGAATGGCGCAAGTTGTGCCATCGAGAAAAAAAATGGGGGGAATAAAAAAATTGGGGAAGAATTTTACTCTAATGTCGAATAAGTAATTTTGCTGTCGTCAGAATAACATTGGAACACGATGCGATTTGTTTTTTTAAATCTCGAGAATTAATCCCCCTACCCCTTGCTTAGAAACTATGAATGAAGTACCGCGCAAGTTGCTATCTATATGAAAGGATGGCGCCAAGTTCTGGTGAACAACAGTTACAAACACTCAAGGAATCACTTTCAAATTTAGATTTGAAACTTGCCTATGTTGTCTGTTGAAAATTATAAAGTAGTTTGACATAATTGTGAGCTAGTGGTAACCATACAGACAACAGCCAAGTTTCAAATCTAAATTTGAAATGAGCCAGTGAGTGTTTGTAACTGTTGTCCACCAGAACTTGGCGCCTATTTTTTGTGATTTTAATTCTTTTTAAGGCCACTCGTACTTGGCTCTTTTACAGGAATGTTTTTTGTTGGATATCACTTCTTTTTGTAGGCTAATTTCCAGGATAACATTTTCTTTTGGTATCAAACTCAATAACTTGTAACTTGCGTCTTACTTTTCATGTACAAGGGAATTATATTAATATTTTGTAAAGAAAAAAATAATACTACTAATTGTAAAAAAAAAAGAATACCTGTGCCATACACAGTGTGTAGAAGTTTTTATACCCTTCAATATCCTTATAGAACAGATTTAGTATTGTACACTACCAAGACTACTAATAAAAGTAATGACATTTTTATAATTACTACTGCCCCTACTACTACTACAAGCATTCTATAATACTACTACAGGAAATAAAAACAACAACAAAAATGACAATTACTAGTACTATAAAAACTACTGCTACACTGGGCAATTGTTTTTAGAGGACTTGAGTTTTGAGGAGGGAAGAGATTATTAGTTTTGGGGGGAGTGCGTCATCAGCTTTGGGGGGGATGGGCACCCCTGCGTCCAGGGGTGTGTGTAAAAATATTTAGGGGAGTGTTGGGGTATTGGGGGTGAGCACAATACTTCTCGGGTATAATATCTATATAACAGAAGTTGTAAACGCAAAAAAAAAAAAAAAAAAAAAAAAAACGAAAAGAAAAGGAAGAGAGAAAGAAAGAAACTACTGCAGCGTTAAATTCATTTTTTTTTTTTTTTTTAATGCCCGGAAACTTAATACAAACTATTCATTTACCTTTTAGGAAGAGCCCATACTCTCCCTTGCAGAGTCCATAGATGTACCTGTATTGCAATATGTTGTTGAGTTTACTTGACGACCGAAATTAGCAATCAACTTAACGGTAACATAGCCACTTGGCCGGGGGCCCCGTGAACAGAATGGTAGTGTTAATTACATGTATTAGGAGAAAAATTTAGTCATAGGAACCACAGCACACTTGTTTGCTTTGGGCCCTAATATGCTGTTAAAACATCACTGGAGAGTAGAGAAGACGGCACTAGCGCGGGGCCCGCGGCGGCCCTGCTTCAAAAACACATCCACTATGTCGTCCACTATGAACATTAGTGTTGTACAATTTCCGGAAATTTTGAACCTGTTGGTAAAAAACCGTTTTTTACGGTTTCCGGAAAAATTGGGAAAATAACAAAAAATCTTTGTTATAGGTTAATTTTACTAGTAATGGGAGCGTTTTCGAACGCGTGAAAAATGCAAGTTATGAAATTTCAATATTGCGAATATTTAAAAAAGAAGCATTGGAAAATCAAACCGTTGCATAATTATTCTTGAAAATTAATAGTATGCACTCATTTCCTATATGTGCGTTTCAGCCGTTTATTCGTGGTTGTGCATTAATTACAAAACTTTTACAGCTGCATACACATCTATACTCGCCGCAACCTTATCCTGATAGCCGAGATACGCAACTTCAATTCGGGCGACTCCGCGAATGTTACATACGTAGTTCTTCATGTTACACACGTAAAACATTACTTAGGAGATCAATTCAAAGAGCTAATTGAGTTCAAGTATATAAAAATGTTAATACAGAAACAATATTTAAAATAAAAGGAACTAGATTTATTAGTAACGGGTTATGAAAATGACGTCACGACTCAGAATCGGAAAGAGAGAAGGAAAGAAAAGAGTGAAAAGCCGGTAGCTAAGATGCGAGTCTCTTGCAAGTGTTGCAAGATTATAAACTTGAAAAATCTTATATCAAAAACAGAAGACCAGTAAAATTAGTTAATTGATCAATGTTAGAAATCGTCCACAATGGATAGGAAATGGCTTAATATTTTTATATGATATATAAATTAAATAGAGTTGCTATCCTGTAAGAAACTTCTATGCCTGCTGATAAATGAAACAAAAGAAAGAACGGAACTCACATGTAACTTCTGCAATTTTTGTGCAGAGAGTAACACTGCTCTGCCAAATATCGTCTTCGCGCGTGTGTTAGTGTGGTTACGTGGGTGTAGTGAAACTGAAACCATGGACAGTGTTAAGCGCGAAATTGAAATCATGAATGAATCCGAATTATCTTCTCAGTATTATCGCAAACACGAGGAAGGGAAACCTCTTTAAAGTCAAGCAAAGTAAATTGTCAACAATGTGCACTCTCGACTAAGAGAAAAATATGCAGACAAAACTGTTGAAGAAAAATTGTTGATATGATTGTTGCCTGTTTGCAGCTGGTTTACTCATTGCTAACGTAGAGTTGCTGTGCTTTGAGAAAAAAAAATCGTATTTTTAATTTATTATGTGGGAGGGTGGCTGCTTGTGTGTTTCTGTTTACGATTGACCTTTTCCAGGTAGATATATAAGAGTAACTTCATTTCTTATCCTTTCTTACCTTAATCAATTGAAATGAATAATCAAAATAGTTTTCATGCTCTCGTTTTAATTGTGAGGATTTCAAATACATCACGTGCAAATTTCCAATACAGTTATTACTATTGTCGTGGTGTCTTCATAAATTATTAAAAACAAATAAACCAAGAAACATTTTTCGTAGCGGCAGGAAAAGAACGAGAAATCACCGCTCCGCGCATATCAGCTGAGACCCAGAGCAGCCCCAGTTAAAAACCTGGCGAATGAAAACCCAACCAAAACACACACATTTATATACGAAGGCTTCCCTGCGAAAAGGTTCGCGCGCCAACATGTATTAATGCGCTTCTGATTCGGCTCTCAAGTAACATTGCGTTTAGTATAACATCATGAAGCGTTTCTGTTGGAACAAATAAGGCTCTTAAAATGAAACTGAGTTCTTAATGTGCTCTTTGATTTGGTGAAATTTTGTTAATTTTAACTAAACTACTTCTTAAAAGAGAAAGCAGTAGGCAAATTTCACTAATACTGATGCACTAAAACATATGATTATTTAATATTCTAATTTAGACTTTTATATAAACTTTACGTACAAAATTTTGTATGTAAACAAATACCTGTTTTCTAGTGCGACAAATTATCTATAACATGAAAGTGACTATATTTGTACCTCTTGAATCACCAGACCGATCTCGATAAAATTTTCAACATACATGAAGTTCGGACCTAGAATGTTTCTTATCATTCCACTTTGAAGGTGCCACTTAGAGGAAAGAAGGGGGATATATATATTGAAAATGACCAATATTAGTGTCTGATTCTTAGCTTTCGGAGTCGCTGAAATGAACAGTAACACATCCGATGCCTTTTCAATAAAAATTCAGGTCCGCAACTTAGGGGAGGGGGAAGGGGAAATATATAAAAACGATTGAAAACAGTCTATATTAGTGTCGAATCCATAGTTTTCGGGGTCGCTGAGGTGAACAGTGACACTTCTAATGCCGCTGAAATTGAAATTCAGCGCCGTAACTTGCGGATGGGGAGGGAGAAGAAATATAAAAATGATCGAAAATGACCGATATTAGTGTCGAATCTGCAAGTAGCAGATTTCCTATCCAGACTACCGATTAATGAGTCACCAGTGGATGTAAAAATAGACGAAAAAGAGTCCATAAGTCAAATAATGTTGGCACCATTTACGGTCCAAGAAGTCATGCAGGCGTTAGGTGAGAGAGTGGATAGTAGGGATGCGCACGAGTCGACACATTCTCGAATTTCGACTCGAATTCGAGTCGAGACACACTTTGTAGAATTCGAGACGAGTCGAGACAAAGTTTCCAGTATCTCGACTCGATTCGAATGTCTCGAAAGTCTTTCTATAATTTTTAATATTATTTTGAAGAAAGTACTCATTCAGAAACACTCGGCACGAGAATTTCGGAAACTGCAGGACTTGTCAGGTGTTCGAGGAATGCTGTGGTGAGTGTCTTCAACAAGTGGTGAAACCAAGGGAAAACTACGTCCAAACGTCGAGGTGTTGGGCGCCTTCCACCTCATTACATATGTCGGACGTTGTAGGCTGAGCAGACTGGTAAAACAGGACAGGAAGCGAACTGCGTCGGAACTAACATGAGTCTAATGCTGGGCCAAGAACAAGTGTGTCTGAACTAGTGTTGTAAAATTTCCGGAAATTTAGTAAAAAACAGTTTTTTTCGATTTGTTTCCGGAAAAGTTGGAAACATTGAAAAAAATTAAAAATGTTTGTATTAGGTTAATTTTACTAGTAATGATATCCTTTTTCTTTCAAACGCAAAAAAAAAAAAAAAAAACAATATTGCGAATATTAAAATATAGCACTCGAAAATAAAACTATTCCAATTATTATATGTATTAAAATAGTAGATTTACGCGTATATGTTTATCCCCACAGAAAAGTTTGTCTCCAGTCCTTTCGACAATGATTAATTGAACCCAAAAGTACTAGAAACGTGCCGTTTTCATGGGTCGATTCCAAATTTTGTGTAAATTTGTAACCATATGGTCCAGCTCATCAAATATTTATGAAGAAAATTTTAATTTTTTAAGTGAACCTCGTATAAAAGAACTCTTAAGAATTTTTCTCTCAGCAAACAGACGAATATGCACATGTGTGTGTGCGTCGCGTCTGCGACGGAGATCTTGGTGATCCTCTTCGTCTCCCCAAATAAGGTGCTAAAATTCAGCGCAGGAAGCAAATGTCGTCTCTAAAAATTCCTGCCTATGGGTTGTCATAGCTATTTTTAGTTTTGAAATCACCAGGCTGCATCGAGAGCTTGTCCACGGCGTAGAAACGCGAGGAGACGGGAAGAAAAATTAAGTTAGTCTGACAAGTGTTCTGGGTGAAACAACAGCGAGTTAACATGGAAGCTGTGTTGGTGCGAGTAAACACACAACATTTTGTTAAACACAACACATTAATACGTTAAAAGTTCGTTGATAATATTGAAAATGTAGTTTAAAGATGAAAACTTGAAATCTTAAAGCATTTGCCCATGATAGTTAATTTTAATATCTCGACAGTGAGGAGCAGCAGAGCAGTGAAAAGCGTTATATTCATCGCAAAGAAGATAGAAAAATGAAATGAAATCTTTGAGTTTTACGTCCCACGGTTATGCCGGTTAGGCTAAAGGAGACGGTGATTATGAGATGAGTGAAATGGTGGAATGAAGAAAGTGGGAGGAAACGGGAGAACCCCGAGAAAACCCACGAGCACGGTGTTTGTCCACCACAAAGTTCACTTGGCGGGGGCTGGAATCGAACCCGGGACCCCAAGCACCAGAGGTGAACGCTCTACCACTGAGCCACCGCGCCCCCTAAGAAGATAGAATGACAAGGGAATTCAACCCGTAACCTTCAGGACTTCCCCCTGGAACCACCAAAAATGATCTTTCTTCAGCATCAAACCGAGTGAGCAGTGATAGTGCGAGATTGTGGAAAATAACGATGTAACAAACACAACCGGTAACCCGTGACAACCGCGTCTTCCGCGCTTACGACAATAATTAATGGACCGAATGTTAAAATTCTATTATCATATTCAATCATTCAAATCAAAGTGCCTAAATGTAACGTAATATGTGTTTGTGAAGTTTTAGTGTTGTTAATTAAAGTGAAAAGTGAAATCTTGACTATCCTTTACCAAAATAATTATCATGATCTAAATTCACATTGTCTAGTTTAATACATTGTCTAGTCAAGAAATAATCTAATTTACTTTTCTTTTCAGCACACGTAACCAATGCCTATGCGACGTAATAATTTTCATATTATTAAATCGTATCGGCATTGAGAATACAATTAGAGTCAACTTTTATGTCGATTTCCCAGAACGTTCTGACCCGAATTCTGTACCGTGTTGTCCAGTGGCTATATGGTCGGTTATGGTAAACGATCCAAATTGTTATTAAAGCCTAAAGGAGACACCCAAAAGATACAGAATCGAATCCCGGATCGTAGTAAATGCCCAAACCCTCCTTGGGAACCGCTGGACCCAAACCACATACTGTTATAAAATGGCACTCGAACAGGGACAGACCAGGATCGAACCCTGTTACACTTATAAAATGTCTTCCCGAACAGGGAGAACAGGATCGAACACTGTTACACTTAAAAATGGCGCCCGATAGCACGGGAACGTTTGTAAAATTGCATAAAGGCGACGCTAATTGTATTTTTTTATCAAGGTAAATCGTAGTGCCTTTTTAGTGTTAATTTTGTTGTTTTGATAGTATAAAGTAGTCCATTTCTCCTTTAAATAATTTCAGAGGCCGCGGTGTTTCAGTTGTAGAGCATTCACCTCTGGTGCATGGAGTCCTTGGTTCGATCTATGCTCGCGCCAAGTGAACCTTGTGCTGGACAAACACCGTGTGCGTGGGTTTTCTCGGGGTACTCCCGTTTTATCCCACTTTCTTCATTCGACCATTTCATTCATTTCTTATCATCACTGTCTTCTTTAGCCTAGTCGGCAAAAACGTGGGACGTAAAACTTAAAGATTTCATTTCAAATAATTGTAATCAAAAACAGTTGCAGGAAGTATCTAATTTCGAATAAAACAAACTACTATATAAAATTCTGAGTATATTATTTTTTTAATGATATTCTCGCGAACCTTATTTCTAAATCGAAAGGTAAGAAGACTAAATTTACTCTCTTGTTATTATAGGTCCATTTCAATTGAAGCAGTTGAAATAGTTGGAAAAAATTAAAAAGCCATACCCTATATTCCAGTATATATTTCAATACATTGCTTCGTTGACAACTACTTTTTTTGTGTTTATGTTATTCACTTTACCTTCATTGTCCAGTCGTACTCGAGAAATGTATCATTTTCTTTGTCGGCTGAAGAATGAGGTCTATATAGCTATATAATGAATATAAATACAATTGGTTATGATATGATCTTTTTTATTTGAGTTTAGCGTCCGTTTCAGCAGCAAGAGTATGTGGCACGCCGATCTACAGCTTAACTTGGGATCCGAACCACATGTGCTCCTACCGGGATTCGAACCGGGGTCTTCCGCGCCAAAGGCGCGTACGCTATTCACATAGACACAAGGATGTTCTACAGTGAGTTATGACTAAAACTAATTCCTAAACATTTTAAATTCCTTAATCTATAGGTAACTTTATTTTTATTTAGTATGCTTCAAGATAATTTGTTTTATAGCTAAAAAAGGGACTGAGCGAACGTTATAGCAAGGGAAGGTAAGCGAGTACTGTGAGGCAACTTAACTTAGGATTGAAAACATAAGCTCCCACAGGGAGTCAATCCATTACCTATTAAAACAATGTGAGAAGACAAGCATTTATTCATGATGGAGTATATTGCTTCTCTGGAATAGTTATTTAAGTAAGTGCATATTACGCAACAATTGAATGATTTTGCGAACAGTGGGATTGTGTTGTCAAAATAAACATGCTGTGTTTATAGGACTTTAAGATTTAAGTTGATTTGAATTTCGTTTTTCTGTGTTTTATTGTTTTTGTAAGATAAAATGAAACAATGTTTTACATGATAAAGAATTACCGACAATCTGCATTTACAACAAAAATACGATTTTTCATTAAAATAATAAGAAATACAAATATATTTCAAAGTATATCAGAGTATACGAATCCTTATTTTAAAATAGAACTCTATAGGAATTTTTTTCGTTCCTTCCAATTCCCTTTAGAAAACCTGCTTGAAAACATGCTACTCGCAGGAATACGAGGCAAACTCGAGATTTTAAAAAGGGAAATGCTTAACGAACAAATGTAGGGTAGTAGCTAGTAGGGTAGTATCTTTCAGTGCAGTCACTGGCCAACTTCCTTCAACTTCGTCTTACATTGTTATAGGTTGTTTCTGTTTTCAGTATTAATTGGTGTCTCATGCTGTATCAGAAAGGTGGTTAGCGTTCAGTATATGATCAATGTACACTATTTTAAAACATGAAGCATTCCGGGTAGTAATGGTGAACTCAACAAAGAGATACTTTGGGAAAAAAACATATTTTAAACTTTCTTCACAATACAGAACTCTACAAAACGTTCTTAACCCTGCAACTACCATACATTTTTACACACATGTTCTACCATTCGGGTCCAATGGACCCTAATTAAGAATCGAGGATATGGAGTAATTTTATGAGATTTTCACATTGTTTTATTGTATGAAAAACAAATACAGCGCAACAAATTAACTTTCATGAAGAAAATAAAAATATTGAAAACTATAATCACTGGTCCAATGGACCCGCTTGGTAGTTCTCGGGTTAATTCAATTAGCTATGATTATTATACTTCGGGTAAATAAAAAAGCTGGCCAGATGTTGAGTTTGTCCTTACTATTTGAAACGCCTCATACTGTAAGTAGTAATTCGTATGGAATTAAAATAGTTGTTGAAAGTAATCTAAAGAGTTTTTTTTTTTCGATTCTTAAAGATTTTTTGTAAATACTGTTTTCTTAAAATACATGCAATGCTCCAAATAAGTTCTGAAATTCAGAGCAAAATTTGCTTTATAATATTGTAGTACCTATCCCCATCACTCCGTTAACGTAGAGAAATATTCTCAACTTTGCAACACTACTTTTCAGACTATAAGAAAGTGTCAACCAATAGGAGCTGCAAATATCTACCTACCCCCAACACGACTATCAACAGAGATGAGTTGCCATATTTAACATTAAGATACCCAACACGGCTGCCGACTAAACAAACCATGTGGTGTGCTTCAGTTTCTTTTCAAAGTCCGCGGCGCTCAGAGGACACATTTGCCTCAAAAACTTACGGTTCATTTCATTTTTCTCAATAGAAAAAAGAGGAGGGGAAAGAAAGGAGTTGATTTTGATTTTGAGTTTAACGTCCCTTTTCAGCAGCGAGGCTATATGAGACGTGGACCGACTGATTAACGTGGAATCCGAACCACATGAGCTCCCTCCGGGAATCGAACCCGGGAGGGAAAGAAAGGAAAAGGACTCCGTGACTATAAATGAGTTATTGCAAAGATACGAATTTAAACTAAGTATATATATATTGTTTGTCAAAAAAAGAAAAAAATAAATTATCTTTTTTGTACGTAACACTGATATCCGTCAGACTGTGAGCTATAGCTATTCGTGTCTCTATCACAAAATTTTCGACAAACTTTAAAAAAAATGAATATAACAAATTATATTCAGGCTTCTATCTCAAAACAAAATAAGTGATGTCTGGGGTAATTAAATTAATAAACAGGTTTATAACTCAGGATCTTGTCTACATATGCAATCATAACACATGAGTTACCTCTATTAAAAGTTTATTTAGAAAAAGTTGATAATTCTATGAAATATCTTTCTTTAAAAGTGCATGAGATATACCTGTTGGGATTCTCTTCTCTAATTCCTTAATTTTTTTTATCTAGTTTTAGTAAACTTCATAAAGCTAAGATTTCTCTAATTATGTATCTGTGGCAGACAGAAGGGTTAACCCTCACTAAAAGCGTCCTCTGTCAACCTTAACTTATAAAGGGCATTGACTCACTACATCAAAAGCCCTGGCCTACGACCCTATTTCGTGTACTCCCTTAAATAGGAGATGCACTAGAAGGATATCTATCTAAATACTTATTATAGGGATAGGTAGGTAAGGAGAAATGAGTTCGCCTTATAGTAGCGAAAGATCCTTAAATAGATCTGGCAGGTAAAGGTTAGATAAGAACCATACTACCTGAAATAGGAGATGTGATTCAAAAATCTAAAAACTATCAGTAGCCTCTCAGGAAGTAGCCAGGAATCTGTGTTCAGAGTATTAATAAAAACCTAATGTGTCCTGCAAAAGGAACAAAATACTTTATAACCGACCAAAGCCGTATACAGCTTCAGTTTTGAACACGTACTCAAAAATTCTAGAATCAGGGAATTGTTAATCTAAATGCCATATCCACCTAAATATGGAATGTAGCATTTCAAGGATCAACTCCTGTCCCTATTCTACAGGGCCTAATTCCCTAGCAAAAATCTGTTTCTTGAATTAGTATAAGAATTATTTTTCTTTATCCCTTCTTCTCACAAGACCTCATTTTAGTCCAAGAAAGAAGTCCCTTAAAAATGAAATCCTACTAGAAGGTAGAACCTAATATAGCTCATGCCTTCTGCCCTATTTAAGACTCGGAGAAACCTAACGAGTTTAAGCAAGACCACCGTAATACTCCCCCTTCATTTACTTGAAGACCTAATATTCTCTTACGGGGAGAAAAAAGTTCCCACTCGACTCACCGAGCCGAGTTCGTCCTATAGACCAGTGTGGGCAAAATCAATTGAAATCAATTGCAATTGATTTCAATTTGTAATTGACAATTAATTTCAATTGCAATTAAATTCAATCATAAAATTTGCAATTAATTTTTCGCAATTGTTAATTGTTAATTGGTCACCAGGCAATTGAAACATTTAATTGTTAATTGCAATTGACAATTGAAACTTGTAATTGTTAATTGCAATTGAAATCAGCAATTAAAACTGAAGATATGTGTATATTGTGTTGTCCAATTGTTACTGTTTTACATATTCCAAAAAAGGTACTTATAAGAAATGCTGGATAACTACCATCCCTTCGCCCCCCTGGGAAGAAAGCCGTGAACTAAGCATTTTTTAAATACATTATGTTTATGATTCTATCCCCCTCGAAAGAACTCTATATGCCCGTCATGCATACAATAGGGATGGACACGAGCGAGTTTTCTTTAAAACTCGACTCGACTCGAAGCAGACATCTTTGAGCTCGACTCGAGAACTCGGCTCGAAAAATTTCCCCCAACTCGACTCAATTCGGATCGAGTTTCCAGTCAAGTCGAGCCAATTCGAGCTAAATCCTTTGTGTAGTTGCAAGTATTACTCTCTTCAAATATCCTACATAGAAAATATAATTATCCATGATACTACTACTACTACTACTACTATAATTATTATTATAACACCGAGTATAAACATGGAATATAGGTTGTTTGTAGCTGAATACTAAAAATTAGTTGACTGTCGATCTCGGTCGTCAACAAATCCTCAGGAGGCAAGGACATCGGTCACGAGGTTCTAGGTTTGAGTTGAGGAGGAGCAAGTATTCGGGCTCAAGCCAAAAATTGTTAAAAGTTATATAACTCCAGCCAAACTTATTCAAAACTGCTCGACCCAGGTTTAGGGTTGTTAACGACTCAAGCGGGTCTCTCACAGCTCATTAACTTATCGAGCCGAACCAGCTCGAGCCGGTGGCTCACACGAGTTGAACCGAACCGAGCTGATTGCTTACCCCAACCGAGCCGGTCCGAGCCATCGGCTCAGTTGAGCTGACTCGAACCCAGCCTATGGACTCGTTTCAACGGAGCTGGTTCGAGCCATTGGCTCCAATCGAGCCGAGTCGATGACTCGTCCCTACCGAGCCGGCTCAACCCATCGGCTCAATTGAGCCCAGTCGATGGGTCATCCCAACCAAGCCAGCTCAAGCTGTTCGCTCAGTTGTACCGAGCCGAGCTGGTTGACATCACTATCCAGGTTGGGCTTCTACTTTGGCTAAAAAAAATTAGACCATGCAGTTCTCAGCATTGATGGTAAGAACTACAGTATATACTTATATTGGTGCTCACGGCATCATTAACTTGTTCCGCCGCCAACGAATTTCGAGGTACTTTGTTTTTCATCTTTTGTGCGTGTTCTGTGTCGCTTTGTGAGCATATTCCCACATTTTGTGCGTCACCGAAAGTGGGTCAAAATGGGCCTACCAATATGGCTGTTGTTCCGCCACCAATGAATTTCGTGGTCGTTGCCTTCACATCGTTTTGTGTGTCTACTTCCACGTTTTGTGCGTCATGGGAAGTGGGTTAAAATGAGTCCCCAAGGTGGGACGAAAATGAATCACTGTTCTGACACCAACGAATTTCGAGGTCGCTTCTTTCGCATCATTTAGTGCCAGTTTCTTGCCGTTTTGAGCGCGTATTTTCACGTTTTGTGCGTCACCGGAAGTGGGTCAAAATGGGCTTCCAAGATGGGACAAAAAATGACCAAGAGTTCCGTCACTATCGAATTTCGAGGTCGTTAATTTCACATCGCGTACCCTTTTGTGCGCCTATTTCGACGTTTTGTACGTCACTGGAAGAGGATCAAAATGAGCCTCGAAGGTGGGACGAAAATAACCAACTGCTTCGCCACTACCGAATTTCGAGGTCCTTCCTTTCGCATCGAATAGTGAATTTTCGTGCCGTTTCGTGTCCCTATTTCCACGTTTTGTACGTCACCAGAAGTGTCAAAATGGGCCTCCAAAGTGTGATGAAAATGACCCACTGTTCCGCCATTATCGAATTTCTAGGCCGTTTCTTTCGCATCGTCTAGTGACTATTTTTAAAAAAAGTTATTTGTGCCTACTTCCTCGTCTTGTGAGTCACCGGAAGTGAGTTAAACGGGCCTTCAAAGTGGGAGTTAAATGACTCACTGCTCCACCACTACCGAATTTCGAGGTCCTTCTTTCGCATTGACTAATGCCTGTTTTGTGCCCCATTTCCACATTTTGTGCGTCACCAGAAGTGTGTCAAGATTAGCCTCCAAGATGTGACGAAAATGACCAACTGTTCCGACACTATTGAATTTCTAGATCGTTTCTTTCGCACCGCTTAGTACCTTAAAAAAAAAAAAGTTTTCTGCATCTATTTCTCGTCTTCTGCATCACCCGAGGTGAGTTAAACAGGCCTTTAAAGTGGGAGTTAAATGGCTCACTGTTCCGCCACTATCGAATTTCCGGGTCGTTTCTTTCGCATCCTTTAGTGCCTGTTTTGTACGTTTTGTGCGTCACCGGAAGTGGGTCAAAATGGAGCTATGAATATAACGAAACAAGTTAATGCTGTTCCGCCACCATCGAATTTGGAGGACGATTCCTTCACATCGTTTAGTGTGTATTTTGTACAGTTCTGTTCGCCTACTTCCACGTTTTGAGCATCACCAGAAATGCGTCAAAATAGTCCATCAAGGTGTGAGGAAAAAGAGCCATTGTTCCGCCACTATCGAATTTGGAGGTCGTTTCTTTCGCATCGTATAGTGCCTGTTTTGTACCGTTTTGTGCTATTTCCACTTTAGGGCAACAACAAAAATGGGTCAAAATGGCCTACAAGTATAGCGGAATAACTTAATGCTGTTCCGTCACCATCGAATGTCGACGTCGTTTCCTTCACATTTTTTATGCATGATTTGTATCACTTTGTGCATCAGTGGAAGTGGGTCCAAATGGTCCTTGAATGTGCGATGAAAAAAATGAAATGAAATCTTTAAGTTTTACGTCCCACGTTTATGCCGATTAGGTTAAAGGAGATGATGAGTGAAATGGTAGAATGAAGAAAGTGGGAGGAAACGGGAGAACCCCGAGAAAACCCACGAGCACGGTTTGTCCACCACAAAGTCCACGCGGCGCGAGCTGGGATCGAATCAGGGACCCCAAGCATCGGAGGTGAACGCTCAACCACTGAGCCACCGCGTCCTCTCTTGAATGTGGGATGAATATGTCTTTTTCTGCCAGATTTGTAGGTCTTCTTTGACCCACTTTCGGTGGCGCACAAAACGTGAAAATATGCGCAAAAACGGTACAAAACGTGCACTAAACAATGCGAAAAAAGCGACCTCAAAATTCGATACTGGTGGGAGAGTGGGTCATTTTCTTCCCACATTGAATGCCCATTTTGACACACTACCATTGATTCACAAAACGTGGAAATAGGCTTAGAAAACGGTAGAAAACACAAGACAATATGAAGGAAACGACCTTGAAATCGTTCCTGACGGAACAGCATTAACTTGATCCGCCATATTTGTAGGATAACATTGACCCATTTCCGGTGACGCACAAAACGTGGAAATAAGCTCACAAAACGACACAAAAATGGAGATTTAGCTTAATTACATGGAAATTTTAAGTTTGTACGGTATACTTAATTATATGGAAAATTTTATACATTTTTCCTTTACGTTGATTTGGGATTTTCAAATTTTATTCTTTTTTTTTCAACTGAAAAGTATATATAATTCAACAAAGAAATAATTATCAATGATAATTATAATAATTATCTATATAATTGAATTCATTGTAATTTGGTCCATGACAAACACTTTACCATTTCGTACTAGCTGTTATGCCCGTTCTTCGCAGAGATCAGATAAAATATCAATGTAAACAAACTGAACAACGGAAGAACAATTAAGAAACATTTCTAAAATTGGATATAAATTTTGTGTGAATATATATCCAACAACGTACATGTGTTTACATTGGGAAGGCCGATGGGAGCTGAATTTGAACATAAACACTATCGGGGGTGTCACTATACATCTGAGCAACCCCGATAAATATGGATTCGACACAAATATTGGTCATTTTCTACTACTTTTACATGTCCCGGTGAACGCCCTCTCAGACCTCCTTGGTTCGAATTGTGAAAAAAATATCCCCTGGCCCCCAGCCGATACCGCGAAAACTATGAATGTGACACTAACATCTGCCATTTTCTACTACTTTTTACATATCCCGGTAAAAGCCCCTAAGGTCCTCTGGTTCCAATTTTCAAAAAACAACGCCTTTGGCCCACAGCCGATGAGGGCTGCATTTAGAAGTCAACGCCTGTGGAAGTATCACCATTCATCTCAGCGACAGCGAAAACTATGGATTTGACACTAATATCGGTCATATTCCATTATTTTGACATATCTCGCAATTCTCCACCCCCGATGACTCCCGGCCCGCATACAATGCTGGCTAAATTTGAAAAGCATCGCTAATGAAAGTATCACCATTGATCTCAGCGACCGCGAAATCGGTCATTTTGGATTACTTTTACGTTTCGGTATCCCACCCCCCTTCCCGTTGACCCCCGGCCCGCAGCCGAATAGGGTGAATTTGGAAGTTAATGCGATCGGAATTTCACCATTGATCTCAGCGACCGCGAAAACTATGAAATCGACACTAATATCGGTCATTTTCTACTACTTTTACATGTCCCGGTAAACGCTTCCCTGAGACCTCCTGGTTCGAAATTTGAAAAAAAAAAAAAACTCTTCGTCTTGATCTGGGGCCTAGACCAAGCTACCCGTGACCAAATTTTGAAAAGTTTCAGTCCATTCGTCTGGTCCACAGGCCGCACAAAGATAGATAGACAGACACAAACAAACTCTTTATTTTATTTATATTAGAAAGGTCAGATCCGCCGTTATTGTAATAGAGCGGTGCTTGAGCGATTGATCGTAGAAATTCAAACTCCGATGAGTGATAATTTCATAGGCTTGTTTTATTACAAGTTTAAACTCTTTAGTCAGTAGAGAAGAGGGCGTGAATCATGGGTCAGACTTGATGACAATGGGTTTTGGTGGGTCTGTAGGTCACAGTGGGTGAGAGTGGTTCATGGTGGGTGGTGGGTCAGAGTGGGTCGTGGCTAAAGTTTTCATTGTCCCACGCCCTCTCTGAACTACAGTGTTGAAAATTAATCAGTGAAAATCAATTGCAATTGATCAATCAATTGAAAGTAATTGCTGTGGAAATCAATTGCAATTGCATTAATTGCCAATTAATTTCAATTGCAATTGAATGACTGAATTCAATTGCAATTATTTTCAATCAATTGATTAATTGCAATTGATTCTCCATTATTAATGGCCAACTGCAATTAACAATTAACCATTACTTACTTCAATTGTTAATTGCAATTAACAATTAAATTTACAGATTAATTGTCAATTCAACTGAAATTTGCCCAACACTGCTATAGACTACATTTTGGAGACTGTTCGAAGTCTCCCCCAAGACTGACCCCTTCTCTGTAAAAATCTTCCGTATATAGGCCTATAGGAAAACTATCCTATCAAAGCTATGTAGAAAAAACGAACGGCGGGGAGAAGGGCGTTCTCCTACCAAAAAGAAGCTTTCTCTGAATGCTTTGAAACTGACTGTTATTCCCTGCAACAGTGTTGCTATCTAACTATTCTTTTTACTAAAGGTATTTTTTGTAATAGCTGAAAATAGAAATAATATAAATATACATAATAAATACAACAATTACATTTACATACAATTAATAATAACAATAATTAATCACCCAATGACCAGATCTGGATTTCTTAACCTAATAATAATAATAACTTAAAACATATAAATCAATACCAATATACTGATATAAAACAATATATAAATTAAAAAGCATTATTTAAACATAAAAACCAGCAAGTGATCCAAAAGTGTCACTTGCATATCCGGCGTCTTTGCGAAACAAAAAGAAAAAAATAATTGTGTGAGAGGGCCCACTTTTTCATTTAAAGTTCAATGTTTCTTTCAGTCTTTTCCTTAACTATACAATAAAGGAAAACTCTGACCCTTCTCACCACACTGAAACACTTCACTTACACAGGTATTACACACGAAATATACTTGAAAGATTATCTTTTTATTTTATTTTTAGTCAATCATATGGTTCACTTTGAATTGCCTAAAGTCTGGATCAGTTCTGATCTGAACAACTTTTACCACACAATACGCAATAATTTTCACAATAAAATTTACACAATACATTTGCTGAAAAAGGAATGAAAAACTAATAAACAAGAATATTTAATTCACTAGGCAAGCAATCTTGCTTCCCGATTTTCATAGTTTACTATCTCGAACAGTTATTAAAAATCAATTTGAACTCGAAGTTTGCACACGCACTAACACTAGTCACCTCGAAGTTCTAGCGTGAAAATCCATTCTAAGAATAAAACTGCATCTCTGCTACTATCTCCAGCATCCTGAATAAGTTGTTTTACAGTGGCCCCTGCCACTAGTGTTTCTTAAGCTGCAACCGTCCTCATGCATACTTCCTCGAAAATTGTCCAATTCGGCACCCAACTTCAGGATTTGAACTTAAGTATTCATGAGCCAAAAGTTTCATGATACTTGACCTGATATAGATTTTCGAACTCTAGGACCCTTGGTTCGAGTCCTGGCAACTACCAACGGCACAATGAAACTGTAGCCATACTGTAATTTATTGTTTTCTTATGTTGACCTTTAATTGATTACATACGACGAAACTTCTTTAGTCTCTCTCCGAGAAACCTCAATGACCAAGTAGACTGATTTTTCAAAGTTCTCTTGATTGTGTAATACTAGTATACTTTCACTTACTATTGATATGGCGTGAGTCGACGAATGATAGAAAATTTAAACGATCGATATACTTAGGCGTATTAACCCAGCCTTTTATGATATAACTGACGTGTACTGAAAGGAGTAAAATTCTTTTTAAGTATTGCTCTAAGCTATCTGAACTAATGTCTCTAGATGTCTAAAAAAAAAAATTGGCAGGTACTTAACTGTTCCAAAACAACTTTAATTACAGGAGAATGGCTGACTAGCCATGTCTCCATTTTTCCTTACAAAAAGGCCAACGCATATACAAACGCAAAAACAAGAGAGATACAAACGCAGGTCTCTATCAAAACGAAAAGTGTTCGGGCACAATAAAAACTCTGGGGGATGACAAAGCTCCACTCCCCCCTTCCTCCTCATTAACTAAAGAGGGATCAACCGCATCCACAATGCAAAAAGGGAACATATTTCCAATTCGTAACAGTTACTCAATTCTTCCCAAGTTACTATAGATCCATCAAATTTTTCAACTTCATTCTTCACTGCACTCATGTTGTAAAAAAGGAAAACAATTTACTTGACTTCCCATCAGTCCTTTTTCTTTAAAATCCGACTGGTAACCTAAGCTATAATAAGCTCTGGGCACAACTCTAACTCTTAGCAGGTTGCTCAGATAAAAAAAAAAAAAAAAAAAAAAAAAAAAACTGTCCACTGATTATTTATCCAGTCCTGTTGTCACCCCAGAGACAATATTTCTCTTTTCTTTAAAAAAAAAAAAAAAAAAAAAAACTTGACAAAGCTGTCTTTCTCCAAAAAAATCGACTCAACATAATACACCATAAATAGTGGAATTTCGCAAGCCCAAAAACAAAATAAAAGGTAGTGGCTATTTACACAAACTTTATGGCAGGCTACTCTCCCCTCCATATCAAAATTTCTTACTCTGGTGCTGTGTAAAAAAATAAAAAGGTCATTTCGAATAGCGTTATTGTTGTTCACATTTCCTTTTCCTTCCAGAGGGTCTTCCAGAAACTTCCGCCCCTCCCAATTTTTCTTCCTTTGGGACGCAGTGGCCATTTTTTACAACTCACTCCTACTGTCAAACAGTGGCACCTTCTTCCTCCCTGACACATTTTTCCCTTTTGTTCATCTTCCACATGTTTGGGGTGACTTCCTAAGTAATAGTTCCACGCCACCCTTTCATGGTGCAATATAGCCAGAAACAGTTGTTCCATACAAAATTCCGTGAATTTTGGTCTCAATAAGTCCTCCTTTTAACGGTAACCCGTTTAAAAGGAAAAAACTTTCATTCATGTTTTTTCCAGAAACATCTTCCTCTCCTGTCATTGTTGCTACCTAACGTAACATAGTTTTTCCAACAAATAGAGCTGTATTTTTCGTGCATATTATTCCTATCAGTTTCTACTTCACTTCTGCTTATTAATTAACTAAAGTACTCCAGAAATGAAACTATCTTCGAATTCCGAACACATAGCAAAAAGAGATTTGAAGTTAAACCAATTCCTCCTTTCGCCGTATAACAAGAGGGGAACTAAATTTTCCAAAATAGTTTTCAAAGAAACATTTCTCCTCTTAGAGTAGTCGTCAATAGAGTCAAGGAAACTAAAGGGACATTTCTTCGAATCTCCGCTAAAACGAGGTAGTTCAATTTTTACGTCCTCGGGGACGGTCCAGCAAGAACAATTTTGCCTTTCTACGTTCATATTATTGCGACTTTGCTGTTCTTGTCTTTACTATTTCCAGTTCTCGGTCTACCAAATTTTATTAATTCTAAAATCTGTTCAACATGTTACGTCTTCTGTTTCTGATAAATTAAGGGCCTCCTTTAAAGTCCGCAGATCCACTGTAGTCGCCATTTCTGTTTTCTTTCCGGATCTAAGTTTCATATAAAACTCTTGTTATGATTTCATATACCGGACGAAAAGCCCACATATGTTTGTCGAAAAACACATGAGTTACCTCTATTAAAAGTTTATTTAGAAAAAGTTGATAATTCTATGAAATATCTTTCTTTAAGAGTGCATGAGATATACCTGTTGGGATTATCTTCTCTAATTCCTTAATTTTTATCTAGTTTTAGTAAACTTCATAAAGCTAAGATTTCTCTAATTATGTATCTGTGGCAGACAGAAGGGTTAGCCCTCACTAAAAGCGTCCTCTGTCAACCTTAACTTATAAAGGGCATTGACTCACATAAAAAACCCTGGCCTACGACCCTATTTCGTGTACTCCCTTAAATAGGAGATGCTCTAGAAGGATATCTATCTAAATACTTATTATAGGGATAGGTAGGTAAGGAGAAATGAGTTCGCCTTATAGTAGCGAAAGATCCTTAAATAGATCTGGCAGGTAAAGGTTAGATAAGAACCATACTCCCTGAAATAGGAGATGTGATTTAAAAAAAATCTAAAAACTATCAGTAGCCTCTCACGAGTCTACTTCGAGGGATCGAACCCAGGAATCTGTGTTCAGAGTATTAATAAAAACCTAATGTGTCCTGCAAGAGGAACAAAATACTTTATAACTAGGGCCGGCGCGAGGGGGGGGGGTCGAGCCGTGCCATTGCCCAGGGCGGCAAAATTTGAAAAAGAAAAGTACACTATCAAAATATAATGCTTCGTAATAGGCCCACATGGAGAAATAAAATTGTATTCACCTGAGAATGTAATTGAACTTATTACTTCACTCACATTCGAGATACCGGTAATACTCACTCAGGAAATTCAGAGCATTCGCCTTCATTTTCAATTATCAAATTACTAGCCACGAGTATCTCGTTCAATATTTCTCTTGCAATGGCGTAGATAAGATCTTCAGCTAGGGTGGATAAGACTATAAGGTTTCTTTTATATTTTTTCTATTCAGCAATGTTCTAACGCTCCACTCCAAGTATGCAAAAGGTACATTTCCACTTGAGGCAGGCCGTTCTAGCCCACAGCTTCTAGAGACATTTAGGTTCTAGCAGCGAGTTGTTAACCAATTTACTGAGCAAATAACTAATTTTCGTTTTGTACAAATTACATACAGTAATGGAGACTGCCGTGTAAAAATTTGCGAACATTTTCTTGGTTTCGTACCGGTAAGACATCACTAGTCTAGGACTCACAGAAGTAATAATTAAACAGCTAAAGGAAATGAACATTCCTATCGAAGACATGAGGGGCCAAGGGTACGACAATGGTTTCAATATGAAAAGCAAACATTCAAGTATTCAGAAGAGAATTTAAGAAATAAATTCCCAAGTCTTCTATGCTTCTTGTGGTAGTCATTCACTAAATCTTGTCTCAACGATGCAATTGCAGCATCTCAGTACGCCGTTTCATTTTTCTACAGCTAAAAAAGTTTATGATTTTTTTTTTCTGCATCAGTTCAACGTTGGGCCATACTAAAGGAACATATTAGCAGTCTCACTTTAAAACTGTTATGCACCATAAGGTGGGAGAGCCGAATTGATGCTCTGACTCAACTTACTGGTTAGATATCAAATAGGGGAGGTTGATGATGCCCTAGTTCAAATAAGTAACGACAATAGAACAGATAAAATGGTCACTCACGATGCTCTGTGTATAGCAAACCAGCTGCGTGGCTACTTTGCTCACTTGTTATTTGGTATGACTTTTTTCTCCACATAAACATAGTAAGCAAAAGTGTCCAAAGCATTGATTCTCATGTGTTGATGCAGTCGGGTTTTTTGAAAATGTATTTGAGTACTTTAAGAAGAGAAGAAATTATGCAAAGTTTCAATCTTACTTAGCTGATGCGATGAAGTTGGTATCAGCATTAGATATGGATGATTTACTGATAGGTAATGCAGTGCATGTTCGAAGTCGAAAGAAGAAGAGACAATTTCAGTACAAGGCAGAGCTATTGAAGATACACAAACAAGATACTAGATCGATTTTTATTACAAAGTTCTAGAAGTCGTTGTGTTAGCTTTAAGAGAAAGGTTTGAGCAACTTAAACATCACAGCGAGTATTTCGATTTTCTTTACGATATAAGTATTCTTAAAGATATTCCACCTGAACTTTTGTCTGAAAAGTGTACTAAACTTGCCAGAATTTTAACTCATGAATAATCTAAAGGTATTAACCCCAGTGATTTGAAAGACGAACTGAAAGAAGTGTTATCCGCTATAATTAAGCCTAAATGTTCACCAAAAGAGACTTTAAAAGTAATTAAGGATCAGTGTTGCACTTAGGATTTTGTTAACCTTACCGGTAACAGTGGCAAGTGGAGAAAAAAGTTTTTCGAAACTTTAATTTATTAAAAACTATATACTTTCTTTCATGTCAAAAACACACTTCAGTGGTCTAGCGATGATATCAACAGTACACGAATTGGCTGGAACATTGGACTATGCGAATGTGATAAAAGAATTTGCTCATAACAAAGCAAGAAAAGTTTCTTTCAATTAAGGTATGTTTATGTCTGTCTTGTGTTCTAGTACATTATAGAGTTTAGGCTAATCACTTAGTTTTGTCGTAATATCTGATTCACTATATTATCTTCATGTTTCATACTCTAATGGAAACAACTTTTGATATAAAATAAACTTAAAATTCTTAGTCGTGACTAAAGTATACCTCTTTTATTTTATTTTCTGTATGCGCTGCTGTACATCACAGATATACAGCGAAATCGAGCATACTGAATATTGTGTCATGTATGGAGTTGTTTAAATATTACGTAAGCATTCGAAAGTAGTAGTAGTTTTTTTTTTTTTTTTTTTAACTTTTCCATTTCGTACATGTTTTTAAATGGGGCATATTACTTTTTCGTGACACTTGAACGTCTTGTCCAAATATAGTTTGCGGATTAAAGGGGCGACATGTGAAAGTACCGCCCAGGGCGGCAAAACTACTAGCGCCGGCCCTATTTATAACCGACCAAAGCCGTATACAGCTTCAGTTTTGAACACGTACTCAAAAATTCTAGTATCAGGGAATTGTTAATCTAAATGCCATATCCATCTAAATATGGAATGTAGCATTTCAAGGATCAAATCCTGTCCCTATTCTACAGGGCCTAATTCCCTAGCAAAAATCTGTTTCTTGAATTAGTAAAAGAATTATTTTTCTATATCCCTTCTTCTCACAAGACCTCATTTTAGTCCAAGAAAGAAGTCCCTTAAAAATGAAATCCTACTAGAAGGTAGAACCTAATATAGCTCATGCCTTCTGCCCTATTTAAGACCCGGAGAAACCTAACGAGTCTAAGCAAGACCTCCGTAACACTCCCCCTTCATTTACTTGAAGACCTAATATTCTCTTACGGGGAGAAAAAAAAAATCCCACTCGACTCACCAAGCCGAGTTCGTCCTATAGACTACAGTTTGGAGACTGTTTGAAGTCTCCTCCAAGACTGACGGTCAACTGACCCCTTCTCTGTAAAAATCTTCCGTATATATAGGAAAGCTATCGTATCAAAGCTATGTAGAAAAACGAACGGCGGGGAGGAGGGTGTTCTCCTACCAAAAAGAAGCTTTCTCTGAATGCTTTGAAACTGACTGTTATTCCCTGCAACAGTGTTGCTATCTAACTATTCTTTTTAGTAGAGGCATTTTTTGCAATAGCTGAAAATAGAAATAATATAAATATACATAGTAAATACAACAATTACATTTACATACAATTAATAATAACAATAATTAATCACCCAATGACCAGATCTGGATTTCTTAACCTAATAATAATAATAACTTAAAACATATAAATCAATACCAATATACTGATATAAAACAATATATAAATTAAAAAGCATTATTTAAACATAAAAACCAATAAGTGATCCAAAGTGTCACTTGCAATATATATATATATATATATATATATATATATATATATATATATATATATATACAGTGGAACCTGTCTATGTTGGCCACCATCGGTTCCATCGAAAAGTGGCCAACTTACAGAAAATAAGTGTGATTTGTGTATTTTTAGAATAGGATTTCTAGTATTACTCGATTGTAAAATTTTAATAAGCAGTGGCACGGCAGCTACTTATAAATAAGTATATAGAATAATCATAAAAATATACAGTACTAGAAAATATTACTATAGTATGCAAGAGCGCAATTTCTCTGTAAATTTGGGGGGGCATTCAGATGCAAAAGGTATATATATATATATATATATATATATATATATATATATATATGAAGATTTTAAGAGAAATTGCACTCAAATTATACCAAATATTGTATACTCATAAATAAAATAGGGGCCACATTAGCTTTGGGAGCCCGGGCCCCATCGGTCCTCCCAGGATCGGCGCTTTTGATAGTATGTTTAATATATATGCATACCTTTCTCTTCCTGAAAACTAGTCTGGTACATTGGATTATTCGGATTGAAGACACAATAACACAAACAACCATGAAATAGAAGTGTATGTACGCAGTTTATTGAAATTGATATTATAGCACACTGAGTTATTCAGATTGAAAACAAGAAAAGCTAAGTTATAAATTGAGAAATTCATATGCAATTTATATGACTTCTTTTCAGTTGTTACTGAATGGTGGTTCATTCTAGACATATTTGCTTTATTCTTTTTGGCAGATATGCACATTCTAATATTGTAGTTAACTACCTCTTGTTAATGAACTAGAAGTGTTTCCCTCGGAGCAGATGTTTTGAGAAAACCTTGAGGGAATTCATATCTCAAAACCTCCGCTACCTTTTGGCATGCAGTCAGGTGCCAATAAATGACAATTGAGCTTTAACCTTGAGAATTTTCCGGAATTACTAAAGCTTCCCACTGATGAAAGAAACCGATATAGCTAATGGTTTTACCAAAACAGACAGGATAAACAAATACGCAACCATTTCCTGAATTCCTGTACGTGCTTTTTCTTATTCACACCTTCCTTCACCACCCTTTTATGAGGGAAGTGTTCTGGCCATTGACCTACAAGAACAAATCGTGCGAATCTATGCTTCTTTATGTCCAGTCACAAATACAGAACATCTGCCTCTCATATGGGAATTGGAAAGAGTTAAGAAAAATAACAAAACTGTATTTTTCGTGGCCAAGATACGCAGGTAAATTTACCATTATCATCATAGGGTAAACATTGCTTCAGTGTGGCCAACTTACAGAGTAGTAAGTAACGAATGTCTTATGAGAAAATGCAGGTTCAAGACTAACCAGGCCAAGATAAGCAGGTAGCCAACTTAGAGAGGTGGCCAAGTTCACAGGTTTCTCAACCTTGGACTCGCGAGACATGGGATTTGAAAAAATGAAATCTTCAGTCTACGTCCTACGAAATGAAATGAAATCTTTGAGTTTTACGTCCCACGGTTATGCCGGTTAGGCTAAAGGAGACGGTGATTATGAGAGATGAGTGAAATGAAGAAAGTGGGAGAAAACGGGAGAACCCCGAGAAAACCCACGAGCACGGTGTTTGTCCACCACAAAGTTCACTTGGCGGGGGCTGGGATCGAACCCGGGACCCCAAGCACCAGAGGTGAACGCTCTACCACTCAGCCACCGCGCCCCCCTACGTCCTACGATCATGCCGGCTAGTCGAAATAAGACGGTGAGGATAAGAAATGAATTAAATGGTTGAACGAAGTAGGAGGAAACGGGAGAACCTCGAGGAAACACGTGCTCTTGTGAGCGTTCTCCATCACAAAGCTCACTTGGCCCGAGCTGGGATCGAGCCAAGGACCTCATGCACCATACGTGAACGCTCTCCATTTTTCATTTTTTTTTTTTAAAGTTCGTCGTAACGGATACTATTCGGAATGGGCAGTTCGTGCAATTTCTGCGTAATGCAAACACGACAGGGACACGAATACAGAAAGGTCCAGGACAATTAAAAATCCGACTATGCTCTTCAGAGGGATTCGAACCCCGAGTGGACTGCGCCTCATGATCCGAAGCCGAACCCCCGAGACCACTCGGGTATTGCCACAGGATTACCACTGAACCACCGCGGCCCGATATGAGGGTGAGAAGGAAGATGTAAATGATAAATGTAATTAGAGTCTAGTAGCAGAAAAATATTTTGAACTTCTTTTGATAGACATATTTTTATTTATACACTTGTTTCCAAATACCAAAAAGAAAAAAAAAGCATATTGAAGAATTACGAGAATAGTTTTAAAAGCAATTGGAATAAAAAAGGAATGAAACTCGTTAAAAATCTGCAGATTTGAATACAAGATAAATACAAATAAAACTTACAACTGTAAGCGATGAACAGCAATAATAATAATAATAATACAAACTTATAAACAGGAAATTAATTGTAAGGGTCGCGGGCAAGAAGGTGTGATAAAAGGGGGCCATGTTGAGGAAGTCTAGTCTATTGCATCATTAAGTCTTTCGTAGTCTTTTATCTTCCGTGGTCTTTGTTTTAACGAAGTGCAAGAAAAATTAAATCAATTATAATAATGGAACAGCAGAATGCATACCTAAACTTGCCGGTATATAAAAAGAGTACAGAACTCATACAAATGCCTACACGGAAGCTAGATACTAACAGACATGCGCTGGTCTGAAAATAGTTTTACAAAATAAACAAATTTTGTATCCACTACCAACACATTAAATGATCCTGAGTAAAAACACTTTCTTTCGTCCTTCTACTTTTTGACGTTTAGGTAAAACGAAGAGGGGAGGAACGGGGAAGAAGGGTAGGGTAAGAACGTGGCAACAGCGACTTGCCAAACAGAAAGCGGAAAGTGTTCTGACCGCCTAGTTGATCCTAGCGCCACCACTGAAATTGGAGATCACACATCACGTCATCTGTGTCTTACTATAGAAACTGGACATCATATGCAATGCAAACATATCATTTACTAGTGACAATATTTGACTACTAAAATTTAGTACTGCTCTGACACCGTAAATGGCATCGAAAGATCAGAGGTAATTTAGATACACATCTTAACTATATTTTGTATCTACATTACATATACAATGAAGGAAGCACAATTGATTTTTCAATCTCACTTCCACTGAGCAATCACTTCAATATTTAGAAGTATTCTAACGAATATTAAAACTTCATTTCAACATCTATTTGAACTTTTGATTTTTATCATTTTTGAACAGAGTATATCGATTAATGTTGTGATACTTTTGATTCTCTCGATTAATAGTATATAAAAAGAAAAGACGTCAAACTAGATTCAATTTAGAACATTAAAAACTTGGATCCCGATTACTAGTCTGCCATTTTGGTAACATGAGCTCACTCAACTAGTGTAGTGCACATTACATAGATAAATAGATAAAAGTTCTCAACTACTCAACACATTTACATTAACTGTCTGTGCACATGTTTTGTTGGATATGGTGTAGGTTACAATTGATGTTGATAACTACTGAAATAAATGAATGAAAAAGAACAAAAAATCATTGTAAAAAAGGTTATGTATGGCCATAATTTATGGGCCGTTACACAAGGATGCCTGACTTTCACAATATGCCATATGCCAATTTTTCTCAATCAATTCACGAACAGCATCAACATCGCTGGTAGCAACAAAACGGATGGACAACCTTTACGAAATTAATCACTGAAAAATGTGCAACACTGAAATTCGGAAAACTTATTATAATCCTATTGGATGGTGCTTCATTAACAAAAGCCAAATGAAGTCGCTCGATGCATTGTTTCGGTGTTAAAATACATTTGAAATCATACAAAATCATTGCTTGAAAGTGTGCACCAGAAAAACCTATTTCTCACACAAAACTACTACTTGAAAATGCTATGAAAAATAAACGAATTGATTTAAACAATCAAAGTCAATTTAAAACATAAAAATGTATATTCTTCTGAATTTTATAATAGTGGAACACTAGCACTACAATAAATTGCAGTTCGTAGAAACTTTTCCAACAGTCCTCGTATTAGTACTTACCAACTAATACATAGCTAATGGAGATAACACTATTCGAGAATTTTTCAAGACAAGGTATTGGACTGAATTTGTGGAGAAACATTTCTCAATGCATAAAATCAAATTAATTGTCGTAATGTAAGAATTACATATTATATATATATATATATATATATATATATATATATATATATATATATATATATATATATATATATATATATATATATATATATATACATTCTGTACTTACTTGACGATTCCGATGCATTTCGACTTCTCTCAATTGATTACACCAATGGTAATATATGAATACGTTGTTATTCACATTTATGGCAGACAGGCTGGACGTATGCTTTCACGAGGTGAAATCATCTACATTTACGTATTTCCATTGTAGAACTGACTGTTACTTTGGTAACAAAAGATGATTTTTAAAATTCACCTGCTTCAAACAGAGGACATATTTTCACTGCCCCAGTTTTTGAAGTATTTACTATGTGACCATTTCACATTTCCAGTTCTTCGAAACTTTCTGTTTGCTCCTGGAGCAACCCATTCTTGTCCTTCCGACGAACAAACTTTTAAGAAATTTTCCCCAACTCAAGTATAATATAAAGAACGATAATCTGAAAGAATGATGTTTAGATTTGGATGTACTACCATGAGCAAAATAAATGACGCGTCTCTTTATTTTGAAGTTTTTTGAAAATATCTCCGTTTTCTTTATATGCTCGAAATTTCGGAAGGTTTCCCCAGCAGGACAGGTTAATAACAAACCCGTTTTTAATATTTGTGTTAGATATTAGCTTAAAATAAAGAAATTAGAAGCAAAAAACATTAAATCGACAGAAATCTCGAGAATTACCAACTCTGCTAAAGTGGGAAATTTTCAAGAACACGAGGGAATTCTGCATTTCAACACGAAGCAGCGACATCTATGTCATTGAGAGAAATGTGGATTAAATCTACAAACTAAACTTTTAACGAATATTTCTAGTATGTCTTATTATATGCATTATCTGCAAACTCCAAATATATGAATATATGCTAAGTATTAACATAAAGATAGAGCAAATAGTGGAAATTATCTATGGAAAAGGACGAATAGGTAGGACGATCGTAATGAAATACCGTCTTTACCGGAACAGGCTCAGCTCACGTATAAAAAACAAATAGCTCAGTTAGTTAAAGCAATGACTCTGTACGCTGAAGATAGCGGGTTCGATCCCGTGGAAGTGCCGTTATCATTTTTATCACTACACTACGGTTATTTTTTATTTTTTTATTTGGGAAAGAATCAAATTGTAACGTATGTGTAAAACTCATGACGATACCAAAAAAAGAAAAAATGCTGTTGTCGCACTTGCATTAGCGTCCCTAATTTTGTTTGCAAACAGTTTCGTAATTATTTCCCCTGTGCTCACTGCTCACCATATGCTCGCTGGCGCATAACGAATGTTTCCCAGTAAATGTTAATTCTAATTTGGAGAATTTTATAAAGTTTCACAATATTTGTCACTAGATAGTCTTCTATCTACGTGTTTGGATATTTTGATAACAGATTTCCCTATTAAATGTTTAATTTTCCCTAGATGTTTAATTACGGAAAAGTTTTACAATGTATTTGTATTGAATTGAAATTGTTTTGAATTTACTACATAAGGTAAGTAGACCCAAGGAGGAGAACTCAAGTAATTGATATTCTACGTAAAAGCAACCTATTGTAGAATGATGATGCTTCTTACCTTCAGCACATAATCTTTACGTTAGAGAGTCAGACAGAGAAAAATCCTGGTTTTTCCTCCTCTATGACCACCCATCTTAAACCTCTACATATCATTGTTCGTCTCACAAAATTTCGGTGCTCCAAAAACATTCAAATAATAATAATAATAATAATAATAATAATAATAATAATAATAATAATCCTGAATATGCCATCCTTACATAATGTAGGATATCTTAGTTTCCTAGTTTAAATCTTAAATATCTTAGTTTAAAATGCTTTCTTTAGTACTTATTTGAGCAACCATGTAGGAGGGGGTACGACTTTTTATTTTGCCCCTCTCATTTCAGTAGCCTTCCAACAGAAAGTAATTTTTGATAAGCAGGACAGACAAAATGAATAAGAAATATATTTACAGCATCCTCTCCCCTTTCATGATTGGAATATCACGTAATATTTTTTATTCTACGAAAGATGGCCCTGAGCGGTTAGGGGTAGGTAACTAAAAAAATACCTAATATATAGCGCCCCTTGATTGTAATATTACCGCTTCTTTATTTGTACGAGGGAGCCCCTACACAATCAAGGGTGACAAAAAGAATAGGAAGAGTGTCTATTGATTCCAGTGGTGAATCCAGCACGAACTCCTGGGGGAGGGGAGGGGAAGTGAAACATTCTTTTGATGATGTGAAGCTGTCACAAATTACCACTTAACTAAACTAAACAATAGTGGGGGGAACCGGAAACCAGTCAGTTTAAATTGATGTAAAAGTTTAATTTTTGGATTCATATTAAAGTTTTGGTTTCAAATGAGAATTTCAGTCCAAGTGGTCAATGATCAAATCTCGTGGGGCTCTTCAGTGTAGGCTAATACGGCCCCCTTATGAGAAAAGGCAAAATTATTAACATGTTTATAACTTTCGAATTTTTCGTCTATTTTAAAGAAATATTTTGCTTCGTATTAAAGTATTGGTTCCAAATGACAAACTCAGTCCGAGTGGACAATGATCAAATCTCCGGGGGGGTCTTCAGTATAGGGGGCTACGGCTCCCTTATGGGAAAAGGCAAAAATATGAAAATGCTTATAACTTCCGAATTTTCCGTCTATTTTAAAGAAATTATTGGCTTCATATTAAAGTCTTGGCTTCAAATGACAATTTCAGTCCGTGTGGACAATGATCAAATCTCGGAGGGCTCTTCGGTGTAGGGGTTTCGGCTTCTTTATGGGGCAAGATTCACGTAGTTGATATTGCAAAATTGTTTTGTATATATAAGTGGAAACTTGCACCATTTGGTTAATTTCACCTCTTATGTTTTGCAGATTCATATTCCAAGCAAGAGTTACTTCGCAGAGCTAAAAGAAGGCACTTACTAGTTTCATTAAAATGAAATGTCTTTTATGAGAGGAGCAGACGAACGAACAGGCACCCAAACGTTGGTTGAGTCGTACGGTTGAAACTCGTTAAGCTCGCTTCAATTATTATTATTATTATTATTATTATTATTATTATTATTATTATTAATAATAATAATAATAATAATAATAAAGCATTGCAGGGACCTTTGGTGCAGGGGGTCCGTGGCTCGATTCCACTTCGTGCCAAGTGAAATTTGAGGTGGACAAATACCGTGTGCATGGGTATGTGTTTTCTTGAGATTTTCCATTTTCCTCCCACTTTCTTCATTTCACCATTTCATTCATCATCATTCTCCCTTAGCGTAGGTGCATAATCGTCCAACGTTAAACTAGATATTGCAATTTCAATAATAATAATAATAATAAAAATTAATTCAACTGAAAGGACTGTAATTTATGTGGACAGCAATTATCATAAATATGCAACCATTATAAAAACAATGCTTTGAGTAGAAAGGTAATCCTTCCCAAGTGTTAACGAATGCGCACGAGATAAGACATGTCTCGAGAAAGAGACAAGACGCGCTTTGTGACATCCAAGATAATACGAGGCAAATGTTTTGGACACGAGATAGCTTGTAAAATGTCTCGTCTTGTCTGGAATGTCTCGAAAACAAAAGTCTAAGTTTTAAAATTATTTTTCAAGATCTATTCTCTCAGAAGTAGTTCTCTGCCTTAAAATTAATAACGACATTTGTGATTTAAAAAAAGATAAACAATGCCTAAAGTTAATAGTTAACTTTTCGAAAAGAAGCTTCATTAAGGGTGAACCTGAAAGATGTCCACAAACTTCGGGAGGTGATTCGTGACATCAAAAGGAGACAAATGGTCCTCTTGCAGTTTTCGAATTCAGCTTCGTTGTCGAGATACAGGGTTGCCAACTGGTCGTGTTTGAGAAACTCACTGGGAATAAATTCAAGTCCAAGAATAAACTACTACTCATATATTTTTCAGGTCAATTGACTTATACCATGTTGTAAGGTCAAATATTTATTTATGAAGTGTGTACAAAATTCGCCAGGGTCTTTTCTGAGAAAATCGTCGAGAAAAAGTCACCTCCAAGAATAAACTACCCCTCGTAAATTTTTCTAAGAGAAATATCTGATACTGCAATATAGGGTTGTTAATTAAATATTGATTCATGAAAAATAAACAAAATTGTTAAAAACATTTTTGAGAAAATAGCGTTTTTCGATTTTCGGCTGTTTGTAAACCACACTTATTTTAGGTGGTAGGAAAAATGGAAAAGCTCCTGTAAGAATACTAAGTAAACCCTAAGTTTAAAATTTGGTGTAGATAATTTGAACGGTATGGCCTCTAGGCGAGTGCATATAAAAGTGTGCCGAACGGACGGACCGGAAGGACGGGTGTCGAAAAGTCACATTTTCGGTATGTAGACGCCATGAAACATGTAAATCCGTTGAAATCTGAATTGGATATTATTTTCACAATCACTATATTTTCTTCTCTCTTTTGTCGCTCGAAAAAGAAAAGCCTGAGTTTACCACAAAAAGCTAGGGAGTTTCTCAAAAAATATTCAATTACAGGGCCACCGCACTAAACTTTTTCAATTCAATTTCTTAACTGTGTTAGGCCGCAGTTGTTACTGAAGTGTGTATTTGGATAATACGAATAAAATTATCGTATTATTCAAATACATCGAATGTCAGATTATCGAATAAAAAACTTCGATTGAAGAAAATCCATACTACAAAACTAACTCACACTTTGAGCACATTTTCATTAGACATATAATAGACCAATTAATGCAATCATTGTTTATGAAATATGAAAAAAATCAAATGAGTCACTTTGGGAAAGTCGTTCAAAAAGAACACGTCAGGAGTAACCTACCTCTTGTGAATTGTTTCGAACAATGAGTTAAGATATACTTTTGGTTATTAATGAAATATTTATTTGCGAAATTTGAACAAAATCGCCTGTCGTTCGAGAAAATTGTAGGGGAAAAAACCTTGACCCCAAAAATAAACTATCCGTTGTAATTGTTTTTCATAGAAATGACTTATACTAAAATATAGGGTTATTAATGAAATACTTATTTATGAATTATCAATAAAATTGTCCGAGTAATTTTTGAGAAAATAGTGAGGGAAAAATAACTCCCCGAATAAACTATCTCTTGAGGATTCTTTCAGGGTAAGCGAGTTATTCATATTACTAGGTTTTTAATGAAATATTTATTTCTGAGTACGAACAAAATTGCTTGACTCATTTTTGAGAAAACCGTGGAGGAAAAACACCTCCAAGAGTAAACTACCCCTCGCATATTTTTTCAGGACAAACGAGTTTTGCCATATTGTTCGGTTATTAACGAAATATTTATTTTTGAAATATGAATAAACTCTTTTGAGTCGTTTTTGAGAAAATCGCCCAGACAACACTCCACCAAGAATAAACTACCCCTCGCATTTTTTTAGGACAAACGAGTTATGCCATATTGATAAATTATTAATGAAATCTTTATTTATGAAATATGAACGAAAACATTTGAGTCCATTTTGAGAAAATCACTGAGAAAAAACTCACCCCCTTAGTATAAACTACCCCTTGTAGATTTTTCAGATAAATGCCTTATACCACAAAATAGGGTTGCTAATTAAATATTGATTTATAAAAAAAGAAAGAAAACAAGATCGTTAGAGCCAGTTATGAGAAAATATCTTTTTTTTTATTTTCATCGTACAGGAAACTACCCTTGTTTTGGGAGTAGGAGGGAAATAAAAAAACTATAGGAAATACTATGAAAATTTGATGCAGATAAGTTGAACATACCGTAAATTTTTCAACTAATTTACGGTATGTTCAAGTATGGCTTCTAGGCGAGTGCACAGAAAAGTGTAGCGAACGGACGGACCAACTGATGTACATGTATCGAAAAATAACTTTTTCGGTGTTAGGGGCTATAATACGTGTAAATTCGTTGAAATCTCAAATTTGATTTTTTTTCGAACACCATACTTTCTTCTCTCATTTGTCACTTCAAAGTAAAAGGAACTCAGAACTACAGATAAAAGACACCTACTTTTACACATAGACATTTATTGATTTAAAACTGTTTTAGTTTGTGTCATTTCACTTCCAATTAAAAGGTTTTACAATGATTAACGGCATACCAATGACGAGACGGGTTTTCAGGAAGTAAATGCATTCAGAAGTCTAGACTGCATTACAACCTATTTTTATTTCTGCAATTGTTAACAGCTGTAATTTCGTCCAAACGCTACATGACATAATTTTTGGTTGACGTCATTGTATTACTATTTTAGTATTGTTCTTTTCAGACTTGGTTGAAGTTTTGTCTTAACGGTTATACATTTTTTCTTTCTTATTTCATCGTTACACATAAGAACAAAATGTTATGGTGAGTGGATAGATTCGAACCTACGAACATTGAGTTTATATTCTTCCAACACTTTACCAATGGACCAAGCTTTGTCTTCACGTTAACGCCCGGTTACAGGGTTTACTACGATTTAAATAAAATGGCTGGCTGTTAGAATTCCCTGCTCACATATTTCGATAAATAATTTTCATTGCTTCGTAGATACGTAGAGCAATGTATAGATACACGTTTTAGGAGAGTGAATTTTGGTGTATATAATAATTTCATGCCAGGTAAAAGCTAGATAAGTTTTGATAAAATGTTTCATATGTAGTTCTCAATAATAAGCTTGCTGTTCGGAGTGAAGTTCCAAGGTTCAGCATTGCCTAGCAGTTTTTGCTATTAATATCCCTTCTAACAATATTGGCAGTGGACAAAAGTTAGCCCGTGTTGAAGCTTTTTGCTCCTAATTTAGTTATTTTACTTATTTAAGGAATATATTGAAAATTGTCAGCAGGCACGTATGCAGTATTTTATTTCGGTAGAAGTCCGACTTCAATATTAGGATAAATTATAATAAAATTTAAAAGATAATCCTTAAATTTAGGCTAAATTTACAGAGAAGTTGGGATTTCAGAGGGGAGTCCGGACCACCTGGACCCACCCCTAAATGCGTCCTTGTTTGTCAGTAACGTTTCCTCATTTTGAAACCCTCAAAAACTTCGGATATATAAAGGAAAACGAGTTATTTTCGATAAAATATCACTTCAGAAGACGCGACAGTTTTATTGCACATGGTGGTATTCCAAGTTCACAAGGGCAAGAATTCATTAATTTTGATTCTCTGTCATTGTGCTCTATCGAAAGGTTAGGTTTGTAACATATTACTCCTACGAACAAGCATGACTGGCAGATAGGAATACTGAACACAACTCCAGAGAAATGCATGCTGAACTTACGTTTATAGCTACGCTTTGGTGATTTGCCCTCAAGGTCAATCGAGTGGTAATTCAGTTCCGTCTCTGTTCTTAAGCCATGTTCGTATTACTTCGAACAGTTTTGATAACGAAAAGCATGCCTCTTAATATAACAAACTTCTTTCGCGTAAGAAATCGAAACTCAGTTGGTCAGAGCAACTAGTCTGTAAGAATTAGGTTGTTAGTTAGTTAGGAGCCCAGTACGAGTAAGGGTTTTTATTACTATTGTTTTTATCTTTTTTATGTGAGGAAAAATCAAATTGTGACATCGCGATATCAAATGTATTTGATTAGGTAGCTTTGTCTTAGCTAAACTTTAAACATCAGTAACCGTCGAAATTATTTCACCAACTGATCACTTACTGAACATTTCAAACACGTCAAACCAGTGGCATAACATGAAGGTTAACCTCTCCTCCGCAGTCCTTAGTTATGCGTCCGTACTTTCAAGGGCGGACTAAGGGCCGGGCGGCTGCCCGGGGCGCCAGAGAAAGAGGGGCACCAAAACGAGCCTCAAAAAGTAAATTTTATAATGTGCTTTCTACTGACGTTTTTGGTTTATTTTCTTGTAAAGTAGTGGCAATTATCTGATCTTTTTCCATTTCACTATGGAAGAAGAGAGTTTCATAGTACTAAGGGGGCTGTATCGAAAAATTGAGAAATGGCATATAGAATAAAGAGTGCCGGGAATTAAGTATTGTTTGTTTGTTTGCTTGAGTTTAGCGTTCCACGGTTATGCCTTAATGGGCAAAGGAGATGTGGATACTAATTATAGTGGATTCCGAATTACTTTTATCGTTCAACAGTAATCCACCGGGAATTGAACCCGGTACCACAGAAGGCAGGCGTGCTAGCCACTAGACCAGGGGGGTGGAGTTGGTATTGTTTATAGCGGGCCATATTCTTTGTGAACTTTTCCTAGGTAATGGATTTCTTTTTGAAAATGGGTTTAAAACAGGGGCGTCATTTAGGGAGGGCAGGGAGGGGCATTTCCCCCCCGTGAGTTTGAGATGCATATAGATTTTATCATTAGAATAGTAGTAAATCAGTGAAAAACGCGAAATTTTACTTATATCAAGAGGTCTTGCCCCCCCCAAAGCAAAATCTGAAATGACGCTCCTGGTTTAAACTATTAAAAACACTATGATAAAATGTAAAATATAGGCTACTACTAGGGGAAGGGCGCCAAAAAGTCACTTTGCCCGTGTGAAAATTTGGCCTACTCCGCCCCTGCGTACTTTCTGTATATTTTTTGGCTTTGCAGCTTGTGCGGTCCCCACGCCACATTGTTGCGGGGGCGCTATTTACGCCTATTCTTCGAACGTAATTCAATAACTGTTTAAGAAATTCTACCATCAGCGTGAAAACGGGAATATATTTTTCTAATAGTCCCATAGAACTTTCACTCAGAATGCCAGATGTAATTTTTCAGAGTGGGCTCTGGCTAAGTAGAAGGAAGATCTGTTTCCTAAGTAAGTTCCTTTCAGAAAGTTTGCTATTTCTTTAACAGTGATGTAAATAAATATACTTATCGTTATTAGCTCGACACCAAACCATCCTGGACAAATTCCTCTAGAACAATGATCAGCAAAAGTTATTCTGCATAATTTTATAAGCGACTCAAGGGTGAAACACTTGTTAACGAAAGCAATGTTGTGTATATACTGCCTTGTTTCTGACAAAATATAAAGTCTTTTGTAATCTTTAGACACTTTTCCTATTCTTTTTGTCACCCTTGATTGTGTAGGGAAGCCTCGAACAAATAAAGAAGAGGTAATATTACAGATAAGGGGCGCTATAAATATATTAGGTATTTCTTTTGTTACCTAACCATAACGGCTTAGGGTCGTCTTCAGTAGAATAAAAAATGCTACGTGATATTACATTCACGAAGGAGGAAAGGATGCTCTAAATATATTTCTTATTCATTTTGTCTGCCCTGCTTCTCAGAAATTATATACCTTCTGTTGGAGGGTGCTGAAAAGAGAGGAGGGGAAATAAAACGTCGTGCCCCCTCATACATTTTAAATTTTGTGACGTGGTTGCTCAAATTATTACTAAAGAAAGCACTTTAAACTAAGATGTGTAAAGTTACAACATTATGTAAGGGTGGCATATTCATTAATAATAACAATAACAATAATAATAATAATAAATATTAATGTCTTTGGAGAGCCGAAATTATGTGAGACGAACAATGATATGTAGAGGTTTAAAATGGGTGGTCATAGAGGAGAAAAAACCAGGATTTTTCTCTCTCTGACTCTCTAACGTTAAGATTATGTGCTGAAGGTAAGAAGCATCATCATTCTACAATAGGTTGCTTTTACGTAGAATATCTATTACTTGAGCTCCCCTCCTTCGGGCAACTTTGCTTATGTAGTAAATTCAAAACAATTTCAATTTAAGACAAATATTTATAGAGAAAATTAAACATTTAATAGGGAAATCTGTTATCAAAATATCCAAAAACGTAGATAGAAGACTATGTAGTGAGAAACTATAAAATTCTCCAAATTAGAATTAACATTTACTGGAAAACATTCGTTATGCATCAGTGAGCACAGGGGGAAATAATTACGAATCTGTTTGCAAACAAAAATTGGACACACTAATGCAAATGCGACGATATTTTCTCTTTTTTTTTTTTTTTTGGTATCGTCATGAGTTTTACACATATGTTACAATTTTATTCTTTCCCAAATAAAAAATTAATAAAATAACCTTAGTGATAAAAATGACAACAGTACTTCCACGGGATTCGAACCGTCTACCTTCGGTATACAAACTCGTTGCTTTACCTAACTGAGCTATTTGCTCTCTTACGTAAGCTGAACCTGTTCTACAGTAAAGACGATTTTTCATTACGATTGGGCTAACAATTCGTCTTTTTCCATAGGTAATTTCCACTATTTGCACTATCTATACGTTAATACTTAGCATAGATTCATATATTTGGAGTTCGCTGATAATGCATATAGTAAGACATACTAGAAATATTTCGTTAAAATTTTCGTTTGTAGATCTAATCCACGCTTCTCTTAATGACATAGATGTCGCTGCTTCGTGTTGAACTGCAGAATTCCCTCGCGTTCTTGAAAATTTCCCACTTTAGCAGAGTTGGTAATTCTCGAGATTTCTGTCGATTTAATGTTTTTTGCTTCTAATTTCTTTATTTTAAGCTAATATCTAACACAAATATTAAAAACGGGTTTGTTATTAACCTGTCCTGCTGGGGAAACCTTCCGAAATTTCGAACATATAAAGAAAACGGAGATATTTTCAAAAAACTTCAAAATAAAGAGACGCGTCATTTATTTTGCTCATGGTAGTACATAATACTTAAAATGAAAATTCTGCTGAAGAAAGGAAACAAATCAAAACATAAGTTTCGAAAATCTTAAACAGTCGATCCAGTGGCTTTAATTCTTATTTAACCAAACACAACTCTATTAGCTTTTCGCACTTATCTTAAGAAATATGAATCTCATATTTTTCTTCCTTTTTTAAGTAAAGAAACATGCTGCGCTTTAATCCACTGCAACATAGAGGCCGAAACGTTCAATTTGAAAGGCAAAGTACTGCACTAAATTTTTATTTTCCAGTACAAATGTTGCTTTTAATAGACTTATATCTGATTTAAACTACTCACTGAGCAAAACAATACGTTTAATGTAAAAATTATTAACGTATAAGAGTTTCGCCAACTAAGTTATTCATTTGGCGAAGTGTGTCTGATGAAGTCAAGTGGATAGTTGGCGAAACTGTTACACGTTAAAATTTTTATATCATCCTTCGATTAAACTGCAATATACGAGGTGACACAAAACAAACCGTACTGAATTTATATTTGATAAACGGAAGAAGTTGCAGTAAACTCGCTAGTGTTCTGTTGAAGCACCATTCCTCCTGAACTCGATCTACCTTTAAAGTCCCTAGTGAGGAGTAATTTGTGAACACGTGTAACCGTGCTGTGTATGTAGGGAGTGGAACACGGGATTCGTGTAAAATTTAAGAAGTTGTCACCTGAAATACTTCCAACGCTGGCCGAAGCATACGGTAGTATTTGTGTTCAGAGTAGAAGTCTTTTAGTGGCATGTCTTTCGGAGAGGAGCGAATGTGTGAAAAGACTATAATCATTCAGGCAGACCGCGGTCTTCAGTTACTGACATCAACAAAATCTGCGAGGTGATCAAAAGTGACCGAAAATTGAGTATGCGCGCAGTGACTGAATTAGTTCGAAAATGGAAATTCGAGGAGTGAATCTACTCAGCGCATTAGCACAGAAGAATTTAACAAGAGGGAAATTACCAGGGTTGTGCCGAAAAATCTCCAAGGACAAAAAGGACTGCGTGCGGGCTTGAAATTGAACTCACCTTCGACGAAACATGGATTTCTGTTTATGACTCGAAGACTAAGTGACAATTCATGCAGTCGAAATTCTTTGTTTCCTCCAATGCATTATACGATCAAAAGCGTCTTTCGTAGTGAGACAGTGAAATTGGCCCTCGATTCAAATTGGGTAGTTATTGACTCAGCATGTTAGCTTTGACTTGAATCCACTCTTTAAAAAAGTTTCGATTCCTACCCTCACCCCTTACCGAATTATCGTATCATACATACTCAAAATTTAATATTTTTAAATTCTGGTGGGAGTGGTCTAAATAATTTAAAAGTTTCACAGATTGTAGATACTATGTAGGTGTAAATGTGAATTTTGTTTTTAAAAAATCGATGCATATTTTCTTGTCTTTTTTGCGTGTTGAAAATTTCCAAAAAAATCGTAGAAAAATTTTTTGGGAGACATCGCTGATTTTTTGTTTAAATTGTAATACCCTTAGGTACAACATATATTTTTTTCGGGATCTGAAGTGTTCGCAACATTGTCAAAATTTAAAACTGTAAAAAATGTGTTTTTCAGTTTAGGATCCTCAAGGCCAAAGCTTCGAACATTTTGTTTGCTGGAGTTCACGAGTTTCCTTTCTCTTTCGTCACCGATTTATTTAAAACAGGCTCTAAAGTTAAAAGAATTCCAATCAACGAAGACGGCGACGAAGATTGAATGAATTATTGCAAATTATAGGATGTTTGGTTTTCTATTTGTTCTCATTATCAGAGAGTATTTATGTGTATCTTATTGCTTTGTATGTTAAAATAGATGAATATACTTAGTTATAAATACTGTCATAAGTTTGAATGTGAATAACACAGAGAGTACTAACACCAAGGCAATTTATTTTGGTCATGTTTTACATTGGTATGTTGTACACCTGACGCACGAATCATTTTTCGAAATGTCCCCCCTTGGCCTTGATGCAGGCACGAAGTCTGTCCGGCCACTGGTCAATGGCATTACGCACCACGTCCATGGGAAAATTGTTCACTGCTCGGGTCAAGGATTGTTTCAGACTGTCGATAGATGAATGTCGTTTATGGCAGACCTTTGCCTGAAGGACTGCCCAAAGTTTGTAGTCCAACGGGTTAAGGTCCGGGCTGCTGGAAGGCCAATCAGCGGTAGAAATGAAGTCAGGGACGTTCCGTGCCAGCCAGTCATGGGTTGTTTTCGCTTTGTGGCCTGGTGCGGAATCCTGCTGGAAGGTCCATCTTTCTCCAGGGAACATGGTAGCAGACAGTGGTTTCACTATAGGAATTAGCACTGTGTCCTGGTACACCTTGGCAGATGTTTTAACACCTTGTTCGCAAAAATGCAGCTCGATTGTGGTTGTGCCTGAGTAGCTCACTCTCCACCAAACCATCACTGAGGCAGGATGTTGTGCCCTCTGCACCCTTGGAGCTGCCTCAACAGCTGCAGTAGATGACGTGGCATACACACGGTCATTTTGGGCGTTGTAGGCCTGCTCAATTGTGAACACCATTTCGTCAGTGAACAGAATCTTTCTGTGCAGATTGTTGGCGTAACGCTGCAACACTCTTTGATTATTTAAGGACCCTCTGCAACATTAATGTTTGCGTCAGAAAGTGACCAGTCCGCCTCTTATACTCCCGTAGATGTAGGTCACTCCTGAGTACACGAGACGGAATTTCTGCTGATGTTCATCTCAGCAGCCATCACAATTTGTGTTCGAACAGGATTCTTCGAATTCTTGCTGTGGCTGCTTTCTGGACCTGCGGGGTTCGTACCGTTCGTGGTCTGACACTCCTTGCGCGGTCAGCTGCCGTTCCGGTCTTGGTATATCACTGTATGGCGCGGATAAATCCGCAACTGAACATGTATATGTAAAATGAAAACACATTGATATAGCTTTATTCCGAATATCGTTTAATCTTGTTTTCTCTTAAATTAAACGTGTTTTTGTTTTTGTTTTTCAACTCTTAAACTTTATTTTCGTACATTAAAGCTTTAATTTCGCGATTCTTAAAGTTATCAGATCAACTGGATCCAAAATTGCAAATTGGAAAAAAAAAACAACTGCAATTGTGTATAAAATAGATTTCAAATTGATCTTTTGCAAAAGAAGCATTATAATAAATAACAGGCAAACTTGGGAAATTCAAAAATATGATACAAGGAGTGTTTCAAAGTACTCTTTTTAAATATTAAGTTGGATTTAGAGTTTTGACATTGAGGGTCCTAAAGTGGTCACGTTTTTTTTTTCAGTTTTAATTTTTTTTGACAATGTTGTCATCACTTTCAGACTCTGAAAAATATATGTTGTACCTAACGCTACTACAACATTTTGAACAAGAAATCAACGGTGTCCCACCCCAATTTTTTTTTCTATGATATTTTGAAATTTTCAACACGCAAAAAGACATTAAAAAAAAAAAAAACATATTTACACCTACGTAGTGTGTACAATCTGCGAAACTTTCAAATTATTTGGACCACCCCCACCAGAATTTTTAAAAATATTAAATTTTGAGATGTATGATACGATAATTCGGTAAGGGGTGGTGTTGGGGGTCGAAACTTTTTAGGGGTAGTTTTAGGTCAAAACTAATATGTTGGGTCAATAATGACCCAATTTGGATCAAGGTCCAATTTCACTATCTTACTAGGGAAGACCCTTCAAGGCACTATGCATGTGATCTTTGACATTCGTGGAGTTGTAAATGTTATAGTGGGTCAATCAGTACTACTACATTGAGGTTTTGACCTTACTTCGCGAAGAAGTGACGAGAGCGAGGCCTTAACTACGGAAATGTATAACTTCTGCACCAAGACAACGCACCAGCCCATACGGCTGTCAGGCAAGTTTTGGTGTGTAAAAACATTACGGTCATGGAGGTCACCATACTCACCGGATCTAGTACAATGCAACATTTTTTTCTGGAGACTAAAGTCGGCCTCAAGAGCACGTTTTGTCTCAGTTGAAGAAGTGAAGTCAAAATGATAGGCCTTATATATGAACTTACAGAAAATGATTTCCAATATTGTTAACAGTGGTAGCAGTGAATGCCAAAGGAACTACTTCGAATACGACGATCACACTAGAATTTATGAATCCAGTGTTTTTTCCTTTTTATGTTATACTTCGTTCGTTTGTAAATTAACAGCATTTTGATTTATGGATTCCAAACCTGTAATTTAAGCTGCACACTAATGACATTAATAGTGTCCTACGAAAAAAGTTCTACAAATATTTTAAGCAATGTAAAGCATGATTAAGTATGGGATAAAGGCAGGAAACATTAAATGATATTCAATGTAAGAAGAGTTTGTCAAAAACATTTACATGTACCCTAATATCGTTTGTTACAAACGGTTAACTTCTTTGTACAATTCACAGCCTTTTCTTCTTTTTTTAATTTACAAAATTGTAAAACATTTTACAAAAACAACTACAGTAAACCTAGTAAAATTTACATATTTTTTTCTTGGTTATATGTTAGCATCAGTTGGTCCAACTTCAGAGCACTTTACAAGCACATTGATTGGAGTTGATGGAACTGACGGATTAAAAATTTCAGATACATTTCGCGAACATCTATCAGGAGCTAGACACGAAGATTTGATAGCTTTCTGATCAAAATTAGTTTGACTGGATACAAGTGAACGTTTTGCACTTGCTTCAAAATCACTGGTATTCAAAACACTCACTTTGGTTGTATTGCTTGTTATGCATGCTGTAGATTCAGAAGACTTATTAGATGTAACACTAGTATTAGGAATACTACTTCCTGTACTCACTGTTGCGTGGTGTTCACTAGAACCTGTTGAGTCAAGATTAGTTTGCTTAGTTGCATTTGTAACATGTTCTTGGTTGTTCCTTCGTTGTCTTTTGTTTTTCTTGCCTTCAGCGACACAAACCGTACTTCGTAACACAGATCCCTCTGTTTCTAACTGGATTGAAACAGAACGTGTTCGTAAATTCCTAAATTTCCGTTCACGAGAGCCATCACACAAAGGACAATAACCAAGAACTGTGTGCAAGATTTCTTTCTCCAAAGATGTTAAAGTCACGGATACTTCTTCTGGAGATTCACCACACACAGGAGTCCCTTTCCTTGCATCTAGTGCATGAGGAACAGAACTAGTGATCCCTAATTGAGATAACGTTTCTAATGACTTATTTTCAGATTTTAACATCTGAGGAAACGGTATTTTCACACCAGAACTACCGGACAGACTATCCTTAACATTTGATTCCTGAGAACTTTCTATATTACTCTTACAATTGCTGGACACTTCGTTTAAACCCTTTTCGCACTGAAATATATTACGTATAGCAGCACTGTTAGTTTTCTTCTCAACACCAGAACTAAACTTAAATGTCGTATGCAAGACAAGAGGAGAATTACAACCCAGAGGTTCTGTTCTATTGATTTGTATTTTGAAACGACCCTTTGGTTTGGGACATTTTAATTTTCGCAGTAAATCCAACAAACTTTGAAGAGGTAAGCCAGAATCAAGGAACTGAATTGCATGGTCAACCCTCTTTAAGATTTCGGGATTAACACCAGTTTTAGATGAAGAAGTTCCTGAAAAAAACAACAACATATATTTCTTTAGAAAAGTATAAATTAACAAATGGATCATATATTACTACTATAATCTAAATATTGTTTTGTAATGTAAATGACAACTGACTAGATTTCTCCCAGATTTTTTTTTAAAATTTAAAAATAAAATATTGTAACTTCTCTTTTGAGAATTGTCGATATGGTCCTTAATTCTAGACTTCCACGTTTTGTTTTTTGTTTCACCTCATAAAATGGTTTCACGTCAGCCAAAAGTAACCCATACAAAAAATTAGCTCAATTGAATATTAAATGGTGACGCAAGTGACCTGAATTTTGAATGCATTTACAGAATACAATATGAGGCAAAGGTCTGTATAGATTCTTGCAAGTTATGAGTGCCTGTGGGGAATGAGAATCTATCATGGATAGAGGTAATGAAGGGCGGGGCTTCAAGTTTCGCCTATTGAAGATCGGCCTAATACCTCCTAGCTATGCAAACGTCAATCAAAGCGATGACACAGAGTTATTTTTCTTATTAGGCGAAAGTTGATTTTTTTAAACTTGGTTTACCTTGCATACGTTGGTAATCTTATACTTCATTAATAGTTAATATTTCCTCTTGAAACTATTTTCGTCCTCTTACTAAATGATCCAGTATGTAGAGGAAAATTTTGACAAACCCAGCAAAAATTAGTAGGTTAAGGAAACTTGCAGAATAGTTTCCCTTCATCAAGTATAGTAATATCCTACAAGTCCCCGAACATCCTTCTTCAGCTTCATTCAATATGGCTGCCATATTCAATTTGTCTACCACTGTATATCGAACAATCATGTTTTCCTTCATATCTTACCTTAGGTTCAATTATACGGTCTTGGAACTTATAACAAAATATTTTGTAAATAAACTTTCCTTTGTTTGATATACAATTCCTATCTGTAGGTCAGGTAGATAACTAACTAACTAACTCTATGGCCTTTGGAATCCGGAAGTTCAATGCCGCGTTCACAAAAGCTCTCCACTGACTTCTATCCTTAGCCAATTGGATCCAGTTTCTACTTTGTATTCCTATCTCTGCGAGATCCATCTTAATATTGTTCTCCCATCTGCGCCTAGGTCTTACTAATGGTCGTTTCCCGATTGGTCTTCCAGTTAAGACTTTGAAAGCGTTTCTACTTTCTTCCATTCTAGCTACATGACCTGCCCACCTAAGTTTCCTAGACTATCCATTAAAAAAAAACCTCTGGAACTGTTTTTTATATCTATGGTTACAGATATGTGACGGCTGCCGTTAAAAAACTTGGAACAACAACGTTTAGAAAAAGAGCGATGTGATCAAATTCTGTAAGGTAACATTGACCTCTGTGTATGTGGAAAGAAGCTTTAGCATGTAGAGGGAAAATAGCACCTTTTCCCTTTCTCTCCTCCTGTGAAAATGTTTCCTAAAAACTCTAATGCTGGTTATAACTCAGTGACGAACAATAAGAAAATATTTTATCTCAGAGCTTCCCAAATTAGACCAAAAGTTAAGAAAATTGATTGGTATAAATTGACGCTGTAGTGTGTAAAAGATTACTCTTTGAGAACTCATAGCCGGTTGCGTTTCGTAGTACATCCGTCTTTACCAGCAACCCTTATTTCATTGAGATGAACAGAAGATACTTTACCAGGGTGTCTACTAGTCTGGAAAACCTGGAAAAGTCAGGAAATTTTATAATTTCTGGAAATGTCAGAAGAAAGTCAGGGAATTTTCTGTATATTCTGGAAATTTTTTGGTAAAGTTAGGTTTATTTCATTGTTTTTACATTTTATCTGCACAATGTTTGGAAAATAACTTTTCGCTACAGCAGAAGTTATCATACAATGAAGACTCCTGAAAAGAGTTGGCAACCTATGCGTCTGGAGCTCGTGGTTTCTAATCTCCACGTTAAAAAATGATCGTCATGTCCAGGGGTGTAGCTAGGCTGTTGCAACCAGTGACTCGCAATGAAGTCCTAAATAACACTTGTTCTGATCTTGGTGATTTTAATGTAGCCATAAGTTAGATCGTAACTCTGTATGGTTAATACTAATTTATAATATACTGCTTACCTGTATTAGTTAGATTTAAAACTTCTACTCTATTTCCGCCATATTCCATTTTCAGTGCAGTTTGGCGTTCCGCGTGTCTTTGTGATGTGTATTATTGTTTTCTAGGTAATTTCTGTGAATATTTTTGGTATGCTTGTAACTTTTAATAAGATAATTTTTTCTAGCAACTGTTCATATTTTTATAAAAAATGTGAATGTAGTAGACAGAGCTCAGCGATTATTACTACACTTGAAGAAGTATGTTGACTCAGTTTCAGGTAGTAATCGAGAACCATCTTATGACAGCTTTAAAATTGTTAAATCATGTCTGAAAGATTCTTTGCTTGGAGCTAAATTAGCCTTCTTCCAAACCGTTACTGCAGACATTCTACGTTTTCTTACGAAATTTCAGTCAGACTCACCAACGTATCCTTTTCTTTATTGTGAAATACTTAAACTTCTAAAGTCCCTTATGATTACATTTGTTAAAAAATCCATTGTGATTGAAGCAGCAAGTTCTGAAGATCTGATGAAAGTTTACCTAGAAGATAGTAGGTAAGGATCTGTGTTCAGCTAAGCAAGTTAATGTCGGATTTGCAACCATACAGCATTAAAATCAGTTATCTGAACTGAATATCCTTCGCTTTCTTCTTTTGTAAGAAAATTCTGTGAATTTTACCATTTAAATACATACCTATAATGTTGCATGCCTATTTCCCAATTCATTTTTAAACAAAGAGACTTGGGGAGGAGCAAATAACCGTAGCATTGGAAGTGCTTGTAGAGAATCATCATTTGTTTGGCCCTAAGGTAATAAGTGGTGCTAGTGTCAATGGTGACTTTAACTGTCATCTAGCAAGAATAGATGTAATTATTTGATGGACTGATAGATCTAATCTCTAGTTCTTTATCTGTGACGTTACCACATAGTGCAATTCGCGTCTCCAGACAAGGATCCGAAAGGTATACAAATATATGGTTTGTTTATTTTGCCAGGAATATTGACGTTGTCCATGGGAGCCATTTTCAGAACACCCGATATATATTGTATTGAAAGAAGGAATGGAGAAAGGTGGCTATAAGGGGAAATAGGAGGCCATCAAAAACTACATTGTATTGTTCTTGCCAGGAATAAATAGGTACTTATTTAAGAGTTGTTCATATATTTTTAACAGCTGTCGCAACTAAGAGAACAGATATAAAACTACAAGTGTTCAGAGAATAACGGTTACTTAACGTCACTAAAATATAATCTGGAAAATTTTCTGTTTTAGTCTGGAAAACCTGGAAAGGTCAGGGAATTTTATTAGTCTGAAATAGTAGACACCCTGTTCACGGAGTGAGCAAATTCCGGAAGTGTTTTTATTATTTTATTTATTCTGAACGGTTAAAGAATAATGTAGAATCCTCAAACAGGGATGCAGCACTTGAAAATCCTTATGTGTTTGCAAAAAGAAAAGTACGTAGAGTTGATAACCTTTGGGCAAACAAAAAATAATAAACATTATACAAATTATTGAATCGCCTTGTAGTTACTTGAAAAAAAAAAAAAAAAAAAAAATCGTATGTTATGTGTAGAAAGGATTTATATTAGTGATCTTACTTTTTGACCAAAAATTCCTGTTCCTTTATTATTAAATGTCGCTTGTATTTTCATGATCTTTTTAATTTTACACCTCAAACTCTTGTATAACGTTCTAACTTGTTTTGTACTTTTTGTTTATCACTTGCAAATTTAAAAAATGGAAGTTAATAAATAAATATTATAAAAGTAATAACTATTAAATGATTAAAGATATGTTGGAAATAATGTCAGATGTGTGTTTGTGGTGAAAAGCGACACCAAACGATGCCACGCGACCAGTGGACACGCAGAAATTCGTCAAGGGAAGGGGATTTAAACTACCAAGTTAATATAATTTCAGGTGTTTGTATACATATCTTAATATGATAAATGTTTATTTTTGCATATCATCTTTCTCAAGGGGACGAACTTGTACACTATCCTCTTCCTGTTAAAAATCTTGGACTTAAATCCAAGATGGCTGACTTTAAGATAATCACCATGACTCTGCTACATAGTAATAGGTACGGCTCTTCAACTTTCGCCTTTCAAGATTTGCCTAATGTAAAATTATGTTGGTAGTGCTGACAAGAAATGACACAAAAAGTTTGTAGTTTCTAAATGAAGAATATTAAAAGAGTCCATATTAAGACAGTATGAGCACAATCAAAGTTTGACATCATACTATAAACATGCTACATGAAGTTATAAAATGTAATACGGAAAATATAAAATGAAGTAATAAATTCCAGATGAGTTTGCATAAATCATAAAATAAAATGAGTTTGCATAAATCATAAAATAAAATTAAACAAAGCACCAACAATTAGTATAAGAACAATTACAATATATGGATTGATAGTATACGCTTGACATAAGGAATCGAATATCGACATTCGAAATATTAATTTTTAATTAAATGTTAACTTTTTAGCCCAGTATGTAGGGGTCTGAACAAGGCAAAACGCTAGTAACTTAATGAAACTTGCAGGATAGCTTCTTTCCATCAAGTATAGATATAACCTAAAAGTGCCAGATATCTTCCTTAAGCTTCACCCTAAAATTTCCTTTCGTTTGATCTACAATACATCTCTGTACAGTATGTACATGTAAAGTTATATATGATACAGTGGGCTCTTATCACTTAATTTTGTATCTGTTTCGTTCAAGCATATTTTCCTGATTTCTGAAAATCTTTCATGAAGGAGGCATATTTTATCAACCAACCAAAATATTTAAATACATGAAAATACAAGAGGAAAAATGAATGATATGGTACTGATTTTACATAAATTTTCGGGAAGTAACACGACTTTGTCTCTGTTCCAGAAAGGGAAGAAAACTTATTAAAAACTATTCGAAAGATACGCAGTTAATTGCAACAGGTTGTAAGTATATTCAACAAATCTACTACGAATCCTGAAGAACTAGTAAAAGTGGGATAACATTTCCAATTACACTTTTATGCATCGCATGATGGCAACGTACTGGCTTTCTGTCGACATTTCACATACAGGAGACTTATTTCATACCAGTCACTCATTCCACAGTTTTACCCATAAAAGCAAGTGCGAATACACGACACATATTGAAGGTGTACCATCAGGAGCAAACTTGGGTGGAACAAGATATTCCAGCAATTGATTGAGGATCGGAGGAGAAAATGAAGAATGCTACTCAATTACTTGTTTCGACATACCATCACCAAATTCTTTTCTGAAGTCGGTGTATTGCAAATATAAAACTTTCATTTTCTTAGTTCAACTGTTCATATTCGTTTTTACTCAGACATGCGCAATAATTGTAGGAAATTACATTTTGGGAATCAAAAATCAACAGGATGAAAGTAGCATGTTGGGCTTATCCTAGTGTTGAACTACCCTCGAATTATGCGTTACTTTTATGAAGCTTTCGAAGTTCTTCTTTCTTTTCTTTTTAGCTTTTCGGTGTAATAGGTACCTTTACTGTTCTGAAAGAAGCAGAGTTTATTATATGAAACCTAAATTAAAAATATAAACGCTCTCCTTAAAACTTGTTTCAGCGACTTTTTTCATCTAAAGCAGCAGTGGGTCTAATCCAACGAAACCGTATTGTTTATTCTCGAACAGTGTACCGTACCAGGGATAGGTTATTTTTTGTGTCTTTTTAAATTTTGCTTAAATAACATTTTCTCTCATGACTATTTTGATAAGTAAGTTTACAAAAACTTCAGTGTAGAGCCCAATTATTCTCAAATGTACCATCTTTTGTATATATCAATTGTAATTATGGCACGTTGACATACAGTATTTTCTTTAATTTGTTTGCTTATATAAATATTATATGTTTAAAAAAAAAAAAACGCTTGAAAGAAATGTAGGTACAAGATTAAGTGATACAATTCTGCTCTATCGTTTGTAACTTTATATCTGCCTGACCGTGTAACGTGGGTTTCTGTCACCACGGCATGGCGCGTCCTCAGGTTGCGGATCGAGAAGAAGGTCTCTAGATATAGAGGTTAGCTGCGAATATACTGAATAAGCAGTCGCGGACAGACGGCTAGGAGTGGTCCTCCAGCTTAGGAGCTTGGGTAAGGTTAACAACCTCATCTTGTAAAAAAAAAAAAAAAAAAAAAAAAAAAAGCATTTGTTTAGAAACGTTCACAAAAGCCTTGGACAAGGACTGATAACTTGGCATGACCTCAGCAAAAGAAAATGGACATGAGATTTGGAACATGGAATATTAGAAGTCTTTATAGGGCAGGCGCGTTAAAATCCGTAACGAATGAGTTAGAGAAATACAGGATGGACCTAGCAGAAGTTCAGGAAGTTACGTGGGAAGAAAATGGATCTGTGAATTCCGGAAATTTTACGTTCTTCTACGAGGAAGAAAATAAAAATCACCAATTAGGAACAGGGTTTTTCGTTCACAAACGAATATTACCAGCAATTAAACGGGTTGAATTTGTTACTGACAAACTTTCTTTTATTACTCTTAAAGGTCGGTGGTGTGATATTATTGTTTTAAATGTACATGCCTCAACAGAAGATAAGGATGACGATATAAAAGACAGTTTGTACGAAGAAGTGGAACGGACATTTGACCAACTCCCGTGATACCATATGAAAATTCTATTAGGGAATTTCAATGCGAACGTAGGACGAGAGAATATTTTCAAACAGATTATAGGGAACGAAAATCTGCATAAGGAAAGTAATGACAACAGTGTTAGACTCGTGAACTTTGCAACATCCAAAAACCTAATCGTAAAGAGTACAAAATTCCCACATCACGACGTTCATAAATACACTTGGACCTCACCAGACGGAAAAACATAATCAAATTGATCACGTTTTAGTAGATAGAAGAAGGCAATCTAGCATAATTGATGTCCGGTCGTTTAGAGAGGCTGATTGTGACGCTGATCACTACCTGGTAGTAGCGATAATAAAAGTGAGATTATCGTTGAATAAAGGAAATATTCAATGTCCGAAAACGAAGAGATTTAATTTAAAGAAATTAAAAGACAGCCAGGTAAGAGAGGAATACCAGATTGAAGTTTCCAATAGATTCTCAGTTTTAGAAAATTCAGAATGCAATAGTGTTGAGGATACTTGGATTGAAATTACAGATAGCATTAAAATTTCAGCAAAAGAAAAATTGGGACACGCGGAAATACGTAAGATCAAACCATGGTACGACCAGGAATGCATTAAACTAGCAGAGAAGAGAAAACAGGCAAAATTACGTTGGCTACAAAATCCGAATGAAATAGCTACACAAAATTTCGCAGACATCAGGCGGGAAACTTCCAAACTTTTAGAACAAAGAAACGCGATTTTTTGAAAGCTAAAATTAAGGAATTTGAAGATAATAGTAAAAATAAAAACATTCGGGACTTGAATAGGGGGATCAACGAATTTGAGAAAGGCTATCAACCTCGTGCTTATATACTAAAGAAAACTGACGGAACATTTCTCACTGATACGGATAGCATCTTAAATAGATGGAAAGATTTCTTTGACGATTTGCTGAACACGCAGCCAAAAAACAATGTGCATGGAGAAAAGGAGATACACACCTCAGAACCATATATTCCAGAACCCAACCGAATAGAAGTAGAAACCGCTATAAAGAAATTAAAGAAAAACAAATCTCCGGGTGTAGACGAAATTCCGGCTGAGTTAATTTTAGCTGGAGGCGAAAACTTGTGGAACAAGATACACAAACTCATCCTCCTTATCTGGAACAAGAAAGAATTGCCACAAGAGTGGAAAGAATAAGTCATTGTTCCAATTCACAAGAAAGGCGACAAAACTGGCTGTAATAATTATCGAGGCATCTCTCTTCTGTCAACATCCTATAGAATCCTTTCAAATATTCTGTTAGTAAGATTGACCCCATACGCAGATGAATAATTTATGACGGCCAGTGTAAATTATACCTACATGAGAAAAAATATTTCAACGAGAGAAGCCTTTCACAATATCTAGAGAGAAAACGATAATTTTTAAAGAAGTTTCGGAGATTGAATTGATCTGGATGTTTTCAGGTTAGGGGAGCTCTTGCTTCATTGTTAAGAACAAAGATGGATTCTATCGTTTGGTAGCAAACTATGTTACACAGGTTAAAACAGGTTGTTGGATTACAAGTACCCTATTCCGCATATGGAGAAGTGTAGTAGTAATGTCTCAGGATGTTCTTACACATCGTTCTGTGATTTAAAGAAAACTTATTTTCAGCTAGAAATCGATGAATCTAGTAGAAAATTGATTACCATAGTCACTCGCATAAGCATTATTCGATACGGAGAGAAAGGCTATTACACATTACAAATTCCAAAGGTTTTCTCATCCATCCATCCATCCATCAAGTTGTTTCCTTTTTCAAGGACTATTGAACGAGGTATAATTCAATACATGTTCCCATTTGAAAATTTGAAGTTGGCCCCTGGGCACCCTTGAAGGAGGGTCCTGGGGGTCACCACAACAACACCGCCCTATGACATTTCCCTATCTCAGTTTTTGTTTCATCTTTTTTGTTCTCAGCCGTTTCGGATTTATAAGCACTGGGCGTTTTATCTGAAACACCCTGTATATAATATTTCGTAAACACTACAGAAATGCACTGTACCGAAATTATAATTTTAATGAATTAGTTGTGCTTTTACTTAAAAGAAACCTACAGGATGGTGCAAGAAATATCATACAGTTCAATCGCCCTATAACATTTTTAATATTACTGATTGAATATTGAAAACGTTACACTGAATATATTTGGGTGCTTTTGTTCATGGAAAATCCGCGAAACAGCAGTCGGTAAGATATCGAATAACGGCTGGTTGAGTGTCTAACAGAAGGTGTTGTAATATTTCATGATGAAACAAGGAGTTTGTTCACGACACAGACATTTCATGCACACTTAAGTACAAGATGGGCTCCGTGCAAAGAGACCATTCATAGATTGTGTCTGCAAATTGAAGCCACTGGCTCTGTGGAAAAGAATCGACGCCGTCCATGAAGTGTTCGGATACCTGAAACTTTAGAAGTAGTTCGCATGAATTTGACACGAAATTCCAGCAAGTCAAGAAGGAGGCCGGCTGAATATCTCGTAGGTTGATCTTCACTTGTTTCTTTACAAAATGACAGTACTCCATAAACTAAGGTAGAAGGTATCAGTTTGCTTCGTGGTTAACAAAAAGATCGAATGCAGGGAAAGCAACTCCTAGTTCTGAACTATAGAGGAAAAATGGACGCGGTATATATGACTGCATGACTTTTCTAGCAGTGAAAAAGATATCGAGATAAAGCAATATGAGAAATCATAATTGAAGGTACGTGAACTTTAACTTTTTCGTACAAAGATCAGAATTCGGTAACTTCATGTGATAATGGAAACTCTTTCGATATACATTGTTTATTTGCAAAAATTTGAATAAATCACAAGTCTAAGGTGAAAATAAATCATACATGGAACATCAGTTCACCGTAACTTAAAAGAAAGTAAATAAATAAAAAAATCTTCATTATCACAAGTAGAAAGAATAAATGAAAACTGATTATAGCTGCGAAATTCTGTGAACTAACGGGAATTGACATATTACTAGATAAGACACTGTTCAATACAGAGTTAATATTATTTATCCATTAAAAGGCTTATTTCCTTTCTTTTAAATGAATGGATGTTAACAGGTGGGCCAGATCCACAGACATTTCTCCTCTATGACAATGAATGGTCAGTCATTTGAATCGAGGATTATACTATTGTCAGAAGATATTCCCGTTTGTCAGCTTGCTGAACCAAGAACATTGTTTATATTGGATGCCCCGTTAGAACCCAGGGATTCTTGCAATTGCATGTAATTCATGTTCCATGAAGAGAAGTAGCAATGACTGCAGTTGATGAAGAACAAAAATCAGGAAAATTACGAGAAAACTTTTAAAACTTTGTCTACGAAATGGGAAGAATACTTCGGCTTTTCCCGTAATGTGGACAAAATGGTGTTGGATTTTGAATTCAGTACAATGCAAGCAGAAAAGACTGTTTTAGGGGAAGACGTTACCCTGCAAGGATATTTCTAACACTTATGTCAAAGTACATGGCATAAGATCCAATCTTTTGCACTCATACAACGTTATTTCACAATTTTCTGGCAAGCTGATTCTCTAGCATTTCTGTCCACAGATGTGGAAAGTGGGGTACAATATTTACATGAAATTCTTCTTCAAGAAGGCTCTGAATTGCTGGCCTAGTTTTGTTAATGGAGCATACCGGAGGTTGGGAAATCCCATCAACGCTTCGTACTGTGGTTTTAATTTATTATTTTTATTGCATCAATTTGTTTTGTTAATTTCCCCCATTTTTAATGTTTTTTAAATTATTATAATTTTGTCAATTCTTTTGTTAATGCAATTTTCTCGCTCTTTTTTCTTCTAAATATTACTATTTACATAAAAGTGTATATATATATTACAGGGTTATTTATTCGAAGCATTTTCCCAGAGTTACTTTTCCCCACTGGTTACCACAATCTAGGGCCATTTTCCCTGGGTCTTTTTATTTCGGGGATATTTTTACCAAACCCCAAAATCATGTCTGCACAACACATGGTTTAGCGACGAGGCGTTATGCTGAATAAGCAAAATTTTCGATTCTAAGTAAGTAAACATTCTCACATACTACATGATACTTGGAATTGTGGGAAAAAGGTCATTGTGTGAGTAGCAATTTCAACCGACGCAACCATCGGACCTTCTCTCTTTGAGGATATAGTAAACAAAGAGCGATACAAAGATATATTGGAGAATAGTTTAATTTTCAACTCCAGGCAACAGGCTTCCCTTTACATACACAGCAGTTCATACAACACGGAGCCTGCCCATATGCTGCAAATGCTGTTCTTGTTTCCTTGTCTGAGACGTTTCATGTGCGTATGTCATATCGGTTTCTTGAAGTACGGGACATGTGATTTCTTTCTATAAATGTATCTGAAAGATAAGGTATTCCCAAGGAAGCCTGCAAAGGTAGTGGAATTCACGACACTGATCGGAAGTTGTACCGTTCAATTTCGGAAAACCTGTACCATAAGGCTGTGACAAGCTCAAAAATTCGTTTGCAAGCAGTTTAGTCCTGGATCTAGCTATGGTTCTGTAGGAAAGATTGAGTATGGAGAATTTTTCTTCAGAAATCGTTAGTACGTATCTTACTAACTATTTTTATACTTGGGTGGACATCCGACATCTGGTACGTTTCCCGGATATGACGTCATCAAATATGGCGGCTACTTAATCACAAAAATGTTCATATCTAGGTTAATATTGGAATGATTAACATGTAATTTTGTGTTTCTTCTTTGAGGATTGCTTAGCAAGGCTCCTAGTACGTATCTTTTTACTAAGGTGATCACCCGATATTTCTCTGGGATGACGTCATCCAAGATGGCGGCTGCTCAATCACAAAAATGTTCATATTTCGACTAATATTGGACTGATTGCCATGCAATTTCGTTCTTTTCTCAAGATTTGCTTAACAAGGGTCGTAAGTCGAGAGTTCCAATATAGTAAAAATTCATGCCTCATATGCAATGTAATTAACCATTGTGTATTAACTGCTGAAAATGGCAGAGGAAATTTAAGAGCAGCTGCCCAAATGCGAAATGACATTGCTCTTAAACCTTTGTGTTCTATAAATGTGTAAACAACATTTTACCATAATCTGAATAAGGCATGTTATAAACACTATACTCATAAAAATACACTTTTGCAGCCTGAAAGGGAGAAGAAAACATTAACAAGTGAGACTATGGAAACAACTACTTTATCAAATGGAAAGGAAAAATCCTCAAGGAAACGAGCACGTCACCATAGTCCTCAAGGAGAGACTTCTAAACGACACCATTTGTGTGTTATTTGGAACCAAAAAATCACACAATCGTGTTTATGAATGAGTGTCCAAGAGCTAAGTTTCTAAAAGCCATTTTTTGTACATTTAAATAATTCTCTACTCCTCGATGAAGAAGGGTTTACGAGGAAACCACAGAAAAGAGCGATATTGAAAGATCTAAAAACGCCTATCACTATCACAATAATGATCTCCTGTTCCAAATGGATCGGAAAACTTGTTACTCTATAGATGTTATGAATTCCATCTGGAAAATGATGAAAACTGCCAAGAAAATTTTTGGTTAAGTAGCTTCTTTTTTACTTTACGTATATTCTGAACATCACGAAGAACTGTGAAGGGTCGATTATGTTTTTGATAGCACCACAAACCATCACCAAAAGAACATGAGAGAATGCGAAGGTAAAATAGTGCTTCTGTTATGTATATAGCTTCTATCTCCGAAGACATTCCATTGGTCGTATAACTTACTAGTTTCTGAGGATCTTGAATTAACAAACTGCTATTTTAGAGTTAATTGCAAAAATATTGATGCCGTTTTTGATTGAAGCGCCATGTGAACTACACTTCAGTGCCTTCGCTAGTGATGAGATAACATTCAACTGTACATCTGTGAAAAATGGAATGTAAGTTAATCATCCACAAATAAATTGTTTACTAGTAGAGGAAGCTGACTTTAGAATGATGATTCATTCTAAGTATATATCCCAGTATGGGTTCACCAAAATTGTTCCCATTAGTGATGACATTGATATAATGGTACTAGTATTGTTTGATTGGCCTACTCTACATCGAATTGGTTTACAAGAAATGTGGTTAAACAATGAAATTGTTGATTCCATACGACTTTTGAATGTTCATAACTTTTAAAAGAAAAATGGGAGAAGATCTATGCAAATTGCTTCCAGCTATCCATGCTCTGTCAGGGTCTTACAATAGTAAGTTCGGTACGAAGAAAGCTGCTATTCACTCTGCATCGAACATATATTTGGAAAATTTTGTAGTGATGTCTGACTGGGATGATGTAGAAAAAGGCCTTCAAGTTGCAGCAGAAGAATACTTAATACAGGTACCGAAGAAACGATCTCATTGCAATCTATAGATGAATTCATGGTTTGTCAGTATCAACATGGAAAAAATTAGAAATTGACGGCTTGCCACCTACAATGGCAAGGGATACTTATTAAGCTCTTTTATACATACCTTTAGCAACAATGTATTGATGTCACAATTGTTCACTTAGACCCGTGTAATTTTGGTTTTGAAGTGAAAAAAAATTGTTTGATGTCAAAACAAAACTTACAGCAGTATCCTAATGAGTTTATTGGGGCATGTACTTGTTTGACATATACAAAAAACCCATACATTTGTAAGAAAAATAAGGAAACATGTTGTTCCTTTTGTAAGTGCAAAGGAGTCGCATTCAATTTGTAAAAATCCTTTTAAGATAAGATCTTAAAAAAAAAAAAAAAAAAAAAAAAAAAAAAACGGTGGTGATACTCATTGTAGTATATTACATTCCGTTTTTCACATAGTGTAATTTAAAACTTCTGATGTACCTCTTATTTGTAAACAGATTAGTTTTTAGGGAACGGTACTGACATTATGTTGTTAATAATATTTATAAAATCAGAATGAACGCAGCTGTTTATAAATTTATTATCTTAATAATTAGTTATTGTGTTATAACATATTTCAGTTAAAGGGATTTGATAGAGCGCATAGTTTACTGGATCAGAAAATTAGTTAGATTTTAGTTCTCGATACTGATACAAGGAACAGATATACGCATTGCTGTGAATGTCTCTGTTGATATAAATGGTTTAATATATTTAAAGTACTATTTAAATAATGCATCTTTAGTTCATCTGGAACTATGTTAGAATTAAAAGTGAATTGCGACTTCTGAGGTATTCGCTTCGCCAATAGTAATTACAACATACTAACGAAATTTCATGTTGATTAGTCAAATACGAGCAATATTATTACCAGCAATATAAAGAATTCTGTGATTGAATAGATTTCATCTTGGATAATATCATATGTGGAGAATTTGTCGGATGACCACCTAAATTGAAACTAGTTACAAGAACATTTGCTTAACAGGAATGAAAAATTATAACGAAATTCTGTGTTAATTTCAGTAAAATATTACCAGAAGTATGAATATTTTTGTAATTGAGCAGACGCCATCTCATAGAAATGTGTCAGGTGTTCACTTTAGTAAGAAAAATAGTTACTAGGACCCCTGTTAAGCAAATCTTGAGAAAAGAACGAAATTGCATGTCAATCAGTCCAATATTAGTCAAAATATGAATACTTTGTAATTAAGCAGCCGCTATCTTGGATGACGCCATCCCAGAGAAATATCGAATATTCACCTAAGTAAAAAGATATGTATTTGGTCTAGGAATTAATTCGTGCGGTTGGTACGCACACATTGAAGCTGTAGTACAAACACAAAATACATAAATACCTTAAGAAAAATATTGTCCATCGCTAGCCACCACTTTCGCCCATCTATCAGGCAATGTACGGATTCCGTGGCGAAAGAAGTCCTCATCCTTGGAAGCGATCCAGTCAGAGACCCATGTTTCGATATCTTCTGAAGAAGTAAACCGCTGTCCAATCAAATCGTTGTTCATGCAATCGAACAAGTAGTAGTCCGAAGGAGCAGCGTCTGGTGAATACGGCGGGTGGGGTAAAACTTCCCATCCGACATTTTCTAAATAGGTTTTGACCGGTTTTGCGACATGTGGGCGAGCGTTATCATGTTGAACAATAAGTTTATCATGTCTGTTCTCCCATTCTGGTCGTGTTCTGGCCAGAGCTTGCTTCAAACGCATTAATTGTCGTCGATAACGTTCTCCATTCATAGTTTCACCCGGTTGCAGCAGCTCATAGTACACCACACCTTTCATATCCCACCATATGCACAGCATAACCTTTGCACAGTGAATATCTCGTTTTGGTTGTGATGGACCTGGTTCACCTGGTTTCACCCAGGCCTTTTTTTGTTTAGGGTTCTCGTAATGGATCCACTTCTCATCACCCGTAATAATTCGATGCAGAAACCCCTTTCTGCTCTGTCGTTGAAGCAGCAATTCGCAAATGGTTTTTCGTCTTTCAACGTCTCTGTCTTTCAATTCATGTAGAACCCAATGTGACATCTTTTGAATCATTCCCATGGCTTTCAAGCGTTTGGAGACTGTTGTTTGATCAACGCCTAATGCTGCTGCAAGTTGTTCCTGCGTTTGACACGAATCCTGCTCGAGCAATGCTGTCAATTCTTCGTCTTGAAATTTTTTTGGCTGTCCAGCTCGCTCTTGGTCTGCCAAGCCGAAATCACCACTTCTAACCGTGCAAACCACTTCTGACACGTTCGCTCAGCTAGAGCATGGTCACCATACACTTCCACCAAAATACGATGACTTTCAGTCGCACTTTTCTGCATGTTAAAGTAATGCAGCAGGACATCCCGCAAAAACACTTTATCAGGCACAAATTGCGCCATGTTCACTTAACTACAAACTGGTGTTGTTGACGCTTTAATCCACTGCCCTATACTACGAACGATACACGATGACAGGGGTTTGCAACACATGTGTGGATACACGGAACTGTGGGACGCTCCGTTCGTTGCGCCATCTCTTGTCCACCCGCACGAATTAATTCCTAGACCAAATACTACGACTCCTGCTAAGAAATCCTCAAAGAAAAAAACACAAAATTACGTGTTAATCACTCCAATCTTAGCCTAGATATGAACATTTTTGTGATTAAGTATCCGCCATATTTGATGACGTCATACCCGGAAAACGTACCAGATGTCGGATGTCCACCCAAGTAAAAAATAATTAGTAAGACACCTACCAACGTTTTCTGAAGAAAAATTTCCCATACTCAAACTTTCCTACAGAACCATAGTCAGATCCTGGACTAGTTGTGAAACAAAGTAGTGAACACATTGAATATATTCTGCACTAAACTCACTTTCCATGCTTAGGCAATTAATTTTGTAATATTTCGGTGATAAATAAACGTGTATTGAACAAACCACTGGAATGGCATTTCCTGTGCGAGCTTGTATAATAGCAGTGGCCCAGTTAATTCAATAGTGCAGACAGAGAATATCCGAGCATAAAAACAAGTATTAAAGGTAAAATCTGTTACTTCACAAAGAAGCAATGTCCAAAGAACTTACCTATAAAAACACCATACCTGTAATTAAAATATTAGATGCGATAAGCGTAAATAATGTATCACTGCCATATAATCCTATTTAAAAGAAGCATTGCACACATTATGCACATCCAACAAATTATATGAATTCAACTGAGGTATCTTGAGAAGTCATGGTAATTCAAAAATGATCTCGCCCTAATGTTCTGTGTTAGTCGCCTGCCTTCTCTTAGTTAAGTATTAGCTTTCTAGTGGGTTGCACAACACATGAACTTATGCAAGGTATATAGTAATATCTAATGGAAAAGGTACTTAATAGAATACTTGCTAAGAATACAGGACGAGATATGGCCAAAACATGCAAGAGTTATAATATGTCTGGTGGGAATTTTTGGTCTGGAACTGTTTCTGATCGGTTCTTTCCTTTTATTCCTTATTGACTCTAAAAATACACAGTAACAACACAAGAAAAAGAAGAAATACTGAGTGGTTCAGAATAGATTTTAAACAAATCGTTAACAGTAACTATTCATGTTTCCAATATTCTATGCAATACTAATAGTACTGAATCAATATTTTCCAGAATTATTTAAATTTAATATCTGAAGACTGACAACGTAGAAACACTCTAGTACTTAATGTAAGCTAAAAATGTATAGTATCAGAGGAAACATTTCACAGGGCACATGAAATGGCTGATTTCGTTTTCAGTGCTTTCATATACTTGATACTTGTGTCATATAGCAAGTTTCTTAATTATTTCTTCTGTCTTGTGTCAGCTTCATTGGTTGAAAAAATAAATGCCCATTTCACTGTAATGGTTACATTCTGAAACAACACATCACAATTTTCTAGCTCTGTACAATACCTAGGATCCTTAGCTCGCGTTGTATAGACAAAATATACGGCGATAACCATTGCAACGTAAAAGATCTGACAGACTATTTCAGTCTACTGGAAAAATGATGTGGGTTCCAACTTGACGGAAGCATCACTTTACTACAGCATCCATGCACAGAACTAGTATTTGAACATTTCCCTAATCACTGCGTCGGGAAATAAGAGGAGATGGAATACCCCACTTACTTGCCCGATCTTATGCCTCCAGGTTATTTCTCTGTGAGATGTCCTGAGGTGTATTGCAACAAGTTAGGTAGGGTTAAAGATGAAACGTAATAACTTACAAGTATACGTCAACATTTCCGCGGATATGGGTACAAAAGCGTACTTATCCGTTCGTCACAGAACTGCCTAATTTCTGAAAATCAATGGTGCGCTATTTAACCATTTGCCATAACAGATCAAACGCAATTAATGCAATCTTTACTTCTGAGACAAAGTGGAGTCTCTATCCACATTTACCATAATCATTTAGTGAAATCGGAAACGAATTTCCGAGAGCAGTGTGAAATCACAAAATTTTCTCAGCGTTTGAAAAAAAATCTTCAGAAACTTTCACAATACTAGGTGATACTACAATGACTAAATCAAATGTTTTACAGTATTAGCAGTGTTTTACAGGGAGCCGAAAATCCATCGCCGATAGCGAGGGCTGTAGTTGATCTGAGAGTGCAAGGACAAAGAAAAACATTAATCTTATAGCGCAATCTGGTCGCAGGTATCGTTGGGTCACCTGTCAGCAGATTTTCACTCAGGATCTTAAAACCAGCAACATGTAAGGACAATGTCTCTCGTGACTTAATCTGAGAACGAATAAAGATATAGGACAGGTTCTCGAGGAATCTGACGCTGATCTAGCTTTTCCTAAGATCATAATAGATGATGGAAACCAGATGTTACTTGTTTGATATTTAATCCAGATGAGCTTTTTGAATATGAAAGTCATCCTCTTCACTGCGATCGAAGGTCTTGCGCAATCGCAACAAAGGAAAGTCACGATAGAAGTTTTCTTTGGATCTTAAGGAGCTATTTGAAATTAACTACCTACACGAAAAGTTTACAAAGAAGCATCTGCACTGATATATATTGAGCTTCGAAAGAATACTCTGAGCAAACTTAAAATTTCATCATTACCATCGTTTTCCTTGTGCGACCAGCACAGCCACAAACCTTTTAGCGTTCCCTCTAATATTAGCATCAACATATACTTTATGTAAACTACTAAAGTTATAAACTACTGTATACTGGATATAAGCTGTATACTGTATACGGTAAGCTATTGTATTGTATAGAGTCAATCCATTCTAAGTGATCAAGCATGTGCCGCACGACCATCTCAAAAAACATTTAAATTTTTCATGAACGTTTATCCTATATCAGGGTACTTCAAAATCACAATTAACTATATTTTTCAACATCCCATGGCGACACAACGGCTGCCGCCATTTTGCGTTTTTTCGATTTCAGGCGTTTACGTTGTTTTAGGCGTTACGTTGAACACTTACTCGCTGTGAACATTGACATGGGAATGTAGATCAAACGAAAGGACAACAGTCTCCTGCATGAGTTGACAGTTAAAACAAGAATATAGGTGATTGAATTCATTGATATAGCAAGCAGCAAGCGCAAGGAGTACTTACGGACTTTTTTGTCAAGTGTGCATTTTGACTTTCCTCGCCTTCTGCTGATAGCGGCATTCTTCACCAGTGCTACTGTGGGTGTGGTAAGAGTGTTACAACTAGAGGAAACAAACGAGCTTGAGAGCCTTGACTGGACTAATCATTCATCCTACTTTATTTTACTTCACAACAACAAATTTCCAGTTGAATTTATAAACAACACACCTCCTAGAGTATGACGTCATTACTTAATACTTTGACCTCCTTCTGCTCAAAAACACAAAACGCGCTTTGTTGTGTGTTATGGTATACTAAAGAACTAACTATTCCCAAAATTTCAGATTTTTTCATCCAGGCCCACTGGAGATATTGGACAGTGAAACATGCTAAATTAGTATAAATCCTTAACTTTACGATCTTTTTTCAGGCCTTTGGGAGCAGCTACAAAGTCTATAAATTTTTGTGTATTAACTTAGGACCCCGGATTACATGCACACACCAATTCAGACCTCTACGTCAGTTGTTTCCTCTTCCCAAACATGTCTTCAATGTCCAAAAATGTTGCTACTATAGGCACAGATTTCATCCCCTTCAAGTTAGGCAAAAATGTTGAGATCAAAGTTTTAGCTCTGCACGAGTTGGAGACGCCTAGCAATTTTCAATTTCGTAGGACAAATACAGGCTGAGATATTCAGAACAACGTAAACGCCTAAAATCGAAAAAAAAAAACGCAAAATGGCGGCAGCCGCTGCGTCGTCATGCGATGTAAAAAAGAATTAATTGTGGTTCAGAAGTACCGTGATATAGGTTAAACATTCATGAAAAATTATTATTATTATTATTTTTTTTTTTTTTTTTTTAAAGTCGAGCAGCAATTTTTCTTTTTTCTCGATCACTTTGCATGGATTGACCCTATATTTTTCAGCTCTACAATCGTTAACGGCTACTCCAAATATTTTATCATAGGACGCTTAAAAAGATGTAGATAAGTGAAAATTTGTCCATAATTTATTCTGAATCAGTCTTTTATCTCGATCACTTTGCATGGATTGACCCTATATTTTTCAGCTCTACAATCGTTAACCGCTACTCCAAATATTTTATCACAGGACGCTTAAAAAGATGTAGATAAGTGAAAATTTGTCCATAATTTGTTCTGAATCAGTAATATTTTATAAACATACCTTTAGTACCCTGTTTCGTTTCCACCGATTTCTGAGTTGTATCAGCGAGCTGAAAGAAAATGCAATCAAATAATAGGATATGCATTAACAATATAAATTTGAATACATATATATATATATATTCAATCACTAGTAACTATACGTGTATTAATAGCAATTTTAAATCACTAGTAATCAGAATCAACAGAATAACTGAACAACAATCCTAATCTTGTGGGAGTTATACCTATTTCCCAGTTTCTGTAACTCTTGTTGCAACAAAAATTCCACGAAAGCACAGTTACTAGGATAATCTACCTTAATTTTCGGTTTCACTTACGTATTTAATGTTTTGTAACTTTTTTGGGAACATATTTATACAAGTAATAATTTTTAGTCTCTACTTACTAATCACTCAATTTCAGAGGAGGAAAGAAAATGTAATAAAACCGTGAATTACAGTATATGTACAAGGTTTTTCAAATAGAATAATCTTAACTGACACAGATAGCAGCAAGAACTGTGAAAGCTGTACGGGTGTAATCAATGATGTAATTGTAGAATTTTAGTAGGCATACGCTCAGTAGTTTTCAAAAACAACGGATACCCATCCCCCATATACGCTCGTTCTTTCACAAATTTAGATAAATATGCGATTAACTATAAAAATAAAGGTTAATATACACCTTATACGTCCCATTCCACCCCTGAATGTACTTTTTTACGTCATGCAATTTATGGCAAGTAGTTAGAATATTTATGGTCCATTTGATTTTCCCCTGAAAAATCAAGAGCAATATATATATATCATACGACTTCAGCCGAACTTATCCCGATCGGGACTAAAGCTGGTGCATGGTGGAAGACCTTGACCTTCTATATATTAAATATTACTGCGCGTCGTATTTTCGAAATCAAAAACACATACGTAAAACTCATCCAATCGAAATCAGAACTGGCATAGTGGTAGAACTTCATCTACTATAAAAGCGTATGAAATAATATGCTATGTAGGCTTAGGGTTCCCGAGTTACTGGCTGTCAAATTTTGCGTCGTATAATATACGAGAGCAAGTCAAGAAAGACTTGGACTGATTTTTTTCCCGGCAGTTCTGTTAACGCTGGAGCTTCATAGTTTGGCATACAAGTAGGGTGGGTCTTGCTGTGCATATATATAAAATGTTGTTAAGGAATCATTGCATGTTTGGTAACCACGACTTTTTATTGCAGGTGATGTTCTGCGCCGCCTCTAGAAGTCACCTGTAGAAGAAATGGAGTCATTACGAGATGAACAATTTGCAGCTATACGGTTCTGCTATCGCCTGGGGAAAAGTGCAACAGAAACTCTAGGAATGTTGAGAGCAGCCTACAAAGATGACGCTCTGCCACGAAGTACCATGTTCTGGTGGTTCAAAGAGTTTAAAGAGGGCCGAATGACAATCACGAAAGCTGGTGGACCAGGTGTATCAGCGTCAGCTGTTACTGAGGTGAACATTAACACGGCAGCAGTAATTGTTAGAGAAGATCGCCGCATCAGTATCGACGATCTGGCAGCCGCACTACGCATATCTCATGGCAGTGCCTTCAAAATTTTGCATGACCACCACCACATGAGCCGAGTGTGTGCGCGATGGATTCCGCGACTCCTGACACCAGAGCAGAAGGCCGTTCGAGTGGAGACTTGCAGGGAGCTGTTGCAAAGGTTTGAGGATGGTGGAGACGCCTACCGCACCGTGCGACTTTTTTCTATTCCCTGCCCTAAAATCCAGACTGCGTGGAGGCCGCTTCTCCGATAATTCCGAGGTTCTGAAGGCATCGGAGGCGGTTTTGAAGGACCTCTCAAAGAATGGCCTGCGACACGTGTTTGAGGACTAGAAGACTCGAATGAAAAAGTGCATTCAAATGGGCGGGGACTACTTTGAAAAGGATCATGTGCCTGTTGCTGAGTAATAATAAATTGCCTAGAAAAAAAATCAGTCCAAGTCTTTCTTGACTAGCCCTCGTATATATACATTAATCATCCAATTGGAATCAAATTTGCCATAAAGATAGATCGCGAGACCTAGGTATATAAGCATATGAAATATGTTGTGCAAACATACGGTTTCCGAGTTAAGGGTGTCGATTTTTACGTCATATTTTCGAAAGCAAAAACCTACACACCAAATTCCGATCAGGATCAAACTTTGCTTCATGTATTTCAAAACAAAAATCCATACACCGAATTCATACCATCGTGACCAAATTTTGCATGGTGGTAGACTGTGATCTGTTTATTAACGTGCGAAATATTACGTTGTGGAGGCAAGTTTTCGAAGCTATGCACAATCGAATTTTTAAATCACTGGCCATAGCAAAAACGAAGAAGTACCGTTTAAATAACAGTTAAAGGCCAGTCTTAGAAGATAATTTTTTACGATTACGCATATTTCAGTTTTAATTATTTTTAAGATGCTTCAATTTATCTTCGTAAATTACAAAAAAACATTGACTGTCATTACTGCAAGAGACTGGTCCATATGAATGCAACTGAAATGATCGTAAGGCTTTTAGAGGAATAATTTTGTTAGGATATTATCTGGAATGCCCGTTCTTCGCACAGAAAAACATACGTAGTTTTATAGAAAATGCTTGAACTGTGCATTTGAACCATCCCCTTACGATGCCTATTTGAATCAAAGTGAGTCAGAAAACTCATCTCGACCCAATTGTAAACAAAATACATATCAGACGGTGAAGCTGTTATTCTTTGTGAAAATTTTACCCCTCTTCTTAGGATAGTATTTCAATCAAAGTGAAATAATTAAAATTCAGGTCGACACAACTGTCATGTTGAAAACAAATTCATTTCAAAGCGTTCAGCTGTTTTTTCATTATGATGTAACAAAGTCGATTTCATTTTTATAATATATATACAGATATAGATTCATACAAGTAAACTCTATGAGCATGGGCGCCCAGAGGAGGAGTTCAAAAGGAGTATCTCCCTCCCCTCATTTTAAAAGATACTACTACGGATAACCACACAGACGATGATTTATATTACGCGAATTATAACTGATGAATTCCAACAACAATGTAATCCAGATTAGTTACCAATTTATAACTTTATCTCCTGTCAAAAATTGATCTGGCTATCTGTTCCCGACTTTAAAGAGACAACATTCCAGTTATAGTCTACACATGACATGCCAAACCAGAATTATCCATCAGCAATAACCACCATCTATAAAAACTCAACACACCTATAGCGGTTTTCGTAATTTAGTGTCGTATGGTGCTGGTGTTATGTATATTTCTTTCGACATTTTGCGACGAACTGATTTCGACCTCTCCAGATAATGCTGAAGTTCAATCTGAATACTTCTTAATTGATTACATTTTCATTAGCTAACTTGTTCTTTTGTCAGCGTCAATGTTCAGATTCTTAATGTTACAACGTCACAACGACTGTTCTGACATTCGAATTCCGTACAAATTTGCCGCTTTACTTAGAGAGGATTGTTTGCTGAATAATAGTCAAATACAGAGAACTCGCTATTCTAACGTCAAGCAGTTAAGACTCCGTTTTCACAGGTCACATGGTACAATACAATCGTGAATAGCATACTGAATTTAATTTCGAAATTTCTTAATGAATGAATGAGATCCCAGTAGTAAGACAATATGATCATCTGAATTTCTATTGAATGCTTTACTCTGAAACATAAGTAATTTAGCTATTAAACAATTTGGTATCAACTTTGGTTTATTCTGAATTTAGTGTTCCTTTTAGCATTAAGGCTTTGTGAGCTACAGCCTACGGCTATATAGTTCAAATCTTTTCTCACCGCAATACGAATCCGAATCTTCGCGCCGAAGTCGCGAATGTTTACAATTTATCCACGGAAAAAATCATTAGCGTATCGAAATAACGAATAGTGTATCTTCACCACTTCAAATTTACAAATGAAATTATCCTCCTTCGACTCTATTTATTGGAGAACTTTGAAATTTAAATGTAGGATTTTAAGTGCATAATACACAATAAAACTTTAATTTATTTTGAATTTGGATATCTTAGGTCAATTGTAAAAGTAACATGTTTGTCAGATGGACATATAAATAAATGTTTTTGATTTGATTTCGAGTTTAGCGCTCCTTTCAGCAGCGAGTCTATATAAGACGTGCACCTACAACTTAACGTGGGATCCGAACATGAGCTTCCACCGGGAATCGAACCCGCGCCTCCCACAACAAGTGTACCTAACCACTTTGCCACGAGGAAGTTTACCATATAAATATAGAACGAAATATACACCAATCAATAAGTAAATACCTGTATCTGAAAAGACTAAAGTAACTGTGGAACTTACCTTGTGCGTAGCAGGCACAGGCAATGTTGTAAGAGGTATTTGTATAACAGCGTTAGACCTAGAAGGTAGTCTTTGAGTATCAGTAAATTTTTGGTTGAATGGTAATGCAGGCGTTGGGTTCGAAATTACCGGGATAGGTATTAGAGATGGGGAAGAGTACGCTGGAGTATACTCTGGAGGAGGAGCGGGTTGTGGAGGTGGAGGTTCAGGAGGCAATGGGGGAGGTAATGACACAGGTAAAGGTGGCAAGTCTATACCCTGGCATAAAGTCAGGTTCACTGAAGATGGCACACTAGGGGGAGGAGGCAAAACCATTCTAGGAGAAGGTAGCTGAGATTTTTCTGGAATTTTTTGCACGTCTGTTGGCGAAACAAGTGTCAAGTTAGATGACACAACAGATGATCCGTAATTGTAAGTACTGGTTTGCGTTGCTCCATATCCCTGGGAGGAGTTATAAGGTAAGTACGAAGCTGTAGTATTAACGAAGAATGCCTGCAAAGAAATAAATATGATTCATTGAAGTGATCCAACTTACTAATAAATAACGTTTGACACATAGCATTTTAATTTTTTTTCGTACTTCAAGAATAATTATGTATTTACTACTAATATAATTACTAATAGCATTTTTACTAAATGTGCCACCAACGTCGTCTCTCGTTCAATAGTTTTATCAATAGTTCAATAGTCTCTTGTTCCATGATTTGTAAATAATACATAGTGGTTTATAATTAATTACATGTATGTCAACCCAGTCTTCTTTCCTTCCTACGATACGTAGATGGAAGATACATATGAGTGACCAATTACAATATATTAAACTTCATATTGAAAAGGAACTGTTATTCTGATTCAGATACATTTAATAAAGGATACATTTTAATACAGAGTGATTAAATAATTCAACATAATATTTATTACACTGTAATATACTACTTATTACAGATTCACAACACACTAAGAAATGTAATAACTTCTGCAACGCGACATTTTAACACGTATATCTAATGTAAATCTAATACAGATTGAACTTACGATTTGGAAACTTAATCCTTATTTTAAAGACAAAATTGTAGTTGTCCCTTGTAATTCAAATTATTTTCGTAATAAAATACAGAGAATAAATAAAATGAAATCCTTATGCTTAATATGAATAACTTTCTTCAAAGCTGAAGAATGGTACGGGATGACATCCCATTATATGGCTGGTTCCACTGAATAACCGGCTAAGTCGGGAAAAGTAAATTTTACAAGAGAGCAGCTTAAAGGCAAATTTTACAGCAGTTACTTGGCTAATTTTGACATAATCAAATGCTGTAACTTCCTCAATTTTATGAATTTGCCTTAGCCGGTTCTACACAATGTAGAACTCACCAAAGAAGTTTATACCTGTAAAATCTCAATTTTCAAAAACAGTCGACTTAGCCGGTTATTCACTGGAACCAGCCACATATATTAAAAACGAAGAATAAGCCAGGCTTCTTTAACCTGAGGAATCATGTATGTATGGTACCTGAAATGATTACACTATCATTCGTTAACCACTATTATTACTGATTCTACAACTGTTATTTGCTATATTTTATCCTAATATTTAGGGAAAATACAACGAATATTAAAATGTGCAGCAGTACACTTTAATTTTTGCATAATCCAAGCTATTTAGTTATTAAATATAAATACTCAAATATGTTTAATAAGCGCCAAAACCTCCTGTCTTATATTTCCCAGCAAAAATGAGTATTTACACCTACATGTTCTTTTTTCAACAATTCTGGAACGAACTAATTAATTTTAATTCTTCAATTCTATGATGCAACGAGAACGTCATTTTGTATATGGTATTGAAAACTGTATTAACCATTTTCTACTTACCTGTCCTGTTTTGTTTCAATTCGCCCAAAGTTTCCAACACTTAAGTGTTTTCTTCCGTCGGGTGTATTTTGGCTCTCTTAAAACATGCTCAGTCACTGAGCTCAATTCGTTCGTAATTACAAACAAAAGAACATGTTGGTTGTGTATACCTATGTTTGCTGTTGATTACACTAACAATTAAAAACACATTAACTGCACTTCCAAGAATGTTCCTCTCTGTAGAATCACGAACACTTCCACTGATTACCTCATTTAAAGAAAGAAAAAGAAATAAAGGTACTACTCGAGATGGATACGTATGTCTAGAGCCGACTACACAATATCATTCAAGGGTTTCAACACACACACGTTTTTTCCTTACCATAAAATCACTAGATATGGGGAAAAATCGCGAACTATATCACATAATTCTTTTAGCCATGTAGAAATTTGTCTAGCTCCCCCCACCCTTCTGTGTTTTCAAAGCAATGTTTACTACTAGATACACAACAGAATGCTCTACATATGCTGGCTCACAAGGCTTATTGTCATTAACACTTCACAAAAGAAAAATACAACTTTGAAGTAAGTTATAGGTAAATAAAATTCTACCAAAGGTAAACGATCAGTTAACAGTCACTTCCATTGCAATCGTTTCCAAATATAGAATGTTAGTAGTTGCAAATTTAATTCTCTTATACCATCAACCACTGAAATACGCACAGATGCAGAAATAGAAGATACACCAAACTCCTCCAGATACTTTTGTTTTTAATGTACTTACTTTACTCTGTTGAAACTGCTCAACAGGAGATGGTTGCGCACAACCACTGTAGATGTATGGCACATTTCCGAAACACGTATTCTGCTCTGTAGATGTTGGTACAGCATAGTTGTTTGACTACAATATATTGAAATGCATTAACTCCACATTTTCTTTCTCCATATGCGGAAAGATATTTACGAAAACGTTTTATTAAGTGACCATAAGTCAATAGTACTTAAATAACTACCCTTCACCAATATCTTTCTTTTCCTGTTATATATATATATATATATATATATATATATATACACGAAAACTTTTATGAAACTAAAGATTAACATTTCTATAGTTATGTTTATTTTTCATTTACCATTTTACGGAAGCAGAGAATACAAGTAGTTATGCTGTATATTTTACTTCAGCTCTATTACAGGGAAAGCAATTTCTCTAACTTAATTTAGATCTATTAATATTGTACTCATATTCTATACTGTTTGAATTCTACCTTCTTATCTACAAAAGTTTTAAAAGAATGAAAATTCATATATATATATATACACAAGTTGCTAGTTCTCAAATAGGAAAGGAAACGAATAATGTTTAAATGTTATTAATATAAATTATACAATATTCTTATAATACATACACGCACTCATAACATACGGTGAACATTTATCTTTAAAAAAAAGTTTGTAACCTTTAAATTAATACACAAACAAGCTGAAATTTTGTACGATGCAAATATCGACAGCCATACTTTACAATACCACCCGAATAAAACAGTGTAGCCAACCCAACATGAAGTTGTATTTTAAAAAAGTCACTTCATCAGGTTATTACATATTTTTAATATACAAATTGAACGAAAACTTACAATACAACAAGGATTGTTCCATGATACAAACTAAGAACACTACAGTACCATAAACATATATATTTCGGAGATTTTTCAAAGGTTTTATTTTGCTTAAAATCATGCAACTGCGAAAACTTGTAATTATAACTGCTAAACACTGTTGCTGTAATATCGAAGAGAAAAAAATAAAAATTTTGCAAAAATACATATTTCAAGCAATCTCTACCCATGTTTTCCACATCCCTAGAACGGTTTGAGATACCAACTTACTGAAAACGAGATCAAGACCTCTAAAATGGGGACATACTTTATGTTGAGATGACAGCACTGTTGATCTAATAGTACTGCAGAGTATGTCAAACAATTTCTCCCTGTCGATATTTCTTTCGTACCCAATTTTAGCGTTTATCTGTTAGTTTAAAAGTTACAAAGGGTGTTTCAAGATAAATCGTCCATCCTGAATATATCACACCGGACAAAAAATTAAATCACCTCTCGTAGAACTTACCTAAAAATAACTTTGCTACAGATTTACTTTGGAACTAACTACACGATGCATGGCAGAAATGCCGTATTGATGTGAATCCATCACTTATTAGTAAATGTCTTGTGGGAATTATGGCGATCCAAATAGTCCTATAGAATTTCGGGATTTGCAGGCAGAACCTCCTCCAGCTTGAACCACACAAAGAATTAAATGCTTCATTGGGCTCTGCGCATACACTTGCATAATTAGAATACAGGAAAAAATAAAAGTACTTCGATTACACTACACATTTCCAGTGCACTACAGTCTAGTTTGTATTGAGCTATTGAAAACTTACTGCTTCATGCGCCACAGTAAGAAGTGATTTCATTCCTGGTACTCGACTCCAAATGTCCATTGTAAGAAGTTCTCCTAGCTATGTTCTTTCGGGAACTGGTTGGGATGGATTTGCATTCACGGAGTACTCGTTCATGATTCCTCAAGGTACAGATCCTTTTGTGACCACAGTTCTGAGGCCGTTTTGTGTTTACATACGTATGTTAGGCAATTCCTTGTGAATACATTGGACTGTCCCTTGGATACGTCAACAAATGTAGAAAACGTCATTTACTGTGTGTTTGAAGGGCGTTCAAACTTAACTGTAAGTGTTCGTCATTTTGTCACATCTTGGCTTCGATATCTTGATGAGCTGTTTTCATACAACTGACTGATATACTCACAGATAACTGGAATGGTCATGCGTAGCGTTGATGGCCCATTTAGTTACGTGTTACTAGTGAAACGTCATCTACAACGGCTGGAACGGACCAATGTAATTTGTAGAGGAGGGTATTTTTTTTGTCCTATGTGCTATATATACACAAACGAGGTAAAATTCAAAAATTTGGGGACTCGGTTCATAGACCATTATTGTGACTATTTCCGAATACCGATACACAACTACCTTTGAAACAATACAATAGACGATGATATACTTTTGCCATCGTTGGTAAAGCTAATGATAGCTATCTTCTATAACCTCCCGTTATGCAGCCTGAGAACCTACTTTCACCTCATTTTTCTGACGCAAAATGATCCTTTTAGATGTTTCACTGGGGGAAAGATGTATAAATAATAGGACTAAGCTGGGTTAATAGGCAGAATAGGCGCATTGTCATGGAGGAGGTACCATCATCCACTTCGACACATTTCAAACCGATTAACACGGTTAAACTCCTGAAAACGACATAAAATATCTATTTACACGCCTCTGTTTACTTATGCTCTCACAAATTAATTCTGAATGGATAATTTCTTAAGAATAAAAGAAAACCTACGGCATGATTTTCTCTACTGTGATTCTGACAGATTTTCTTCGATTTCGGTGAAGCTGGTGTTGAAAAAACAAGCTTAGATTGAATATAAAACAAGTAAAACGTAGTTTCATCAAATATGATTATGTTCTAAAGTAAAGCTTGATCAGTATCAGGTTTCTCGATTAAATCTTCCTATATCCTCATTTATTCCTCGTTTCATTTATAAGAGGCAATGTGCTCATGCGCAGCGAATGTTATGATCATTAATCAAAATGCACTGTTAGGTGGTCACAGATAACAAGTTCTCTTAACACTATCCTCAATGGTTTGACAAACGATTCTTGTGAACAGACTGTACCACAGGAATTAATATTTTCTTTGACCCTGCAGGCAATGGTCGCCAGAGAGATCATTTCTGGCCAAAGATTTTCCGACTTCTTTAAAACACCGATGATACTCTAAAACTTTGATTCGCCATTGTAGGATCATATACAATGTCCTTAGCATTGTGAAAGTCTCTGGAGACGTCTTATCCTCACAAAACTTAATGTTTCCATACTCCTTTTGAAAATCCAAATTTCTTACTTTGCAGCAACAGTACCATGACTAACAATGGCAGAAGTGTTTGCGTACACCGATACTATATTGATCACGGGAGCAACCATATGATTATAGAGGGGGAGAGATAACAGAATCCATTTGTTACACAGTTGCTGTAACTTACATATTCATTCTTCATAGCGTGCAGTCCCTGAACTTGTGCATTTTACCTCGTATAGGCAAGAATAGTGTCTGAATATGAAGGAAGAAGTCAAGGCAAGAATAGTGTCTGAATATGAAGGAAGAAGTCAACTTTGAAGGATTACCTAGTTAACCCACTATAGACACACAATCTTTTATGTCAGTGTTGCTTTATTTCATTTTACAGAGCATATTTCTTTTACTCAATCTTGCTTCTGTTAAATTAACGTAAGTTTCTCAAGTCCCCATTAGAATACTACATTTGGAGTACATTTGGCTCAGACTTTAGGAAAAAGGCAGATCCCATAGACTGAGCAGTCTCTAGTTCTTTTCCACTTCAGGTTAAGCTCTGTATTCTGTTACAAGCCCAAGTTGACAATATATATCATGTCAGAAAAATAAGACAACTTCCTATTAACAGGAATCAGTTGCATGAACACAATAAAGTCACGGAAGGAAAGTCTCATTCGGATTGCAACGGAACACTAGGTTCCCTTATATTACATAGCTGTGGGTCACATGCTCTCATTTCAATCATTTCAATCAAAATGATGTCTCAATTGTTCGATTGGATTAAGACAGGGCAATTTTGCGGGTCTAGGTAGTAAGAAGTCACTCAGGTGTTCTTCCAATCATTCACGAAAAAAAAAAAAAAAAAAAAATCATGAACGAGGTACTGAATATTAGCTTGGTAGACACGATCACCAACAGTGAACAATGTTAATTTGTGTGAATGCAAAATGGTTCGGTCAGGGACGCTTGGGTACACCTCGAAAATCTTCTCAAGAATACTACCATCGCCACTCCGTATTTAAAAAACAAGGGTTAGTTTTCTTCTTCTCATCCATATCTGCCACTGCCCATCTATTTTATAGAGTGGAACCTCGACTTACCGGAGAAGTAAACTGCTTTTCCACTACCTAATGACAATAGTTCTGTATAAACTGAAAGTGATATTGGTGATGATCTTGATTAATATTGATGTCTTGAACACACTACTACTCTGGAAGTCCACCCATAATTCAACCCTCAACTAACCTCATACACTTCTTTCTGCCCAAATGTTCATTATGTAGTTCAATATCTGCACTACTGCGCAGATAGCCCTTTTGGGACGTGATGTTTTTATGTGTGCTAGTAGTCCGTTCTGCCGAAAGGGCAGGATGATGTACAAGCGTTACCTAACTGCTGACCACTGGAAATTTATTTTGATAATTGATCTGCTTAAATGACTATGGGCGTTCAGGCTATCATCTAAACAGATAAAAAAGGTCAAGGTAACTTTGTGGAAGATCACTGGAAAGAAAATTTCTCGAAAGGTTTTATGGCTGTTACTGGATTCTATTATTAAGGGGAACTCAGGATTTGTGAGGTCGAAATAAAAAAAATCAAAATCAATTCTACTCATTACTAAGAGATCCTACCCCAAGTTTACAAAGGTAAAATACCATTAGTTAGACAATCAAAATGCAATAAGATAGAGCTTGGAGTATATCTGACAATTCTGTACACTGGTGAATCCCAAAGATTACTTGGACTAAGATATAAAATGGATAAGACTCGTGTATATTCAGAATGCTCGTCAGTCAATGTGGATGAACTTCGTTCCAAAACATATCAGTGTAAAAATAGAAACACAAGAAGATGCAGATGCTCTTCGAGTTAATCTCAAAAATAACCAATCAATCTTCGCAAACACATTGTACGGAACTAACGATGAATCGATAATAACGGTGTGGGATGGTACGTACTTGTATTCGAATAAGAGCCTCAATTTTCGATATCAAAGAATGCCATACTCTGGACATAAAAAGCGAAACTGTGTAAAACCAATGGTGATATATGCTCCGAACGGATACATACAGTCCGTACTAGGAAAATCGGACGATGACTTCTGGGATGGAAACTAGTCAGATGGAGCAGTTCTCCGCATGATAATGAATCAAACCTGGTTCAAGATGTTGTACAAAACAGGTGATGTGTTCGTACTAGACCGAGGATTCTCCCATATAGCAAATGAGCTTGAAGAAAAGGGATTTGTAGTTAAAATACCCGCATCTCACCAAAGAAATAAACAGTTGGATGACACTCAGGCAAATAAATCAAGAGAACGCACAGCTGTCCGTTGGGTAATCGAAAACACGAATCAAGACCTTAAAAAATATAAGTACTTGGATAAACAGTTAAGGAATAGAATGATACGAAGTCTACTTAGAGACACGACAGTTGTAGCCGCCATGCACAACGCATACGGTAAGAGAAGATACAGAAAGAACGAAGCTCAGGCGGCTCAGAAGCTACTCAGCTTGATCAATGAACGCAACTGGCTAGCTCCGTTAGTTCAGCCGATGAACAAAGTGAGAGCAGCGTTCCAAAAGATGACAGCTGATGAAATACCAGAATTCCCAGAGTTGAGTGAATGAGACATGAACGAACTAGGCTCGACATACATCAAAAGTCTAGCCAACTCATACTACTTTGACCACGCGTTCAATGGAAAATATGAGTTCTCGACAGTAAAAGATAATCATCATCCTGACTATGCCGAACGTATGCCAGCAATTCCAATGCTTGTAAGAGGCAAAATGCAATCGTGTCATTCGAGCAGTAAACAGTACATGCTGTACATTCTGTGTGACTTGGACTTAGATGGACACAAAGCCATCAAAGCACACTACTGTACTTGCAACAACAGTGCAAGAACTGCAGGTTGCTGCGCACATGTAATGGCAGTAATATGGTATCTCGGGTACAATCGACACACTGACGAAACGATACACGCTCCTTCAGACTTCCTAAATAGGCACTTCGACGGAAGTGCAATGCCACCATACGAACCTGACGATGAACCTAGGATGTAAATAGTGTAGATAAAGAAAAACAAACCACAAAACGACAAAAAATAAGACAATCCACACAAAAGTAATAAACTACGAAAAAAAAACATAAAATACGAAAATCAAAAAAAAAAAAAAAACAAAATACGAAAATCCCCCCCAAAAAAATAAAAAAACAAAAAAGTCATGCAACTATAAAAAAAATATGTAAATATAAAAAAAAGAAACAACTGTACATATACATTTTTTCGGCTACCGATTTTCATGTCACGTGATTTTCTCCAGATAATAAGATATACATTTTCAGAAAGCTCTTTGTCCATAGTTTCTTATTTTTAGTTTTTGTTAAACATTTCCGATGTTCACGTACCTAATATCGTAAAAAACCTACTTTTTTTCGCTCCTCCCATAGACCGCCATGTTAATTCAAACCGATTTTTAGGTATGATCCAGATGGTCATCGTACTTACATTTGGTATTAACGTACGCAGAATTGATCGTGCTACAACATATATCAATATCATTATTGTTCGCAATGGGGTGCTACAGCATTATACAGGAGGCAATCTCTTTCAGGAACATGGATGTTTCTGGCAAATAACAAAGCATATGCAACGTAGTTGCATAGTGGGTAGTACAAGAATTGACGGACGTACAATAATAGATAAGGTATGAGACATGTGATATAGAGCCTGGAAGGTGAGCAGTTCTTGAACAGAATTGCTAATGATAAAAATTGAACCTGAGTTAAAACGGCTATCAGCTGAAGATTTGGTTCGCTGCGAAGCCACAAAATTCGCCGTAATTCATCCTCCACGAAGTAAATAGTCATTTTTAATGTATGTGATACTACAGTATGTCGTCATGTCTCTTATGTTAAATCGTGAATGCCTACTATCAAGTCCTTCTTTGTTGCACTCTATGATAAATCTGCGTGATAATGCAACAGCCTAAAAGGTGTGGTGTGTTACAAATCTCTTTCGACACTGGGAACGGTAAGTTCTAGAATGCCCACCCTACTCAATGGATCTGTAGCTTCACGATTATGATTTGATACCCAAAGTGAAAGAGCCGTTGCGTAGCAAACACTTCAACACAGAGAACACTGCTTCCGTCTTTTAGTACAAGGTCCAACGACTTGAATACGGTGCAGGACACAGGAAATGGAACCTGTCGCTGTCTTTATCGTTGCCATCGAGTGTCTGATATTCTGGGTGATTACTTGAAAAGATGTTAATGTGGGAGGGGGGGGGGGGAGCTTTGGCCAAAAAAAAAAAAAAAAAAAAATTATCACTTAATAACTCTCATATATTACGGTTCCCACTTATTTCGCGAGCACCAATTCTCTGACTTCTCTACGTTTTCCAAGTCACAATTTACAAATTTTCAGGTTATATATAATGTAAAAAAGCAACTATATTTTTCCCGACCAGGGCACAGTGTGTAATTTCACTAATCTAGGTGGCCAAAGATCGTTATCGTCAACAACGTGACTTGAGCCCAATTGGTGAATAAATCACGTGCACGAAACTCTCCCTGCGTGGTTTATTTCGTTCTCTGACCTTCGTATGACCGACCACAGAGCCCTTTACGTAAGTTCACAGATACAGTGTATATACCAGCTGCAAAACAGCGCCCAGCCAAAGTAGTAAAGAGTACACAGGAAGGCAGCTGAGTTTGTGTGTGTGCTGGTCTAAGAGACGGATATAATACATGAAGGTATGAACTCTCCTGCAAGTTAAACAGTGTACCGAAATTTGTTGCATTACTGATTGTAACCTGAGACGGAAAATGTAGGTGCGCGGCATCGTTTGTTTCACCAGTTAGACTTTTTTATGTAGACTTTTAAAAGGTATTACTCCTGTCTTCCGCGACGAAACTTTGTAAATATATTTTTCATAGTGTTGTTAAAGGGACACAAAAAGTGTTTGCTGCAAACAGAGTGACAATAATATTGTTTCATTGACAATGTGTACGTTAACGCGTAGAGTTATTTTCGAGTTGTGGAACAAATATGACGAAAGTGCACATAATGAAGAAATTTGGAAGTATGTAAAAGGAACAGTTTAATTTGCAAGAACACTCTGAAGATGTGCAGAAACTAGTGAAGAATAGTATTAGCATTCTGTGTGCGAAAATTAGATCCAGATGGACGAAATATGGTAGAAGTTGGACGAATTTGTTGAAATACAATGATCTGTGGTTAAGTGAGGATGCCAGTCTCGATTTAGGAATACATAAAATAGCGTAATGTTCATTGTAACAAAGTGCAGGTGATACACCCAGCAGCAACAGTCATGGACGTCCACAGAATCGTTTTGCAGAATCAAGTGCAAGATCTAAGAGAAGGAAAGTTAAAAGTCTTGTGGAAGAGAGATCACATGAAGAAATAGCCCAGAAGAATTTACATTCTTCAGGAAAAAAAAGTACGCTGCGAGCATAGTGGAAGAGGTGTCATTTGCCTCTCCACAACGCGCAACGAAGCTCAAAAAAGCACGGAAATTGTTGTTGCAAGGTAAATCTAGTATGTCACCTGATGAAGCTCTCTCCCTGATGATAGTTTTACAACTGACCTCTAACCAGTATAAGGAATTACGAGGCAATGCAAAGGCGTACAAAAGTAACCTGTATCCACCATATTATTTACTGAGTCAAAGTAAAGAGAACTGCTATCCAGCTAACATTACAGTTTCAGATATATCCACAGCAGTACCTCTACAAGAACTACTTGATCATACAGTTAAACGTTTGTGTAAAGTCCAACAAGATATTTTACCACATCAACGATATAACCTATTAACTAAGTGGGCTTGTGATGGTAGTTCCGATCAAAGCCGCTATAAACAAAAATTCGTGGTGGGTGAATTAGCGAGCGATGAATCTTTGTTTAGCATTTCTCTTGTGCCACTCAAGCTTGTTGCCATTGACAACGAAAAACATGTAGCAGTTTGGCAGAATCTTAAAAGTTCATCAGTCCGCTACTGTCAACCCATAAAATTGAAATTTGTGAAAGAAACTGTGGATATAATTAGGGAATAGGTAACAAGTATTCGCACAGAAGAAGGTGCCAACAGAGATAGTTGTGAATGATAAACCCAAATTGATGTTGAACATGAGCTGCACTTAACAATGGTGGATGGGAAGGTTTGCAGTGCCTCGTCTTCCCAGTCATCTCAAAGATGTTATATATGTGGGGCAACTCCGAAAGAAATGAACAACATTAGTAAAGTGACTCATAAAGAACATGACGTTGTACTTTGAAATTTGGGATATCGCCATTGCATGCATGGATTCGATGTTTCGAATGCCTGCTACACACAGCATACAGATTAGATGTATGTTAGTGGCAAATAAAAGGGAACAGAGAAAAGGCGAAGAAGAAGGAGATACGAGGAAGAAGGCTTACAGGATTGGTTCAGAGAAGAAATGGGTCTGTATGTTGATCTGCCAAAGTAAGGAAGTGGAAACTCCAATGATGGGAATTTAGCTAGATTTTTTGGGAGGCTTCCCTATCATCCAAGATAACAGGCATACATATCGATCTCACACAACATTTATAGATACTACTACCAGTAGAAGCAATATCAAGTGGATATACCATTAATAAAGAAGCGTTTGTCCTGTGCGCTAAAGAAACATGCAACTTACATATGAAACAATATGAGTGGTTTTATATGCCAGCAACTTTACACAAGTTGTTGATTCATGGGGAGCAAATAATTGAACACTGCATTTTATTAATTGGACTATCTGAGGACTATTAACTGCAACTATCTGAGGAAGCACAAGAGCCAAGAAACAAAGACAATAGGCGCTATAGAGAATTGTTCATACGAACAACTTCAAGACAGGATACAATGACAGATCTTTTCCACAGACTCTTGATTTCTTCAGATCCTTATGTCATCAGTTTGCGAAAATTACGGTCAAGACAATACAAAGCAATTCCTCGAGATGTTTTACAACGTTGTCCGAGCCTCATATAGCTGTTACTGATGCATATGACAGTGACTGCGAGGCCACATGCACCGCCTCTGCAGTCTGACTAAAACTAAGTGGAAATATATACTTTCAGACTCATTGTATCTACAGTATTTTTGCCAGGAACAATATTTCAACAGTTATAAAAATATTGTACCTGTATTCTGATTTCATTCATATTATCACAGGCTTTCTTTGTAGAATTTCAATTTATAATAAGTGATAACAATATATAGTTAATATATATAGGGTGTCTCAAAGTTCCCTGACATAGGGTAACTGTTATTATCAGAGTTAAAATAAAATGTAAGAGGGGAAACTGACTCCAAATATAATGTTTTCAATCTAAAGTGAAGGATTTTTTTTTTTTTTTTTTTTTTTTAATCGGGCGAGCCATTTGGTCTATACACTTTTTATGCGCCCAATGTTAAATGAAAATGCAACGTTGCCATTTACAGGGGCTGGAGGAGGGAAGGACGGGATAAGAGGTGAATAAATTTTGTAAGAGTATGGTGAATGGGTGCATGTTTGAAATCAGGGCTGGTCATCGACACGTTAACGTAAAAGATACTAACTTCATTCACTTATGTTGCGGGGGCTCAGTGGTAGAGCGTTCACCTCCGGTGCTTGGGGTCTCTGGTTCGATCCCAGCTCGCGCCGTGTGGACTTAGTGGTGGACAAACATCGTGCTCGTGGGTTTTCTCGGGGTTCTCCCGTTTCCTCCCACTTTCTCCATTCCATCGTTTCATTCATTTCTCATAATCACCGTCTCCTTTAGCCTAACCGGCATAAGCGTGAAACGTAAAACTAAAGATTTCATTTCATTTCATTTCATTCACTTATGTTGTGGGTCCAGGTAAATGACAACCTTGCAATTTCATTTAACATTGGGCGCATACAGGGTGTACAGCCCAAACGACTCGTTCGATTAAAAAAAAAAAAAAAAAATCCTTCACTTTAGATTGAAAACATCATATTTGGAGACGGTTTCTCCTCTTACATTTTGTTGTAACTCTGATAATAACAGAGTCACCCAATGTCAGGGAACTTTTGAGACACCCTGTATAATTATCATACTATTATTAAGCTTTGCATGGGGTGGCAATCAAAACGTCACCTGAAATACGAGCTTTCATGGAGAGTGAACTATTCGTTGTCGAGATATGATTTTTTGACACCTAGATTCGCGAAATTACACACTGTGCAGGGAGTTCCCCATCTGCTATATATGTGCGTGTAGTGTGTAAGTAGAGTAATTTCACAAAACAAACTATTTTAAATATCTCCTACCAAACAGAATAAGGTTAAAAGGAGAAATGGGTTCTGAGAAGTAAAAATTCGTACTTAAAATTCCCTGACTTTCCTAAGTTCTCCAGGTTTTCCAAATCGGTGGGAACCCTACACATAAATAAACACAATGTACAAAATGGAAGTCCTACGCTTTTGACTTATTCTGAATTATTGTTCGAGCTCGGAGAAAATATTTAAGAAGCTAGAAAGATGCTCAGTGCTGGTCTACGTCGCTCGTCAGCCATTTTCAATGCCCTGACGATGAGCCACTGCAATAACCAGTAATTCCATTTGGTGTTTTTAGTTTGTGTTTATATATTATTTAAGTACTAATGATTGGATTATCAGTTGCCCGTGCTGAGATGCCTTTATAATAATCCTACCCAGTTCTGCTTTGACTACTCTACCTACTTTCTAAATCGTTAGTTCACAGAAAGAGAGAAATAGAATGTGCATCTTACTTACGTCTATATATGAAGAGTTCTTCTCCTTTGAGTTGTGGGCTTCAGTAGTTCTAACTGAACGCAAAGGTGAAGTTTTCCTCTTTGGATTTCTCACTGGACTGGGTGTCCGTCTGCTTTTGTTTAATTTCAGCGGTGATATGCGTCTCCTCGCAGCAGGAGGACTAATGGACATAGAGCTTGATCTTCGTCTCGATCTCTTACTTCGGGGGGTACGTGATCGAGATCTACTACTCCAACTCGAACTTCTACTTCTTCGTCTCCGTCGACTACTGCTTCTACTTCTGCTTCGGCTACTGCTTTCCCAACTTCTTCGACTTCTGGTCTTTTCCCAACTCCGACTTCTGCTTCTGCGAGCTCGATGTCTATAATGGTTTTCTCTGTCAGCTGGCGATAGTGACAATGACAAATGTGAACGACTAGCTGGAGATGAGGATAGCTTCTTGTATTTATGTGCCGATTCGGTTGATGGCAATCTCTTCCTATCCGGTGATCGTGAACTAGATGATTCCTTTTTTCTGGTTCCAGACTTCGAACGTTTCCTATGTTTATTCCCCGGAGATTTGCTTCTCAACCGAACTGGAGATTTGATCTGCTTTTCATCAAGAAGAGGAGTCCCTTCTCTAGATTTCCGTACTGGTTTATCTCTTAAAACAGATCTTTCATCAGTTGATACATTGTGACTTTTCTTTTCTTCATGCTCTGACGACACATATCGATTATTTGCTTTGTTCCGCATACGAGTTAATAAATCATCGAGTGCTTCATTAAACTTGGTAGGATCATGTGTAAGCATTTCAGCACTTACAATATTGTTAGAACCCAGTTCTTTGCTTTTCACACACTTACTTTTACCCACAGATGAGTCATCCTTAAGACGTTGCGGCTTGCATTTCGATGAATCAATAGCTTCAGGCGAAACATTGCATGGTTTGGAATCTAACTTACTATTACTTGCTGTATTCGCAACATCTGGAGTTAAACTTATATTCGTTTCAGATACTTTGCTGGTAGAACTATGGTTTTCCACAACAGTTTTAGAAACTGAATTTACCTCTCCACAATCAGCAATCAACAACTTACTTTTCATGCTAGTGGGACTTACACTACTTTTCATTAATCTGCTTTCCGGAACAAGGGTCTTACGAAGTCGTGTAGACTCCTTATTTTTATGTTTTGTCTTGTCTTTTGAATGTTTCTTTTTGCTTCCGTGTTTGTGCTTATGGTGCTTTTCACTGCTTTTCTTTTTCTTTCTAATCTCTCCATCATGCGTTTCTGATGAAGATGTGATTTCACCGCTAGACAGATCTTCTGTGTGTAATGACCCATCAGACACTAATTCAGTATCATTTAATATTCCACCACTTCCCAATACTACACCTTTCTTATTCGTTTGCGTTGTTTCAAGGACTGACGCTTTTTTATTATTACTATTAGTACCTAAAATGCTGCAAGTTGAAATAGATTTTTCTTTGTGTTCTTCATTTGGAATAACGTTCTGCGCTTCTATATCACTGTTTTTTTCAACTGCAACAGTCTTCGCAATAGGGCTTTCTTCGATTTTAACGTTTTTCGAATCAAACTTTGTTGGTGAAGTAACGGAATCAGAAATACGGCTTTCTTCCTCTTTAGGGGAAGTGTGTTCTATTTTAACACATTTATTTACACCTTTTAAATCTATGGTGGCATTTTTCTCATTTACTTCGTTTAACTCACCATTCGGTTCTTCTTTAATATTCTCATTAATTACAGTTTCAACACTACCTCCACTTTTTATTTCAGCAATTTCTATTGCAGTATTAATATCTCGATCAAAATTATCATTCGTAATCGTTTCCAAGCTAGCGCTAGATAATTTATCAGTTTCGGTATCTCCTTCTTGTTTAATTTGATTATCTCTGAGTTGTTCATCATCGTCACTAATATCAATAGTAATGTCAGCTTCTGTCCCTGTTGATTTGATGGTAGTGTTGTCTTCCTCTTCTCCATCCTCTTCAATATCCCAGGACTCTCCTATATCAGCGTCATTGAAAACTAGTTCATCGGCAAAGGATTCCAAATGGTCTAGGCATTCTGTTATTTTCGTATCAAAATCTAGCGCTTCTGTCTCCTCTCCTGTACTCATTACGCTGCACTTGCTGAGACGAAATCACGATGTCTTCTGTGTTACTGAAACAGAATGAGGCAAACATGAATAACAGTAAAAATGTTGTTTTACAATGATAAAATGGCAAACAATTACAATCTACAACTATTGACGGGTGTGACATTTATATGACCAACTGGAGTTAAAATGATTTCATGTGAGTATTGACGCACAGAGGAGAGAGAGACAAGGAAACAAAGGAACACAATATGAACGAAGAAGTGCCTCTTCAAAAATTACCTGTTCAGGTTATCAGAAGTATTCAAATGCCCATCCTAAAAATTTGTACTTTATCGAAGATTTCACGACATTTGTTTTCCTTGTTCCGTGATGACAGTTTAATCACATTACTAAGGACCAATTCCAGACCTTTTCATTTTGATCATACGCGAAAATCTTGGGTTTCATAAAAATCTGGTTATATCCTTTAAACTCAAAATTAAAAATATATTTTTCAATTTTACATGAGCATTAAATTCAGAAAAATGTAGACGTAACCTTATTCTCTCTTGGCGTGAAGAAAAAAAAATGAAAAAAGGTGTTTATGACGTAATGTAAGTAGAGATGAGATTTTTAGCTTGTATTTTGCGTTTACATAGAACATTGTTGTCAGGAAATTAACATTACGGTTCAGGTACACACTACTGGGTGCGCTTATCAAAACTTAAAAATCAAGATTAGACAGCACTTTCAAATTGATCACTCTCAAAATTTACGTGGAGGTTCCAAAAATTTGAAGACAATACTTAGAAAAAACAGCAAACAACATTGGGCAGCAATACGAGGTTACACAGTATTTGACTAATCACTTCGAGGTGTTAATAAAAAATTAATTTTTACGGTCATGTATTTCAGAAATGATGAAAGTGAAAACATTAATAACATCAGTTTTAGTCTAGAGGATGTTAAAATCATCAAAATTTTACTTTTATTAGTTTTACTAAAATTTCAATTCCTCTGAGATCCTAGTTCGAAAAAAGTATTATTTTAAGAATGATATATTTCTAAACTAAAAATATGTTCTCCTAGTGTGGTATGGGATAAATATTGTACTGAACATACACAGGAAGTTTCTGGTCATGACAGGAATAGTTCTCAAAATTGCCTAAAACTTTGTGGCGGTCTCATAAATAATATCTTGGGTATAGATAGATGAAACATACCATAATTTTCACCAAAATTCGGGAGACTATATATGTACTCTACCAAGTTTTCAACAAGTCAACTAAAATTTGGATGCAAACTACAATTTAGTATACAAATCAGTAAAGACAACAATATTGCGAAAATTTCCCTTACAAAAATTTGAGTACCGTAAGTAAATTTAAACACAAACTATGAAAAACAATACTGTCAAAACATGGGAGGCTATACATCCACCTTATCAAAATTTAAGTCAGGTAAATGAAATTTGGGTAGGAAACTAAAATTGAAAACCTAGAATTACTATTAAAAAACGACGTTGCCAAAATTAGGCCATCATCATAACGTAGAAGAGTTTTGTCAATGTTCAATCCCCCTCAATATCTTTATACATAATGATAACATAAACTGAATTTTGATTATGAATTCTTTCTATCCATTACGACTCTGGAACTCACTAAAGAAATAATAAACACTTCTGACCAGAGTATATACATACCAGAACAAGTGTATATACTCTGGTCAGAAGTGTTTATTATGAATTCTTTATTTCCCCATCGAACATGCCATACATCGTTTACCTCATAAAAGAGTAGTACAACGCTACCATTTCATTCATTATACAAAACCTCTTACACAAATATGTTACTTTCCTATTATACAGGAAAACAATAGAAGAGGAACACTAGTAGTCACATAATCCCTGGACTGATGCTTATTTAGCAATAAAGCCATAAATTATTTCAAAGCAAGTTCCGGAAGTGTGTACAAAAAAAGACTGGCATCACCAATCAACGAATTACACTTGACTATCGATAATCCGGACATTCCTTGCACATATGGGTGCCGGATTCGCGGAAGTGCCGAATTATTGAGAGGGTCGGAAAGTACTACTAGTTTTAACACGTAGGGACTATACAGACATTGTACATTATTAAATTCAAAGACATTGTACATTCATTTACACAGAAAATTTAGTTGTTCAGTGTGTACATATACAGTAGTTATTATGATGATGCAACGTGATAACCTCAAACTCGCGAATCGAACTTGGAAACCATCCAGCACTTGTGCATTGATAGCTTCACTAACGGCAACCTGAATGCATATAAAGATATCTGCACACAAATGCTGTTTCAATGCAAATTGTGATGTGATTCAAACAAAAACTAAGTTTTTTCCAACCTCACCACAAACAACAGCAATAAATCACATTATTAGGAGTTATATTAAAAAACAATAACTTCAGCAATACGAGTTCAAAGTAAAGAACATAATATAAAGAAGCCTAATATAGGCGGTCTATGCACGCGACAAGCACCAAGGAAAATACTGAATCAAATACTCATAATGTTTAATTTATTATTTTCTTTATGTTTTCTTAGCTGATCTACATACTTACGTTATGGTATGTAATGTTTAAAAAAAGAAAAAAATATTCACTAAATAAGGTATAACGTTTATGCAGGTCTTTATGTTACGCGACCATCTTTCACAAGAACATATCGCTCTTCTCGCTCTATAACAAAGCACCGCCCACGGGTCTAGAATCCAGGCGTACAATGGAATCTCGAACCCCTCATTTTATATAAATTCTTATTGATTTCGTCTGCACATACACTCGCATTTGGCTGAAGCATTATCATCACGTATAAGAAAAGGCTATGAGAGTATGTTATGGCTTTGGTTCCTACGGATGATGTTTAAACGTAAATAAAGAGTCCGTTGTAACATCAAAAAAAACTAATTTCTTCGAGCCCACTGTACAAAATAAAATGAATATTCCAAAAATTGGTTAATAATAAAGATCACTATACTATATAATATCACTCACTATAAAACTTTTAATTGTCGCAATGATGATACGCGACGGCAGTATGTTTTATTACGCAAACGCTTCAAGGCAAGTGGTCCAAGAAATGAATATATCGTTGCTTGACAATTAAAAAAGTTTCTTGATGTGCAATTACCTTACTATATTATTAGTTCAAAACAACCATTATTTTAATTTTAATGAATTTAGGTTTTGAGTGGCAGCCATATTTGTTTTCGAAGATGCGCTATTTGGTGATGTAAAGTGGTTACCGAATCTGAAGTATATCAGCCCCTAGTTGTTCTATGTAGAACAAAAACCAAAATGCTCAACAAATTGTAAGCTACAAGACTATGTACTAGCCATTATCGTCCATGAAGTATAGCAGGGTGAAAAGTAGGCCATTGACGTTAAAAATTCGGAGTTGAGCAGACGATTTTGCAAGAAGGCAAATGACCAGGAATGTGAGCTTTTTAGGATAAAGAGGTTTGATAAAGAAGTGCTCATTCACCAAGTTGCAACCTTTAGACGTGTCCCCCTTTTTTATAGATGTTATGAAAAATTCGGAAAAATCGAAAAAAAGTGCGTACTTCATAGGTATATATATCTTAGGTGGGGGACCTGATAAAAATATACAATTCCTCTCCATAACAGGTCTGTATGATAGTATTATAAACCAAAAATTAGGAGTTTCAGATTTGACTGTAAGTACTTTATTATTAACACAGTTATACCTACAAATAAACATAGGCAGAAGTACGAATATCCGAGAGTTTACTGTGTAGACATCATAAATCAACAGACAGTGGATGAGTAACTCACAAAGATATTAAGCAAAACATACAAGAACAATGCTGCTTACGTAACCACTGAAACAGTGTCTTCCACAAAAAGTTCGGATATTGCATCACGCAACTGAGGAGTGATAGTGTGACACCAACCAGTCGCTATTATAAGCTCAGTGAGTGTGTAAGCTTTCTTAAAATGTTCTTAAAAGGAGCCCATGTCTTGTTGTTTCTTGAAAGTTTGAATGAAATTCGTGATCCTAGTGGTTCGTAAAAATGAACTTTCACGTCATCAAGTTCGATGCTGACATCTTCAACAGTTCCAAGATAGCAGTTTTCGTCGTAAATAAACGCAACTGTATCACCTGTTTTTAGACCCTGAAGGATGCTATTCTCCCATTTACTTTCTGAAACTCAGTAGAAATTGTAGCGCGAAATCATCTAACTTTTGTTTCACTGGGAAGTACATACTTATGATATGAGCACGTTTTAGGAACAGGTAAACAAGTGGCAAATCTCTCGTGCAGATCAGCTTCATGGTTGACCACCTCATGACTGCTGACATAAATGTACTGTATACCAGGAATGTTTTTTAACACAATAATCATACATATCCTCTGGGGTAGTGCTGTCGAAATCGGTTTTTGAAAAAACCGAAAACCGGTTTTTGAAAAAAGTGAAATTTCATAAAACCGAAATGTCGGTTTTGAAAACCGCATTTGCGGTTTCGGTTTTCAAAACCGCATTTACGGTTTCGGTTTTAAAAACCGCATTTGCGGTTTCGATTTTGAAAACCGCATTTGCGGTTTCGGTTTTGAAAACCACATTTACGGTTTCGGTTTTGAAAACCGCCTTTGTGGTTTCGGTTTTAAAAACTGCATTTGCGGTTTTCTGTTTTGAAAACCGGTTTTCTCAAAAACCGAAAACTGCAGAAGTCACAAAAATTCGACAGCACTAATATCAAGTAACGACGAGAAAACAGCAAAGAATCTTTCCCATCTTCGGCTCACAGTTGCCAGATGGAGAGAAATTTCCCTCGGCGTAGAGAAAAAAGCTCAAAATTTGCAGAGGTGAAAGATATTTTTTCTTAAAATGTCTTAGTGTATAGGGATATTCTTGTTTAGTATTCTTTTACAATTGGCAGAATAAAAAAAAAATAAGTTGCAGTTTCTCACAAAGAGGCACGGCTATCGTTATTGGGAAGTAAAAAGATATAGAATATAATATGATCGGTGTTCCCTTCACGTATGAACTATTGCAGGTGTCTGGGACTTGCGATAAGAAACCAGTCAACACATGCAAAACCACAACATTCACATTTATCGGAGTGGCAAGAAATCAACAATAAAATTGTGTATTGCGATCTAAATTTTTCTTTTCTTTTTCTTAAGAAAGGGAGGTGGTGTTTTTTGTTAACAAAAGAAAGAGTGGCAGTACCAGTGGCGTAAAACACTTTAGCGCCCCCCCCCCCCACAAAGTATAGAGAAGGGGCCCTAGTTGTAAAGCCGATAGAAATAAGATTGAAGTTCTACTTCTTTAAATCTTTATTCATCGCACGACTTCGGGGCCCCCTATACGTCGGGCGCCCCCGCACTGCGGGGGTAGCTGCTACGCCACTGGGCAGTACTGTTTAGAAACAAGGTGAAAGAGTAATGATAATATAAAAGATCTCAGTCTAAGTGGATGATATTTCAAATTGGATTTCATGAGTTGCAGGTGTAGTGATCTATATATATAAAAGAGAACGTACAAATCCTTTGTCCGCTCATCACGCTAATACGGCTGAACCAATTTCTTTTATTTTTGGGGGGTTATTAGGATTTGGACCCTAGATGGTTTTTATCATATCACTTTAATTTTCAATTACCAGTGTCTTGAGATAATTGACCATTCAGGTGTCCATTACGTACAAATCCTTTGTTAGTTCATCATAGGTATAAAAATAAACGTATTTATATGCAACCCGCATGACCGTGTCACTCGGCGGGTTAACATAAATGACAGGCGTTATAATGGTTTTTATCATATCACTTGAAAGCGAAAAAGTAAAAATTATCTAAGTAACAAAGTTTATTGCGTTCGGGGGTGACCGCAGCGAAGCGGGGCGGGTTAACATAAATGACAGGCGATATAATGTTAACATTTACTGCAATCTTCTATGGTTTTTATCATATCACTTGAAAGCGAAAAAGTAAAAATTATCTAAGTAACAAAGTTTATTGCGTTCCGGGGTGACCGCAGCGAAGCGGGGTGAACGCTGCTAGTCTTAAATAGGGATATACCTTATTTTCTATTTAGCTTAGTGTTGTCATATTACCCGATTTTTGCGGGTACCACCCGATTGTCAGGTTCTATATTCGTCCTTTGCTATCTTAATCACGAAAAACCACCCGCTTTTCGGGATTGGAGAAAAATCTAAGACGACTTAGTGGATAAAGTGTTGGTATATTCAACGTAAACCGCTACATCTCTGACAATCTTAATCGCGATTGAGTTAAATTTGGACTCGCGCTCAGGCTTAGGCTGTGAGCTATCTGAGCAGTGCGCGGGTGTAGGGCCATTTGCTAATAAGAGATCTGCTCTAATGCACAATAGTTTTCTTTGTGTAGTTCATGTGTTTTTAATGTAATGTATTGGAGGTTCTATACGAATGAATATTCTTTTGTAGATGTTGTGACAAACATACTTGAATTATTCATGCCTTCATAAGCTACAAGAATGCCGAACGACAATTTCAAGTGTAACTTTAACGACTCATATAGAAGCGAATTTACGCGTGTTAGCCAGGGCAGAACTCAGTTTGAAGCAAAAGGTACGCTCTGGAAAACTCAGTTTCGTTTGAAAAGTAGGCTGCAGGGAAGCAAAGTGAACCCCACCTGATTTTTATATATTTTGTAAACTAGATCACGAGGAACACGAATCTGAAGGAGTTTTGACATTCCGACTTCCGGAACTCGAGATATTAAAACTAAATTTAATATAGATATATTCTCTATACGAAACATATTATGTCCTGTGAGATATATAAAGGTAACCAAGAAAGTTCTGTCGCTTTTTGTGGAGGTCTGTGTTCAATTGATCCTCACACCGTGAGTTGAATGCGAATGGAGAAAAGGCGAAGGTCAGATGTTGGTGTGGGTATATCCAACATTCTACCTGCTTATGGCAGTTCAGTTACAACGTGAGCTTGTGTAAGGACATAGTGAATATGGAACCTCCACAGAGCGTCATAAGGGCGTGTATGCTGTACGAGTTCAAATTTGGATCAAACGCCACTGCAGTGGGGCGGAAGATATCTCAGGCCTTTCGTGAGGGTGTCGTGATTACGTAGACAGTGCAAGGGTGGTTTAGAAAGTTTAAGAACGAAACACTCACGAAAGACGCACCACGTGCCGGAAGACCAACACATGTACAAAATGAAGATCTTCAGGTAGCAATTGAGGCGAACAGTAGAGAGACCTGTGAGGAACTGGGGCTAACATTCAATGTGAGTAGAGAAACCATCCGGCAGCACCTCCATCAACTTGGGAAGTACTACAATTTAAGTCTATTGGTCCCACATGAATTAACTCCGGGCCAGAAGGCTACGCGAGCAGACACTTGTGTTTCTTTGCTGTCTCGTCTGAGGAAGAAGCCATTTCTGGACAGGATGTTGACATGTGATGAGAAGCTCCATGGCGTCGTCATCATTGGTTAAAATCCCATGAACTGGTTCCAAAACAGCTGAAACCAGTAATGCAGCAGAAACTCCTGCTGTGTGTTTGGTGGACTGCTCGCGACATCGTGCATCGGGAACTGCTACCGGCTGGTCAGAGCAGAACATTAATGCAACTGTCTACTGTCAGCAGTTGAGCCGTATTCAAGAAAAACTCAAAACCCTGGAGCCAGCACTTCTCAATCACTAAGGGGTTCTCCCGTTACGAGACAACGCTAAGCCCCACATGACTAGAGTAACCCGGGACACCATCCTACGCCTTGAATGGGAAACACTATTGCAACCGCCATACTCTTTGGACATTGCACCGTCCGATTATCACCTGAACCATTCCTTGGACACTCACCTTAGAGAACTCCAGTTCAACTCCCAAGTAGAGATGCAAAATGCACTTGATACCTTCTTCGCTTCACGGAACACCAACCTCTACCGCGATGGAATAAATGGCCTTCCAGAACGTTTGCAGAAGATTGTCGATCTATTCTTGATCTTCCAGATACGTGTTAGGTGACATATGAATTTTCGGAGGTGGTGGGTGAGAAAGCGATAGAACTTTCTTGCTTACCTTTATAGATCGGTTCTGTGTATTGAAATAGTTATGCACAAGGTATAATGTTTGGTCGGGGGCAGTAGATCTTGGTTAAACATAATACAAACTATATGTAATATAATTTATGAAATAATAATAATAATAATAATAATAATAATAATAATAATAATAATAATAAGAAGAAGAAGAAGAAGAAGAAGAAGCTAAAAACAGTGTTTTTAGTTTTCCGGAAGGAAACCAAAATTTTCCAGTTTTTTTCAGGCTTCAAAAACACTAGCTGCAACACTTTTTTTTTTTTTTTTAGATTGTAGCTGGCGCCCCTTCAAAAACGACGGGCCCCTCCTACAGAAACCTGCTGGCTACACCCCTAGTCTTAGGTAACATATCGATGCTCTAAGGTGATAGGTCAAAAAGCGACAGAACTTTCTTCGTTAATTTTACGTAAAACTATGTAAAACTACTGTATAAGTTCTAGTATCTCGAGTTCGGGAAGTCGGAATTTCAAGTGTTCCTCGTGCTCTACTTTACAAAATATATAAAATTCAGGTGGCGTCCAGTTTGCTTCCCTGCAGCCGAAAAGTACATTGGAAGTGTCATCAAGGAAGTAACTAAAAAAGAAGTGCGAAGGATCCCAGGTCAGTATTTGTAACACACAAGTTCACATCAGTACTTACGGTTTAGAACTCCACACTTTTCTGATTTTAAAATATTGCAACCCTAATTTAGCTGTGACTTGTACAACCATCGAACTATCCCTTTCGCACAGTGCTGCATATATTACCATAATAGTCTTGGAGCAAATAAAAAAAGTTGAAACACAGACATAAATCAATACAATTGTCTCGATCGATAGATGCTTTCACAATTGTTAAAAGGTGTAATTAAAAACATCAAACATTGTTTCTGCTTTGAAAAGGACAAATAGGGTTTCGTTTATAAAACCGCAAACACGGTTTCGGGCGGCTTTCGTTTTGAAAAGAGCTTTTGCGGTTCCGGTTTTGAAAACCGCGTGTGCGGTTTCGGTTTTGAAAACTGCTTTTGCGGTTTCGGTTTTGAAAACTGCTTTTGCGGTTTCGGTTTTGAAAACCGCTTTTGCGGTTTCGGTTTTGAAAACCGCATTTGCGGTTTTCGGTTTTCTGAAAACCGGTTTTCTCAAAAACCGAAAACCGTAAATGTCACAAAAATTCAACAGCACTACTCTGGGGATAAAATGTGATCATTGCTTATCATCTGTAAACTCCTTCTGGTTGTTATTCGCTTTGTTGTCCCTCCTATCACAAGCATTTTCCCCAATGACAAGACGCAAAATGTGCCACTCCGCTTCAAGATTAAAATCGTCTTTGTGATTACACAACTTGATGATGTTTTTCCTATTCTTATAATGACTTGCAGTCTCATCTGCAAAGCACATATGTATCACTGACGGGGTATGTGCCTTAACATTTTCAATGAGATGACGTTGGAAGGTGTGGACTGCTGTGGAGGTATGCTCATCACAGATACGAGAAGTGTTGGAAAAGTCATGTCTAATTACTTCTATTTTTTTTTTTAGGTGAATGAAAGCAACCTGGCCATAAAGGACAATCATATATAAGATGGTGGACAAGATTTCAAGGGAAAATGTAAAGTGACCGGGTCACCAGAGCCTCCACAAGTGCGCAAGTTGAGCAAAACCCAGAAAACACTAACTTAGAACAGAGACATGTGATTCGTTTTTTTTTCCCTTTCTTTCTTTCGTAAGGACGTCAGTGTTAATGAAATTCATGAAAACTTGGTGAAAGTGTATGGTGGTGATGCACTGTCGCATCGACAGGTAACACGATAGATAAGTTCGTTTAAGTGTGGTAAAACAAACGTCTAAGATGAGCCTAGGAGTGGTCGACCAAAAACAGCAACTTCCCCTAAAGTCGTGGAAATTGTACAAAAATTGGTAATGTCCAATCGACGAAAAAAGATTTGCGAAATAGCGGACGAAGTAAGGATTGATGTTCATAGAGTTTGGGATATTCTACACCAACACATTTGGCTCACCAAGTTCTGTTCCAGATGGGTTCCTCACAATTTGAACGTTTTCCAGAAGCAAACTCGGGTGCAAATGTGTCAGGAAAATTTGGATTTTATGGAAGGAGATAACTACTACTACCAGCATGTAGTGACACGGGATGAAACATGGGCTCACAGTTATGACCCAGAATCTAAACAAGAGTCCATGCAGTGGATGTATCAGGGGTCACCAACTGCAAAAAAAAAAAAAAATCAGAGCAAAGAAATCGACTGGCAAGGTTATGGTACCTGTTTTCTGGGATAGGGAAGGAATTTTGCTTGAAGCTATACCAAAGGGACATACCATCACAGGGACTATTTACAAAAAAACACTTGAAGATTTACGCCGAGTAGTTCAGAATAGAGATGCAAGGGCTCGGAAAAAAAAACGGCTTTTTTGGGAAAAAAATGTTTTTTCTGCTTCGCTTTTTTGCTTGGGAAATTTTGGGCTTTTTCCAAAATTCTGCTTTAAATTGATAAAGCAGATTTTGTTTCGCTTCTCTATAACACAAAAAGTCATTTAATTAGTGGTTGATGCCAATAATAATATAAAACCTCGAAAATAAACCATGAATTTCGAAAAGATATTTCAAACAATTTTACTTCTCAACATATTTACATTATGAATTCCAAAGGATTAACCAATGCATATAATAAGATTTTTTTTTTAAAAACCTCCTATATACAAAAGTAAGCAGGGTTGGGAAGAACCATGGTTGTTTTTGAAAATGCCAAAAACCCGTTTTTGGGGGGAAGTTTAAACTAGGCTTTTTTGGCTTAAACCAGGTTTTTTGGGTTTAGATATTTTGCTTTATGTATTTATATTACATATTGACAGAAATAAGTTTCTTTCGCCTTGGTGTTATTATGCAACCATGGGCTTACGCTGGAAGAGGTCACATAAACTTAAAGAAGTCCGGTCAGTAAATTTCTTAAACTGGGAAACTCCCGTCCTAGCCACAGGGAAAATCCCGTCATTACTTGAAATGTAAAACAATAACGGAAAATCCTGTTATTGCTTTGCATGTAAAATTTAAAGGTCAACGTATCATAATCAGTACGCTAAAACTGAGGTATTAAATTACAAATTTAGTATGTAGATATCATTGAAAGTTCAATCCAAGCTAATGTTGGAAGCTACGTAGGCAATCGATAAATTATGCCAATTTGTATCAATATATTTAAGCAACCTTGGCTTCTTTATAAAATAACAGGCATTCAGGCATGCAGAAACATACAATTTGGTTTCGTTTCGTATATTCAGGCTTAACATCCTTACGTAATACCGAGGTTATCAAGGAGAAGACTGGCTTAAAGTTACATCCGAACCTTTATTTTATTTACGCATGAAAGAAGGGTTGTGGTTCAACCGAGAATTGAACATGGGACACCTTGATTAAAACATGAAAAGGAAATAAAACTAATGCAGATTGTTTGATGTGTGGAAACATCACCAAAAAGTTCACACGATAAGCATTTTTTGTTCTTTTTATTTTTTTTAGTTTAATCCAGTTGTTTACTTAAAAAAAAAGAAAAAAGCTGGTGTAAACCAGCCAACCCTAAAAGTAAATACTTCTTTAAAAAAAAGTACACAAATAACTAGCAAAATTTTATGTAGTATTTTTACTTCAAAATATTCCATACCCTCTTTTTGGAACAAAATAAAATTAAAATAAAACATAAGAGAAATACTTAGATTTATATGATACACTTAAAGGCTGCACATCTAGAGCTTTTGGTTCTGTATATTCTTGAAATTCTATAGTTTTATATAACCACCATCACGGTTTACTCAATCCTCAACTTTTCTGAATTTTTAACAAGAGGGATTCAACATATGAAGGGTGTGAGGCAAGAACATGGCAACCCACAATTTTACTATTTTAAGAAATTAGAGATTTTCTGCTGCACAATCCATTTTGAAAGTCGGAAAGCTGATTTTTCACATAAAAAGGACTATACATACAGGACTAAACGAAGCGGTATGCGTTGCTGTCTATCTGCTGCAAAACTCAGCAATTGAAAATTTGTTGGTTACCATGTTCACACCCTTCATATCATTACGGAACTCTCCCCACCCCACTACCACCTAAAGAAAGGACTATGGAATACATTTAAGTTAAGATAAATACAACTGCACAACAAACATGACTGAGTGGAGCTTTTGCGCTTCTATCGGGAAGTTCGGGATTTAACCCAGCATTCGACCATTCTGACAAAGCTTTTCTTCATTCCATCTGTGAAGTAGAAATAGTGCGTGTACTGTGAGTTGCCTGACTTCCTTTCTTGTTGTTTTTAAATCGTTATTATTACTAATTACCAGCAGTGACGGTTTTGCGAAGGTTAGAGGGGGGGGGGGGGTTCTTTCGGACTGAAGCCTGTTCCCGAAAATTACAGAATGTCTAAATCAAAGGAAATATCTATTAGTTATGCCTTTACTCATAAACTTTAAGCTCCTGTCAAATAAAAATTACGAATGTTTAGAAAACTAAACATTAGTAAGAAAAACTCCTCCCAAAATACTCTTCTAAATCCGCCACTGATTCTCAGTATAAAATGATCTTCAAGTTTGTATTCGGAAGATAATCGCTAAATATATCAACGAAACGAAATATTATGCCTGTACTCATAAGCTTCAAGCTCCTCCCAAATAAAATTAGGACATTTTAGAAAACGAAACAATCAGATAAATCCCTCCCAAAGTACTTTTCTCAATCCGCTACTGATTATTTGTATAAATTAGTATTCAAGATTGTATCCGGAAAATTATTGCTAAATCGTTGCATAGCTACAGTATAACAGAAATGTGGAAGTACGGTTTGACGGATATATTGAAAAACGTAAGCTTTGACAGATATATAGAAAAACGTAAGTTTAACTTTTGCGCTAGAAGCTAGAGTACTAAGCTCTTAGAAATTAAACACGGATGACAAACTATAATGATTTAGAGAAGAAAAAAATGTCGATAACTCAGAAGTTAAACAGCCTCTAAAATCGCCCTCAAATACTACATTCTTCATGTTAGCTTTAATTCGTAAAACATTTGCTCCATCCATCTTGATGGTGAATTTCAGAGCGAAATATCGCATTTAGGTCATGGAATTCTTATCTAACTATAGAATATACTATAAGAAAGTTATTTAGATAGAAAAAGCATGAAAATGAAAAAAGCCCACATTTCCAAAATTCTCGTTTTTTCCCCAAAAAAAGCGGCTTTTTATGTGAAAAAAACCATCGATTCAAAAAAGCCCGCTTTTTGCATCTCTAGTTCAGAATAAACGACGCGGAGGTGCAAGTCGTCGAATTTTTTCTTCTTCATGACAATTCATCTGGACACACATCCCATCTTGCGTAGGCTGCTATATCAGGACAGGACAAGGAATGACTCAACTTTTCTACCCACCCTACAGTCTTGATCTAGTACCAACCAAGTGATTATTATCTGTTTCGTCATTTGAAAAAATATCTCAGGGGGCAGCGATTTTCAAGTGACAAGCAGGTAATGGAAGCTGTGATTCAGTTCTTTGACTCCACGGAGAAATATTTTCATATTGAAGGCACTAAGTCACGTGGAACAAAATAGAGACGATGTGTAGAACTGGAACGTGTTTACATTAAAAAATAATAACGGCTTTTTTTTTTTCAACTTATTGGTTTTCTTGTTAGTCCACCATAGACATTACTTTCCCAACACCCCTCGTAACACACAGACTTTTGGCTTTTACATCACGTCCATCACTTAGTTTATAAGAGTAAATAATGGGTGAGGCGTTGACTGTTTGTTCATCCAATGAAAACTTTGAATCTCGTCTTGAATGATGAGTGAGACGTTTTCTGCAAAAATCAGCTAAAACAATGCATTCATAGTGTGAAAGATCCCTTCTTTTGTCTGCAAGAAAACTAGGTAGTACTTTGGACACATAGTAGAGTGGAGTGACTTGAGATTACTGAGTTTTGCTGCAGGGCCTCAAGAAAGTATTTTCTTGGTTTCACTAGATGATCATCTTAGCACGATCTGTTGTTACCCATTGCTTGTTAATAACACTGTCAGGAATGTCATCTGTAAACTCTTCGTGAAACAGTAGTTAAAGTAGAGTTTCAAGATCTGGGCACTGCATGTAGTTATCCATTATACATTGTGAATTACTGAGATCGTATGTCAACATTTCAAGCAAATCTTTATAGTCCATATTTAACTTTGCATCGCTGATCTTAACTTCACATTCTGGTGAGACACGCATACACATACAGAACGTGTTCCTGATGTTCCAGCATACACACACAACTTAGGTATAAGTTCACAGAATTTCGATCGCTTAATTTTACAATCTGGGTTTGTCTCCTTAAAATGTAAGAACAACTCGTTCAAGCTACCAAGTAGTAACTGCTTCTGCTTGTGGATTTTAACACCAGTAATGCGCATAGATGTTCTTACACATCTTACATCCTCACTTTTAACACTATAAATAGATGTTCTACATTCCACATTCTGTAAAGAAGACTTTTTTTTTTTCATACGGTCGTATAGCAAGAAACGGAGGCCTGAATATTTTTTTTCTGTTATTCAGCCCTCAGAAACTATTAAGCGTATAACCTTCAAATTTTGTATATAAATATTTTCCATGTAACCTAGACTGAAGAAGTAAAAAAGGTTTACAGGTTAAAAGGAAGTCTTGAACATTTTCTTCGACTTTTACCAGATTTTCGGAATTCTTGGGCACGGGAAGTTAAATTTTGGTACACTTATGTTTGGTACAGAGAACCAGACTGCCTTTCAGACTCGGTACAAAACACTGACCCTACATCCTTACGAATTCACTTTAGGTCTGGTTCATTTTCCCCGAATTTTTGCCACAGAGAAGGGTGGAATATAATAATTTCGTTGTAGATAAAAGAAAATAGCTACCATTATACGAAATTACGGTAATTTTAAGTCGGAAATTTGATATATATTCGTAATTTTAATCTAGAACGGTTAGAAAAGAAAAGAGATGCAAGTAGGAACAATGTCATAACTACGAATAGACTACTCTCCTTTACGCGAGTTGTTAATCGTCTACTGCTAATCCGAGTGTCCCCAAAGCAGGCCTTTGTCTGGTTACCTTTCCCGGAGCCAAAACTAAGGAGTAATTTATGAAAAACTCATCTACCAGTCTTTTTTTCCATAGGATACTGAGAGGAGACTGGTTTTTGTGTCCAAAAGAGATCTCAAGAAACTTTTATCTGCAATGTCAGTATTACAGTCTTCATGACACAGTAAAGTTAGCTTACGTTAGAACACAGTAGAGCAGAGAGTAAACCAAAATCTAAAGGTAAAACACCGATAAATGTTAATACATTTTGGTGCGCATAAGGCTAGTTGTCTTTCTTTTTTCTAAAGCTCGGCTTGAGAGTAATATTCTTTTTAATACAACAGCTAAAAATTTCTGTAATTTATTTTCTGTAAAGTCCCTGAGGAAGTAAATCTGTAATAAGTATTGAAAATAAACATACAAACACGATAGGAAGAATCCTTAAAATTATGGATCCTCATAAGTAATGCCCGGATTTGTATGTAATTACATATTTTTTCCTTCATATGTAGGTTCGTCAGATCCTTAAATGCTTGTGATTTACACATATACGTTGCTTCAACTCAAGTTTCATATTACATATTTTGACCAATATTAAATATTTCTATGATTTCTACATATTTTTGTTTACATAAAACTGTCTTAAAATTTTGCGTTTACTTAAATTTTAATTTAAAATAAAAAAATAAATAAACTCTCCAACTGTGCAACGCTTGCATCTAGATTCAATTTTGTTATGTGTACCTTTCGTTCCTTTACCGAAAGAGAAATAGAACTTTTTTTTATTATTATTATTTATTTGTCAAACCATGTTTCGCAGAATTTTCACCGATAACAAAAGAAATATGAGAAGAAACAAGTAAAAATCCTCCCTCCGGTGTACATTAGCAGCGCCATTTATTCTCAACTCTGGAGGAAGACAGATCACGTGCCTGATAGGCGTCTGGCCAGGAAATTCCTAAAATGAAGTATATTAGATTATTATTGGGGGTCGGACGGGAAAAAAGATGAAAGCAAATCCTGCAATTCAAGTTAAAACTGTATGCTAGTAAGTTTCCAGGAATTTACTGCAAGAGTTCATTCCAAGAAGCTGGCGACAATGGCAATATCATAGTAGGTAACCTAAGCTTTCAAAGAACTTCGCTTGTTTAACTGAATGACAGTACTCTAGTATTGCAGTTGCATAACGCACGTGTTCTGTATTGACCGTCGAAGTTAGAAATGGCTCCGACTGTCTCAACTTTATCCGCGAAATTGCGGTCGTGGAACTATCGATGATGCGTTTACTATGGACAGTAAAGTGGTGTTGTGCCAAGTGTGTGATAAAAAAATTGGATGTTCAATGATATCTCAGTTAGAACAACATGTACGAACTACACTCCATGCAAGAAATAAAAATTTGCGAACTGCAAAAAAACAAGTACTCTTGACACAAATGCATCAAGATACTTCAGTGAGTGAGTTTTTCAGACTTTTCCCAAGCAATGATAGCAGCAAACATTCCTTGCAACAAAGTTCAAGTGTCAAAATACCGTGCTTTTCTGGAGAAGTGCTGCGGGCGTCGAATTCCTGATGAATTCACTCTTCGAAAGTGTTATCTCGAAGTTTGTTATAGGGAAGCTATAGATACCATTAGGCCAGAAATGAGTAGCTCATATATATATATATTTGGATTTCTGTGGACGAAACAACAGACGTTTTGGGACATTATGTAGAAAATTTAGTGATTCCGTGAAAATTTAGAAAGTTAAGTGAAGATGCTCCATCTAAATCCTATCTTATTGCGAGTAAATTGCTGGAACGCACGAATCATTCCACGATTGCTCGCTTTGTAAACGATGGTCTTACAGTGTTGTGGCCGGAAGGAGTTCAGGAGGAAAAAGTCCTTGTTCTCTATCCAGTTACAGTTTTTTACCCTCACTTAATTCATTTCACCTGTATGGCCCATGCTCTTCAGCGTGTTGCTGAAGAGATGAGAGACAACTTTTGCGAAGTAAATCAACTTGTTTCTTCCACGAAAAAAATGTTTGTTAAGGAGCCACAACGTGTTCAAGTTTACAGAGATCAACTGCCAGACGTGCCACTTCCTCCGGAGCCTGCGCTAACGCGATGGGGCACTTTGATACAGGCAGTACATTTCTACAAGGAACATTTTCAAAAAACTAAGACTGTTGTTCATTCATTTCCTTCGGAGTCTGTTGTGTCAGTTGGCACTGTTCAGAAACTGTTTAATGACTCAAAGTAGCGTGTGATATCGCATACATAGACAGCAATTTTGGTTGGCTACCTACAAGCATTAAAAAGCTAGAGACTGTTGGGTGGCCTCTTCCGGAATCCATGGAAATCATAGAGGATGCAAAGAGACTGCTGCAAGATGTGTGTAGAGATGTAGGAGAAAAAGTTCGAAAGAAACTAAATGCAGTGCTGGAAAGAAACTCGGGCTACGACAGCCTATTGGCAGTGTATGAGATTCTCAGTGGTGAAACAAGAACCCCCCCCCCCTGAAGATATTTCCCCCTATTGAAATACGCTCCTGTTACCTCATGTGATGTGGAGAGATCATTCTCTGCATACAAGAATATTTTATCCGATCGCCGGCAAAATTTTACTTCTGATCATTTGGAAATGTACCTTGTAAACATTGTGCAACAACACACAGTTAAACTGCAGGCACATCTTTTGTAAGTACTTTATTTCAAATTAAAAATGTTCATTAGTGGAAATATTCTTCAATCTTAGTTCAGCTGGTATTGTTTAAAAGATACAGGGAAAAGCAGTCCTGTATGAAATAAATATATATAAAAGAATACATTTCGTCTTAAGTTGCTTTTAGTATTTAAATTTGTATATTGCGTATAATTCATTTCAGTATTGGACCGTGGTGTCGGATGCGCATTTAACGTAAAAGGCTCTAGATTTGAAACGGGACCACACTACACCACATGAGATTTCTGACGTATAAATGCCGTATGCAGTGCTTTTCTCGGGGCTTTCCTGTTTCTCTCTAGCCAATTCACATCTTCCTTCATTCGCGTCTGATTTTTATTATCCTGCAATCAATCACGTCAGTGACGTATGGCTGTCTGAGCTGTTCAAGCATTTCACTTCATTGGGGGACTTGCATTAAGCAGGATAAAGTGTAGTAGATTTTCATTTTCATAGATATTGCATACTCATACGCGTGTCGATATTACGTTTTCATAAATATGTAACATATGTAATAATACATATTCTTATATAATATTACACATTTCTTACATTTTTGTTACATATTTATGTACATATTTAGGGCGTTGATATTACATAAAAATCCGGACTCTACTCATAAGGAAAATATACAATGATCTGTTTCTTACTTCTATCTCTGGTGTGTGGTGTCCCTTCTTTGATTCCAGATCCTGAAAAGTGGGCTTTGTGGTGGACACAAACGCCGTGAGCGTGAGCTTTCTCGGATTTCTTTTGTTCCCTCCCACTTTATTTCACCATTATTATCCACCTCATTATCACTGTCTCTGTTAGCTTCAGTGCATAATCGTAGGATGTTAAACTAAAAAACAAAATGTTTCTCTACTTCTATATTCAGCTAATATATTCTCTACTATATTCAGCTAAATTTCACAGCAATCGTACCTTTTTGTCAGAAAAAGAAATTTCAGTTTCTGAGGTAGACCAACGATAAACTAAAGTCCACAACTGAATACATGTTCAACTTAACAGCTGTCTATATTGGTTTAATTGTATCAGACTGATGACATTTTCCTTATATTTTACGACTTAATGCAATGCGTGTTTCTGTATTAATTCAATGATAATTTCCAACCATGGAATCATCCGAACTTAACATTTTAACATTATTTCATTAATTCTTTAACATCATTTTTCTGTCACGAAATTATCTTACACGACACCTGCATTACTGCAATAATTGTATTTAAACATAAATCTACACATGTATGGAGTAAAGGTTAAAAAAGAAAAGGAAAAAAACTGTAACTCTGAAAGGAAGAATTTGTGCAACCAGGCTGGTCTATACTTTTGGTCTTATCTTGGTGTCAGGAATCACCTCCCAAACATTGTCGGTGTTTAGAAACACCCTGTATATATATTGTATTTTTTCTTATAAACGAAAATATACATAACAAGTACCTATTAAAATGCTACAATAGCAATTAAAAGCGCCTGAGCTCCAACCTGTAACTTTGGCTTTCAAATCTTTCATTTACGGTTATGTGTGATTTCACGTTTAACAGAGACGAACATTTTGAGTATTTGTACTTTAAATAGTCTAAATTAGTTAACTATTATCTTTTTCATAAAGTTTATGATATAAAATTATTGTTCAAAGCCTTCGTATTTTAATAAGCCTTCTCTAAAATCAATGCACGTGAATTGTGCTTCCATCTTCCGAGTTCTTCTAAACTATGTTTATATGTTTGTGGTCAATCCTTTCGACAATGAGATCTCGGAAACTACAGGCTCTAGAAAGATGACGTTTTCACTGATCGATTGGAAATTTTGCGTAGATTGTCCAGTTCTAATTGAATATTTTTTTTAAAAAAACATGGCCATTATTTCTTTATTACATTTTTTTAGGGTATACTGGAAGCGTTGAAATTAAAAAAAACTAAAGCATCATATCCTATGTGTTATACATTCCAACACTGCAATGTTGTATATTGGGGTTGTATATGTCTCAGGCGTTTGTTCCATGGCCAAATAATAGTGGAAAAAAAGGATAACCATTTCTCGAGTCTAAGATAAATCTTTATTTTTTGAGTGTTTTGCCCAATGAACACCATATATAACTGACATTATAATTAATTGTATATGTAATGTATTTGCTTATTACATACGGCATGCAAGAAAGAAAACACTGGTCATACATGAAATAAACTCCAACCGGAAGTAGGCTCAAATCTTGCAAACGGTGCGAGATATTGAGAAAAAATAATCGAAAAAATCTCCCCTTTATGATACCCCTTGTAGATTTTTTTTTTTTTTTAAATCAAGACGTCTTCCACTTGTGTTTGTAAAGGGACATGTACATATGTTGTGAGCAATGAGAAGAAGATTTATGCTGATATGCGAATGATGCGCTGTGTAGAGAACGCAGGTTCAGCTAGTATTTCTGAAGATTTATAAGAAAACATAAAAAAGTATTTCTGACTACTATTAATAATACGCACGCGACTTTGTGGTGTTAAGGGAGACGTGTTCTTGATTCTTCCCGCTTTTTCCCACTTCCTCTTTTCCACTAGTTCATTCACTTTAATCACCACGTTTCCCTTAACATCATATCATAATCATAATGCTAACTTAATAATAAACTTAGTCAAGCACTTCTCACTAGTCTAGTGGATTTCGCGCGTGCCTTTGGTGTATAGGGTTCTGATTTCAATTCTCGGTGTGACAGCTTTAAAATTTTAAACGCAATACGGTGGTTCGGGTTCCACAAACTTTAGGTCTACATGTCAGAGTCTCAATGCTGAAAAAGGAGTTAACTCCAAACAATCAACCAAAATAAGCGAGGTCAAAAACATTCAAGTCAGAGCAGTAGAAAGTCATTATTTTAAACTACACATTGGAAACATTAACAGTTAAACCTCGCCTCATGAATGAGAGATATTTTCCTTGAATCCAGCTTTCAGCCTTCTGATTACTGATTTTCCACCTTCTGTCCTAGTTTCATATGTAATATGATGATACGATACCTATAATTTCTAGATCTTGATCCGACTTCCTTCCGAAATAAGCTTTTTGCTTTATGTCCTTAAAGATTCTAAATGTTTATACTGTACAAAAGTCTTACAGAACGAAAGGCTATGTCCGTCCGTTTCTCGACACGAATCGGAGCAGAAACGGTACGAGATATCAAAAAGCGTTATTTTGCAGTCGACTCAGCGTCCCAATAATAGGTTCCATCTCCTTTGTTAACCGGAATTAGCAGAAATAAATAGTTTCCAGTTTCAATGATGATTGCCATGAAACACAACGGTATTGCACAGCGACAACTTTTTTTTTTTTTTTTTTTTTTAATCGATCCAGCGTCTCAAGAAAATATACCATTTCCACTATTGTTGTCGAAATCAATTTTTCAAAAACTTGAAATTTAAAAAATCGATTTTCGGTTTTCCAAGCGAAAACTCGAATTTTTTTCACTATGCAAACGCGAGTTTTAAGATGAGTGTGGGGGGCCGCGGTAAGTCAGTGGTAGAGCGTTCACCTCTGGTGCATGGGGTCACGGGTTCAAACCCTGCTCCCGCCCAGTGAACTTTGTAGTGGACAAGCACCGTATGCGTGGGTTTCCTCGGGGTTCTCCCGTTTCCTCCCACTTTCTTCATTCCATTATTTCATTCATTTCTCATCATCACCGTCTCCTTTAGCCTAGCCGGCATAACCCTGGGACGTAAAACTCAAAAATTTCATAGGAATAATACACACAAATTGTATATCACATGTCTGAATGTGTTTAATTTGTGCTGGGCATAGTGTAGTATTGTTCTATAACCACAAACAAGTTCCTTCCGTGGAACGCAACTATGAAGCTCACCTCCAGTACGCGTGAGCCTTGTTTTGAGTTCCAAGGTTGGTACATTAGAATATAGTTACTGCAAAAGCTAAATAGCACCTATGAGCTTCTTCGTGGCTAAGCGGTTAGCGTACGCGCTTTTGGCGTGGGAGACCCGGATTCGATTCCCGGCGGAAGCTCATATGGTTCGGATTTCATGTTAATCAGTAGGTCCCATCTCATATAGCCACGCTGCTGAAAGGGACGTTAAACTCAAAATCAACTGAACTCACCCCAAACAGCATCTACACCACGACACACGACGTCGAAATTGTATTTGCGTGAAAAGATACTGTCGGACTATGGGAAAAAAAAAGTCCGGAAATCTCGTTTGAACACGATTCCTTTGGTTGATAGTCACGTACCGGGGTGACTTCGGCATACTTCATATATACTTTTGTTCATAACTTTTTCTGTGATAAAGCTATTTCATTGTTTGTGATACATAAATACTGAGGTGAGTGTGAGAGGCTACTATATCACTGGAACTGGAATTCAAGTCTTAAAAGTGGGACTTCTCATTCTCAGGAAAACAAACAACTACACCATGCCAATCTTACAACAGTACTGAGGTGACTTGGCACCTCCTTTTTCCTTTGCAGAAATGAACAGAATACATCATAATGGCGCCAAAGTCAAAACTCCCATATAATTCTGATGGCTTGCTGCAAAGTTATAGATTTTTTTGAATTTAGGGTGACTTTGGCACTTTCTATTTCATATCACTTGTGACAATTAAAATAAGATATACTGCACTGAGTGCTCTATTGTGCTTCTAGAAAAATGCTACACATAAAAATAGTACATTGATAGGGAAAGAAAATTCCCATGCACAAGATATGTACAGAGATGTGGACCTTGAACTAGGAAAGAAAAAACAAAGCAATTATTCTAGCGCGTGGCTACAGGAGTGTACCCATCATCTCTCCTTAAAAAAAAAGTAGAACCCGGTATACAAAACAGTCTCTTTTCTGCTACATCAACGTCCATTGGAAATTCATAACTTTCTCTGCTAATCCTTGAACTTGGAGAACTGGATTACGTAATATTGCCAGTATGTCATGTAGTCCAACTGTAGACTGATCTGATTCAACAACACTGAATACACTTTCTGAATTGCTGGAATAAGTCCTGTATCCCTAAATTCTCCGTTCTTAAGGAGCTCTCTGACGACACAAACATACTTATAGGTTTGTGCAATTCTTTTACCTCCTTTGAATATCCTAGATTCACAAGAAGATGATTAAATTCTGTTGAAGCTTCATACTGGTAGGTGTTCAAGCTGGTAGTGGCTTCATTTTCAGCAGTACATTTGACTGATCATCTGAAGGTAAGTTTAAATCTTCATCTTCGTCTGTGCCTAAAGAACTTGCAGTCGTCACACTTTTGTCTGGATCAACAGTGAGTCGTTTCATTTTTGGTGAAGTCCTGACACTACTTGAGTTTCCAAATCATCTTTCTCGTAAAAACTTTACCAATGTAGACTACTTGCTCTTGAATTTGTTCCTGACCTGGGTAGCTGAAAGTGCTACAAACAAGTAACATTAAAGAAAAAGTTAAACTTCCAAGGATGCTGAAGTCACCTTAGTTCAATTTCGTACTTTTGGAATTGTGAACGGAATAGCTAAATAAATAACCATGCAAAATTTGGAATGGATATTTTTTGTGGTCTGACGTGTGGCTCTGAAATTTGCTGCTACTGAAAAATAACGTTTCCCTTAGGTATTTTTAAATAGTGTTTGGAACTGCAAAAACCGCATCTTGATTCGTATGAATGTAGATGGTTTGTTAGAATAATATCTGTTTTAGACACTTAGACTCAGCAAGTGCAAATATTATGTTGTGGTTAGTAGAAATAAGTGAATACTTTTTTAATAATTGTACCGAAGTCACCCCAATTAACGGTACTTACTCCTTTACCGCACAGTGTAATGACAATCCCTTAGCGTTAGACATTTGTTTTGCAATTTATCATGCGATGTTACCGCATCGTCATATTTTTACTGGGATCTACCACTGAAGCAAGGCAAAGGTCATATGATATTTTCGTCTTTTTTTCTTCTACCTGTAATACCACCCCCTGTTGAGCACGGGCGCGAGTTTTAGAACATCAAATGTAGATCTACTAGGTGTAAAATACACAAGTTTGTTACTTTACCTGAAAACCGTAATGCTAAGTAAATGACGTATTAACTGAACCATGGCTGCTGAAAATATAAGCGGTTCCAGGGAACACTATGGTATGTACCGCTTTCTAACTTTCGTTACGTTATAGCAGGGTATCTCAACTTGGGGATCGCGAAGATAAGCGGAAGAGATAAATATAATTAGAATCTAATACCGGGAAATATTTTAAAATTTTATTTTGATAGGCATTTTTTTATTTTTATAGCCTACATACTGTTAACAAAAACAAAAAAATAGGTCCAAACATTTTCAACAGGTACAATCAATTTAAATGAAAGACGTACCATATGAAACTAATGAGAACTTCATACTGAAACACACAAAAATACAAATGCAACAAACTCTGCATATTGATATATAATTAAAATTGAAAGCTTATGAGATACCTGAGCATGGTATGATTTCACTAGTGCAGCAATGTCTGGTTCAATATTCCTGACGCACGTTACCAAGTCATTTAAAATATTCAATAACTCTTTCAAACAGCTGCCTTTTTTTTTTTTTTTTTTTAAACCAAAATTAGAAATCGCTTTATTTCTTTTATCATATGACCCAAACTTAAGGGAGTTATGAAGTTTTATATTTTCAAACGGACTCCATTTTGAAACAGGATCGGATTCGATATTTGTAATATAAATGAACTGACCAAATTTCGTTTTAATCCATTTGTTTTTAGGGAAGTTATTGTATCCATTATATGCAAGAAATGGATTCTACTATTACAGAAATAGGTGGATATTGTGAGATCTCCGCAATAGGTATATTAAAACTCCCACACAAGCTTATTATTAGAGTCCAGATTTTTATGTAATATCCACTCCCTAAATATGTACATAAATGTGTAACAAAAATCGATTAAAAACGTAAGAAATATGTAATATTATATAAGAATATGTATTATTACATATGATACATATTTATGAAAACGGAATATTGACACGCGTATGAGTATGCAATATCTATGAAAATGAAAATCTACTACACTTTATCCTGCTTAATGCAAGTCCCCCAATGAAGTGAAATGCTTGAACAGCTCAGACAGCCATACGTCACTGACGTGATTGATTGCAGGATAATAAAAACCAGACGCGAATGAAGGAAGATGCGAATTGGCTAGAGAGAAACAGGAAAGCCCCGAGAAAAGCACTGCATACGGCATTTATACGTCAGAAATCTCATGTGGTGTAGTGTGGTCCCGTTTCAAATCTAGAGCCTTTTACGCTAAATGCGCATCCGTCACCACGGTCCAATACTGAAATGAATTATACGCAATATACAAATTTAAATACTAAAAGCAACTTAAGACGAAATGTATTCTTTTATATATATTTATTTCATACAGGACTGCTTTTCCCTGTATCTTTTAAACAATACCAGCTGAACTAAGATTGAAGAATATTTCCACTAATGAACATTTTTAATTTGAAATAAAGTATTTACAAAAGATGTACCTGCAGTTTAACTGTGTGTTGTTGCACAACGGTTACAAGGTACATTTCCAAATGATCAGAAGTAAAATTTTGCCGGCGATCGGATAAAATATTCTTGTATGCAGAGAATGATCTCTCCACATCACATGAGGTAATAGGGGGATGTAGTTGGGGGAAATATCTTCAGGGGGGGGGGCTTCTTGTTTCACCACTGAGAATCACATACACTGCCAATAGGCTGTCGTAACCCGGATTTCTTTCCAGCACTGCATTTAGTTTCTTTCCAACTTTTTCTCTGCATTTCCACACACACCTTGCAGCAGTCTCTTTGCAGCCTCTATGATTTCCATGGATTCCGGAAGAGACCACCCAACAGTCTCTAGCGTTTTAATGCTTGTAGGTAGCCAACCAAAATTGCTGTCTATGTATGCGATATCACACGCTACTTTGAGTCATTAAACAGTTTCTGAACAGTGCCAACTGACACAACAGACTCCGAAGGAAATGAATGAACAACAGGCTTATTTTTTTGAAAATGTTCATTGTAGAAATGTACTGCCTGTATCCAAGTGCCCCATCGTGTTAGCACAGTCTCCGGAGGAAATGGCACGACTAGTAGTTGATCTTTGTAAACTTGAACACTTTGTAAACGCCTTAACAAACAATTTTTTCGTGGAAGAAACTAGTTGATTTACTTCCCAAAAGTTGTCTCTCATCTCTTCAGCAACACGCTGAAGAGCATGGGCCATACAGGTGAAATGAATTAAGTGAGGGTAAAAAAACTGTAAGTGCTCTAGCCGCTTTTAACATGTACGCTGCACTGTCTGTATAGAGAACAAAGACTTATTCTTCCTGAACTCCTCCCGGCCACAACACTTTAAGACCATCGTTTACAAAGAGAGCAATCGTGGAATGATTCGTGCGTTCCAGCAATTTACTCGCAATAAGATAGGATTCAGATTGAGCATCTTCACTTAACTTTCCAATCACTAAATTTTCTACATAATGTCCCAAAACGTATGTTGTTTCGTCCACAGAAATCCAAATATATATCATCATCATATCATCATAGGTATTCTGCCTTTATTGGCAGGTCACTTGCCGCAGCTGAGAAGCTTCCATGCTCCACGGTCCTCCGCTAACTCCTTCGTCTTCGCGTATGACCTTTCTATTTTTATATCATCCATTAATTGTAGTCTCCTTCGCCTCTTCCCTCTCTTTCCCGCCACCATACCCACTAGGACATCCCTCATGATACAATCTCTTCTTAGGCAATGTCCCAACCAATTTCTCTTCCTCTTCCTAATAATATCTAAAAGTGTTCTTTTCTCACCCACCATTTCTAACACTCTCTCATTCGTTTTCCGCTCGACCCAACTAATTCTTTCCATTCTTCTCCACACCCACATTTCGAAGGCTTCCAGTCGATTTTCATCACCTTTACGTAATGTCTACGTTTCCGTCCCATACAGTACAACACTCCACACGAAGCATTTTATGAGTCTTTTTCTCAACTCTTTATTCAAAGTCCCACAAAACAGACTTTTCTTCCTCCTAAAGGCTTCTTTCGCCATTCCTATCCTTGCTTTTATTTCACGTTCGCACTTCATGTTATTACTAAGAATACTACCCAGATATCGAAAACTATTCACTTGTTCTATTTTCTCCCCTCCTACTTTTACATTTGACACAGACCCCTTCGTTCCAATCACCATGGCTTTTGTCTTTCTAACATTTATTTTCATCCCATATTCTTCAAAGCTCTTCCTCATTTTTTCTAACATTTTATTGATTTTCTTTTCAGATTCTGCATCAAGCGCCACATCGTCTGCAAATCTTATGCATCTAATCATTCTACCTCCTACCGAAATGCCATCATCATCATATAGGCTCTTTTTCACTATCTCTTCTAGATAGACATTAAATAGTGTTGGCGAGAGGCAGCATCCTTGTCGAACTCCCCTTCCAATTGCACTCTCTTACGTCAGTTCTTCCTCTATCCTAACACTTACTTGTTGGTTCATGTATAAGTTTCTTATGAGTCTTCTATCTTTCCATTCCAATCCTATCTTCATTAGAACTCCCAACAATTCCCAATTCACGCGGTTAAAAGCCTTTTCTAGATCAATAAATATAACATACACCTCTTTCCGTTTTTCTATAAATCTTTCACCGATCGCCCTTAATAATCCAATTGCATCTCTTGTGCTCTTGCCTCTTCTGAACCCGAACTGCTCCTCCTCAACTTCTTTATTTGTTCTTTCATATAATTTTCTGTTCAGTATTCGGAGCAGAATTTTAGCTCCATGAGACATGAGACTAATAGTTCTATAATCCTCACATCTCTTTGGGTTCGATTTCTTAGCCATCGGTATCATGATCGTTTTCAGAAAATCTTTTGGCCATTCTCCTGTTTCATATATTTCATATGTTTTTCTATAGCTTCCCTATAACAAACTTCGAGATAACACTTTCGAAGAGTGGATTCATCAGGAATTCGACGCCCGCAGCACTTCTCCAGAAAAGCACTGTATTTTGGCACTTGAACTTTGTTCCAAGGAATGTTTGCTGCTATCATTGTTTGTCACAAGTCTTTGAAAAACTCACTCACTGAAGTATCTTGATGCATTTGTGTCAAGAGTACTTTTTTTTTCAGTTTTTTTGTTTTTATTTCTTGCATGGAGTGTAGTTCGTACATGTTGTTCTAACTGAGATTTCATTGAACATACATTTTTTTTATTATTATTATTATTATCACACACTTGGCACAACACCACTTTACTGTCCGTAGTAAATGCATCGTCGACAGTTACCCACGACCGCAACTGCGCGGATAAAGTTGAGGCAACCGGGGCCATTTCTAACTTCGACGGTCAACACAGAACACGTGCGTTTTGCAACTGTAATACTAGGGTACTGTCCTCCTGTCATTCAGTTGAACAAGCGAAGTTCTTTGAAAGCTTAGGTTACCTGCTATGATATTACCATTCTCGCCAGCTTCTTGGAATGAACTTTTGCAGTAAATTCCTGGAAGCTTACTAGCATACAGTTTTAACTTGAATTGCAGGATTTGCTTTCATCTTTTTTACCGTCCGACCTCCGATAACAATCAAATAGATTTCATTTTAAACATTTCCTGGCCAGTTGCCTGTCAGGCACGTGATCTGTCTTCCTCCAGAGTTGAGAACAAAGGGCGCTTCTAATGTGCCCCGGAGGGAGGATTTTTACTTGTTTCTTCTTATATTTCTTTTGTTATCGGCGAAAATTCTGCGAAACATGGTTTGACAAATAAAAAAAAAAAAAAGAGAGATTTCTCTTTCGGTAAAGAAACGAAAAGATACACATGACAAAAGTGAATCTAGATGCAAGCGTTGCACAGTTGGAGAGTTTTTTTTTTTTTTTTTTTTTTATTTTAAATTAAAATTTCAGTAAGCGCAAAATTTTAAGACATTATGTTTTATGTATTAAAAAAAAATGTAGAAACCATAGAAATATGCAATTAACTTGAGTTGAAGCCCTCTACAGGTATGAATCACAAACATTTAAGGATTTGACGAACCTACATATGAAGGAAAAAATATGTATTTACATAGAAATCCAGACATTACTTATTACAAATCAGAAATTATAAGGAGGTCGCTGATAAGAGGATGTGATAAAATGGGGGTCGTAATAATTAGGTTGAGAACCACTGCGTTATTGTAACCCGTAAGGGGAAGTCCTCGTAAAGAGAACCTGCACCTAGAATGGAACTCCTGCCCTAAAACCTATTTATAAAGTGCTATGAGTGAATTTCGTGATGAAATAAGTGCACATAATAGGATAGCACGTAATTGTTTTCAGGCCACGTAAGTTTGCACGCAAATCATTAATCTGTACACAATTATTGGGGTATACCGCTAGGATAAAAGCAGTGCAGAACGTTTTAGAGAATTATTTAAAGCAAGAGAAGTCAAAGCATTTTTCTTTTTTAATTTAACGGAGTATGTTTAACCTATACTCATATTTCTTCCGGGTAGTACATTACCATCTACATGCAACTTAATATATTTTCTACATTGAACACTTTAATATTACGGAAGATTATTTTCACACGATTTTCTCTTTACCACGAACTTGAAAAATTGCTCTACAAACGCATTTCTCCTCTAAATTTCAAATTTTGGTACTCTTCTGCGAAACAAAACTCAAAGAATATAACATCTAGTGCCATAAGATCACAATGTGTTTATTTTGAATCTTAACTCTATCAACTTGATATATCTGTAGTCAGGGCCGGCGATTAGGGGGGGGGGGGGACAAGAGGGGATAGTTGCTCTTACTTTTTTGAAGTGACCCCTTAATGTATATAGTTTCATTTGGAAATGTAAAGCTTTTGTATGTGTTACTGGTTTCATACAAAAAATGGTGCCATATAATACTTTCCGTTGCGTGAGTACGTACTGGTTATTTCTCTCACCGTGGAGTTTAGAAAGCTACAAGAATTGTGTTTTAATTGCAATTCAAAGCAATTAATATTGAATGAGTACTTCTTTAAACGTCGTAGCATATGCTTGTAGTATTTCCTGTCTTTCATTTTCTACGAGAAATGACGCACATTTAATAAGGTGTGTGGAATTAAAAAATATGTTGTTCAATAGTTCCCAGGTTTCAATATAACTTTTATAAAACAAGCCTGATTATTCATTACTATGATTAATATTATCCTTTCTATTTATTTGTTTTGCAAATTTATTATATAATTTGATCACACAATTATCCAGACAGAATTGCAAGACATTCTCTTCTTACACTTTCGTTGTTTAAGAGTTCAAAGGGCTAGTACCTACTTGCGTTGTTCTTGTCAATTTGCGTAATAAAATATGAAATACGATATTTTAACTGAAAAAGATAGTATAATATTAGTTATACAACCTTTCGTCAAACAAAGTGTTAGAAACAACCACGAAAACTAGCATTGATATGCAAATATTCAGATCATGTCTTGTGCCCCCATCCCACTTTTAATCCAATCGCCGCCACTGTCTGCAACTTTCTTTAACAACTTAACATACTTTCTTTAACAACACCGGCTCCCGATGGTACCCTTACGATTAACTGTATCAAAATGCGTCCAAATTTCCCTCCCTAGGCTAACACGACCCTATTCTACTCTCTTCGGTCCCTACGTCTCCTGTAGGAGACATTTTTGACTCAGTGAGTCATAATATCGCCTACAGGAGACGTAGATCCCCGACACTATAACCACTTTCTTCTCGTCACATGCATGCGCGCTAAGGTTGTAGACGGAAACAAATGCAGAAATGCATGAAATTATTACCAAAAATATGCTCTGAACCGAAGAGGCTATACTTTTCCCTATCCAAATCTACTATCCTCCTTCCAGGCTGTCCTACTTATCAATGCGCAGCTAAACCGTATATTGCAGTTTACCCCTGTCTTCATATTGCACATCCTTCTCCCAATATTAATACTGTAATAATAGTGTATGGTAATTTTTATGGGGTAAACTTTACAAGATACGCTCCAGCTGCGCATTGATAAGTAGGGCCTTATTAAAAAGTGTAGTAGAGTAGAGTAGAGTAAGATATAAATAAGTAGGATAGGGGTAAGGAACGGGTTAGCTCAAGGTTAAGTAAGTTTTGATCCATTTTCATAAAATTATTAATGTGTAATTTCTCGTTTCTAAGTGAGTATACCTGCTGGAGCGGGCGTTGTAAAGTTAACCCTTAAGTTTCTGTATTGTTTTTGCTACGTTAAAAATTTCTATCCGCTGATCAACGTTCCTTTTTACCAGATAAACTTATATAAGACATAGAAATACAGCTTAACATTAGATCCGAATTCTCTCTACCTTTCACTGTATACAGAAGTTGGAACTCTCGCGCCCCTACATATCCCGATTTCCAATCACTTTAGCCATCCCATTAAAGTAAAAGATGAAATCCTTACAGCTTTTAATTATACAATTTCCGGTGGAGCGTTGTGTCATCAAATATTGACAATAATTATAGATCTCTATGAGAGGAACACAACCTTACGAAAATTGTTGCGATTCGACTTTCAGAACTTCAGATACACGCTTTTCAAGTGTTAATAAAATTATTATAAAGTTGTGATTACTTCAAGTTATAAAAAGCTGCTTGAAATTTTTTATCTGATTGTGTTCCTCTCATCGAGATTTATAACTATGAAAAGCACTTTTGATGCCACAATGTTCTAGAAGTACACGTAGACGTAAAAGTACTCAAAAATTTTATCTCCAGTTCCGAACGTAGAACCAGATATTTTTTTTTTTTTTTTTTTTTTTAATCATTCAGTTTCTTTCATCGAGAAGCTATATTTTACATTTACAAGTGTCCCGGGGTTAAATTCCAAAGTTGGGCGTCCGTTTCCAGCAAAATTTTTAAAATTTACAGGAAAGATATGGATAATTTGATTGTTTGTGTGCTTGAAAATGTAAAAGAGTCTCGATAAATCTGTTTATTTGTTATATATAAGCGGTTATAAACATGGGACTATACGGCGAGCGGAGGGAACTACTTGGCGCAAGGTAACCGAACAGTTGCATTGTGGGAAAGAAACGAGCATTTATGTTATCAACATGGCGAATGTACAAGGACAATGAACTAACAGTTTTAACATTTGTGAAGCAATACGTTGATAACGAGCAAAATCTTTTAAAAGTTTGTGAAGAGCACGGATTAATGAACCTAATAACAAATTGCAGAAAGTGCGGAAAGGATAACAGCGAAAAAAAGTGGCGAAAGCGGACGCCCAACTTCGGAATAAATGCCGTGTCCCGTAACTAGTATGAGATACAAGTGCCATAGGAAATCTTATTACTGCGAAAACCCGTACGTTTCCACTATTCTCGCTTACACATATACTTATCTTCGCTGATGCGCCTTCTGTTCGGACGCACTCCTAGCTATCACGCGAGCACATCATCTATGTCCTGCTCTGACTCGGTTAGATAGCAATCGTGCATTAGTAGCCAGTTAACACAAGCCGGTTTGCTTTTCGCACTGCAGTTTTATCGGATATGTCTGGACGCTGTATTTATTCTTAACTCATGAAAGAATTGTAATTTTTCAACAATATCTTATAGTGGCCCTCTTGAACTTCATCTTTCGTAATTCGAATATTGTCATATCGCCCAGTGCAAATCTTTTAGAAAATAAAAAAGAAATCAGTGAAAGAATTACGATGTTTAACAATTATTTCGAGTGGTGTGCCTGTAAACTTTACCTGCACTTTTAAAAGTATTTTTGATGCTATAAAGCTTCTCAAGTGAAAGTTCCAAAGAACTACGATAATCTGTAGTTCTAAAGTCAGATATCATTTTTTTAAAATTTAATTTTTCGTTCCATCGTGTCCGTCTCATTGAAATTATGGTAATGGTGAAAAGCTCCTTTGATGTTACAACACTTCTCAAATGAACGAGGAGTACCAAAGAATTATCTGAAGTTCAAAAAGTCGGATATCAAAATTTATTGTACCAGTGTGTTCATCTCATCAAGATCTATAATAATGATAAATATCTGTGATGCCACAACGCTTCATCCCAACCCGATTCTCAGTGGTTGGATGAACTTAAAACATACTAATAGCCAAATTACGAAATACCATCTACATCTAGCAACTTACATGCGATTAAGATTGAAGAACCTTGACGGGTAGGGAAGTCACAGATGAATTTCTTTTAGATCTTGTGTTGAAGCGATACCTCTCTTGCAGTTCATGAGAATTCATTGTAATATGTAACATAAAAAACACAAACATGTAGATTATATTAACTTTCAACAGTACTCAATGTTCATGTAAGTTCAACTCTAAGTTGCTTCTATTCAAATTATGATTCCTTTATAACAACAACACCAATACAAACCCCGCTTCCTGAAAAAGCGCGATGACAGGAAATTTGTTGTGCATCCACTGCAGTTTTGTATTATTGCTGATTAAGTAAAATTTAGTGTCATTCACCTAAACATACAGCGGTTCAACGTGCTAATATATTATCAGGCTTAGTAGTTTCATGTAAGGTACCTTTTTCATGTAACGTACATTGCTAGCAATTGAATTGACCTACAGCTAGAGATGGGCAGAATCGAGTCCAAGAATCGATTCCACTCGATTCCTTAATGTACTCGATTCTCTGTGCTCGGTTTCTCTGGAATCGATTCTGGATTCGGTTTTATTATTCTCACTCAGTGGCTTGCGTTGATAATCCTACCTTCATAACTTCGTGTATGCGCTTTCTGAATTCGATTCTGGATCGGTTCTGGATTCGGTTTTATTATGCTCAATCAGTGGCTCACCTCCCTGGCAGTGCATTCAACAAGCCGCGTACACACAACATATTTCTGCTATTCATATACCAACTGATGGGAAACTAACCCTTACGCAGCGTAAAGAGCTTTTACTGAATTCGTTAAAGTAGCGTACGCCTTGTTTCGTCCAGTTATCAGCGGAGGGAGGGGAGGGCCAGTAAAGCAAGCCAAGGAAGGAGTAATAAGTCCAAAACAAGAAAGAATCGAGTCCAGCAGAAACAGTAAGAAGCTTAGTAGCAACGAAATGCGGCACAGCAAATTGCAACATGCTTCTGTGCACATGACGGGCTTTTTTTTTCTCCCTAATATAGCGTAGAAGGGTTGTTTATTCACATTGGAGAGCCAGGATTTATTACCTAAGTTTGTCCGATTCCTTTCAGTTGGAAAGAATTTTAAAACAAGAAAGGAAATATTTCATAACAGAATAAAGGAAGATTTTAGCAAATATAAATAATTTCTTTCTAAATAAACTGAGGTAAATGATAACATTCTAGTCCTGATAGTCTTGTTACTAACGCGTGTACCTTTGGCGGAATGGGCCCTGGGTTCGATCCTGGTGAGGACAACGGTGAATATATTATGGTAGTCCGGATATGTGCTTCTTCCATACATACTTCGAGCAGGATTTACTGCACTTGAGCTGAAGTACTCACATCGCGATTACATGTCACTCTTGTGCAGTGGTATATACATCTATTAGCAAATAATATGTCAGTGCGACTCCCCCACATTTTGATTTTTTCTCCCGATAGTTTTTTTCTGGAAGTAAACCTGGTTCGGATTCCACCTTAAACTTAACCCATATAGCCTTATTGCTAAACAACAAACCAATAACATCTGGTAGATCTGCAGGGGTGTGCACCCAGGGGGACACCGGATCCTGACACCCCTCCCAATCTTTGTAACTCAAAATACATTTGTACACTCTCTTAATAAAACTATACTTGTTTAGCAGGGAAATGATTAATATAAAGTAGGGATGGCCAAAACTTTCCGGAAGCCGGATTCCAGAGTTCGGAAAAATTCTGGAATTTAGAACATTCTGGAATTCAGAAAATCCGGGATTTTTCCGAAATCAGAATCTTCTAAATTCCGGATTTTTGCGAATTCCGGAATTTTTCCGACTTTACTTTCCGCATTCCGGAAAGTAAAAGTTCCGGAATTGGCCATCCCTAATATAAACATTTGATCTTACTCATCTTCTGTACTGATTCTTTTCTGATTTAAAAAAAAATCTAATTTTATAATTTTTCGTGAGAATATAGGTGGCAATACATAAAAATTATTTTTTTTTCGACTGTAGAATAACACCCGTTCGATACTACATAAACATAGTGTCTTGTACTATTGGACTTCCCCTCCTAAACTTTAGACCTCTCCCAACAAAAATTTCTGCACATCTGGCTGTAAATTTTTTTTCTTAAAAAAAAAATAAAAAAAACTAGATTTCCGAATTTTATTACCCGCTGAAATTATATACGCATCTCTCAACTCACAATGCTAACAAGAGATGTAACCTAAATAATTATTGACCTAGATTGCCGATTCCTACCCGTGGAAAGGGTTTCTAATATATGACGGAGGAGGTAAAAAGTAGTATTGTAGTGATAAGAATGATTACACATCTTGTAACTAAAATCTGTCCGGGGCATTCGTGGATTGAGACACTTACCAGGATATTAGAAATAAAATGAAATTTCTAATTTGACGTCCCACGGCTATGCTCCGTAGGCTGACAGAGACAGATGATCAAGGAAAGTGAATGACGATGAAATAATTGGTGGATTGAAAATGTGGAAGGAAAATCCACGAATACGATGTTCACCACGAACCTGGAATCGAACCAGTAACCCCGCGGACCTGCGATGAGCATTCTATCACCGTGCCCTCACTAATGAAATGATTGATCTGTGGTTAAGTCTCGTTTTACCACCGAGCAGGCACGTACCCAAGGGGGGAGGGGTTCGGAGCCCCCCCCCTTCGAGACCAGAAATGAAAAAAATAAGGAAAGATGATACAAAATGAATTGAGAAAAAGAAGGATCATCGTTAAAAATAAACTACAGGAAGCTTTTGGTTACTCTTTCTTATGAGGAGATTTGTATTACTTGCAATACATGGTGGCGAAGTGAGCGCGATATCTTGGAAGAGTCAAGGAATTTAAAATTTATAGAAAAGTTACTGAATTCTCAGAATTTCTGCTATTAGTCAGGGAGATTTCAAGCTTCCGAAAGCATTGTGTCGTTGTGTAACAGCGTGGACATTTTTTAAATCATAATTTTCAATATCAAACATGTTATTTCAAAAACAATTTTCTACTGCTCCTTTAACCTGTCATTTGGAACAGACAGTAGTTGACGGAATAATAAAAACAAAAATTTATGTGGAAAGAAAGTTTTGTTAACATTTGATTCAACACAGAAAGGAATGCAGATGCAGTATTATAAAATATTTTACAAGACATTATTGAGTATGTATTTTTTATAATAGTGAATATGTACTTTTTTTTATCATAGTCGAGTCATAATGAAAGGAAAATTGTTATATTTGAATAAACAGAGGCAGGACGTAAATATTGTATAATATTTTTCAATACTTCTTTTTATTATTTTACTCGAGATTTCTTCATAGTTTTGTTAATAAATACCGTACTTACCAACATATTCTATTGTCTTAACAAACCAATATATGTTGATAGTAGAGTAGTTTAAATTGCTCGACCTCCTGGACCTTCAGAATTTCATGTCCCCCCCCCCCCCGGTTACGAAATCCTGGCTAAACGAACCAATATATGTTCCAGTAAAATAGTTTAGAATGATCGAGCCCCTGGTGTGATGACCACAGTATTTCATGTCACGGATCCCCCCCCCCTCACGAAATCCTGGCTACGTGCCTGCACCGAGGCTGTATCAGAAGGGTCTACTGCAATGAGGGATTCCGAATCATTTTAGCTCGAGTACTCCTACTGGTGATTGAACCCAGAATACGCTTACAGAAAGCTCGCGCTTCACGCTTTGACTACTTGGCCACGAAGCAAGAGTTTCATATATATCTATATATGAATACAATCTATCTATCTATCTATCTATCTATCTATCTATCTATCTATCTATATATATATATATATATATATATATATATATATATATATATATATATATATATATATATATATATATATATATATATATTAGATAGATAGATATAAAACTTAGCTTCGATTTCCGTTGGAAGCTAGTCATCAATCATCATTAACCTAAGAATAAATCTGCAATATAAAATAAAACAAAATAAGCAATAAGTCAAATAAAAATTAAATATTTAAAAAATACAGAACAGCTTACCTTCGAAATATCTTAGTCGAATGATGATCTTCTGGGAATTTGTGATGAATATAACTCGCAAAATGTTTTTTAAAGATTACACATACGCACACACACACACACAAAAGCACATCCACTTATAATATAAACATATATGTACATACACTACATATGGAACACTATAGTTTTACAGGTTCATGTTCAAAAACACGAGTGCATCCAAATTTTTCGCTAAAAGCCTATTTCTTCTTTCATTCAAAATGAACCCAGCCTTCGAAAATACCCTCTCGGATGGTACCGAAGTTGCTGGGATACACAAGTATTTGTACGCAATCTTCGTTAATTCTGGGAGAGTTGTTCCTTGTTTCCCCCAGAAAGCCAACGGATTGCTTTTCACTTCAATGTAAGGCATATCCAAGTACTGCCTCAGAATTAAATTAGCAGAGCTTGCAGACATGGATGTGGTCTTCATTCTTGCAATATTCTTAGATAGATGATCCCACAGATTATATGGGTCCTCTCCTGCCGATTGTCTAGGTTCGTCATCTGTTACAGCTGTGACCTCCTCACCTGTACGACACAGTCTGATCAACTGTTCGTTTACTAGCCTATATGCCGCTTTTGAATTTTCTTCCATCCCAAAAGCAGCTTTTTTAAACCGTGGGTCCAAATACGTACTGACAGACGCACACACGTTTCTTTCAATGGATCCCAACCTGGTTGATACACCCTTAAGTAAAGAGTCCCGAAGCGCTTGACCCACACTTGTCGTAGGAGATGCATTTTTTAACGCTTGTTGTATCCCACGTACAAGAGGGATCACCATTGATAATGTCGGATATGAATCACCCGACAGTTCGCGCGTCATCTGCTCGAAAGGTTTCAGAAGTGGAATACAATCTTCAATTATACTCCACTCTGAAGCATCAGGCGCTTCGGGTGCTTGGGGTAATGACACAAGGGCTGCTGACAACGATTCCTTGACATTCACCAGTCTTTCTAACATAATTAAGGTGGAATTCCACCGGGTTGGTACATCTTGTTTGAGCTTGAGAGCAGCGTGTCCGAACTGTTCTTGGATGCTGCGAAGTTTCTCGGCAGCTATGTAACTTTGCTTAAAATGCGTTACCATAGCTCTGCACTTTTTAACAACACCTTCTAACAACGTATTTACACTGTCCTTTACAACAAGGTTCAATGTATGCGCGGTACACGGTATATGGGGCAACTTCAAATGATCTGTGACTGCATTGACCATATTTGAGCCATTATCTGTGACAACAGCCACAACCTTATTTCGGATGCCCCACTGCGTCAGTATTTCTATTATCACGGACGCGATGTGTTGTCCAGTGTGACTCTCTCGCAGTTCTTGAGTTGCCAACACAAGTGATCTCAGTTTATCTTCGTGAATACAGTGCGCGGTCACTGTAAGAAAGGATGTTGTATTTTCTGATGTCCAAGCATCAGTAGTTATGGCAACATTCTCACTAGATTTCAACACATTTAGCACATCACTTTTAACTTCGTCGTACACTTCCGGAAGTAGTACTGTTGTTAGCACTTTTCTACTGGGTGGGGTGTACCTGGGTTCTAGTTTTTTTGAGTAAGCAAGAAACCCTTTCCTTTCAACTAGGGACAACGGTTCGAAATCAGTTGCAATCATTTTAACTAATGTTTTGTTGTAATCATGCACCTGGTGTTCACTCAACTCATTACCCCGTGTAGACCCTGCCAGAATTAACTGTCGTGGTCTCTTCGCTGAAGGAACTGTTGGAATCGGTGTAGACGCAGCCGACGTCGAAGGTAGAGATACGTCTTTTGAAATTTCGGCTCCTATATCAAAAGACTCCACTTCGTCCAACAACTGCATCGCGGAATCAATTGTTGGATGCTTTCTTTTCAAATGTTTATTCATGTTCGTGGTATTCCCGAAGAACTTAAGTTCTTGTTTGCACAACTGACACATGACATAAATTCCGTTTTTTGTTTTACGGAAATATTCCCATACTTTCGATTTATTTTGTCTATTCATCTTCTCTTTGACAAAGCGCTGTTAATCTGAAAACGTTCAAACAAAGCGCGAAATGCACTCAAAAATGGGTTCAAACAAAACACAAAATTGAAAAAAAAAGCACTAAATAGAAGAGCACGAAAACACAAGCGTTGTCCACGAAAACAAGGCACAAACTATGTACCTTCTTTCTAGTAACCTGGCTGTATACATTATGACCATTAGAAGATTTCGAAATATTGTAGCCAAATGTTTTCTGAGAGGTTGCGGGTAACAACGCATCTGGGTAACAGAAAAGATCCTGGACAGAAACAACGAAAGCAAAGTGGAAAAAAAAAAAAAAAAAAGGTGGCCTATCCATTATTAGAACTTTATAATCTGTTTCACCTGTTAACAGAACTTTTCTTCAAATGCCTTTCGCAATTCTTAAATGTGCTTTCTTTCTGACTTGAAAAATTAAGATTTGAAAAATGAGCACGGTAGCTTACATCTGATGTGATGCCTTGCTGATTCGGTCCCAGGCAAGTGCGCAAGCAGAAATTTTTGTTGGGAGGGGTTCAAGGTTTGGGGGAGAATCCAATAATACAAGACACTATGTTTATGTAGTAGCGAACATGTATTATTCTGCAGCCGGGAAAAAATATAATTTTCAAGTACTGCCACCTATATTCCTACGAAAAATGATAAAATTAGATTCTTTTTATCAGAAAAGAAATAGTACAGATGATGAGTAAGGTCAAATCTTTCGTCTATATTAAGTAACTAGCAGCGTTCACCCCGCTTCGCTGCGGTCACCCCGGAACGCAATAAACTTTGTTACTTAGATAATTTTTACTTTTTCGCTTTCAAATTGCAAGCGCCTGTCATTTATGTTAACCCGCCGAGTCACGTGGTCATGCGGGTTGCATATACATACGTTTATTTTTACCTATGATGAACTATGGAGACTTGAATGGTCCATTATCTCAAGACACTGGTAATTAAAAATTAAAGTGATATGATAAAAACCATCTAGGGTCCAAATCCTAACAACCCCCCAAAAATGAAAGAAATCGGTTCAGCCGTATTAGCGTGATGAGTTCACAAAGGATTTGTACGTTCTCTTTTATATATATAGATTTGATTGAATTCAGATATATCGAATTACGTGTTTGGATAATAATAACTGATATCCATCATAGTAAAGAGCAAATTAGATCCTACAAGCTGTTTTTCTTACCCCTATGAAATGTCTAATTTTTCTACTTCTTACACGCTTGGAAAAAGTGCAGATTAAAGTAATTAGTCGCTCTCGTCTTATTATATAGAAAAAAATGTCGAGCAGGCATAGATAAAGGAACGGTTAATGTTTTCCATTATATATCGGAAGATTATGGGTTCGAATCTCGTAGTCAACTGCACTCAATATCTTTTTTTCGGAGTTTTCTTCAATTGCACCAGACTAAAATTGACATGGCACCTAATATAGACTATAGGATTTGGCTGACTTCCTTCCAACGTCATAATCATTTTAGTTATTAAATGGCTCCTACAGTATTTGCATCCCGAACTACATTAATAAGTAGAAATAAAGTAGAAATATGATAGAGATAAGTATATAATTAAAGAAAGTACTCTCAGCACACTATTTTTCGCTAAGAAAGATGCAAATTTTCGATTAATTCACACAAATCATTAATTGCTACAATTTTCTACTGCTGTATGCTTTTGCTTTTTACGCCAATGTAATAATGCTGATTTGAATACGAAAAATAAGCATTCATATGTCTCTCAATGAAATAATTAAAAAGCATTATCACATAATGTATGTACTTTCAGTGTATAAAGTACGGGTATTGTGCTGAAGGGAAAGGGGTCAAGGATTGTCTTTCCAAAACTTTTAATTTTCAGGTGTATTTTATGCATCCTTATGAAATTCAGAGGAATTTATGTAAATAGTGTCACCCGCGAGACGAGAAGTGCATTATCAAATTGGAGACGAGACGAGAAACATGACAATTGTCACTCGTTTTCAAGATAAGATAAGGAATTTCCAGTCTCGTGGGCAACACTAGTTTATCCAAGTTTTACGTCCCAAACACTGTTCTAATGTTGTGATACAAAAAAAAAAAAAACTATAATTGATAAAGTGATTGTACAAACACAAAGAATAGCATTCATCAACGCTTAAACATACGCAAGTCATTACATAATATACTTCAAGAATAAAAATGTTTTCAATGTTATCATACCCTTTACAGGTTTCTCGTGATATAGAGCATTCTGATAATTCCTAGCTTAAATTAAGACGAAAGTCATGACATAAATTTTATACATAAATTTACAAAATGAGACGAGACGATGAAAGCTTCCCGGGCATAGAGACGAAAGGAGAATTTTTCGATAACCGAAACGAGATGAGAATTCTAAAAATATTTACGAAACTAGACCAGAAAATCTTATCTCTCGCCTCACCTCGCCTCGTCCTAACACTTTACCTAGGTATATGAAATACAGAGGAGGAAGAATGCAAACTATAGCCCGCAGTAACAATATTTGTTAGTTAAATAATGTACAGACTGGCCCAAAAGTAGGTATAGACCCAGTCCTGTACTGATCGGTCATAACATTTTAGATCATTTGCGTATTGTTATCCATACAGGTATTCACTTAGTTTCTTCCTTATCTACTCTTAATTTATTTTCACTTATACCTTAAGCTCGGAACAAACCGAGCAAATAAATTCATTATCTTCATAAATTAAAATGTCATACTTGATTGATACTGTTCTGTATACCTACTTCTGGTCCACTCTGTATAGATTATGCGTGCCTTTAGATGCTATAGCAAGTCGCTTCAATTACCACTGACTCATTTCTATATAAACGTTTAAAAAATCGTTCTCTATATATTAAAACCGAGTTATAACTTTGCAACACTCAAATAACAAAGCAAGTATTTTTTTTTCTATTAGTAAAATCCTCACAATAGTGTAACATATGTATGCAATTAGTTCTACATTAATTCGGTACCAACAAGTTTTAAGATGAAGGGAGAGTCTGACTACTTGTGAATCCATTTGGTAATAGGGAAGAAAATGAGTAAAAGAAATTCAAGAAAGGCTGACAAAAGAATTACATACCTGAATGTATTCTGATGATGTGGGTAGAATATAGTATATTAAAAAAAAAAAAAAGCCCTAGACAATTTCCAGCCCCGTACAGTAGTATCATTGGTCATGCCTCATTTCCTAGAAAGAAATCTTATATCGTCCGAAATTGGTTCATCTAATTTCTGAGAAAACCCATCCAGTCCTCTTAGTGAGCTTTACAATATTCTCGCCAAAGAAATATTCTAATACTCGCGTGATACTTAAATTTCTTCTTCCCATCCGAAAAAGCCACATTCGTCAGATTTCTCGAACATCTCTGTGACCAATTACCCATTCACCTAGCCGAAATGCCCCCTAAATAAAAGATATTAGCTTAGAAATATTTTACATAGGGTAACAAAACGCCATTTCCCAGGAGATAAGTACAGTGTCATAACACTAAGTGAAAATGCTATGCCTGTAACTCGCATAAATTTGTATCCTACGTTAAGCAATACTTTCTATATCAGCTTGTGTTGTGGAAAACCGCATGAAAATGAAATCAATCGATCAATCAATCAATATCGGGAAGAATGAAGTAATTACATATACACGAAGGAAATAGAATCGAATTAAATTGCATCAGCTCAGTTTACCTGTAACGTATTGTAATGTAGATGATTTAATTATAACTAATCATTCTTACATTTAACCAACTCAGAATAAACTATGATTCATAAATGAACTCCATTCGTAATCGATTGTGATCTTCATTTTTCTTTTAGTTTAATATCCCACGAACATGCACCGAGGCTAAAAGATACGGTAATAATGAAGTGGATAATAATAGTGGAATGGCAAAAGTAAGGGGAAACAAGAGAACCCCGATAAAACCCACACACAATGTTTATCCAATGTTTATGTGGAACAAAACATACTTCTCCTTTTAGCACAGAAGTGCAATTTTGCCCGCATTTGTACTGCTTCGTTGTTCCCTACATCTTTCTTTATAACTACAGCTAGCTGTATAGCATTCGGATGGCATTTCGAAACCCTACAGTGCCTACCACAAATGCTGCAGGCGTAATTCAACTCGGGACCCACTACGTATCTCATAATTCCCATGGTTCGTTTTTATTATTATTGTGAGTGTATTTTAACTAGTGAATTGAGTAATGAGTTCAGAGGCAGTTCTAGAAGGTAGAAACTATCCGGGGGGGAAGACCTTAAATTATGATAGGTAGGCCTATATCATGAGTTTACTATACACTTTCAAAAACACATATAATGGTTTAAATTATTTTTGTCACTCAAAAACTAGGGGACTTAGCCCCCCGACCCCGGGCTACAACCGCCACTGAATGAGTCGAAAACCAAGATACGACACTGAGTCGTTATACTGACTAGCGACGTATGCAGGAATTTATTTTGAGGGGGTCCAAAGCTTTTCCGGGTGTGTTCAAATTCAATATGAGAATAAATTATACTAAAATTCGTAAAATTACCCCTAAAATTATATTAAATTTGCAGACAGATCGAGATTTCGGGGTGGGGGCTCGAACTCCAAGAACCCACCCTGCGTACGTCCCTGGTACTGACCACGTATCATTCTGTTGAACGTTATTATCTGGCGCGATAAAGCCATTCATAGAATGAAAGCTACAATAATTATAGCAAATGTATATGTTAAAATATGCGTATGGAACACTTGCAATTTAGAAATTGTAATTATCTTGTATATTGGTGCCATTGATGGTGTTAATGTCGTCCCTTTATTCAAGTCTGACTGACCAGTAACGAACAAAGTAGACTGATAAAGCATCTGCTTTCCTGTACTTCCATTCCGAGCACAGCTGGTCTCGATTCTGCTTGTGCTCACTTTTCACAAACCGAGTCCAGGATATGTGAATCCAGAATCGATTCTGTTTGTGCTCGGAATTGTTTTCTCATAAATGAGTTCTGAGCTCCGTACTCGATTCTCTACGCTTGCTCTGATTGGCTGGAATCGATTCCGAATTCATTTGAACAGCATGCACCGTAGAGTGAACAGCCTGCACCAGAACTCCACCCACTCGCTTGGCGACACTTGGCGAGTGGTAAAGAGTGAGAGTGAACTTCAGTTGTTAGCCTCGTGTGCTTGCGTGTTACAAAGCCTGGGATTCAGTGCACAGAAACAACGGGAATGCAAATAGATGTGAAAGGAGGATAAACAATGAAATATATAGCTATGCATAAAAAAGAGGGTGGGCAATAGAAAAAGATTCTTCTAATTCGTGTTGCTAATCGTGAAAAAGACAGACATGTATACTTTATTAACTAAAATCCTACCAAATCATATATATATATATATATATATATATATATATATATATATATATATATATATATATTACAATGCCAACTACTTAAAATTGTTATTACTTAACGTAGAATAAAAATTGTTTGCCGCTTAATTACTGTTAGGTCGCAAGAGCGCGCTGGGAAGGGGGGGGGGTAGATATGAAGAAAACCGATTCCGATCCGAGTCCAGAATCGATTCTCTCCCTGCAGAATCGAGTACGTACTCGATTCTCAAAAGTACTCGATTCTGCCCATCTCTACCTACAGCACAAATAGGCTACAGTTCTCAACAAAAACTTCTGATTTCTTCTTCTTCTTTTTCTAGTATTCGATATTTCCTCACCCACAATATGCTCCTCAAAAATTTTCAATCTAATGAGCAATAATAAAAATTGCCTGGGAATACCAAAACTGATCTATTTTTTACGCACCACTCCCACATGGTCCATGCCTTCCAAGGTACTTCAGCTTGATAATTGTATGAAATATGCATTACAGTCAATCATCAATTATTCTTTGAATGAAGATCAATGGACTCAAGCAAGCTTACCAATTCGCTTAGGAGGTTTAAGTGTAAGAAAAGTCTCAGATCTAAGCCTTCCAGCTTTCCTGTTCTCATGTTTTGGAGTGAAGCCACTTGTCTCCAACATATTATACATTCCAGTTGACAAAGTGGAAATTCATCACCTGGCGGAGGGATTGGATATATGGAATGGTATCTACAATAATGAGATTCCCGCTGTATTGGATTTACAACAGCATTGGGATAAAATTATATTAACAACAATAATTGATAAAGAATTGGTTCCTGAAAATGCATTTGATATTGCCCGTTTTAAATCCTTAAGCCCGTCTCACACGGATCTAAACTAAGTCCTCAATCCAGGTTACAACTTGACAGCGTTGCTTAACTCAAACTTCCATGCAATTTATTTTATCCTGAGGTGATGTAGGGGTCCCAGACGATCCTTAACACTAGGTAGGTTTTACCAACAGAGCCTCTCGTGGTCGCTGTATTAAACAGACGAAAAACACTTGAAGAATGTGTTACGCGCAGGACAATCAACTGTCGTAATTGTAAATATTATTGTTTTTCTATTTCAAAATATGAGTTCATCCGAAGATTATGAAATAGCCGTAGCAGCGATATCTGCTCTGTTGTCGACACAAAATCCGCTCTCCTCTCCCTCCCCAAAGAAAAACGAGAGACAGGGAGAAAGAGTAAATGGACCAGGGAGTGAATTCTTCGCCGTAATAATGCACGGGAAAGCACCATATTTTCAGTGGTGAATAATGAACTACTTGCAGAATATCCTCGTTCCTACAATATATATATATATATATATATATATATATATATATATATATATATATATATATATATATATATATATATATCAGGGGCGTCATTTCAGACTTCGCTTGAGGGGGGCAAAAGCACCACCGATATAAGACTTTCCTGTTTTATACTAGTATATTAGTAGATAATCCATTAAGGTATATGTATTCCTTAAACTCTTGGGGGAGGGGGCAATTGCCCCCTCCTGCCCTCCCTAAATGACGCCCCTGATATATATATATATATATATATATATATATATATATATATATATATATATATATATATATATAGAGAGAGAGAGAGAGAGAGAGAGAGAGAGAGAGAGAGAGATTGAACTAATCAGAATTCCATACGCTATTGAAATTTGTAACTCCGAAAATTCGGCAGCGAGATACGAACATGAGGGAGTCTGTATCAGCTGAAAAAAGATCTGTAGATCCTTGTATCCACCAGATTGTACAACTGAAAATCAAATGACTTGTCCAAATCTGTAAATGAGGGCAGTTATCAGGCGCGGAAAGCTAAAATAAAGAGGAAAGAGCAATATACTAGTATAGGTGCTGTGTGTATCCGCTCGGCTCACTACCCACAAAAAATACTCAAATAGCCCATAAAGTAAACTTATACCGCGCCGGGGGCTTCTTTTATGCACTACATCCGGTCTTTCGGTATTGTGCCAGCATTGTAGAACTGTTCCCTAAAATTGCACATAGGTCACACAATACTGATGACAACTCCCATTGTTTCTGTTTCTGGTGCTGGTTTACTTTTGGCGCACCACATCTGAATTTTATGTTTATAAGTATAGGATTACTAGTGTAAAATTATTACAAATGCTTTACAGAAGTTGTATTTTGTTTACAAGTGGAACGCTACTAGTATGAAACCATGACAAATGTTATTGAAACTCGTATCATTGCTAAAACCCATTTGTTTTCACTACCCTCGCTTATGCGGATATCCACTTCGCTGACGCACTCCCTCGCTAGCACTCGGACCATCCAGCTTCGGTTAGATAGTAGCTTTTTAGTGGCGACCTGGCGCAGGTTGTTTTGTATTTTAATTTTTTGGGCTGTAGTTTTTATGCATGCATCCGAACGCTGTATTTATATGCAAATAGTAAAAGAATTATAATTTTTCAACTATTGCTTATGATACCCCCTTAAATTTTAACTATGCCATGTGGATACTTTCATGTCGCTCAGCACAAATCATTTAGAAAACAATAAGAAGGAAATTAGTGAAGGAATTCTGATTTTTGAACGATTATTTCGAGTGGTGCGCCAAAAGTAAACCTGCACGCTTTTTTAAACGTTACATTTTTGGTATACAAATTGTACAATATATTTAAATCACCTATTTTTATTCTTTTAAAAGATATAATTACACTTGTTCACACCTGTAATGTTCGGGCGGACACTACCTACTTCACTGTACACCTTCTCTAAGGTCTTTATTTTTGCATTTTTTTTTTAAATAATATAAATCGTGCTTCACGTTATACAAAAAAAATCATATTTTTCATATGACTCTTAATATCTATAATGCTTCTCTTGTCCAAGCAGCATTGTTTTGAAATTACAGCGAGAAATAGTTGAATGTCGTCAGGCGCTACTCTTTTCTGATTGGTAGTTGTATGGAAGTCCAGAAGAAAATAGAAACTGCTTCTATTTCTTCCAAGTCAGGATCCAAATAAAGACAGCAGAAAATTTTAACCTGAAGTAAGGGCAAGTTACTTCTCACACGATCGTTAAGTAATGTCGTGAGTTTTGGATCGTAAATCGCAGCCTTACTTCAGTCCCGTCTGAGACAGGCTTTACAAAGGAAAGAATCTGGTGCATGGCTACAAGCTACACCGTCAAGAAATATTGGGACTCTCTTAGACAACAACACGTTTCAAATTTGTGTCGCTCTACGTCTCGGCTTAAATATCTGTCACAGTTTCAAATGTACATGTTAAGAACAGGTTGATGAAAAAGGCTTACATGCACTAAGCTGTTCTAGGAGTGGAGGTCGAATTTCTCGTCATGGAGAGCTGAATAATATAATAAGACGAGCCCTTGCCAGCATTGATGTTCCAAATATTTTAGAACCATCTGGAATGTCCAGAGATGATGGGAAACGACCAGATGGAGTGACATTAATCCCTTGGAAAATGGGGCAACGACTGGTATGGGACGTCACCTGTGTAGACACATTTGCACCTTCCCATTTAGCTTCATCATGTAAAGAGGCCGGAAATGCTGCTGAGACTGCCTGTAAGCGGAAACACACGAAATATTCCAAATTAAAAGAAGATCATATGTTTATTGCCTTTGCTACAGAAACCATGGGAGCTTTTAGCAAGGAAGCTAGGGAATTCCTAAAGGAAATCGGATTGAAATTAAATCTGAAGACAGGAGATCCAAGAAGTGCACAATTTTTATTTCAACGCATTAATCTAGCAATTCAGCGAGGTAATGCAGTTAGCATTTTAAGTTCCTTCCCTTCTTCTAAAATGGAAGAATTTTTTTATTTGAAATGAACCAGAAATTATGAACATTTTGGACTGAAAATTTTGTAAACTATTTAAGTTTTGTTAGCTGCATGATATTTTTCATTCTACTTCCAAAGATGAGGAAGATGTACTTATTCGCTCTTCTCAATTATGAATAGCCTAGTTTCTAGATTTTACATTTCAAACAAAAGAATTAGTGTAATGTATCTTCTGTCCATAATTGTCTATGACAACCATTTTTTTTCTGTGGCAATGAATTTTCACTATTCTTAATATTTGTACGCATGTTTGCTTTGTCAAAAGGATTGTATGAGCAAATCTCTAATAGTGACATTGAAAATAGGTTTCAAATATGGATAAGGTGCCTCATTCCGTACTTTACTTACCATAATTTGCGGAGAGCATATCATAACTATGATCGCAAATTAAAACGCTCGTTTTGTCTTGAGTTAACGCAAACAAATATGTTTTTTTCCTTGGACAAGTGGACGCTTGCTTCAGTCCTGGCCAATAATAATAGTAATAGTAATAGTAATAGTAATAACAATGCAACAGTTCTGTATTTCTCTTAAACGTTTCTTATGCCTGTCTCAGACGGGACTGAAGTAAGGCTGCGATTCACGATCTAAAACTCAGGACCTTACTTAACGATCGTGTGAGAGGTAACTTGCCCTTAGGTCAGGTTGAAATTTTCTGCTGTCTTTATTTGGATCCTGACTTGGAAGAAATAGAAGCAGCACGAGAAGCAGTTTCTATTTTCTTCTGGACTTCCATACAACTACCAATCAGAAATGAGAAGCGCCTGACGACATTCAACTTTATTGTTCGCTGTGATTTCAAAACAATGCTGCCTGAACAAGAGAAATATTAATAATATTAATAGAATCATATGAAAAATATGAATTTTCTATATAATGTGAAGCACGATTTATATTATTTTAGAAAACTGCAAGAAGAAAGACCTTAGAGAAGGTATGCAGTGAAGTAATAGTGTCCGCCCGAACACCACAGGTGTGAACAAGTGTAATTAAATCTTTTAAAAGAATAACAATAGATTATTTAAGTATGTTGTGCAACTTGTATACCAAAAAATGTAACATGTTTTTAAAAAGCGTGCAGGTTTATTTTTGGCGCACCACTCGAAATAATTGTTCAAAAATTAGAATTCCTTTCCTAATTTCCTTCTTATTGTTTTTTAAATGGTTTGTGCTGGGCGACATGAAAATATCGACAATGCAGGGGCGGATCCAGGACTGACTTCTGGGGGAGCGGTTGGTTGTCATACTGCTACTTTTAAGGGCTCCAAACTTTGGAATGGGATTTATTTATATATGTAAAACAAGAAAGTTTCCTCTTCTGGGGGGGCGATTGCCCCGATCGGCCCCCCTGGATCCGCCCCTGCCACAACGCATAGTTAAAATTCAAGGGGTGTCATAAGCAATTCTTGAAAAATTATAATACTTTTACTATTTGCCTATAAATACAGCGTCCGGATGCATGCATAAAAACTACAGCCCAAAAAACACAAAACAACCTGCGATAGGTCGCCACTAAAAAGCACGAATGCTATCTAACCGAAGTTGGGGGGTCCCGAGTGTTAGCGAGTGGGTGCGTCAGTGAAGGTGGGTGTCCGCATAAGCGAGGGTAGTGGAAAGGAATTGGTTTGGGCAGTGATATGAGTTTCAATAGCATTTGTCATGGTTTCATACTAGTAGGGTTTCACTTGTAAACAAAATACAACTTCTGTACACTTGTGCAGAAATTCACCGCCGGTGGAAAATAGTTTTTATACAGGCATCTTTCATATGAACTCACTTATTTTATCCGTCGTAAAGCATTTGTATTAATTATACACTAGTAATTCTACACATATAAACATAAAATTCATGTGTGGTACACGAAAAGTAAACCAGCACCAGAAACAGAAACAATGAGAGTTAATTGTCATCAGTGTTATGTGGCTTTCGTGAAATTTTAGGGAACAGTTCAACAATGCTGGCACAATACAAAAATTCCGGGTTAATGCATGAGATGGATTTCCCTGTGCGGTATAAGTTTACTTTATAGGCTATGTGGACATTTATTGTGGGTAGTGAGCTGAGCGGATACACTCAGTACCTATACAAGAAATTTGCTCTTTCTTTATTTTAGCTTTCCGCGCCTGATAACTGTCCTCATTTACATATGTGGACAAGTCATTTGATTTTCAGTTCTACAATCCGGTGGATACAATGACCTACAGACTTTTTTTCAGCTGATACAGACTCCCTGTTGTTCGCATCACGCTGCCGAATTTTCGGAGTTGCTAATTTCAATAGCGTGTGGAATTTTGAATAGTCCACTCTGTAGATTTTTTTTTGGTAGAACGAGGATTTTCTGTATGTAGTTCATTATTCACCATTGAAAATACGGTGCTTTACTGTGCATTGTTGGGGCGAAGAATTCACTCCCTGACCAGCAGCTCCTCTTTACTCTGTCTCTCTCTCGTTTCTGGGGGGAGGGGATGGCGGATTTTGTCTCAACAACGGAGCAGATATCACTGCTACGGCTATTTCATCTTCGGAAGAACTCATATATTGAAATAGATAAACAATAATATTTACAATTACGACAGTTGATTGCCCTGTGCGGACACATTCTTCAAGTGTTTTTGTCTGTTTAACACACCGACCACGAGAGGCTCTGCTGGTTAAACCTACCTACAGTGCCCGAGAATACGACCCGCTCGGGAGAGTAAAGGCGGATTTTCATGTGTCCTTTACCTCCGTGAGTTGCGAGCGATTGTGCTAAACAGCCAATGAAATCACGCATCGGAGATGGCGCGCTACACTCGCGTCAGAGTAGAAATATGTTCAATTCTGACGGAAGTAGCGCGCGTACACTATTGTATTCACTGACTAACATGGCGGAAGTCGCAAACTTTCTATTTTACGCATGCGCATTAGCTAGGGAGTAGTAATTTGGCGCAATACACGCACGGATGTATGAAAACGAAAATAATTTACGGTGAATACACTACATGTGATGCTTCCGTTCTAACGCGGGCATGAAAATCCGCCTTAATACTCCCGGAAGTACGTTTTTCCGCGCGCTACTCTAGACAGTTGTTTTACGCGCTATCCTAGCCAATTGTTTTAAGTTGGTCACAAAATTTATATCATGAAGTACAAGGGGAACAAAACGACCCTATATCATGGAGTACAAGGGCATAAGTACTACAACTACTTATCTGCATAAAAATAAATAAATCACTTTTTTAAGTATTCTTTTCATATTATTTTAATTTAATAAGTGTTATAAAAATGTAAAAATAAAAAAGAACTTTCCTCGGGCGAGGTTTGAACTCGCGCCAAAAGAGGATTTTATTACTAGCATATAGCCTTAGCCCACTCGGCCACTGAGGCCCATGGCAGCAAGCGTTTGTTGTCTGCTATTTGATTGCAAACGTGGCAAGAAGTGGATAACGCCAACCAATCAGAAATGTGTTTCTCGTTTCTACTTCCGGGAGCATTACTCTCCCGAGCTAGTCCTCCGAGAATTATCCTGGCAGTGACGTAGACTTCGCTCTTGGTCAAATGCCATCCCACTGGTTAGAATAGACGCTTCGTTCAATTCAACGTCCAATCCCAGGAAAGAGAAAATGCGCGAACACAAATACCAACTTAAAAGCACGCTCCGTTCTGTACAACAGGAAAGCGAAAAGAAATGAACCGAAATGGGAGATTCGTTTTTGATAAATATACTTGTCATCTTTGTATAACGATAACTGGAGTTCGAGGAGACATAAATGCTACATTTTTTTGCTTTTATATTTATATAACTTTCATGAAGAATATGGTTATTTTATATTTGAATTTTATATTATAAGTATGTGGAAAATAATTTTAAATGATAGCCATTTATGTTTATTCTGTTCTAAGAACACTCAGATTTCAACATGCTACAAACTTTCGTTCTATTGAAGATAGACGCAAACATGCAGTGGACGAAATGGGAGGGGAAGTCCAAAGTTTATTTTAAAGAAACCCCATGTCTTTACCTATCACGGTCCTTGAGTTAGAGGATGATATGTGAACGTGTTTCCTGGTCGCGGAAACAGAGCGTGGGGATTAGTGAATGTAGCTTCGAAAAGTATAACATTTACCAATACGACATAAGAACATCACTTCCAGGAAAAACGAACAGATTAAAAAAAACAAAGCGAAATGAAATGAACTGAAAAGCGCGTGTTTTCTTTGTGTGGGGCTGTACAGTCTGTGCTGACTGGTGAAAGTTGTCAATCCTTTGTTTTATTCTCGTTCTCGAAATTTTGAGTATAAGAATGGGTGATAGTACCTTAAAGAAAGGTAATCCGTTGCATTGTGATGCAGGAGACATTGTTTTTAATGTTTACATCTTTTCTTGCAGCAAACAATAATAAATCTGACAATGTTCATGAAACCTCGCGAGCAACATGTGTCAGTGAGAGATCCGTGTGGCGAATTGTGAAAGAGAAGGAGTAAAGTCTGGACAACCCGTCGTAACACCCTGTAAAGCAAGGCCAAATACACAGAAAAGACAAACAAATTTAGATTCTTTCGATGAAGTAGTAGTTCGTAGAACAATTCATAATCTCTATGCTGAAGGCATTGTCGCCACCTTAAATAAATTATTGTGCGAACTTAAGAAAAGCGTTGACTTCAAAGGTTCTGAGTGGGCATTACAACAAATACTGTGGAAGTTTGGATTTAGGTTAAAAAAATCTATTGGAAATAGAAAACTGCTTTTTGAAAGAAAAGATATTGTCGTTTGACGACATAAATATAGGGTCTAATCTTATTTTTCTTTCTTTTGTCGTAACAATGCATATATATATGCTAGTATTATTCAAATACATTGTTATCTAAATTCTCTCTAGTTCGCTACCAGCATTATTTTAAACTGTAGTTACGACGTGACGTGCGAAGCGTTCGGTGTGCCATCTAAGCACTATTTGTGAATAGCGTATGTTGGTAGCCTTGCAACTGAGAGCGTTGACGTCACTGCCAAGATAGTTCTCGCCGACTGTAGTTTTAAGGATCGTCTGAGACCCCTACATCACCTCAGGATAAAAGAAATTGTATGGAAGTTTGAGTTAAGCAACACTGTTAAGTTGTAGACTGGATTGAGGCCTTAGTTCAGATCCGTGTGAGACGGGCTTAAGGAAGTATTGGAGCTCCCCAATTACAATTACGAATGTAAATTTCCTAAATAATGTTCCTAAACAGTGGCTCCAGTATATCCGATCTGCAAATTACGAAGACCGATGAAAAGTTGTGAATGCGAATGAAGCTAACATGTTGGGGCTGTTTGTCTTAATTCGTGCGTGTGGAGAATGTATGAGGACGAAGCGTTGCAGTTTTCAGCTCGGGGAAAGTACGAGTATATTAAGTGCAGTTATATATTTTAGAAAAGACAAAAATAATACAAATGAGATATTGAATTTGATTATGTTTTCTTTATTCATAGAATTTGAAGCTGAATACAACAATGTTGATACTAATTAAGATACGCCTGTATTGAAGATCGAATCTATATGTGCTTAACCATCTCCTTGTTAAAAGATCCACATTTCACTTAATTTTCATTTATATTATTATATTCACAGTTGTAAAAAATAATGAAAAGTTTAATTGATTAAAATTAAATATTAGAGCAAAGAAAAATAATTGATTAAATTAAAAATCAATGTCACAAAGAGTTAACTTGAAAATTAATTAATTAAAATTATAATAATATTAGGGATTCATTATGATGCAATGAGAATTAGCTTGTAATAAAAATTAACGGATACGATTTAACACATGAGAAAATCAACTCGGTAGGATTTTAGGATTTAGATCTCTGGGCTTTCGGCATCAATGACCATTTAGCCCGTTATGTATGATGGATATCCCTCGGCGAACACACTATATGGCGAAAGGAAAGGAAGGGAGTGGCCTGGGACCTATAAATTAGGTACTATCCCGGCACTTGCCTGGTGTGAATGAGGAAAACCCAGGAAAACCTCATTCAGGATGTCTGGCCTGAGAAAGCTTTTTACACTTTTTCGACTGAGTGCCCCCACCGGGAATCGAATCCGGGACCGCTCGCACCAAAGGCGAGGGCGTTAGCGACTACGCTACGCGAGACCACAATCAAGTCGGTACTATCAAGCAAAACTACTAATTGAGTTGCCTCATTTCAAAATGTGTCTTGTCCATTTTACAAATCTTTAAAGAAATCAAATCTTTTCTTTGAAATCTTAATTTCTACATCTGAAAATAAGTGAAACAAATTCCGTAAAATTTAAAATAAAATCTGAATACATTAAATAGGACAAAATTGCTGAAATTAGGTGCTAACAGACAGGCACGCACCCATAAATTTTTGTTGGGAGAGGTCCAAGCTTTGGGGTAGTCCAATACTACAAGCTACTACGTCTATAATGTATTAAATGGGTATTATTCTATACCCGATAAGTAACTGTAAAATACTTCCACCTATATTTTCAGAAAGAAATGATAGAACTAGATTGTTTTTATAAGTGAAAGAGTACAGATGAATTATAAAATCAAATGTTTATATTACATAAATCACATTCCCTGTTAAACAAGTATAGTTTTAATAAAAAAAGTGTACAAATATATGTTGAGTAGGGAAGTTTTAGGAGGGACCGGGATCCATGGATCCACAATCGTGGGTGTGCCCCTGCTAACAGATCATAAACAATGAAAAAAAAGACATTCCAAAAGAAATGGACAAGAGACATTTTGAAGTTGGGTGACACAAGTAATTAAAATAAGAAGTCATGAAATTGGGTAAATAATGAAAATACATGGATGTGTACCTGGGTCCGATTTCTTTCATAAGGCATCGGTACATTGATGTACCGTTTGAAAATTAGGGAGGGGTACCTGGGACCACCCCTTAAATTTCGGAATGATCAAAAACCAATAATTTGAAAATGTTCTCTAGGACCCTAATAAATACCATTATAAATTTGGGTGATCCATCTCATTCCCTTTCAAAGTTAAAACATTAATATGACCACGTGTTTGTCATGAGGTTAGTTATTAACAAAATTTATTCCCCTTGATGAGGTCTTATTACTTTATATGATTATGTAAATTTGTACAGGGTTACATTGACAATGGTACTTTGGTGTACCTTTCTTAAATTTTGGAAGGGCTACACCGTCTCACTCTTAAATTTACCAATTGCCAAGAGCAAAATTTAGTAAATACTTTCTAGGATCTATTGTAACTTTAAGTGGTCCATCTCGTCCCTCTGGGTAAAGTATTAGTATGGTAGCGTGTTAGGTTATTAGCCTGTTTTTCTTCTTTTAGATGATATCTTATTACCTTATATGGTTATATGGATATGTATAGGAGTCCTGGACATGGGCACATTGATAGGCCTACTATCATCTTATTTTTTTTTTTTTTTTTTTGAGAGGAGTACTTAGAACCATCCTCTTAAATTTGAGAACCTTCAAACAATGGAATTAGGTAAATGTTCTCTAGGAGCCAAATACATATTTCTGTACATTCAATTGGTCTTAACTATCCCTCTGTATGGGTAAAAAAATACTAAGATATAAACGTAAGCAATACGTTGTACCACGTGGAAGTTGTTCGATTCGTGTTATTGACCTAATTTATATTCTTTGATTAGGTTTAACATGTTATATGAATATGTGGTTGTGTACACAATCTATTTCGTTTTATAGGACCTGTATACTTTGATGCTCCCTTTGCAAAATGTAACGACACATAGGACGACTCCTTAAATTTGGGAATTTCCAAATAACAAAATTCGGTAAACTTTTTCTAAACACCAAAGTAAATACGGGTGGTTCTGCTTATTCCTTTCTAAGGGTAAACAATTGCCAGAGGTTCAAATTGGAAGTTATTGACCTAATTTATCCTCTTAGATGAAACCTAACTACAACATATGATTATACGCCTAAGTACTTGGTTAATTCTTTTTTTCATAGGACTTAGGGAAATTGATACACTTTTCTTAAAATTTTCGGGAGAGGTACCTGGGACCATTCTTTAAATTTTGTGAATTGTGATACAATTCGGTAAATGTTCTAGTATGAGACTCGACGTTTCAATGTTGTGCTTAACATTCAATAAGATAAATTGTAATATAATCCAAATTTGTGTGTTATGTCATATCAACTTAACACGTTGAAACTTATTGACACCTCGTAGTCTAAGGTTATTGGTGTAAAACTTTAGAACTTGGATCCTGATAGGCAATGATTAATATGAAACAATACTTTGAACTTGTATTGTCACAACTCATAGTGTAAGATCATTGGTGGCAAGTTATCTTTACTGAAATCTGATTGGTTGATTTTACCTGTAGTTTTAAATTTTACACTTTAAATCTGATAGGTAACCTATTGATATACATTAATAATTACACACATTGAATCTTAGAATTGTAGTTATGACTCATAGGGCCAGTCCTACAATATCCTGATATTCTTTCTGATTACTACCAGTCAGAATTAGATATCAGGAAGTTGTCAGTTACTTTAACACGTGGTTCGTTCTACAATGTACTGTAATGATATATACTCTGTCAGATAGTTAACCGGAAGCAAGGTTCTAACGGACCATTTGATTGGTTGGTTTTCTGTTGCTCATACTGAAAACAATTGAAACGTCAAGTGCGTTTTCAGTGTGCTTGTTTAAATTATCCTATTGAAAACATGGGAAACGGAAATGAGTACCGGTATGTACGTTATAGTCTAGGAGTACACTATCGTAAAGGCAAAAACAAACTTCAGTAATAAACACTTTTTAGGCTACACTCACATATGCATTGGTACCATATACATAGAAATATTGCTGTTCGTCCTTACAACCTAAGAAGCAATACTAAAATTTATAACGTTAATTTCGTTATATATTACACTCCATTTTATAATACTACACGTGATAACACAATCTGAGCTTCTAATTAATTCATTTATTTGATATTCCACCTCTAAACATATGTAAATTAGATTAATAATTTAGATATGTTTTTACATATCATTCAATTTCAATAATTAAACTCTATATTTTTATATAGAATATATTTCTTCATCTCCTAACTACACAAATTACATGGCGATTATATGCAGGCACTTGTAGCCAACGGGTACTATTTATCGTTATAAATTGGCATATATTCGAACTAAAGCTTATCTATCAGTTTGAGTTCTTATCTTGTCAGCAATTTCCTCATGCAGCTGACGACAACTGTCTTTTGTCAATAGAAATCGATCAAAAACTCTTCTTCAGCCCATTTATCAAAGTGATCGATTCGTCTGACAGCATCAACAATTCTTCGATTTCGTCCATGATTCACTACACGACAACTAACAAGTAGCTGATAGCTGTTAAGAGGCAATTGAACTTCCTGTCAAGGTAACAACCAGCTGATAGGGTTTATCAGCCACCTGACTGTTATCAGGACATTGTAGAACACCTATCAGAAAGATGTCAGGAGGATATTTATCTCAGACAGATATCAGAAGATGGTAGGATTGGCCCATAGTCTAAGGCCAAACTTTCAACACATAATACCTGATAAATCAATTGATATGCAAATACAGTTTCAACTTTAGTCACAACTAACTGTCTAAGGGCCAACCCTACCATCTTCTGATATCTGTCTGATATAAATATCCTCCTGACATCTCTCCGATAAATGTTTTCCAATGTCCTGATAACAATCAGGTGGCTGATAAACCCTATCAACTGCTTGTTACCTTGGCAGGAAGTTCAATTGCCTGTTAATAGCTATCAGCTACTTGTTAGTTATCGTGTAGTGAATCATGGACGAAATCGAAGAATTGCTGATGCTGTCAGATGACGATGAGGAGATTGTTCAATATATAGCGAGGCCTAGAAGACCAAAAAATCATCAGTCAACTAATCGATCACTTTGATAAATGGGCTGAAGAAGAGTTTTTTGATCGATTTCGATTGACAAAAGACAGTTGTCGTCAGTTGCATGAGGAAATTACTGACAAGATAAGAATTGAAACTGATAGGTAAGTTTTAGTTCGAATATATGCCAATTTATAACGATAAGTAGTACCGGTACCCGTTGGCTACAAGTGCCCGCATATAAGCGCCATGTAAATTGTGTAGTTAGAAGATGAAGAAATATATTCTATATAAAAATAGAGTTTAATTATTGAAATTGAATATGTAAAAACATATCTAAATTATTAATCTAATTTACGTATGTTTAGAGGTGGAATATGAAATAAATGAATTAATTAAAAACTCAAATCGTGTTATCAATTATTGAAATTGAATGATATGTAAAAACATATCTAAATTATTAATCTAATTTACATATGTTTAGAGGTGGAATATCAAATAAATGAATTAATTAAAAGCTCAGATTGTGTTATCACGTGTAGTATTATAAAATAGTGGTCCTGGAAGTGTAATATATAACGAAATTAACGTTATAAATTTTAGTATTGCTTCTTAGGTTGTAAGGACGAACAGCAACATTTCTATGTTTATGGTGGATATAGTATACGACAGGACCTCATCATTTAGCGAGGCCTCACGAAGTGCAGTCTTTTACGTATTATTCATTGAGGATCTAGGAACTTGAAAATGAGGTAACAAGGCGACTTTCATTTAATTACTGAGTAATATAAAATAAAATGTACGTCGGTTTGCGTTGCGTTTCATTGTGTTTTACGGTATGCGAAGAATAATAATGTGCCCTTGTACATAGTGTATGAGTATATGTGGGGGATTTGAAACACATATCGCACGTCACGTGCACATGGATGCTTCTTACTGTTGCACTACGTATAAAAATGATTTTATTTCATGTAGAAGTGGTAATGGAACACACAAGAAACGCAATTCACAGTGTATTCACACTTCATGTTGGAGTGTAAATACATGATCTGGGTTTCTTGCGTGTTCTATTACCACTTCTAAATGTAATAAAATCATTTTTATACGTAGTGCAACAGTAGGAAATATCCACGCGCACAGATGATGAGGTACTGTTGTATACTATTACCATGGTGCCAATGCATATGTAAGTGTAGCCTAAAAAGTGTTTATTGCTTAAGTTTGTTTTTGCCTTTACGATAGTGTACCCATAGACTATAACGTGCATAACAAAAGATACCGATACTCATTTCTGTTTCCCATGTTTTCAATAGGATAATTTAAACAAGCACACTGAAAACGCACTTGACGTTTCAATTGTTTTCAGTATGAGCAACAGAAGAAACAACATGAAATATTAGAAAATTTTCCGGTTCCCGAAAGCTAATTGGAAAATTATAATTTGTTGCTGACTGACGTTCCTCTACAGAAATTCAATTTTGCACCTGAATGTGCAGTTAAATATTGTGGAAAATTTTCCACTTAAAAGCACTATACATAATATCCAAAATTCTCCGGCTTATGAAAAGTTTTTTTTCCCACTTGTTTCTATATCGTGATGAAAATTTTCCGATTTATGAAAATTCATTTTACTTGTTTCTACAGAGCAATAAAACTTTCCGATTCACAAGAAGTTGTTTTACTTTTTGCATCAAAATGATGAAAATTTTTCGACTCATAAAAAGTCCTTCAATTTTTCCATATAAGAAAATATTTCGATTCATGAAAAATTGCTTAACTTATTCCTACATAATACTGAAAATTGTCTGAGCCATGAAAATTTTCAGATTCTTTAAACGATCTTTCACTTTTTTACATTTCTGTACATGAATCCAATCAATTTTATAACTGCTGAGGAATTGTTACTTCATTACTGATAGTTTTTGGAACGGAAAATTCCACTTCACATCATTGTCTAATTGTGGCTGATAGTAACCAGAAACAATATCAGGATATTGTAGGACTGGCCCTAAGGTAATTATTCTTGGGGCAATCTGACTCGTTAATTACTGAAAAGCTATTCTTAAGGCAATCTAATTGGCTGATCAATATTTTTGGTGCAATCTGATTGGTTTTTCACTGGGAAATTATTCTGGTTGGAATCTGATTGGTTGATCTCTTTCAAATCTTTGCTGCATACATTTTTAAAAGTTTTGCTTAACATTTTCCGACCACTGTTTAATTTTAAATTTTTATTTTGAAAGTGTGTAATTAAAATGTCTTGGTTAGAAAAGTTTTAGTTTGAAACTTTTTGTTTAAAGTTTTTTTTTGCACTCTCTGATAAATGTATTCAAACAATTGATAACCGTTTATTTGTTAATAGAATAGTTAAAAACTGAATAAAGTTTGACGGTTATCCGTGAAACTTGAAGTCATCCTTGGTGCATTTTAGTTTGAAAAATTTGTTTGAAAACTTTTAGTTTAAACTTTTCTCTATGAAAATTTTGTTTTTGAAATTTTTGTCTCAAAATTTGTTTGAATTTTTTAGTTTCAAAATATTGTTCTGGATTTTTAGTTTGAAAAACTTTTCAGAAATTTGTTTTGAAAATTTTTAGTGAAAAATTTTGGTTTCACATTTTTTAATTTGAAAATTTGTTTAAAATTTTTGTTGGAATTGAATTTTTTGTTTGAAAATTTTTGTTTGAAATATTTTAGTTTCAAAATATTGTTTTGAATTTTTTAGTTTGAAAAATCCTGGTTTGAAAACTGTTTCAAAATTCTGTTTGAAAATTCTTAGTTTCAAAATTTTCATATAAAAAGAGAAAAATAGGTTAACCGACCACGTGACCGTAGTAATATTTTACCCATGAAAGAGTACGAGATGGACCCCTAAACTGTCAGAGGTGCATACCCTAGTCCTATGGTATCACACTAAATTTTAAATTTGGCAATTTCGAAAATTAATGATGTTGTCCTAAGTATACCCCTGCCAAAATTTAGGAGTGAGCCAAGGTACCCCCAGGTTATTGATCCTGGGTCAAGGTCCTTGACCTTTAACTCATGGGAAGAGTACCCTTAGCTGTCCTAATTACAACTCTCATTCACAATGTATTCACTAGTTAGTAGTTGGCAAACATGAATTCTTCGTAAACTTTAATTTTAGCGGGCGGTACACGTCTTTCCAACTATAATGATCTTCCTACAATGGTTTCACCATGAATGAAATCACTGATTTTGAATGTTAATGAAGTCCTGCTGACAGTAATATACATGATTCTTGATCTTTCAAATGAAATTTTGATTATGTCATGCTGACGTTGTAAGATCCGCTATTTTTTGCCAATGATAAAAAACAGATAAACGAAGCACTTTTTTTCAACGCTAAGATGTGATGAGATTTCATGGAGTTGTATACTAAATCTGAGTTGATAATATTATTCAAATGATCCTTTGTAGAAGAAGTATATGGATCTGCTGTATAAGAAGTTTAATAGTTCTTGTTGTGTGGCTTCCATGGGGAAATATCTTGCAGGTAAAATAATGTTTCATGATTTTCAAGAATCACCGGTAATCTTAATCCAAACTCTGTAAAAATAACTTGGTTGGATAAGATTCTTTAAGGTACATTCTACCGTAAAGTGATAATCTTTGTAAATTATTTTAATACATCATGTATATTTAGAAACTATAAACAAGTAACCATGATGACTTTATGGCGAATACTATTTTAAACCGTACTTGTATATGGGAATGATAATCTACATGGCATAATCGGATGTAATGGAATTCTGCTGACGTTGAATAATCTTGTTCTAACATATATGATTACATCATGATGGTGCAATTTCTTGTATACAGTAATGACAGATTTTATTTCAAACAGTTCCGATTCCTTAGAAACAAGTCTTTTCTACACTTGTAATATTTCAGTTAGCTACAAATTTTCATTTAGTGAAAAACTTCTAAAATGAAAATTTCAAATAAAAACTATTGAATCTGTGCAAAAATTTTCGAACTTAAGAAACTTTAAAAAGACGTTGAAACCAAATTTAAAATTAGTAATCAAAAATGTTTCAATGAAAGCTTCGAAAAACTTTTAACCCGTAAGTACTCGCGCCCTTTTTTTGTGACACCAGTACTCACGCGAGGGTTCAGTAGACTCCAAGTTGATACTAATTTTTTATAATAAAAATATATTTTAAAAAAAATTAAGACAATATAGCATAACTCTAGATATGTTTTTAAAAGTATTTCCTGCAATTAGAATTTTTGTACTCGTTTTGAGACTTTTAAAAGTTCTTTTTTTCCATCAGGACTTCCGGCTAGCAACAAAAGTTACCTGTTTGGGATCTGTGAATACCCCGTGCGATTACTTAAGTATTAAATGAGCGGAAGAATTTTTTGAACTAAAAAATAAGAACTATCAAAAACTTTTAACGAATGCAAACTTTTTTACATGAAAGATTTTAAACAAAAATGTTCAAAAAATTAAGACAATGACCAGAAATATTTTAAAATAAAATTTCAAAAAGTTTTGAAAATGTTCAGCTAATCATATTAGACCAAACAACTTTCAAATGACCTAAGACTATACGTTGTGACTAAAGTTGAGTGTAAAATTGTTATTATTGCATATTAGAGGTTTTAATAATTACATACCAGGTTTCAAGCCCTAAATTTTTCCCATCATTTTCACATTAGACTATGAGTTGTAAAAACAATCTTAGTTGTAAAATTTTCAAAGTAAAATTTTAAAATAGTGTACAAAAATTTTTAAAAGATCAGCAATTGAAAAAATTTTAAGCAAAAATTTTGAAACCTTAAAAAAATTAAACAAAAACTTGAGAGTACTTATTCAATTAAATTGCATCAAGAATAACTTTCCTCCAATCAACCAATTCTAGAATACTCTTCCAGAATCACTTTTCACCAGTGACTTTAGATAATGAGGCGTAGCTACAATACCAGGGTTTGTTCCTATTCCTTAAAAACGATCTATTTCTTACACTTGCAAACTTTTTCAGTGAGCTGCATTTTTTTCATTAAGTGCAAAATTTCTAAAGAAAAATTTTAATCTAAAAATCTTAATAAAATTTTTTAGAAATGTTTGAATGGTGACAAAATTTTCAAACTTGAAATATCATACAAAAGCATTGAAACAAAATATATTATCATTGATCAAAAAAATAAGTGAAAGTTTACGAAAGCTTGAAAATTATATTTTTTAATTTTTAAACGAATGTAAGAATTCTTAAAACTAAAATATAACTAAAAGTTTTAAAACCTTGTATTGAATTCAACATTTTCAAACAAAACTTTTAAGATGATAAAAAGTATTTTCCAAAAATTCAAAATTTTTTGAAAATGCTTAGCCAACCAAATTACACAGAGGGTAGTTTTCTTTCCATTAATGACCTTATAGTACGAGTTGTTAACCAAAAATTTTTAAACCTTTTAAAATTTTAAACTAAGCTTTGAAAGTGATTAGCCAACCAAATTGCATCGAGAACAGTTTTCCACTGATCAGCCAATCTGACTTTACCAAGAACAGCTTTAGAACGGGTCGTAATTACAATTCTAAAGTTCAAACTTTTCAAAAATTTTAGAACAATCGAAAATACGAAGAATTTTGAAATATCAAAATTTGACATATTTGAACATGATCTACCAATCAAATTTCACCAAGAATATCTTTCGACTGATCATCCAATTAGATTGCACCAAGTTTAACTTTTCACAAAGGACTTTAGACTATGAGTCGTAATTACAGTCCTAAAGTTCAACAATTTTCAAATTGAAATTCACAAATCAGTGATCAAAAGATTTAAACAAACATTTCATAAGCTCTAACAATTTTTAACCAAAGCTTGAAAGTCATCATCCAATTAAATTGTATCAAGAATAACCTTCCATTTGTCAACCAACCTCATTGCACCATGAGATAACTTTCCACTAATGCCTATAGAATATGAGTCATAATTACAATCCTAAGGTACAAAAGATTTAGAATAGGGTAAGTTTGGGTGAAGCCTGACAGTTCTGATGTTTCTTTTACTGCTACCCCACTAAACAAAAATATTCAATACTTCGTCATATTATTTAATGATGTGTTGGTATACATGTACAATTGAAATAGTTTTCTGAAGTAATTTTCTGAAAGTTGGCAAAATCTTTAATTTGCAAATTTGGAATGGTGAATCCGGACAGTAGGTTGGCAATTCCGGACACTGAAGCATAAAGGATTATATATACCTGATAAGTGTATTTTAGCTTACTATTTTGTACACTAAGATTCTAATATGAGAAGTACAGAATATAAATAAATTACATGATAAATACATACAAATTACTAACAGCAATTTCTATATTAACTAATTTACTGTTGAAATTGCAAGCTAAATGCACAGTAGTGTATCTATCACTATAGCGTTTAATCATTATACATACTAATCACATTTGTTTCCATTAGAACTACACTGTACTACTATTTTTGCAAGTAACAATTAGATTATTTGTAAAATGTACGAGTGCACTGAGACTATCATTTATTTTTCTTGTTAATCACGTCTGCCAGTTTCATGAAGCAGTAGTCATAATTCAGACACATCGTCCACAGATAAAATACGGTTCCTTACCACATCTTTCATCAAACCAGCCCTTAGACAGAGTACAGGGCACCCAGGAACCGTATTTGCTTGATTATGGTGCATAATAATTCTTCCCACGAAAGCCATAGTTGTTTTCATTCATACCTTCGAGGAGACATTTTGAAACATTTAATCTTTTAGCAACGCCTGCCCTTGGGATGTGGAAGTGCGAGAAGCAACAGCAAAAGAAGGTAGGAACTAATTAACTGAGGAATCTGAAGACGATTGAGACGTGTTTGGGGATCAGTCTGATGACACATAAGAAGAATTGTTTCCAGCTGCTGGCAGATCAGGTTCATCTGACAAAAGAAATTCATGTTCCGAACTTGTTGCGGATCAAATGGGAATATACCGGTGGCAAGGAATCCATTCGCAGCAGCATAAACACTTGCGGCACGATATCAGGCTTCCCGGAACAGTTCGCCAAATATCATTTTTGTCAGAGATCCCTTTGGATATGCCTTCATCCATGAATTTGTTGCAATGTTAAATTCCACCTTTAGCACTTTAAAGAATATCAAATCCAACAGGCCGACAGTGAATTGTGTGACGTATGGCCGTCTAAAATTAACAAAACCGGCAGAGTGTTGCAAGTTGGAATGCATGAAACGAAGTGTTCTAACCAAGTAAGGAAATACTCTTTGTTACGCGAACCATTTTTACTCGTGAGAACTTTAGAACAGTTTGACATACTTTGCTTGAACTCCTGCTTCTATTTCACACTCAGAAGCGGAAAAAGTGAAAGAGTGTTCTGAATCCTCCTAATTGATTAATCACATTGTCCGGATTCACCTTAACGTACTAAACGTGTCCGGATTCACCTTAACGTACTAAACTTGTCCGGATTCACCTTTCCCTAAACGTCCGGAATCGCCCATTTTGAGCATCATAAACTTGTGCACGCGTTATGCAACGAGTAAAGTAGGGTCTTTGCTTCGATATGTCTTATCTAACCATTTGTTGACAACCACTTCTGTGTAAAATTTAACATATTTTACTAAAAAGTTACACCAGGTCAAAAAACGAGCATGAAGATACCTTTTTCTTCTTCTTTCCCCCACCGTCGAAACTACGCTCTTTGCACTTCCTACTCAGCACTGAAATGTAGGAAGGTACGATGCTTGAAATGGGTTTCACAACAAGTCTCCACATTACACATGCGAAGAACAGCATTACCATAAGCTTAGGAGTTCCGGATTCAGCGACTGTCCGGAATCACCCAAACTTACTATATATAAATATTAAAATTTAAAAAATAGGCAACATTTTGAAACATATTCAACATTTTAATCAAAGGCTTGAAAGTGATCAGCCAATCAACTTACATCAAGAATAGCTTTGCATTGATCAATCAATGAGATTGCACCAAAAGTAACTTTCCACAAATTATCTTAGACTGAGAATAGTGACTAAAGTTCGAAGTGTGAAATTGTTGTTAATTGATTTTAATAATTTCATATCAGTAGTGTCATATTTTCACACAATGACAGACTGTAAGTCGTAACGTAGCTACAACATTAAAGTATAAAATTATGTATTTCAATAGGTTACAATAATTGCCTATCAGTTTTCAAGTGTAAGATTTCGAGCTTGAGCCAGAGAACAAACAATCAGAATTCACTAAAGATAATGTTCCACCAACAACAGACTAGTTATGAATGACTGATAGAAACCCTCAGATCACAAATCTGAAAAATATTATTGTATAATAATTTCCATTTTCAAGACCAACATTTGAAGTCAACCAAATTACACCAAAGATAAATTTCCACGAATGACCTTACGCTTCTTTCACATTATCCGGCGATTTGCCGGATCCGTTTCCGGCAGTTTGCCGGATGAGAAGTGTACCCTTTCATATTATCGGGCGTTTTGCTGTGGATGAAAAATATGTGAGCATGGTTGCTGTGAAACTGAAGAAACAAAACCTTGTGACTCTGTCGTATTGTGGTAGTTGCAATGGACAGATGCAAAATGTGTCTTCTACTCGCCTTTACAGACAGAAAAAAGTCAGAGATACATATGGGTTCAATTATTTTTTTTCAGAGAAGTGGTATCTTGAAGGAGATTTTTCTATTGTTTCCACAATTGATAGACTTGAGCAAATTAGCGGCCATGTTCTGGATATTTAAAATACGATCCCGGTATTCACCTGTTGTGACTGGGGAAACCAGGATAAAGTCCTTTCAGGATAGTCGGTGATTGAGATCTATCCTAGAATCCATTGACGGATCCAGAAGGTAAAAACTGGGAGGGAGACTGCCAGACCCCAGACTGAGAGAAATATATAATGAAAAAATGAAATGAAATCTTTAAGTTTTACGTTCCACGGTTTTGCCGGTTAGGCTAAAGGAGACGGTGATGATGAGAGATGAGTGAAATGGTGGGATGAAGAAAGTGGGAGGAAACGGGAGAACCCCGAGAAAACCCACGAGCACGGTGTTTGTCCACCACAAAGTCCACACGGCGCGAGCTGGGACCGAAACAGAAACCCCAAGAAACGGAGGTGAACGCTCTACCACTGAGACACCGCGCCCCCTCAGAAATATATGAGTTTATTATAAAGTTTCAAAATTATATAAATAACAGCTTAAATTATTTTCGTCACCCTGAAAACTGGGGGAACCTAGGCCCCCCGGCCCCGGGCTAGATCCACCACTGCCAGAATCCCAAGTCAACATAAGCACTGAGCCCAAGGCTGATCTGTAGGCATTATTTATTATTATTATTATTATTATTATTATTATTATTATTATTATTATTATTATTATTATTATTATTATAGTATTTCGGGCTTATTTTTTAAGTGTTTCGACTATTGACTCTCTAAAGCACTGCTCTAGTCCAGTCCCTGTATTCAAACGTAGTGCTCTCAACCGACCCGACCCGAACCGTGATCCGATCTGATTGACCTGACCCGATAACCCGACCCGAGCTGATCCGGTTGACCCGACCCGAATAACCCGACCCGAGCTGACCCGATTGGCCCGACCCGATAACCCGACCCGAGCTGACCCGATTGACCCGACCCGAGCTGACCCGACTGACCCGACCTGTTTGAGAGCACTAGGTCACGACACTGGGTGAACGCCAAAATGCACTCACATTGGGAATTAAACCCGGACCACGTGTACCGAAGTCTTACACGTTAACCACTAGCTAGATCAAGCCGGGGATTTGTATATGCATCTTAATGAATATTTGGCACTTTTGAGGTTTAGTTATTTCTTTTTATAACTGATACCAATGTCCGACGTGGGAGAATTTTTTTTCTTGCTTTATTTCTATGTGACGAAATTTTTCTTCAAGGTCAGTGTTCTCACCTGCTCGGACGGCAGGGGGTCTTCTCGAAAGGCAGTAGCAAGAGTATCTTGGCGGAGACAAAAGGAAATCGTTTAACTACAATGATAAGGGTTGAGGAAACGGGAGAACAACTGTGATTTTTTCCAACCCTTCAACTTTCATTCCAAAATAGGTTCCTATGATTCCGGGAACCGTGCCACTTTGATTTTTCTTTCTCGGTAATTAAAGCGTATTTTACAGTATATATAGTTGCACGTAAGAAGATACATAATATGAATTTTATAATTTAAAATTTAAAAATACAGTATGATAACTAATTATAAAGTACTAATTTTATTTCATCACTTTCAGCCCAACAAATGAAATTCAAACAATTCGCTCCCTGGGTCTTGGTCATCAATACTGCGTCTTATCCTTTGTCTTGCAGTCAAGTCTTGGTCCTGCATTTCGTAGTCTTGGTTATCTTTCATGCTATACAAGAGCCAAGAATGCTCGCCTCATCGGTACAAATGAAGATCAAGTGTGATTTTGATTATGGTCTTTCATACTATACGGAAAGCAAGAAACTATGCTCATCGCTACTTCGTGATTACCAAAACAAGGCCAAGAACAAGATTACTATGCACTTCGTCTTGCATATCCAATCTTTATCTTGTTCTTGTGTCGGTGTCCTTGGGCTTGGTGAAATAAAATGAATTCAGTTTAAGGTCCCTCGATTCTGCACCGAGGCTAAGGGATATGGTGACCATGAGAAATGAATATGGTGGAATGAAGAAAGTGGGAGGAAACAGGAGAACCCCGAGAAAACCCACTACACGGCGTTTTTCCACCACAAAGCCCACTTAGCACAAGCTGGGATCGAACCATGGACACCATCAATGGCGGAGCCAAGGGAGGCCCAAGAGGGGCCAGGCCCCTTGCTCAAATTCTTGGCCCTCCTAGTGCCCTCCCACACAGATGATGGTATTATAGGTCGACAAACGGTGAGTTGCCAGTGGCTACAAGTGAAACTACTTCCAAAACATCTCTCGACAACAAAGTTACGAACAGCAGAATACCGTTGCGTTCCGAATAAAATAGCTCCACACGTTTTAGTTTGTAGTACGGGAAGATCTAATTCACGGATATCTGTGGGATGCTTGCATTGACCTCGCCACCTGGACATTCATTTTAACCTCTGTCCATTATCTAGTTATCTCCTTTGTTTTTGACAAACAACCAGAAAAATAGAAAAATCACTCGGCATTCTCATTCGCTTCAATGTTGAAATTCATACTAAAATATGATATGCATACTTACAAATAACATGCACTGCAGTAAAACATTACACTTGTGTTGGACGAGAAAAGTCTTCGTACACTAAGTAATTGATTTCCATTGATTATGGCGACATAGAACAAATGCAAAGCATCCATTAAATAATTTGGTATTATTATTATTATTATTATTATTGTTATTATTATTATTATTATTATTATTATTATTATTATTATTATTATTATTATTATTATTATTTTGAGTTTATCTACCAAACAACTATTTATTGACTAATAAAAATGATTAATCAATTATATTTTGTTACGTATGGTAGATGACTTCAGATTATATTATTTACTGACCGACAGTATCCCACGCTGTCGTATCTGTGCATAAGAGGTAAGTTCTAATCTTTTCTTTGTAGAAGTTAAGTAAAAGAACCTGTTTTACCTCGAAATGCTTAATTACAATTTTATTTACACAAAGACAATTCTAACACAAGATGATATTAAAGATGCTATTTGCATATACGAGTTACTTGTCACAAAAACTAATTACGCTAGGAAACTAAAACTATGCTCAGACTGTCTTTCTTAGCTAACTTTTGCAAGTGGTAGCAATTGAAACTCACATGAGTATATGGTAACCTCTCACCCGAAGTCCAAGGTTAATCTCTTTGCACATGGCTAAAAAAAAAAAAAGAACGTCTGTGTTGCCTCTGTTTTCACTGTCCCCCTCTGCCAGCCTGAATCCCCATTATATTACCAAATGTTATCAATCTTTAATTTCAAATTAAGTGCTTTATGATTTTTTTGCAATTATAAAGTCTCAGTAGTTTCTATCACCGTTGTCTCTTAGGACAAGTTATTATAACAAAAGAAAAACACATTAATGGTTCCTCTTGATTACTTTTCAAGGCTTTTTCTTATAATTCACTTAAGCAGTATCACTTTTTTTTTTTTTTTTTTTTTTTTTTTTTACAAATTATCATATCCATTTATTCCCTTTTTCATAAAATCTGTTTTCAACACATTATATTATCATGCGGTATTAAAACAAATCTGGAACTTCTGATATTTATTTACCTCCATCATTCCACCCGGAAAATTAGTGTGATCTGTACATGAGGGAATGTTTTCGGGCTGCTAAAATTAAGATTACTGGTGCCATGCTATAACTTTGAGTTTCGCCTTATCTTAAGTAGATGCAGACATGTCAGAAGGTTTGATCCTTGTAGATACACTAGTTCAAACGCTGTCCAAGATGAGGTCTGGTAAATATGACTGTCAACGAACAATATTCGAACAAATTTATCAAGAATGTTTGGAGATGTGCAAAGAAAATGGTCTCGAATTTCAGAGCCGAAAACAAATAGAATATAGGGGTTCCTCGTGGAAACGAACTAGACATCCGCCATCGAAATATCACAAATTCATTTTGGATGAATCTTTTCCTTCATTGGATGCAGAAAACGAATTTTCTAAAGATAATATATCTATCAAGAGACATTTTTCTCCCTACTATTGACAGACAGTCTCTGATATGGAAAACCGCTTTGTATCATGTTGCAAAATCATCAGATCAATCACCACTCTATATCCAAAAAGTAAAAACTTTTTTAAATTACAACATTGTCGAGCCTATAACCCAGCATTATGGAGCGATTTGCAAACATTAAAGTGAGAACTCAAAATCCTCCCAAACACAATTAATAGAGCAACCCAAAAGCATAAAAAACATATAAAGCATAACAGCAATTTACACATATGGTTGGTACCTTGAACATGATTGTGATTGTCTAAGGGTCCAGAAGGAACTAGTTTTAAAAGCATAATTTTAGAAAATAAAGCATAAAGCATAATTTAAAATATATAGCATAATTCTTGGAAAATTCTCTTTAACTGAAAGTTTAACATACTGTGTTAATATTTTTTAAAACCAATATTTACAATGCAAAATCATTGAGAACATAACAATGCAACAATGAAAAGCTTATTTTCATTTCTGTAAACTTTTCAGTGTAATCCTTTGATGTGGAGAAGAGAAAAAAATAAAAGAAGAAATTTTTCCGCCAACAATGAATAGTATGCAAGAACTCCATACTATATTGTTATGTTGACTTTTTGAACTTAAACACTTTCTGTACTTTTTGGTGGCATCTTTTTCTTTCCCTTTCAGTATATATGTACCTGTAAGGCTCACGCAAATGATGGAAAAAAATTATTCGAGCAAAGCACATCTCTTTACAATGAATTAAGTAGAAAGTTCATTAAATATGAGAGAAACTAGTTGCAAAAAATATAAATAAATAGATCAAGATATTTAGAATATTTAATGTGTAATAAATATTATACATTATACACGATTAATGTAAAATAATCATTGAAATTAACAATAAAGCATAATTTTAAAAAAAGCATAATAAACAAGAAATAAAGCGTAATGGGGGTTGCTCTAACAATTAAGTTGTATGAAGACGAGAAGAAAACCAAAGCTGATTCCTTAACGAATTTCGTTGATCTTCTTTGTGTCTACAAAACGCATTCCTAGAAACCTACAAGCTAGGTATCATCTCTGTGATTATATCAGTTTCTAGTGCTACATGTGAAAGGTCATTCTGTTCTTTGAAAAGATTAAAGACTTGTATACGCAATTCAATGACTCATGATACGTTGAAAAACTTAGTGTTACTTTATATTGAGTCGTTAGATCTTTAACAAATTGTGGATATGTTTGCTGTTGCCCACACGAATAGAAAGATCCTCTTCAAGTAGGGGCATGAACCTATAAGTTATTTTCTTTATCTGTAAAAGTGTGTTTGCTTCCACTTAAGTCAACCAGCTACGCATATTTTGAACGCCATGATTAAATAAATATTTACTTATATTAGAAATAAATTACATTAATGAATAGTAGTTGTTTGTGGTACTAAATTCTTATATTTTCACTGTTTTCCAAAGAGTAAAATCATGAACCACAAAGATGGAAACATTCACCTTGAACACACACATACACACATACACACACACACATATGAATCAGTCATTTGAGAAACACATTATGTCCATTTTTGGCCAAAATTGAGTTAGACATATTAAATTGTTGGTGAAGACTAGACACATCCAATACGCATAGAACAACTCACCTTCACTTAGTAACCATGGTGATGGGGCATTAGAAAATATCCATTTTTTGAGAAACACCTCATCTCCTGGAAATGTGTTGTTTCTTAAATGACAAATGCTCCAGGGAACGCTAAGCCAGGTCATATTATAAAGGCTATTGACGACCACATAGCCTCTTTTCCCCCCAGAAAGAAGCCCATTACACCAGCAGGTGTTACAAATACTTGAACGCTAACCTTAATGTAAGAATTATGTGGCAACTTTTCAAAGAAAAACATCCAGACTTGAGTGTTGATTATAAGTTTTATTTGAAAATATTTCATGAGCATTTTGACCTAACTTTTGGGAGGCCTCAGATTGATTCTTGTTGTAAATGTGAGGAACTGTATGTCAAAATAAAAAGTCCATCTTTAAATGATGTAGCTAAAAAGAGTTTATGTTGCAGAACTCCTTGTGCATAAAAGGAGATCACAAAAGTTTTTCAAAGCCATTGAAAATATTAGACAAAAGTGTTTAACGGATGAAAAAGTAGGTGGGATTTGCATGGACTTTATGCAAAACCTTCAACTTCCTCAAATACCAGTTCAAGAAATATTTTACTTACGGCAGTTGACAGTGATTATTTTTAATATTCATGATGTTGCAACCAATAAAGCCAAGTTTTATGTATATCATGAGGGCTTAGCTAAGAAGGGGCCAAAAGAAATGTGTTCATTTTTAGTTGATTAAATCAATGAAGTTCTTGATGCTGGTGTTAGGCATCTTCATGTTTTTTCCGATGGTGCACCTGGACAAACAAAAAAACGGTGTTGTGCGGTTTTTTCTTGCCCTAATAGAAACTGGCCAATTCGACAGTATTCATCACTATGTTCCTATTCGAGGTCATTCGTGCCTTCCGTGTGACCGCGACTTTAGTGTAATCAAACGAAAAATTAAAACATCTGACAGGATTTACACAGTAAAACAGTATGCTGAACTTATTTTGCACTCTGCTGCTATTCAGGATAAGTTCCTGGTGGAAATGGTAGAAAGTGAAAAAGTGAAGGATTTTAAATCATGGTTTGGTCAATTTTATATAAAAAAAATTAATATCTACGGAGAGTCAAGCAAGGAACATCCCAAGGGAAAACAAAATTAAATTCAACATTTCAACTTTTATGGAGTTCCATTACTCTAATAAAAATGTAGGCCAAGTTAAAGTAAAAAACTTTATTGGTGGACTCAATGAACTTGAAAAAACCGGGAACTGGTTTACCAGAGCTTCCAAAAATCAGTGCCTACCCTTAAAAATCTGTACCTATCAACATCAACATAATCAATGGTCTCAAGAAAGTCGATGCCTATATATCTGCAGACATTGTTGGTGAATTTTATTCAAAAATTTATGACTGGCCAACTATCGATATAGATGACATTGAACTGTTTTAAGAAACAATGTTTGGAAAATGTGTATACATTATTTGAAAAACAAAATACTGATTTTTATTAATAATTTGAATTGTTTTACCTTTTATTTCATACCTGATAACATATCGTTTAGTCAGTCATTTGAGAAACAACACATCACCAACAACGTTTATAATTTTTTTAAATATCAAAATAAAAATAATAAAATTTTATTTTGGTAGAATTAGCTTACCAAACTCCTGTAGAAACATATAAAAAAATTTCAAAAAATATATGATGTTAAATTATGGGAAAACTGGGTTTTTTAAGATTTCCCGAAAGTTTACTTTTTTGGATATGAGCTGTTTCTCAAATGACCGATTCATATATATATATATATATATATATATATATATACATATATATTGGAGATGGTCCAGTCAAAATCCTCTTGGGCCCTTCATTGCCCCCTCCTCCTGAAAAAACTCTAGCTACGCTACTGGACACCATGCACCAGAGATGAATTCTCTACCACTGAGCCACCGCGGCCCTGCTTGGGCTTGGTCGTCCATATCCAATATCTCTTTTGGTGTTGCTTAAACAACTTCTAGTTTTGTTCTAAATCCAGACTCTATATTGGCGTAGATAATTAATATTACAGTCGATTGGTAAAATCAATTTTCCACATTTAAAAATTAAAGTACACACAAGTACAAAAATAAGCATTTACCATAAAAACACTAGCTGCAAGTGTTCAAAATAGATTTATGGTTTCTATGAAATCAATTGAAAATTTCTATTTTTGATTAGGCAGCTAGTGAAAAACAGCAGCTTTTGACTCCAGCCGAGTTTAAACTCAACCTAAACTCAGTTGACCAAAGTGAACTGACCCGACTGACCCGAGTGACCCGACCCGATAACCCGACCCGAGCTGACCCGATTGACCCGACCCGACAACCCGACCCGAGCTGACCCGATTGACCCGACCCGACCCGTTTGAGAGCACTATTCAAAGGACTATTCAAGAAATTACAACCATAGAAGTGTTAAAGATAATTATAAAATATATAAAGTGCGGTATATATATCAAATATCACATCCTGAATTCTCTCTTGGTTTGAGAAAGTACATAAAGGTATTATTACTAAATATATAATATTGCTGAAATATTTGATAGTGTATATTTCAATTTTGGATCACCACAAATTTACTGAACTACAAGCTCATTTGCCCAGTGCTACCCGGACATTTATTTCTCCCAATCTTCTATTACATAGAAAATAAAATAATTTATATTAATTTGGACTCTTTAATCAACGACCTATGGATTCGACACTTCAGTAGTATCAGTCGTTTTCGATTATTTTTACATGTGATCTTTTCCCATATAATGTATGTAACAAGCAGTAAAGTAGCGTGAACTTTTGAAATGGGTAGGCTGAAATTAGATTCGTAGCTTGAGGGTGGCTAGGAGGGGCCCAATCCCCTGAAACTTGCAATTTTTGTTGTATGTATATATGAGTGTAAAGTGAATTTAAGTTACCTTCTCCCCCCCAAAAAAAACTATCCCGCCCTTATTTAAACGATCACGTCTTAGTGTTCTGACTACGCTGTAATGCTCGATAGAAAAATGCTAATTCATGCCATATATTTTTCATACAATACAATGTAAGAGTAGTTTTGCTTCATATTTCCCTTATACACACGGTTTCCTTACATATGCGATACTCGCATATCACACATAACTATATTAGTGTTTCAAAGAAACAAATAAAAACGGATAGCTATAGGACGATCTTAAGTATAACTTTCCCAATTCATAGACAAACTTAAGCACTTCACCCACAACAACACATATCAGCATACTAATGGAAAACAGTAGAGCAGTAGCTTACAGTCAATTGATAATTTTTTTTTACAGAAAAAGCTATTTTTAGATTGAAAGTATGAAAAAAAAAAAACTATACCTCATCTGAGGTCTCCTCAGTATCGATCTTCGAAAAACTTGCGGATAGCAACGCAACGCAAAAAATACAACAAGCAATTATAACTGCTATACCAATTATCGAAAACTTAAATGTAAATTTTACGCTGTGATAACGCAAACCAGTACGCAATAAGGTCCCTGATGTATTAATACTATTCATAATAACATAGCATTTTTATTCTTTCTGTCTCTCTCTCTTTTTTTTTTTTTTTTCAAAACTCGTTACTGAATGTGAGCTTCTAAATTTTTCATAGTCTCTGTTCTATACTTTCTTACAAGACCGCATCCTGTCGCTTTCGTTTCGCCAAACACCCGAAAGCCTTTCGTCAACATTCGTCCACTTCCGTTGCACATGTTGAATTTGTGTATAGCTCAAGAAGTTTTCGTCTGCTGAGGGTGGCGGGGAAGTGACTGTCACCGCCCCATTCTCCTAATTCCATGAGAGAAGCGGAAGGCTAGCCGCCGATAGCCTTCAATGCGTTCTTGCAGAAGCTTCGCTTTAACTCGCTTGATTTTGAAACAGCGTATTATAAAATAAATCCATTTTAATAAAATTAATTGTATCAATATCCAAAACCAACATTTGAGGCTGATGTATAAATAAATGGATAGGCTAAGCCTTATAGCCTTAATGGACACTACGTCCCTGATAACAAGTTTGGTTAAATTACTCCAGGTGTACTGGGCTAGAACATAACCACATACACAAACACACTCCACACACACACACACACACACACACACACACACACACACATATATATATATATATATATATATATATATATATATATAGGGGAAACTATACAGTCGTGGGCACCTTAAGGCATTTTTTTTAAGTAATTAATTTATAACTTTTATACATTTGGCCATATGTATCTAATATTTGTCAAATAATATCGTTACAGTATGAGCTTTAAAATAAATATGATATCGGAATGAAATGTAATGTTAGGTACGTGTAATATATTTTTTAAAAAAAGTACTATAACTTTTATAGTGATGGGCCCTACAGAGACTGAGTTGGGCACTTTTGATTACAGTTATGGGCACCTGTGCAGAAATTTCTAAAATTATTTAATAATGTCAAGATACATTACTTTGTTACATAAATGCATAATACAGCATCTCGTTTTGACTTTTTGTAATTTTATAGTAACACTTTTAATTAAAAAAAATTAGAACTTATGAAATTAGGCACTCTGTTTGCCTAATCGCTGTCACTCTCACTTTCGTCTAAGATCTGCAAACATTGGATACAGTAACATACATCATAATCGTAGGCTTCTCCACAGCAAGAAGGCAAGCTTTATGAAAAGCCTGTCCACAGCGTTTGCAGTTCATTCCTGGTAAACGAGATCCTACACTCTCGCCACACTGGTTACACAATCCAGAAAGTGAAACAAGACGGTTTTCTAATTGTTCCGTACTGTTTTCCAACACCCTCACTTTCAATATGTTTGAATCTTCTTTGGATGCTGGAGAAGAATGAACTCCCTCATTTTTGTTCTCTTGCAGTTCGCCAAAAGGCACTCGTTTAGCCGGAGGGCCAGAAGGTAATTTCTCCACATACGCTCCAGTTATACCTGTACGTTCAGAAGGAAATAGATTAACACTAGGAGTATATTCGTGTCTTTTTTCTACTTTCCCAGCTGGACCTGACTGTTTAACTTCTCTTTTCCTCTTTCTCTCCTCTTTCTCCCTCTCTTGGTTTTCTTCTGTAATTCTTTCCTCTTTGTGCAGTTCTTTCCATTTATCTGATGTTATTACAAATGAGAATCTTTGAATATTGCCGCTTTGGCGTTTCTGGCCATACCAAACAGTCCTTAAAAAGCGGCATATCTGATTTCTTGATTGGATACATTTTAGCCGGTCAGTAGTTCTGTTTTGCTCTTCTGGTATCACCTCAACTTGTAGAAAAGTGCTTGCTTCCTCAAGTTGTTCTGCTAAAGCACTTTCAGTCTGTTGTAATCTTGATGAGTTTGAGGCTTTATCTGACGGCAACTCATCATTTGTGTGGATTTTTATGAGCGTTTCATCTTTAGAAAATTCTTCAAATTTCTTACAAAGGCAAAAATCTTCACATTTTCCTTCATGACCATTTGGAGCTTTATCTGTAAACTGTTTTATTTGGTTACACTTCTCGGGCCCAAGTAATTCACAAAACTTCTCATGAGTCAAATCACGAAAACTTGATTGCATTTAAATTGTATTTAAATAATCTTGGAAATAATTCAGTTCTCACTCAGCGCCGCAAAACTAACTTGGGTAGCTACCTGAGTGAATAGTTTCTTAAAAGCCGGTATTAACAGCAGTGGGAAATGATGTGCTGAGTAATCACATCCGAGGCATCAATGCAAAAACCACCGATAGACACTGGCCATTACATCACAGAATTCAGGTTAAAAAGCAACTAGGCATATTTCATACTCCATAACTTCACGTGTAAGTACTGTACATGGCCACAACGTAACTCACTGGCGTTTTTCCTAGCGCGAGGACTGTAGGCCTTGTTATTAATTTTCAAGGAAAAAACTGTACACTTAACAATATGAAAAAATAGGCTTCGGACTTCCAACGCACACTGACGTTTGTGCAGTGCTTTCCCTTCTTGTTCTATTTTGGGATCATGATCTAGGTCTAGCTGAGTCGAAGCGTCGAAACCTTCCTTTCATGTTGGTAATAGTGCAGATTTCCTCCTTTTCCCTAAAATTAAATGTAATCAGACACATGAGAAACTTAAATCTATTTAAGTAACCTGATTATAATGGGCCCTATACCGAGATCGTAGTTATACACTCCCTTGTACATGTTTTCCAGAAAGGGTTCTCTATAAAATAAGCCTAGTTCTATTGTTATGCTTAATCACGGCCGCCTTTATTGTTATACAGACCAGTCTTGAAATGGCAACTTCGCCTTTTTGCCTTCCACAGACTATCCACCCAGCACAGCCAGCTGCCCAAATTCTCTGCATTAATGTCTAGAGAAAAGGAGGATCCTCGCTAAAATGGTAGAGAAATAGTCTGTGAACTGCCAACTGTTGAAGGTGGATAGTCTGTGGCAGGCCGATTTGCGCAGTTGCCACATTCAAGGTTCTGGCTTGTATAACAAAGGAGGCCGTGGCGTAATCCAATATAAACATACAGTGATGAGCATAGTGAGTTTACAGTAATGGGCACTGGGCCCATCACTGTTAAATAACCTTTAAATTTCATGAAATTTTCGAGCAAGAAACACAACAGCCTGAAATGCACTTTAGGCTTAAAATAACGACAAAAAAATTCGTATAGTAAAATATAGTTATGGGCACTAGGTGCCCATCACTGTCATGTTCCATTAAATTAAAATACAGTGGTGAGCACCTCATGATTTGAGAGCAAAACTCATTTAGACTTACATCTCATTAGCATGAAGTGCTCTTATCATTTAATAATCACTCCAAACACAAAATTTTAATTTACAATTGATTTATAATGAAACGAAACCTTAATCAGTACACCTATCTGATTAAAAGAATTCGTTAGAAATGAACAACCATCACAACGTTTTACATCGCGCACCTTTCTACACCCTGCCACACACACGAAAGAAGGAAGACAATTGGCAAACTGTGAGCGTAAAGAAGGAAGGCGTGCCAACATTTGAAAGTCGTCAATAGCTCGTTACAGGCGCTCAGACTCTTATTATTTGAAAATAATTGGCATAGGTGCCCATCACTATCAGAGTGCCCACGACTGTATAGTTTCCCCTATATATATATATATATATATATATATATATATATATATATATATATATATATATATATATATATATCGGGTGTTGCAAAATAAGTGTTACAACTCTTGGGAGTTGACTCCTGCCACTGAGACGAGAGAAAAAGTTCTCTTGAACTTTCGGCTGTCGGACGTAGTTTCGGATCTACAAGGGGCCAAAAGCGTGGGAAAATGACTTTCGGACGCCAATAGTTCGGAAACTATCCAACGTAAAGAGGGCGGGTAAAAAATTCACTGCAGAAGTCAATTTATTTGGGTCTAGAGAACATTTGAAAATTTTGTGTTTGACAATTCTCAAATTTAAGTGGTAAATCAACACACTCCCTTAAAATTTTGAGAAATAATGATCAATGTACCCATTTCCTATAAAAAGATAATAGACTCCTCTTATAGTGTGGAGCGTAAGAGTCTTGGTCTTGCAGTTTTTGCAAGAGTCTTGCATGCAAGAACAAGACCAAGACCAGGAATCCCGATGCAAGATCAAGACCAAGACCAACGGGTGCAAGACCAAGACCAAGAGTCTTGCACAAGTACCGGCTCAGTAGTAAAGCGATAAAGCGTTAACCTCGTGTCCATGGGATCTCTGGTTCGATTCCAGCTTGCACCGTGTTAGCTTTGTTGGTGAACAAACACCTGTACGTGGGTTTTCTCGGGGTTTTCCCGTTTCCTCCTACTTTTTTCATTCCACCATTTCATTCATTTCTCATCATTACGTTTCCCTTAGCCTCGGTGTATAATCATGGGACGTTAAACTAGATATTTAAACATATTAGTGGTGTTCTTCTTCCAAAACTAAAGAGAAATCTAGTACTGAACATCAGTAATTCCGTACACCATAGATGCCTACTACACCGATATGGCCTGGCTCCGAGGCTCAAGCATCCATTGGAAACTTTTAATGCGTTCTCATAAAATTAATATCGAAATAACATTTTCATGACATTGACAAAAACATAGTGCATCTGACTGCAAGTTTGATTTCATGGGCGGATTTTTATTCGTTGAATAATTGTTTATCAATATAACTTTTAGCCTCCTTAGGTATACATCACACCGAGGATTGAGTGACATATTATTAAACAATAAATGATCTATATTCATAAATGAGACTGATTTTGTACAGTTGTTTTAAATAACTTGGAGCTTGATGCCGTTATTTTGTATTTCTAATATACAGTAGGTCAAAAGTATTTACATAAGTTGAGTTTACACAAAAAACATAGACAATTGAGTCGTTTTCAGTTTTTACTCAAATTACTCTAAAACATTAAGGGTCGTGATTCTAATCATTATTATTTTAAATTTTTCTCTCTTTTTTGGTCAATATTGCTAAACATATCGTCATCATAATAGCTATTCTGCCATTATTGGCAGGCCACTTGCTGCAACTGAGAAACTTCGATGTACGATGATTCTCAGCTAGTCTCTTAGTTTTGACGTAGCATTTTTTGTTTGTTTTAATACCTTCCTTCAACTAGAGTCTACTTCGCTCCCTCCCTTTCTTTCATTATACCATACCCTCTAGCACGTCTCTCATAATACGATTTCTCCTCAGCCAATATCCCAACCAGTTCCTCTTTCTTCTCTTAATTACACCTAAAATTTTTCTTCCCTACTGCTACTGTTTCTAACACCTTCTCATTCATTTTCCGTTCAACCCAGCTAATTCTCTCCTTTCTTTTCCATGCCCGCGTTTCTATAGTCTCCAATTTTTTTCATTGCTTTTGCGTAATGTACTGTACATGTTTCTGCCCTATAGAGTATATATTGGAATCAGTAAAACAAAATCTCAATGTTTAATTGGAAGTTTGTTCAATACAAAGATTAGCTAATCGTGGTTGAAAAAAAAAAAAAAACGACGCCATTAGAATGTAGAAATAGTTTAGCAATTCATGGTATTTCATTAATCTGCGCCATCTTGATTTTCTTTCATGTGTCTCGGGGGCAGCCTCCCCGGTTTGGGACTCAGTGAAATATCGGATCCGTTAAAAATATAAAAAGATTACGAAACATTGTTATTTATCTTATAAGTAGTGAAGTGTGGGCACTTAATGAAAAAAAGATAAAGGTTATCGCCTATGTTGTACACCATCATCATACATACACGAAGGTAAACTATACAGTATTACATTTCGAAACATACACTGTATTTCCGTTACTATTGGAGCATTGTAGAATTTATTATCCCTTATATCCAGAATAAAATTTACCTATGAAAAGCATAAGACTCTTGCAAGCAAGACCAAGACCAAGACCAAGACTGGGTGTGCAAGGCCAAGACCAAGACCAAGACCAAGACTGGGTGTGCAAGGCCAAGACCAAGACCAAGACCACCCGAATCTTGGTCTTGGTCTTGCATTTGCTCAATACTACTCCTGTATTCAACTATACCACCACATACAGTGTTAAAAGCTAATCAAAAAAGATAAATTAGGTCAATAAGCGATCACGTGGTAACTTCATGTAGAAAATAATACGAATGGTTTGGGAATTTTTTACTCATAGAAGGAGGTATCCAAGACTACCTTGAGAACGTTTACAATATTTTGTTTTTGATAATTTCCAAATTTAAGGGGAGCTTCTATGCACTCCTCCCAAATTTTTAGAAAGGAGCATCGATGTCCCCTTATAATATGAAAGGGAATAGACCCCTGTACTCATCATATAACCATGTAAGGTAATAAAACCTCATCAAAGAGGATAAATTAGGTCAAAATCTCCGAGATTTACATTTTCGGCTATTATTTATCCGTGAGAAGAAACGAGATGAACCGCCCAAACGTACCCATGCCAAAATAAAGAAGTGTGGTCCTATGTACCGTACTTCTAGTAATTGAACCTAGGCAAGGACCTTGGATTCTGAGCCAGGGGCTACCGAACATTTTTGCTGACTAAACCATTCCATACTACTTCGAAGGAGCAATCAAGGAGTAGTTTGCGGACAAACATCGTTCCATTAGTTTCTATACATAACGAAGACGCCTCTTTTGCCCTTGTTATAATGAGATTTTTCTAAAATCCAGTGTCAGCAGTCCATTTATATTATATACCAAATTTCATCTTTCTAAGTTTACAGGATCGTGGGATATTTAAAATCTCGCATAATTTTTGACCCCGCTCCCGCCTTAAGATACACATTTTAACCAAAGTAACATCATAAAACCTAAGCGAGACGAGGATCAAACAAGATATAAAAAATCATCAAAATCGATCCAGCGGTGAAAGAGGAGATTAGGGACAAACATCGTTACACTCATTTTTCGACTTTCAACCTATACTACGCATAAATGTCGGAAGTCTAATAGAACTACTTTATCCGTTCGTAAGACTGTATGTCGATAATTATCAGCCGTAACATGATAAGAGATATCGAGAAGTTTTTTTTCTAATCGATCAAGGAATCGATTAAGAAATAAGTTCAGCCTACTTCTTTAATCCTCTATGCAAATTGGAAGTGCTTCAAATTAACCATTTCCGGTACAAATATTTATCGGGATAAAACTAAACTAATACCGGTAATAGATAGCGACAAGCGGTTTTCTGCAATCGATATAGCGTCTCAAAAGGATACACATTCATCACAACTTGTAATAGTCCACTAAAACCGGAAGTGGCTGAAATTTACTAGTACTTCTGGTAGCAATACTGATTTTTACAGAGCAAATATGGTAGAAAGTATCGAGACGCGACTTTTTTGCAATCGATTCAGCGTCCCAATAATCGATTCCATCTTCTCTGTTAACCTTCTATGGATACCGGAAATGATTCAGATTAATATTTGCGGTTTCATTATTTATCATAGAACAACAATAGTCAGAGGCGGACTGGGACTACAAGGGCCCACCCGGGGAATGATGTTTAAGGGCCTTGATGAATACCGAGTTGGTCTGAAGCCTAGACTGCCCTTTTAGGAATGAACCCTTAGCTCGAGAACCATCGCCCCCACGAAATGTAAAGTTGTGTATGCGTATCTATAGCCAAGTATTATTTCACTTTCTCACTAGAGCTCGCACACAAAAGTTTCATCTTGTTCTTACTTTTCCTTAGTTACTTCTTATTTTTTCTGGGGGAGGGGTTCGAGTAGTCGAGACTAGGGAAGGACTTCACTAGTCTGGCACTGGCTGTAGTAACTCTTCCCTTTTGATTTCTTTGCTTTGTCGCTGACATCCCACAAATTCAAATAAATTAACGAAAGATATAATATATATATATATATATATATATATATATATATATATATATATATATATATATATATATACACAGATGGTGATCAGAAAAATGGAAACACCTGTAGTTGGCAACACGTCAGATGTATGGGTTGGCAGTGGTGTCGTGGCGCCCGCAGCGCCGGACCACTGGTGGTGGTGTGTTAGGTCGGTCTCAATACTACGTCAGGCGCAGTGGAACAGCAGTGTCCAGTGGCTGCAGCAGACGGAGGTAGTGTAAAATGGGAGACCTCTCAGATTTTCAAAGAGGGCAAATTGTTAGTGCGCGGTTATGTGGAGTGAGTGTGACGGCAGTGGCTACTGTGTTAGGTGTGTCGCGTGGGACAATGTCGAAGGTGATGACGGCTTACACAACACACGGGAAAACCACATCGGGAAGCGGAACAGTGGGCGGAAGAAAATCATGAGTGACAGGTCACGCCGGGTATTAAAGCGCATTGTCACGCAGAACAATTGTGCCACTGCGGAGCAAGTGACGGAGGAACTCAATCAGCACCTCACCAACCCTGTTTCGACAATCACAGTCCGCCGCGAATTACATGACATGAACTTACGGGGTCGTGTTGCACGGGCCAAACTGCTCATCAGGGACCATAACGCTTTCGCACGCCGCAAATGGTACCGCGACCATGCAACTTGGACCGTTGAGGACTGGAAACGTGTGATATGGTCGGATGAGTCATCCTTCACCCTATTCCCAACCACGGATCGTGTTTATGTGTGGAGAACGCCCAAAGAAGCTTATGATCTGCAGTATCTCCGCCCAACTGTGAAACATGGCGGCGGCTCGGTGATGCTGTGGGCCGCCATATCATAGTTTTCATTGGGTCCTGTGGTCACACTTAGCGGACGAATCACTGTCAACGATTATGTCGCAATTTTAGGAGACCACTTGCATCCTATAATCCGGATGGTGTTCCCGGACAATGACGCCATGTTCCAGGATGATAATGCACCCATTCACACAGCTGACGTTGTTGCAGCGTGGTTTGAGGAACATCGGGATGAAGTTCAACACCTCCCCTGGCCCGCCCAATCCCCAGATCTCAACATAATTGAACATCTGTAGTCCGTCTTGGAAACACGACTCCGGCGATTTCTACCTCCATCCTCTCTCACAAACTGGCCGATGCCCTGCACGAGGAATGGTGTAAAATTCCACTTGCTACCATTCACGACCTCTATGCCTCCATCCCACGTTGCATCAAGACTGTTCTGAAGGCGAAAGGTGGCCCGACACCATATTAATCTGGTAAGTTGCAATTTCGTTCAGGTGTTTCCATTTTTCTGATCACCATCTGTATATATATATATATATATATATATATATATATATATATATATATATATATATATATATATATATATTTATAAAGCTTACCTTTACCGCTTTAGAAGTTGGTAAAAAAAAAAGCAGTTTTCGCTGCTTTGGATCACTTCCAGCTGCGACAAATGCGTTATTCTCTGCTTCTTTATGTTTCTGATATCCGATTTTTTCTTTCTTTCGATTTTGTGTTAATCGTGTACCTTTTCTCGATTTCATCACTTTCAAATTTTAAAGAAAACCAAATTCGCCAAATGGAACAACTCTACGCTTAGAGGATCGCATATAGAATCTAATCCTTACTACAGTTTTGGTATCACAAATATGCAGCTATTTACAAATAAAATGAAATCTTTCAGTTTTACGTCCCACGGCTATGCCGGTTAGGCTAAAGGAGACGGTGATGATTAGAAATGAATGAAAGGATGAAATGAAGGAAGTGGGAGGAAACGGCGCCCGCCGCAGCTATTTGCATACCATACTTTCTAACCGTTAGCAATGGTCGCAGACCTAGCGGAATTGTACTGAAACTGAATTAGAATAAAAATCGTAAGTTAAAAAAAAAAAAAAAGTTGCAAGAAAGGAGTGGCACGTTTCCACTGGGGTTCACTATTTCTTGTGTACTTTATATATACGATAAAAAGAAATTGTCCCAATCTAATGCCCTGTTAATTCCCACAGCTTTGTGATGTCTTTGTTACTCTTGGATAAGAACATGGATAATATTCCATGAAAATTCTTCTACAGTAAGGAAACCGTGTTAAACATGGAGTTGGAAACACGAGTTGTGGCGTTGGAAACAACGGATTCCCTTAGCACAGCGGTGATGTTAGAAATCGGTCCCGCACCCCAAACCCAAGAATTCGAACCCCACATGTTTAGCTTCAGGTCTCTTCTATTCTATATCAATGCGCTGTCTCTTACTGACATGTAGCATCACATTATTATCTTGTAATGTTCGGTTGAATAACATTTAGGTAGGGTAATAAGGAAACTTACTTTTGTGAGCAAAAAGCATGGAGAGCATAGCATGAACATCCTTTGGGGCCCGATTTCTTCGACTTGGGGCCCGAGCCAAATTTACGATATCACCGGTGTGCTCAGGGGAAACGACCCTTTCTAATGCAACCACCCACATCCAAAAAAATTCCATGCTTCATTGGTGAATAGAAGGGCATCCTATACTTTCGTAGCCCGATATCTGGAGGCATGAGGCCCTGGGCTCGATTTGTGACATCACCGCTGTGTGCAGGAAACCACGACCTTTCCATTGCCACCTCCAAGTCCAAGAACTACATATTTCATTGGTGAATTGAAGGGACCCAAGCTCGAAATTTCGGGGCCCGATTTCTGACATAACCGCTGTGCTCAAGGGGCCATTATTTATCGCAACTACTCACGTCCAACAACTCCGTATCTAACACGGTTTCCTTACCGTAGAAGAATCAGCTCCATGCTTTTTATGTTATCTATTACACATCACATTATTGAATACATAAATTACGGACGAGGTTACATTTTCGAGTTAATAACTTAGATGTATTTTGAGACTTTTTTATTGTCTTATTGATTTTTTAACAAACAAGGCTAAGGGTGAGGCAGGAGCCCCTTTCTCTAGTACCCCCCTTCACTAGCACTGCGGTACCGTTAGTTACGCCACTGGTTAATATGAGCAGAACGGAGTTTTCAATTAGTTATAACTAATCGAGCAATATCTTAAATGATTTTGCAGATGACAGGGACAACCGGAAATTACCGGGTATCTGGGCGGCGGCATGTAGGTCTAATCTTAGGACCGGGAGAGGGCGGTTGGGTAACTCCGAGGAGAGTAAAGTCCTTTAGAAGTATACTTGAAAATAAAACAAAAAAACACTACATATGAGCAATAGCGTAACTAAAGGCTTGGGGGCCCTTCCGCAGACAGCGTGGAGCGGGGCCCCATCTCTACGTCTCACTTCACGATTTGGGGGCTCCCTGATGGCTTGAGTCCCCCCCCCCCCCGCAATGCGGGGTCTGCGGGGCCCTTATTTACGTCCCTGCATATGAGAATGTTGTCAGTATGATGTAAACGCAAGGTTGAATATGTTAGGTTTTAGTAGTGAGGATCTCAAACTAAAACTATGTGATGAATTGATAATTACTTTAGTAGTATGCGATTTGAATCATAACTTAGGCTTGTATCTAAGACAAGTATTCCTGTGATTATTACAGTTGCAGTGGCGAACGTATAGGTGGCGAGGCCACATACTCGAAAACTTGATTTCTATTCTCAGTAATGACCATATTGCTACTAACTAAAATTTTGAAAAAAAAAAAAAAGTAGCTCGAGTTGATAAATAATTTGTATTATTAATCATTCAAGGCCATTTTTATGCAATAGGAACTATGGATAGTCCTAATTTCTGAAATACTAATCTTTGAGTAGTCTACTAGAAAAAAAATGTGACAAAGTTGTAATGTTGATTATAAAAATATAGCTACCGAGATTTTCCGTTTCAAAAACGAAGACTATGCACAATGGACTTTGGTCACTTTACCTGAAAATCATATGGAAATTTTAATCAGGATGATGACCTGGTTTGGAACCCAAGAACTTCCTAAGGCTAAGTCAACGATATACGAAATAAATAGCGCCCGCTTGATAATACCCCTATATATCAGCGACATTTTGTTAGAGTTTGCTTTTTGTGTAGTAATTCCTAAAGCAAAGTTAAATTTGCATTGCAATTTATAATTTTTGTACAGCACTTTCTGAATACAATTTATTAATTTTGCTGCTTTACGAAGATGTGAAATAACAAAAATAAACAACTTTCGTGTAGGAGACCGCGGTGGCACAGTGGTAGAGTGTTCACCTCCGGTGCGTGGAAATTCTGTTTCGACTCCAGCTCGCGCAAAGTGAACTTTCTGGTGGTCAAACACCATAAGCGTGGCTTTCCTCTAGGGATGGGCACGAGGCGAGCTAAAACTCGACTCGAAGCGAATTCGAGTCGAGCCAAATTTAATTTTCTCGAGTCGGGTTTCGAGCTGAGTCACTATTTTGAGGTCGAGTTTCGAGTCGAGTTGAGTTTGAAAAATGGCTCGCTCGTTTTAACTCGTTTTGAGATCATTACCTGATTAGACTGGAAAGTGAAAGCTATGAGAAATGTAAGCAGTAATGTGAAATATTTTTAGTGTTGCTCATGAGGTAAGACATTGCTTGCATCTCGCCTCGTCTCGATTAACAAGACGACAATGAATTTTTATAACGAGACAGACTCAAATGTCGTGAGCACTAACATAAGTATATACTGTAGTTCTCACCACAAAGGCTGAGACCTGCATAGTCAAAGTTTTGAGCCGAAGCAGAAGCCTAACTCGTGTACGGATGTTAACAGGCTCAGCTCGGTTCAACTGAGCGAACAACTCGAGCCGACTTGGTTGAGATGAGGTACCGACTCGGCTCTGGTGAGTCATTTTCTCGAGCCGGCTCGGTTGGGATGAGCCATCACCTCGGTTTGTTTCGGCTCGTGTCAGTTTGGGTGGGTGAGCTGTTGGCTTGGCTCGATAGGGAATGAGCTGTGAGCCGAGCTGCTCGAGACGTTGAGAACCCGAAACCCAGACCAATCAATTTTGAATGTGTGGCCGGCGCCCTCTAACTTTTAACGATTTTTGGCTCGAGCCCTGATATTTGCTCCTCCGGAACCCAAACCCAGAACCTCGTGAACGATGTCCTTGTCTCCTAGACTTCACGACTACCGAGGTCAGTACCGGTAGTCAACTAGTTTTTAGTAGTCAGATACAAACCACCTATCTTTCATGTTTATACACGGTGTTGTTATAATAATAATAATAATAATAATAATAATAATAATAATAATAATAATAATAATAATAATAATAATAATAATAATAATAATAATATAGTAATAGTAGTATCGTTGATAATAATTATATTGTCTATGTAGGATACTCGAAGAAAGTATTTGAAACTACACACAGCGTTTGGCTCGATTTGGCTCGTTTTGACTCGACTCGACTCGAAACTCGAGTCAAATTCGAGTCGAGTTCGAGGAAATTTTTCTCTAGTCGAGCTCAAAGATATATGTTTCAAGTCGAGTCGAGTTTCAATGAAAACTCGCTCGAACTCCCTCGTGCCCATCTCTACTTTCCTCTGAGTTCTCCTGTTTCCTCCCACTGTTTTCGTTCCACCATTTCATTCATTTCTCATCATCACCGTCTCATTTCGCCTAGCGGACATAACTGTGGGGCGTAAAACTACAAAAATATTTAATTTCATTTCATATACAAACACGTGTGATAATGGAAAAGAAACTAAAGAAAAAGTAAAAGAAATGATTTTTATAAAACTAGAAAAGTAATGACTATAAGAAGCACTAACTTTGTCATTCTATAGAATGCCCAAGATAGTAGCTAGTTTTGAATTGTCTATACGATTTTTTTTTCGAGTGCTCAATTCGTAATATGCCCTCAGAAAACGGAAAGTTAGCATTACGGATACCACTTTAATTTTTATGACAAAAACTCAGTAACTTGTTTGTTTAGCATTATGAGATGCAATATCCCCTAAATAAAGCACTTATCTATCTATCTATCTATCTATCTATCTATCTATCTATCTATCTATCTATCTATCTATCTATCTATCTATCTATCTATCTATCTATCTATCTATCTATCTATATATATATATATATATATATATATATATATATATATATATATGTGTGTGTGTGTGTGTGTGTGTGTGTGTGTATGAATTTAATTTTTTTAACTTTTTCAAAAAGCATGAATGGCTTTCACTTCCCCATCACCCCAGCCTAAATATATATATATATATATATATATATATATATATATATATATATATATATATATATATATATATATATATATATATATATATATATATATATATATATATATATATATATATATATATATATATTACAGTGCAGTTGGAAATATGTGTACAGAAAGTACAAGAGCTTTCGAAGACGAAGGGCTCACATGAGTAAAAAGTACGTACTGGATTGAAGTCCTTATATCTTTAATCTGTTGGTATTCAAACTTTACGAGATCTGAATCCATACGCGGCCTTGTATCTAAGATAGTACCCGCACTAAGAAATAAACTCCGATCACTGACACATAAATGTTGTTAGTTGGGTACGTAAGAATACATATGCTGTTTTAATTTTAATGTGATACATTAATATTAAATAGTATTGCATTAGAAATAAGATGAACTGCAAGCATGCATTTTGCTGCTGAAGGCTAGAATGAAGCAAACAAAATAATACAGAATTATATACAACAATGAAAGTCAGTAGGAAAAGCATTTGGTACTTACCTAAATATCTTTGTCCTGTACACGTAGTAGCTGAATTGCTAAACTATTTTTGGGCTTGATTTGTAACTTAACGGCTTCCATCTGACGTAGAAACTTGTCGTGTATTAGTACATAGAAAATCCGAAAGATGTCATTTGTAGGCAAATACGAGGTAATGACAAATCTTAAAACTTCATTAAATTACTATAATTATTGGAACTAGGGAGCTATTAAGATTTTTGTTTGACAAACCATTATTATTTTCCTCTTTATTAGTTTCGAGTGACTATAGAAGAGAAGAAAGTATGATAATCGTGAAAACTGAAATCGAATCCGCGATTTAAATGGATTTACATATTTCATGGCCTTTCACATGCAGAAAAAAATGTTTTCCGATTCAAAGAGGGACCAAGAGTCGGGCAACCCGGGCGCCACAATCAGGAAGGCACCAAAACAAAGCCTCAAAAAGTTGATTTTATAAGTGTTTTCTTCTGACTTTTTGGTTTATATTCTTGTAAAGTAGCGTCAATTACATCATCTTTTCCATTTACCATGGAAGAAGAGAGTTACATAGTACTAGAGGTGCTGTATCGACAAATGAATATATGGCATGTAGAAGAAAGAGTGGAGGAGAGTTGGTATTGTTTATAGCGGGCCATGTTCTTTGTGAACTTTTCCCAGGCAATGAATGTTATTGGATTTTATATATGTTACTCTTTTAAAGTGGAAGCGGAGGGGGAACAGTACATACAGTTCTTACTTTCGATTTCTTAGAAACGATACTGCCGTGCCAAACTGTCGGCCCTTGTTAAAAGTATACTTTTTATGCAGAGTCGTTTTGACTATGATTAGCGTCATACTAAAGACCTGACTACTGCAGGAAACATATGTTAGTCGAACGCTTTAGTATGACACTAATCTCGCGTCAAAACAACTCTGTATAAAGCCCATAGTGTCTAGGAGATTTTATTGTTTTGCTATGTACAGTTCCTGCCAAATCATTTATTTCGACAGTGTTTGTCAAATCGAGTATACCACTCTGTAACAACATAGGAGGGGGTTAGAAGCGGCACTACGATCTACGAAGAAGTAAGAAAAAAATTCAGCGACTACTTTTGAATCCCTTTTTCCACTAGCACATGTTGTTTGAGTACTGATGTTATTGATATAACAAAACAATTTACAACATAGCAGTAATCATGTCACTATTAGTAGTATTCAATAAATACTGTACGATATTGTTTTTTTATGCATACCGGTACATAAATAATAATATAAAACACAATATAAATGATATCATACGTATATTTTCAAATACTAAATATACCTATACCATGTATTTAAGTATTATTTTTTTAAACTGAGTTTAAAATATTAAAATCACTATAATAAATTATAAAATTGGGCTAGGCCTAGGGGAGAGGGCGCCAAAAGTCACTTTGCTCGGATGGAAATTTTGCCTTGGTCCGCCCCCGTTCAGATATCCGTTTGTATGCTCATCTATCCGTTCGTCCAGGTGTATGTACTCCCATGCGCAAAAAAAATTGCGCGTATACTGTAACTCACGATTTTTCTCAATTATTTCATTTTCCTTATGTTTATGGGTAAAATTCAGTTATTAGTATGTGGAGATAATAGAAACCAATCCATCTAAGGAGATATTTCCAAAAAATATAATAAAATAATAAAAATATAAGCAAAAAAATATTATGTTCGGTTTTGTGTATACTGGCAATAATGTTTTCGAGGGAATTTTTGGAGTAGCACAGCACGATTGTAGAGGGAATTACAGAATTGGTAACAGAACAGGGGGAAAGTTGAATCAAGGAACAGGAAACTGGAGTAAAATATTGCATTTATTGGCTTAAATCTAGGGTGTAAATTGTCTGCCAAATATAAATTAGCTTCTGTAAGCAAGATGTTGTACGGAAATATATAAACAAAGAGAAAAACTGTTGTCTTAAGTTTGAAAGTGACATGCTCTATAGCCATGAGCATTTATTTCTTAAGAAAAATATAGGCAACAAAAGAAAGTCAGTGAGGTCAAGTGGGTAGAATGACGGACTAGTAATTCTTATACTGTTTTGACCCCAGATCGAATCTCATCCGATCCTGTTCAATTTTTTTTACGAAATATTATAGAAGTGTATAATTTTTATGTTAATAAAAACTGAAACAATACAATAAAGAAATAACTTTTTGTTTCCTCTGATGACGTATTTATTTAGAATTAGTGTACTATTAGTAATAGCCATTGCTTTCAGTTTATGCTGTTATATAGCTTCTTTTATCATCCTCTTTTCTTGAAAAAAAAAACAAATTTGTCTCCAATAAAGTATGAAAAATATATATAGACAGAAACAGACATCTTAGTATCAAACGTGATTTATCGTGATGAAATAAACAAGTTCCCCGTTATTAAAAAAGAAAACTATAGAAAATCATTGAATTTGGTCTTTAGGTTTTTAGCATGCTATATATATTCTTTATAAGACTATACTTTATAAGGCAAGATGTGTGATCATACCCACAAATTTAGCTAGTGGGTGAAAGATGTTTTCGGCACAAATATTTTACAGGTCTAGGTGCATGAAACACCAATACGCCATGGTCTTGACCTTCGTTTATTTCACATTATTGTCCGACATATCATAGCAGGTAAAAAGCAGCATAAATCGGCAAGAAAAACTGCAAGTTGTGGTCTTAGTCTGTTTTTGATGCTCCGGACTCGATCGCCTAGCACGCCCGTCTATACCTTGACTCATACGTCTATCATTCAGTGCAGGCACATATCCAGCTTTCTTTTCGGAGGGGGCCCGACACGAAAGCTCGTAAGCACGTAATTCTAATGTTTCAAAAATATCAATAATAATAATAATAATAATAATAATAATAATAATAATAATAATAATAATAATAATAATAATAATAATAATGCAACAGTTCTGTATTTCTCTTAAACATTTCTTACTTTTCATTTATGAACCGGTCAAACTGCATTCTAACACAAACGAAATCAAAAAAATATTTTCTAGAGACATGTAAGGAAAACTGTCTGCTACGTATATCACATAACAAAAATAGCAAATGGCAATGAGTGTATCGTTCTAATACAGTAATGTTATAAACAGAACGGAAACGAAATTGTAATCCCATTTAAAAGTGTTCTTTAATTCCACCTGGTATCAATGGCATTACGGTATATTCTTACAAGTAACACTTCCCAAGTGTAACACTCCGATTTTGATAAAATTTGACAGGCAGATACTACACATAAAATAAACGAATACATGTTTTTTTTAATTTTCTGCGGAAAAACGGTTTTAGAGGGCAAAAGCCCTCACCCAAAATTTTGAAAGTTAACGCCCGAAAGACAAAAAAAAAAAAAAAAAAAAAAAAAAAGTGGACCAAAGTGAAAGAAATTGTGCACAGATATGGCAGACGTAAAATGAAGGAATACGTGTTTTGTATTTTCCTGGAAAAACGGTTAGGTGGGGCACAGACCCCTCCAAACCTTTGATAATGAAATATCAAAAGTGCTTGTAACAATATTTCTGATGTGTGTAAAGGACGAAGAATTCCAACGACACTTTGTGTATGGACAATACGCAAAAACTAAACGAATACCTGTTTTCTTTTTATTTTCTGCGGAAAAATGGTCTTAGGGGACAAAAGCCCCCATCCAAAATTTTGAAAGTTGACGCCCGAAAGGCAAGAAGAAGTGAACCGAAATGAATGAAATTGTGCAAAGATATTGCAGACGAAAAATGAGGGAATGCGGGTTCCGTATTTTCCTTTAAAAAAAAAAAAAAAAGTTTGGGTGGGACAACGACCCCTCCAAAACTTTGATCGTGAAATATCAAAAGTGCTAATAATAGTATGTCAGAAGTGCTTAAAGGACATGAAGAATTTGAACGACACATTGTGTAGGGACAATACGCAAAAAACAAACGAATACGGGTTTATTTTCTGCGAAAAAATGGTTTTAGGGGGCAGAGTTCCCCACCCAAAATTTTGAAATAGTGGATAGATATTCTAGATGTAAATTGAGGTAATTGTGTTTGGTATTTTCCTGGAAAAAAAGCAGTTGAGTGGGTAACGGACCTTCTAAGCTGTTAATTACGAAATATTAAAAGTGCAAATAAGTATACGTCAGAAGTTCCTAAAGAGTATGGAGAATTGCAACGAAACTTCGTATAGGGACAATTTGCAAAACAATAAATGAAATGCGTTTTAATTTGTACGAGAAAACAGTGTTGGGGCCTAGAGCCCCTTCCAAAAATCAAAAAAAAGTAAATATTACCGTAAAAGTGCAGGAAGGAATGGATCGAAGCAAATGAAATTGTGTGTAAATATTGTATAGACTGTATGTAAAATAAGGACTTACGTGTTTTTAAGATGTTCCTATCAATTTTGGCACATCAACAACAAACAGGAAATTAATCGGCACGTGTTTTTGTTTATGCGGAAAAACATTATAAGGGTTAAAGTTGCCTCGTGATATACTACAAAATACGCTAACTGTTTGTGCTGTTGTTGATCCGCCAAATTTGAAGAAATCTGATGGAGACGCTTGTGAAACACGAGAGGCTTTATTTTTCATATCCAATATCTACAGACAATTTCATTCGCTTCGGTCCTCTCCTTCCGACACTCAACGCCTCGGCCCACTCAACATTTTTTTTTCTTTTCAGGAAAATACGAAGCACGTATTCCCTCATCTTATCTCTACAACATTTGTGAACAATTTCATTCAGTTCGGTCCATTTCTTCTTGCCTTTCTTGCGTCCAATTTCAAAATTCTGGGTGGGACCTTTTGCCCCCTAAAACCGTTTTTTCGCAGGAAATAAAAAAGCCGTATTTGTTTATGTTTTGCTTATTGTACTAACACAAAGTTTTGTTCCAATTCTTCGTTTAAATTTAGGCACTTCTGGCATACTGTTATTAGCACTTTTGATATTTCATGATCAAAGGTTTGGAGGGGTCTGTGCCCCACCTAACCGTTTTTTCCAGGAAAATACAAAACACGTATTCCCTAATTTTATGTCCGCAATATCTGTTCACAATTTCGTTTACTTTGGTCCACTTGTTTTTGCCTTTTGGGCGTCAACTTTCAAAATTTTGGGTGAGGGCTTTTGCCCCCTAAAACCGTTTTTCAGCAAAAAATAAAGAAGCACTTATTTGTTTATTTTATGTGTAGTATCTACCTGCCAAATTTTATCAAAATCGGAGTGTTACACTTGGGAAGTGTTACTTGTTAGAATTATAACAATAACGCATTGTCCACAGTTTGGACACTGACTCAAAGTAATCTGACAGAAAAGAACCTCAAAAGGGAAAAAGTAGGTTTATTAAAAAGTGCTTGAGGTTTGGTAAGGGACAGCTTCCAGGACCTCACGCTGGATACGTCACTGAGTCAATGCATTTTATTTGTTTCTTGCAAAACATGATAATTAGATGCGTAATATGTAAAATTATATCATAGTTTGACTTTTAATAGGTCTTTCCTTAATACATCCATATTATCCGGCGTTCTGCCTGCCTGTTTCATGTCGGATAAGCGAAACTCTACTGTATTTATAAAGATAGTATATACACAGGGGCTAGAGGTCTGCACGGGCCGGAATTTTTAGAACGGACCCGGCCCGTCCCCTTTAATTTATAATCTATAAGCATTAGCGGATTAAGGGCGGAGCCAATGGAGCCCAGGTTTCGGGGCCCCAAGCTCAGGGGGCCCTTTAAAATCCCTCTGTTTAATACTAAAATATAGTAATCAACTTCTTATATTATAGGCTTCAGACCGATGCTATTTTTTCCCCCGCTCGTTACGCTCGCGGTATCGCTAGATTTAAGTCTTTCTATCAGCAACATTTACCTGTTAATAATGAATGCAATTATTTAATTGTTAATAATGAATTTAACTAAACTAATTATTCTAAACTTGGAGCACATTCAAATATTACAGCATAGTTCTCGGTAGTTCCATAAGCCATAAGTATGAGGCTGTAGAAGGCAGAAAAGAAAATTTATGCACTGGAACTATTCTTAACATAGGGCCCCCTTAAAACAGTCGGTTCTAGGTCCCCAAAAGCCTTAATCCGCCCCTGTCTATAAGCAATATTTCACGAAAAGCTGGTATTTTTAAACAAATGTGTTCGTCATCAAGTTTTCATAAAGTAGTCCCTTTCTCCTTTAAGTAATTTCAGAGCCCACGGTGTTTCAGTGGTAGAGCGTTCACCTCTGGTGCATGGAGTCCTTGGTTCAATCTATGCTCGCGCCAAGTGAACCTTGTGCTGGACAAACATTGTGCGTGGGTTTTCTCGAGGTTCTCCCGTTTTATCCCACTTTTCTTCACTCGATCATTTCATTCATTTCTTATCATCACTGTCTCCTTTAGCCTATCAGGTAGTGTTGCTACGAGACGAGACGAGACGAGACTTCAGACTGTCTCGTCTCGTCTCGTGAAAAACATGTCCCGTCTCGTGTCTCGTCTCGAAAAAATGTGCTCGTCCCGTCTCGTGTCTCGTCTCGAGAGGTTCTGTCCCGTCTCGTCTCGTTTGTCTCGTTTTGTCTCGTCTTGTCTCGTAAAAAATATAGCAGCATACCATGGGAACGAAAGTAAAATATAGCAGGCTGCACAATGCTAATCAAGATACAACTAAGTTACAAGTATTACCCAGAACACACAAGACAAGAAATGTCACGGTAGCTACACCGTGAAGCCTTCACCTCTGGTGTATGTGGTAGTCGGTTCGATCTCGGTTAGTGCCATGTGAGCTTTGTGGTGGACAAACATCGAATGTGTGTGGGGACCGCGCTGGCTCCATGGTAGAGCGTTCACTTCTGGTGCTTGGGGTCTCGGGTTCGATCCCAGCCCCCACCAAGTGAACTTTGTGGTGGACAAACACCGTGGGAGTGGGTTTTCTCAGGGGTTCTCCCGTTTCCTCCCACTTTCTTCATTCCACCATTTCATTCATTACTCATTATCACTTCTCCTTTAGCGTAACCGGCATAACCGTGGGACGTAAAACTCAAAAATTTCATTTCATTTCATTTTTCGAATGTGTGTGTTTTCTCGAAGTTTTCTAGTATCCTACCACTTTCTTCATTCCACAAATTTTCCCATCATCATCCATTCGACCAAAGTTGCCTAAAAGTCTTAAAAATAAATTCAAATAAGCTCACAAGGCAAGGACAAATAGTTTACAAGATAATATATCTCTGCTGTTAGTTGTCTGAGGCTTCTCGACCCTGGCTTCTCGACCCTGGGGGCGAAATCGTACGGGATAAAAGGATTTCAGTCTGAAAAAATTGGAGAGAATATCCTCCCCAGGATACTTTCATGGGAGTAAGGAATTAGTAAAAATATAGGATATACATTTTATAGTAGGTTTAAAAATATGGTTTGGGTATCCTATTTCTTTTCTGTTAATTATATTCTTCAGTGATCGAATTTTGATCATTCTCTTGATATTTTCTGCTTTCAACGGAGTACCATGAATATTATACCAAATATTCTTTACACTCTGTAAGAAACCATTTCTGAAGATAATTCAGGTCCTAATGAATATTATTCACTAGGAAAGGGAAGTATTCCCCTCCTCTCAACATGGAAGCAGAGGGCAATTTCACACTCTGGTCAGATCAAACATTTCCGCGTAACAAAACGAAGGTCCCCCTGTAAAACCACTTCACCTAAAGTGTTATTGTTAGTATCATAAATTTGCTGAAAGCAAACAATTTGAAGGGTTTGTCGATAACATCTTTGCTTTCTTTGTCCTTCGCCCGCCTTCCAAACGAAGAGGTGAATTTTACAACATGACTGCTGTATAATAAGCGAGCGATTGGTAAAATGGTAAAAGTGTGTTTTTATGTGTGTGTGTGTGTGTGTGAGAGAGAGAGAGAGAGAGAGAGAGAGAGAGAGAGAGAGAGAGAGAAGACAAAATTTTAGTTGCAAGATGACATATTTCAATTGCCTTTTCGGTTCATATAGCAAAAAGAATACCGCCACCAGAGAATAAAGACAAGTATAGTCTGTTCTGTTCTCTTCCGCCATCTCAGCCAGAACTTTCAACTACAGCCTGTAATGAGTGTAGACCTTACCCAGTTTTCAAATTGAATTGTTGGTGGTGGTAGTTCCGTTTCTTGACCTTGTAAAAATCTTCCCTGTCTTTGATTTTGTTTGTCATCATTCCAGCCAGAAATAAAAAAAACGAGAATTCCTCAGTTTACAGCAAGGGGAATTGGGGACAAGACATTAAAGATGATATTCCTGGAAGCTCATGTATACGATTGTTTCATTCAATAGACAGAGGACACCTTTCTATGAAGGCTTTTCAACATGTTTTCTCACAAAAGGGATTTTCCTTTTGCAATCTATATGACCACTGGCAATTTCAATCTTGGCCATTCTCGCCAGCGTTTTCCTTTTCGAGACACGAGACGAGACGAGACATTTCATGAAGCGTCCCGTCTCGTCTCGTGTCTCGTCTCGTTTTCGAGACGGGACAAGTAGTCTGTCTCGTCTCGTGTCTCCTCTAAAAGGGTTCTGTCCCGTCTCGTGTCTCGTCTCGTTTACGAGACGAGACGAGACGAGACACGAGAAATGTCTCGTCTCGTGGCAACACTACTATCCGGCATAATCTTAGGACGTAAAACTTAAAGATTTCATTTCAAATCGTTTCAATCAAAAAACAGTTGCAGGAAGTATGTAATTTCGAATAAAACAAACTACTATATACAATTCTGAGTATATTATTCTTTTATGAATTTCTCGCGAACCTTATTTCTAAATCGAAGGGTAAGAAGACTAAATTCACTCTCTTATTATTATAGATACATTTCAATTGAAGCAGGGGGCCGCGGTGGCTCAGTGGTAGAGCGATCCCAGCCCCCGCCAAGTGAACTTTGTGGTGGACAAACACCGTGTGCGTGGGTTTTCTCGGGGTTCTCCCGTTTCCTCCCACTTTCTTCATTCCACCATTTCATTCATTTCTCATAATCATTGTCTCCTTTAGCCTAACCGGCATAATCGTGTGACGTAAAACTCAAAGATTTCATTTTCAATTGAAGCAGTTGGAATAGTTGGAAAAAATTAAAAAAAAAAACATACCCTATATTCCAGTGTGCCGCAATCGGTATAACGCGGCACACTGGTGTGTCCAGCAAAGTGAAGTGTGTGACGCAAACTTTTTCCTATTATTTGCAAGAATATTTGTCCAGCTTCTGTTATTTATTATTATTATTATTATTATTATTATTATTATTATTATTATTATTATTATTATTATTATTATTATTATTATCAACGATTCTTCCATGGATCAGCTGTCTGTATACGGTTAAGCAACCACAAGTATCACATTGAGGGAATGAGTATAATTATTTACTTTAATAGTAATACAAAATCTATTTGCTTGTATATTCTACCGGGAATAACTGCATCCGTCTAGAAAGCTAGGACTAACAACAAAGGGATCCGAAGTTGTGACCACACACCGCCCCAAATCGTGAGTGCCACAAGTTCGCTTCCACACCTTAGCACAATAAGGGCTGTTGCGTTCAGGGAGAGAGAGAAACAACTTAATTCCATTGCAGTTATATGCTTATTAAATGTTAACTTATATTTATAAATTATGTAAGTGATCGTATCGTTTTCTGTTTATTATTATTATTATTATTATTATTATTATTATTATTATTATTATTATTATTATTATTATTATTAATTCTTATTATTATACATTTCTTATTACGTTGATTGCCATGTGTATGGAATTCCATACACACGGCTCTCCTGTGCAGTAGAGCGTGATTATTTTCCATACGCAAACAATGTAGATATTCCAAGTTTGTTGTGTTCGTTCTATAGCTGTGTATGTAATTAGATACATATGGCGTAGAAATCAAAATTTAATGTCCATGCCACGTATATGCAAAACCATACACAAAGACATTTATGAACAAAGACATTGAGTTTGAGTTTAACGTCTTGCTCAGCAACGAAGCTATATGAGACGTCGGCCTACTGACTAACGTGGACTCCGAAGCACGTGAGCTCTCGCCGGGAATCGAAGCCGGGTCTTCCACGCCAAAGGCGCGTACGCTAACCGCTTAGCCACTAAGGAGCTCATGAACAGAGACATTTAAAACAAAGGCGAAAACAAAGATGTGTGATGTAATTTTGAGTTTAACGTCCCTTTCAGCAGCGAGGCTATATGAGACGTGGACCTACTGATTAACGTAGAATCCGAACCACATGAGCTCCCGCCGGACGAAAACAAAGGCCTTTGGAATTGACAATAATCGTTTGGACATTTCAGTCGCACCTACCTAATATTAACAACATTTCTACGATAATTTCGTAAGATTGTATTATTTCTTTTGTTGATTAGCTTGGTTAGGCTTATTTAAACACTTTTTTCTTTGCACCGAAGTGTCACATCTCTTGGATGAAAATACACTAGCTCTCACTGGAAATCAAATCCAGAACTAATGCACTTGAACCATTTGACCACAACAAGGCACATTTAAAAAGAAGTTTCGATTTTGTTCGGAAAATTGTGATTAGGTGTAACATTAAAAAATATATTTAAGAAAGGATACGGAGCAAACGCACTGTACTTTCTCGCTCGAATTTTTTACACTGACTTATGTTAGGCTGTAACTATTATTGAAACATTTATTTGGGAAATTGCGAATAAAATAATGTTTTAGAAAACTTTGCTAGAAGAAACTTCAGGCGCAAAAGTAAAGTACCCATTGGTCATATTTTCGTTAGAAATAACTTGATCCATATATTAGAATTATTAAGGATATAATTGTATGTGAACTATAAGCAAAAGCGTCAGAGTAATTTCTGAGAAAATCATGAAAAAAGTCACCCCCAAGAATAAATTATCCCTTGTGGATCTTTTCAGGACAAACGAGCTATGCTATATTGTTAGTGTTTTCGTAAAACATTTATTTATGAAATACGAACACAATCGCCTGAGTCGTTCTTGAGAAAATCGCCATTTCTAGTTTTTCCGGATGAGGGAATTATACCATATAGCTAGGTTATTTATGTCACATATATAAAATATGAACAACAAACATCTCCTGAGTGTTTTTTAGGAAGGTCATCGGGAAAAGCATACCCCCAAAGGTAAACTCTTCTATCTGTAATTTTGACAGTATATCGAGTAATTTTTAAGCAAATCGTCGGGAAAAAATTCACTGTCAAAGTATCTCTTTTGGATTTTTCTTTTCGGAACAAGCGAGTTATACCATATTGTAAGATTATTACAGAAAATATTTTACTGAAATTAGAACAAATTTGTCTCAGTTATTACTGACAAAAATTGTCCAAAAAAATTCAACCCTTGAGAAAACCACTTCTTCTGTATGTTATCGGAATAAACGATTTATGCTGTATGTTAGTTTATTAATGAAACATTTCTTTACGAAATATGAACAAAATTGCCTGAGGCGTTAATGGGAAAACTATCGGGGTAAAGCTCACCTTAAGATTAAGCTACTCCTTCGAACGAGTTGTTTGTTAGGTTATCAATGATACGTTTATTTATGAAATGCGGTTGAGAAAATTCTGCAAAAAGAACGCATACCATACAGTAAATTACACCATATATATTTTTTCAGAAAAATTATTCATATGCGGTGGAGATTCGTTAATAAAATATATATTTATAAAAAGTAAATAAAATCGTCACAGCTTTTTTTACTTGAGAAAATTGAATTGTTTTAAATTTTAATCCTTCAATAAATTACCCTTACTTTTAGATGTCGAAGGACATAAAATTCGAAAGATAGAATGTCATTAAAACGTTATGTCTAGAATTCGGTCCAGATACGTTGAACAGTATGGCCTCTATTTGAGTGCGTGTAAAAGCGTGACGAACCGAGAGAAGAATAGATGGACAGACATCGAAAAATCATTGTTTCGATATGTAGGAGCCATGTAACTTGAATTCATTGGACATTCGGTTTTTATAACTATAACCACACTTTCTTCTTTCGTCGCTCGAATGTGAAAATGAATAGGCCTACACCGACACGTAATGTGATAATTTGTAATCCCAAAAGTTTAATTTGTTATGTTTAATGTGTTGTCACGCTAGAAAAAGAAGCTTATGCATGTTAGATCATTTTATTATCAGTTTTTCACGCTACTGTATAATTCGTCGGAAGCATTCGTGTTATTCACAAAGAGAGCTGTAAAATTTAGTTTTGTTTAAAGAAAGCATTCTTGATTTTTTTTACACAGACTTGCATTTGTTGCACTTGTTGATATGAAGCAAAAGGAGAGAGAGAGAGAGAGAGAGAGTCAATACTCTAAAAAGGAACACACACACACACAGAAACACTAGAACAGACAACGAGCTATGGCTGTGATTGTGTTCGTCACGCTGTGTAAAGCTGCAGGTCGCGCTTGTTTTGTTTTTTACAGACACACTCGCAGTGAGTTGAAGTTTGAAGTTACTTCTGCTGTGTTAAAAAAAAACGGAGAGGGAATGATTAAGCATACTATACCATAAACTAGTAAGCTAATTCTGAATAAATACGTCATCAGAAAAACAAAAAGTTATTTCATTATTATATTGTTTCGGTTCTTATTAACATAAAAATTATACACTTTCTACAATGTTTTGTAAAGAAAAAAAATTGAACAGGATCGGATGGGATTTGATCTGGGGTCAAAACAGTATAAGAATTACTAATCCGTTACTCTACCCACTTGACCACACAGAAATTCTTTTGTTGCCTATCTTTTTCTTAAGAAATAAATGCTCATGGCTATAGAGCATGTCACTTCCAAACTTAACACAACAGTTTTTCTCTTTGTTTATATATTTCCGTACAATATCTTGCTTACAGAAGCTAATTTATATTTGGCAGACAATTTACACCCTAGATTTAAGCCAATAAATGCAATATTTTACTCCAGTTTCCTGTTCCTTGATTCAACTTTCCCCCTGTTCTGTTACCAATTCTGTAATTCCCTCTACAATCGTGCTGTGCTACTCCAAAAATTCCCTCGAAAACATTATTGCCAGTATACACAAAACCGAACATAATTTTGTTTTTTGCTTATATTTTTATTATTTTATTATATTTTTTGGAAATATCTCCTTAGATGGATTGCTTTCTATTATCTCCACATACTAATAACTGAATTTTACCCATAAACATAAGGAAAATGAAATAATTGAGAAAAATCGTGAGTTACAGTATACGCGCAATTTTTTTTTTTGCGCATGGGAGTACATCCATGTGCATCGTGCTTCGAATTTGGCTTATTCAAGATTCGGCTAATACCGGTACTTCTTAACCATGAAAATGTGAACAAAATGATGATACATAGTTACTGTTCTTATTAGGCGAAATTTACATTTTTGAAAAGAAAGAAAAAGAAAAACTTAATTTAGCTCCCATATGGTGGTAATCTTTCACACGGTCATCTCTGGCTGGAAGATGACCAACGTCAACGCTGAATATGCTTCCATAGAAGAAGTAAATATCGCATTAGCCGGCGTATGATAAACGTCCCATTCGTGTATTCATTCTTGAACATAAAGTATTTTAGCTATATAGAATGTTTGAAAATATAAAGTGATATTTTTAGGAAAGAATGTTATTTGAGGAAGAAAACGTAATGGGAAGGAAACAACAGAGGTACTAAATAAGTTGTAGAAAACTAAATGGTAATAGCAGAATTTCGAACATAATGAGTGTCAGATAACAACACGATGAATAAATAAACAAAATTAAACTGAAAAATTAACAAATTTGTAAATCAAATTAAGAATAAGAAAACAACAAAGCAAGTGGAGCCAATAGATATAAAGATTATTTTAAGATAAAATTGAAAATATTCAAAAATTCAAATAAGATACAGGCACAAATTTCTTTTCTTTGATTTTCTCAGACACTACACATGAGAATATACACATATACATGTTATTCTATTCAGCTGGACGTGGTCTACTGACTGACATATGTCTTGTCTTTGGACAATGCATAAGTTATTGAAATTTGTCCTGGTATTGTCATGATAACAAACTTAATGGGCTTACATTTCGGTATCAGTTTAGTCTCAATAAGTAGCATGGTTCTCATACAGTATTGATTTTTATGTTTACAAAGATATACGTTTTTCTCCATTTTCTCGAAAACTGCGCATTTCAGCTTTTATACTCATGCGTGCTGTTGCACACCATGAAGAAGCAAGGAAGATATCAATTACCACAGAAATCGGAAAATGTACAGAAACTGAAGTAGTCAAATCTCTCAGTATGCTTATAAGATGCACTTTTTCTTTTCAGAGAAGGAAAATACGTATTATAAGCTGGTAAATATGACATTTGAAGACCAAATTACTGTTATGCCCTTTATAAAGTAATATATGTTGCATTGTGTATCTACATTTCAAAGATTGAAAGAAAAAGACCTTATCTCCCAAATATCAAACTTCACTCTCGTCTCTAAGGAGATGGCATTATAATCTATGAACAGTGGTGAGGCCTGAAGGTAGATAGAGTAGACCACGTCTACCCTTTAGAATTTTATATGCATTAAGTCTGATTTAATTAACTTAAAATTTTCTAAACTATACTTTGCTACACATTCTTTTCCAATTGTTTCATTCTTTTATTTTTTAAAATATATTTCTTTCACAAGATGAAATTAGATACTTCTCCAGAACTCGCTTCCATGTAAGGAGATTATCGTATAAGGTACCCAGACGTCAAGTTTTAGCCAGGTTAGTCCCATTTTTTCAATCCTTGTTCCATTTTTCTGATTCTTAAACAGGTCGCCTAAATGGCCCGTTTTTAAGCAAAAATAAACAAAGTGTCCCGTAATTGTTATTCGAAATATAAATGATCGGACCAAATTTTTACATTTATTTCGTTAAACTGTCTGTGAACAACTCAGTTTTTGATATCAACTGTCTACGGATAGTGTGGGAAGTCTGGTAATCAGTAAGATTAATTTGGACGAGACTTGTACCAATTTCAACAAACTATTGAGTACAAACAAAGCACTTTTAAAGAATTATTCATTCCAAAGTCCCCGTTTTTTTTTTGAGTTTTACGTCCCACGGTTATGCCGGTTAGACTAAAGGAGACGGTGATTATGAGAAATGAATGAAATGGTGGAATGAAGAAAGTGGGAGGAAACGGGAGAACCCCGAGGAAACCCACGCACACGGTGTTTGTCCACCACAAAGTTCACTTGGCGGGAGCAGGGTTTGAACCCGCGACCCCATGCACCAGAGGTGAACGCTCTACCACTGAGCCACCGCGGCCCCCAAAGTCCCCGTTAAAATTGCATTATCTTGGTGAGGAACGGATATTGAATGACGATACAAGTAGGAGCTAGTTTACCTAGGTATTATTAGTTGAAAGTGCTAGGGCTATGTCCGCCCGCAGAGGGGAGGTAATTGCTCCACTTCTCCGGATTTCGAAGGGTATTCAGTTCTTGGAAGTAGATGTCAAAACATACTAATTTGCTTTTTCAGTACTTAATATATTTATATAAAATAAAATAGTACTATATTTTATCTACTGTACTTAATAAGGATATATACGTAAATAATTGTTTTTTTTAATATTCAATATTATGTGCACCAAATTATGTATAGGGGAAAGTGGGGGAATACCACGCAACGAGGGAATACCACGCACCCTGTTTTCTCAGTTCTAATGCTTCGAAACTGATTCAGATTAGTGCTACTATCTAGTTTAGACTTTGAAAGACATATTGCATGAGCGAGGCGCCAGTTGCTGTTAGGTGTGGTTCATGGCATAGCGAAATGTTGTTTTGTTGTAATTTCTTCTAATTTACTTCGTTTGCAGATTTAGAGGTATGTATTGAAATACTTAGTTGATTTTTATAATGTGTATACAGTGTTTTAGCGTAGTGTGCTAGTAGTAAGTTCATGATAAATCTGTTTATATGAAACGACGTGAAACTTCTGAAGGTTCAATTTTTCTTTCTCGGCTTGGAATGGGGTAATTGTACGCATGTCGTCCATTGTGCGTGGCATTGCCCTTCACGAAGCAGTTATCAAAAAAAATTATGCTGCGTTTGTTTTCCTTTTTTATGTATATTGCAGATGCCATGACACTATATTAGGCAAACAGAGAAGTGCAAATGGACATTAAAACAACTACCAAACGCCATAGGAGCAATAAATGGCGGAAGAAAAATTACAGAGGTAGCAAATAATTTTGGGATACATAGGCTACATTAAGAACAAAAGTGAAAGCTGGGACTGTCTGTTCTAAGAAAATGGGAAGAAAAGCTGTATTGAGCTCTACAGAAAAAGCAGAACTTGCTGGTCACGCTTTACATTTAGCCAAGTTGTTTTACGGAATGTCTCCAATTGAACTACACAGAATAGCTTATGAATAAGCAGAAGCTAATATCAAACACAATTTGAATAAAGAAGGTCGACTTGCTGGGAATGACAGGTTGGAATTGCTTTTAAAGAAAAATTCCATGATAAGGTTAAGGAAATCTAAAGCAATTAGTATTAAGAGGGTCGACGAATTCAATGAAGAAAAGGTGAAAGGGTATTTTAAGAACCTGACAGAAGTTACCCAAAAATATCATTTCTGCGAAGATTAGATCTTTAACGTTGGCGAAACAGGTATATTCATAGTATAGACACCAGGGCGTATTTTGGATCTAAAGGGAGTGAAACAGCTCGGAGCACTAATATCATGGGAAAGGGGTAAAACCGTTACAAAGCTGCCATGTCTTACATACCCCTATGTTTATCTACCCAAGAAAACGCATGTCACCTCAGCTGCAGAAAGGAGAATCTACTGGATCTATATATTCTTGGGTGGAGCAATGAATCTAGTGGCTGCAACATTTTGCTCTGATTGCGAAACCGATAACAAATGATCCAGTCCTATCTATTTTGGATCACACGAGCCATATTTCATTAGAAATTTACAATTTTTGTAAGAAGAAAGGAATTGTTGTGGATACAATACCACCGCATACGTCACATAAACTTCAGTCGCTAGACCTTACCTTTTTTGGTCCTCACAAAACATATTTCAACCAAGAATGCACACTGTTTGCGAAGCGCTATGTTAATGAAAAATTTCTCCATATGACTTAGTCGATATCTTTAATAGAGCTTATCTGAAAGCAGCAAATATGGACAAAGCTGTTAATGGTTTTAAATAAGCGGGCATTTGTCCTTTGGAGCTGGACACTTTCAGAAAAGATTTTGAAGCTGCTCAGCAATTCTAGACCGTAGAACTTGAAGATGAAAGAGAGATTCTGAAGAAGTGAATTCCCAATTGCTTTCCGATGTTCAAACTATTATAGGCCTACGCCAAAATGAACAACCATCTTCGACGAAAATAGGGCTAAATCGTGAAGAACATCAACTACCCGGAACATCATCACAGCAGTTACCATTGCTTGTTCAACCGTCTTCTTTACAAAATGAGGTTGTGAAAGTCTCGCAGATTTCTCATTTCCCCAAGCCTTCCGAGTCAACTCTTCGAAATAACAAAAAAGCGTTCAGAAATCTTAACTTCTACTCCAACCAAACGAATATTGGAAGATGCTGAATTCAGAAAGAGCACTAAGCGAAGAAAGCAAAGCAAAGTTGAGAAGAAAACTAGAAAATTCGATGTTGGTGGAAAACGTGAAGACAAGCTGAGGAAACAAACTAGAAGTTGACCTAAACTTACAGTCAACAAACGACCTAAGTTTATGGAAAGAGATTCTGATGCTTTACGTTAAGGAATTAGTGCGTGCCAATACCCGATGTAATGCGTGTGATTACCCAATGTGGTGGGGAATACCACGCGTTTGTCGTTTTTTACAAACTTTATTTTTACAGAATCTATGAAAATCAAGAAGCACTACCAACGACCGAATATGAAACTAGAATGACTAAGTTACAACATACATTTTCCTCATGTTAATTTGTTTGATTTGTAGCGAAATATTGGAAAATGTACCTTAAGTGCGTGGTATTCCCCCACTTTCCCCTATGTATTCGCGACCGCGCTTCTGTGTTGGTGGCTCCTCCTTCGTAAAAAATCTACGAGCGTCCCTGGCTAGGGCAATTGTTGGGTATTACTTTAGTTAGGAAACACTTCATTATCACCCTTATTTGTATATTTTTTAACTTGAAAACACTGCTGGCCCCCAAAACGAATATGTATCCTTCGATTCATATTCGTCCCGTTTCTGCAAATTAAAATTCTGCTCACCTTAAGCTCGCACAGTGTCCAGTGGAGCATTGTTCCTATATTGGATTCATACTTTGATCCACATACATACTTTGAGGAGATCCAGTGAGCAAGCTACTTTTCAACATTTCGTCAATTGTTGCCGTGTTGCTGGGAAAGCGCGTGAGATATCAATGAAAACAAGTGTTAGTCCAAAGAGGACTGGTCTAATCTGGTGAGTACAGTGGGTGGTGTTCCCAGCCAAGTGCAAAAATGGTGCCTCTGACACTTTCTCTGTGTGTGATGAGGCGTTATCTTGCTGCACAATCAATTTTCCGTGTCTTTTAGCCCAATCTGTGCACTTTTCGATCTATGCATGATTCAAATTGCAGTTGTTGACGGTTCAGAAGAATTTTTAACCGGTACACCTGCTTTTCCGCATCAATTTATAGATACGTAGGAGTAGTATAATACTTGCATGTTCTAATCGTCCCCTTTGAACTAAAGCAGAAAATTTACCCTAACCGCATTCATAAATAACATTCCAAACAAGCCACAAACGCCACAAATGTGCTATCGGTGGGACGCGTTATTGCTATCGTTATGCTTATGCAAAAAATTGATACATTTTTGGTATGTATCAATAGTAATAATAGTATCACTAACAAAAGATATTAAAAAATAGTTCTGCTAAACATATTAAATATGGAGCTATAAAGATCAAACATTTTACTAAGTTTGTATATCGCTTTCTGTAGTAAGGATTTAATAAAATGGTACGTCGCTTTCTTTTCTAACAGGTCAACCGGAAGACTACTTTCAACTATACAGACTTGTTGAAATATCCTTCTCGTGTTAACGAAGAATCATGTGGGTTACTTCAATGGTGTTCCGCTTTCTTTGAAGCTGCTTGCGGATGATTTGGTCACGCCGATTTTATCAGTCGCGAGCAAAATTAAAGGTTAAACACTTGCTGTGGAGAAACCCTTCAAAATACGTTCAGCTGTCTGTCTATTGCAAGTTTTGCCAATCTACAGGGTTATTATAAATGATTGGAGTGATTTCGCAGCTCTATAATAACTGCATTACTGTATATATATTGCGATATTTTTTCACACACATAGAAAAACTCAAAAAGTTTTTATTAACATTTACAAATGTTCGATATGTGCCCCCTTTGTGATTCAACAGACATCAAGCCGAAAATCAAGTTCTTCCCATAGACGGCGCAGCATGTCCCTATCAATAAGTTCAAAAGCATTGTTGATGCGGGCTCGCAGTTCTGGCAGGTTTCTTGTAGAGGAGGTCGGAACACTGAATCTTTCACATAACCCTACACAGAAAACAAAGATCTACACATGGGGTTAAGTCCGGAGAGGATGAAGGCCATGACATGAAATGCTTTCTCGGCGCTTATTGCCGTCTTGCCTCACTGCTCACTGCTGCGCTCTCGTGGGGGAAATCTGAAGTACATCTGCAACAAACATTTTTTTTTGGGGGGGGGGGGTTCTACGTTACAGTTGAGTTTTGTTAACAATATCTCAATTACTAGAGCTACAGTGAATTTATGAAATCCTTTCGATCATTTATAATAACCCTGTAGTTTATTTTAAATTAAATTTCTAAGTGACACAAGCATACTGCTATGTTCTTCTTGTTTTCTTAAATCGCCTTTCGAACTCCTTTTATAAAATGTTAAATTGTAATAACGCACATTTCAAGAATATTTTGTATACACAGTTTGTCGCTATGTGTCTCCAAATATCTGAATAAAAAGAAATACCTCCCTAGCGGAGACTTCAGATGGTATATTGGCAACTTCGCCACTGTTGTGTATTTTGCGAATGTGGTAAGTGGGAGCGAGGTGATAACGACTAGATTTTCTCCCTTTCTTTCTCTCTCTCTCTCTCTCTCTCTGTGCGTGTTCACATACATTTATAGATTATTTGGTTAAGTGTAATCGAATAGCGTTCGGTCATAAAACCGAAGTTTGAAGAGAGAGAGAGAGAGAGAGAGAGAGACAGCGGCGGCTGGTACTATATGTTGTATGGTTGTGCAACCGGATATTTTTTTAATACTAAAAATATTTTTAAGTATTAAAGTAGTGTATCAGTAAAAAATAAACCTTTGCTCTTGAGCGCAAAACAGTATTGATGCATTTCTTTTTTAAAAAAATCAATTAAATAACTGAAAGAAAGAGAGAGATTTACATTTCCAGTGTCAGCGAGCGTTGCCACTAGAAGCAGTAACATTGACCATATGGCAGCGAGCTCCTATCTCTTAATATGGGGAAGTGGATTTATTCTTGCATCGGTCCTATCTTCCCGTATTGCCCTCTTGCAGTTGCACGTTATTCCGCAACTGGTCAGCTTCTATAATAGTTACGAATTCCTCCGCTTATCAGCGCTTGACTCAATTGATAGGATGAGGGAGATACAGACGCTTGGAAGGAAGAAGTTATTCACAAAACACAAACTCGCAAAGAACAAATATAAGTCTGGTGGTAGCAGGCACGGATCCAGGCTGAAAGTTTGGGGGGGGGGGGGCGGTCGTTCGGAATCAATAGATTTTATTTAACATTTATAATACAAAGGTGAAAAGTTTTATTTAAAAAAATCCTATTCGGGGGGGGGGGGGTCCGACCGAGTCTCGAAGAAGAAAATGTCTTACCCCTGGTCTAATTCTTAGCTCTGTGTTTTTCGTGTACATGATCTCGTGTTCCATTTCTTGCGGAGAGCATAAAAAATTAATATCAAATCATTCACCCCCAATACTCATCGGTCTTCTTTAGCCTAATTTGCTGGAATATTAAACTATTTTTTTTTAATTTTCGAAGGAAAACATCTTAGATTGCATGCTTCTTTATACTAGAACAGCAGACAAAAATACGTAGTTTCTGAAAATGGACTTTGTGTACCGTATATTTATACAAAGAAATGCTATCAAAATGCATATTGTCGGAGGACAGAGGTGTTTCTGGACTCTAAAGAAAATAAAGCGGAAAATACTTGCGGTAGCGATGCTTTCTATTCAGAAAAACTTGGCGAGCAGCATTTCAGATTTTAAGAAAGTAATAGAAAAAATTTGAAGCCCAAAAGAATGAAATAGTTTATATATTAAATCAATATTAGAGAAATAATTTAAACAATAATATACAAATAGAGCTTAAAAGAGTTTCCTCTTCATAGTTCCTGATTATTTTTTTTTTTTTCGGATGAGACTCAAGAATGCTGGGGGAGGGGAACACTTGCGCGTCCTAGATACCTCTTTGATATTGCAACATTGCAACCGGTGCTTGTACAGACCACGAACCGCTACTGGAGAGAGATACGGTACTTGTTCTCTGTGGAGATTAGTGTTGAAACCAGGAAACGTAAATTTTTACTTCCTACTATTACTGTTTTCTTTCTACAGTGATCAATGTTCGAACCGGAAATTGTTCATTTCTACTATTTTCGAATTGAATAGAGGGTTAGAATAGGATATCTGTATATAAAATCCCTATATCTGCACGTTTTTTCTTTGGTATATTTTAACAGATGGACGGAAGGACAGACATAATCACTCAGAGATTTCCCATGTTTATGTAAGCATCAATTGGAAGTCTTAGAATTAAAAAGCAGACAGAAACGTTACATCTATATCTATATCTATCTTCCTATAATGAATTTATTGTTACAAGAATAGTTTCAATCTTGACTCTATTCCTTCTATTGCAACCGAAACTGGAAGAATTCCTATTAGCCCCTTATTTGCGTTTCAATATTGATCGCCATAAATGAAAAATAGTGACAGATACCAAGAAAATATGCTACTTAAAAAAAAAAAAAAAAAAAAACATGAACCGAGTGTTCCAAGAACAACTGTTGTAGGGGGTGCGGTGGCTCAATGGTAGAGCGTTCACCTCCAGTGCTTGGGGTCCCTGGTTCGCTCCCATCTCGCGCTGTGTGGATTTTGTGGTGGACAAACACCGTGCTCGTGGGTTTTCTCCGGGTTCTCCCGTTTCCTCCCACTTTCTTCATTCCACCATTTCACTCATCTCTTATCATCACCATCTCCTTTGGCCTAACCGGCGTAACTGTGGCACGTAAAACTTTAAGATTTCATTTCAAGAACAATTGTTGTCTCCGCTCATATTTCTCTATTAGAATGACAGAAATTTACTACAGTGCCCGATTCCAACATTCATACACACAAGAGAAAAAAAACTGTAATTGATAGAAAGATTTTTTTTTGTAAATTTAAGAATAGGTTCTATCTTAACCCTAATTACCCCATCCGTAAACATCTAGTGGCCCATTTGCGGGTAAAGGTCGATGGTCGATGTAGCGATGCGTCGAAGAATTGCCGCTAGTATCCCACTGGCGGCAGGGTTTTGTCGAATCGAAAGATATCTCAAGTAGGGGTGTTGAAGTTATCACCGCGTAGGAGCGAGGACTTCGTTTTGGTTCCTGCTCCTTCGATACGTCGCGGAGAATCTCGAAGGGACCAACACGAACTATCGCCGGTCATGTGCATGCAGCTATTAATTATTATATATTATTTTTTCTTGACGAATCGTTCCTAAGCTGAGCTCCGCGGTCAAGAATAACCTCTCTCTCAACATCATGAAGTGAAAAATATTGAGGTAAGTGCGAAAATATTGAGATAAGTATGAATTTAAATGGCAACTAGCGTCGATCATTAGAAAGCGAGTATGGGAGAACTATGAAATAAAGTAAATAGACACGCGTCATTTTGTTATAAAATTACATGGCGAACGCATTTTATCTTATCCCAAACAGTTATCGTCGAATATACATGGTTAAATAGCACTCTGATTGACCAAATTAAAAAGATCTCAACGATTTATCCCTTTACAAATGACATTTCTATCATCGCCTCCGTGGCGAAGTCGAAAAAACACCCGCCCAGCAGGGACGGCGCCAGGAACGTTTGATGGGGTGGGCGGAAAGAGGCGGACCTAGTTGCTGGGTGGGCGGACAATGAAAATGAGAACTGGGCAATGTAGACATTTTTTGACAATGATTAAATTTCAATTTTTATACTCTTTAGTTAGCTTAGGCTTAGACCGAAATAGGAGAGGAACAAGGATGTGGAAAACAGTTGTCTTGGCCTTATAGAAAGTGCAACTCCAGCATTCGCCTAGTGGGACAGAAGAAATGTAGAACGTAGGACGGGCTGCGGGAGTTCGTGGCTATATGCTCGACCTAGCGAATTCCGCGTGACAGACACACTACCTCTATGAAGTTCAAGACAGCTTTACCTCCTCTCCCTCCAAGAATGCACATAAATGCATAGAAATAAAAGAAGGTTCAAACAACACCGACTAACAGATAATACTCTACTTTTCGTTAATAACATAAAATACTCAACGTAGATAAAGTAAAACAAGGATAAAATAGGCTACTGCAAACATTTTTACCTTTGAAGGATTTATTACAAGAAAGCAAGAGACAAAAAATATAAATCAGTATCTCCAGAAGCAATGCTGTCGTCTTCTCTCTCTCCAGCGTCTAGTTCATTTTCACTTTCTTCGAAATCGTACACTTCAAATTGCGAATCCTGGTTGCCACATGTACTTGTATTTTTTTTTGTCTTTTTCTCTATTGAAGAAGGAATATCACCAACGTCAACGGATTGAAAATCGCCCTTCTTTGAGCACGAGGAAGACACTGAGCCTGAGAGGAAATCGTTGGTAAGTGTTTTCGACATATTAGCTGAACAAGCACCGACCGCCGAGACTTCTGATCTGAACGCAACAGAGATCAACTCAACAATGCTATAATAAGGGTTTTTACAAATCTGTTTAATGCCACACGGATAGGACATGCGGTACATTGCTGTAAACAATTGCAAATTGCAACTCTTTTATAAGAAGTTATAGCACCGACACAAAGCACTACTCCCCTCCCTTTCTGAAATGAGACAATACAAACGCTGGCGTTTCAATAGCACGATTGTATGTGTGTGTGTTAAACTTTAACTCATTAATCACAACTTTTGGCATCATTATATTACAAGTATCTGTCTTAAAATCATTGTTCATTGCAGAGTTAACAAAGTCCTAGAACCTATTACATTACAATCGAAAGTAATACCTATTGCTTTTGTAGTACAGGATGTCACCTTCAGTGCCGGATTTACGTATAAGCTAAACAAGCTATAGCTTAGATCGCCGCTCTCTTAGGGCTCCGAAAAAAATTAAAGAAAAAATGGCTGTAATGTCATTTCCAAATAATAAGAAAAAGCAAAGAAGATAAAATGCACATACATCAACGGTGTTCTGTACTGTTATGTATTAAGCTCTCATGAAGCAATAGGGATGCGCTCGAGTCGAGACATGTCTCGAATCTCGACTCGACTCGACTCGAATTCGAGTCGAGATTCGAGTCGAGACACACTTTGTAAAATTCGAGACGAGTCGAGACAAACATATTTCTCGACTCGAATTTTCGAGTCGAGACACGAGTCGAGTCGAGACGGCTCTTAAAAATCTCGACTCGACTCGATGAAGAAAATATTCAGTCAGAAACAGCCTTGAAACCAATTCCAGCTTTTATACCTTCAGAAAGGTACAGAACGCGTAAAATTAATAGTTAATCTTTAAAGATCAAGATTTCATTTTCAGTTCTATTCAGTTAATTAGAACTAATAGTTAATATCGTTGTATTTGGTTGTACTGCAAATATAATGATAATAATAATAATTGATTATCTAGTTTGTATAAAACTATTATCTAGTCTAAATCTAGTTTGTTTAAACTATTGCGATAAAGTGAACTTCATAAATTCTCTGAATGAACAGTTGGTAGTCTATAGTAATTTAGCATAGTTATAATTATTGTGTTTTCGTTCCCATGAACGCAATAGGGTTACGCAACTTCTGGATTATTCGCATGCCCAACTATTTTGAGGCTTTAATATGTTGCAGCATATCACGAGATACGGATAATATATAATGTAACATTTGTTGTACATCACATATTATGAACGACACTATTTTACATAGTATATCTTATCTAATATAAATAAAATAAAGAGTTTGTTTGTGTGTTTGTGTGTTTGTCTGTCTGTGTGCGACCTAGGGACCAGACGAGTGGACCGAGAGTTCCCAAAATTTGGTCACGGGTACCTTGGTCCAGGCTCCAGATCAAGACGAAGCGGTTTTTTTTTTAATTTCGAACCAGGGGGGTCTCGGGGGGGACGTCTACTGGGACCGACCTGGGGGCCAGACAAGTTGACCGAGAGTTACCAAATTTTGGTCACGGATACCTTGGTCCAGGTCCCAGTCTAAGGCGAAACGTTTTTGTCAAAATTGGAATCAGGGGTGTCACAGGGGGGCGTTTACCGAGACACGTAGTAAAAGTAATCCAAATTGATCGACATTAGTGTCATATCCATAGTTTTCACGGTCGCTGAGATTAATGGTGACACTTCCATCAGCAATGACTTGCAAATTCAGCTGCCACTGTATGCGGGCCGGGTGTCAGCGGGTGAGCAGTACCGAGATATGTATAAATAGCCCATATTGATTGATACTAGTGTCAAATCCATAGTTTTCGCGGTCGCTTAAATGAATGGTGATACTCCCACAGATGTTGACTTCCAAATACGGCCCCCATGCGAAGAATGGGTATATTAAGCTAGTATTACAATAAATGGACTGCTTGGATGCCAAGAACTAGTACAGATAAGTACCTTTCACTTCTGTAAATAGGTATTTTTTAAAAGGATTTTTGTAAACAATAAATTATAAAACAATGAACTACATACAGTAGTTATGGTTTTGGTTCCCAACATAAAAGAAATATGGATTGTTCATGAGATATTGAACTTTAACTTTCACTCCTGGAAAATTTCAATTTTGGAGTTAGGCCACTTGGCATCAAAGCAGTTCACTGTAAGATAAATACATTCCGCACATTAGTAACATAGTTGTTCAGGAGCCTTCGATTTCCATTCTCTCAAATGAAAGCTGAACGATTGCTTGATACATGCTGACTATATAGGAGAAACAGTGTATTAAGTTTTCGAGCTTTGGTGCGTATCCGCATTTACACTCTGATATAACTTTAAGTTCACACTCAAATCGAGCTAATTGTTTAATGCATTTCGAAAGCTTTTGTTTTTATGCAACTCATTAAGGAAAATCTATTTCATAATCGTAACATTTATGTACTAAGAAACTATGAACGTAAAGTGGACTCCACCTAGCCCCGTGGCCGCTGTGACTCAGTGGCACAGCTTTCACCCTTGGTGTGTGAGAACCCTGATTCTGTGTGTGTGTGTGTGTGTGAACTCCGTGGCTAGTGTACGCGTCTTTGTCGTGGAAGACTCGGGTTCAATTCCCGGCGCGAGCTCATGTAGTTCGGATTCCACGTTAATCAGTAGGTCTACCTTTCATATATCCTTGCTGCTGAAAGAGACGGTAAAGTCAATATCAACTCAACAATATATATATATATGTGTGCTTATGTGAATTTCCTCGTGGCTGTATGGTTAACACATACGCCTTGATCGCGGGAGACTCTGGTTCGATTTACGGTGGAAGCTCATGAAGTTGTTACCGGTATCCCATTTTAAACTGTAGATCCATGTCTCATATAACCATACATATAATATATATGCCTTTGATACACTTATTTTCCGACTTGGAAGCCATCGAAAATTTCCGGACACAGAGTCCCGTAGACCGAAAATGAGAAACATGGTTACAGAGTAAAACTGCCATAGAAGTTTAAGCTTTATAGGCTAACTTAATCCTTATATATAATACAACTAGCTTGGCCAACTTATAATGGAGGAAATGCTATCATTTGCAACACTCTGAGAATAGAAAATGTTCGCCAGGTATTACTATCCCCCCTCCCCCTCTCCTACAGAATGAAAACCCTGACTAAAAGTCAATATTATATAAACTATTTTGTGTAATGTAACAAACAGTGGCGGATAGTATTCATGTTTTCTTGCAGAGGTCCTTACGAGGGTTCGCTTCCATCTTCCTCTCCCCAAGAACTAAGATAAATTAAAAAATTGCGATTACTTGTTAGTCTTGTACAAAGGACGCAATTAAAGTCCCAGTGTAACCCCTTCACATTTACATTTTTCCCCTGGAAGAAAACCAGTTATTATTGTTTCTTGATTTCTCAGTCTCACCTACATAAACATACGAATAGAATTAAAGGATAGGACATGTTTAGAGTGCTTGCACGTTACATCTAACTATATTTCTCATTAAATGTGTCACAGATGAAAATGTCCGTTTGTACTGCCTCTATTTTCTGGTACATATGTTTCATTTATGTTATGTTGCTAAAATTCGTTAGGAAACAAGTACAGACTGCGCCTGTGTGCCTGACAAAACGTAAATGTACTGGATAATTATTTCTTCACTTTCTTCAAGAAAAAAAAGTAACCCATCTCATGTCGGCTAATAAAAGGAGGTAGCGGACCAAAGATAGCCGTTGTTTACCTAAGGTCGTTACACAGCAGGGGTTTCATTCAGTCAGAGGGAAAAGAAAAAATAATTTAAAGTTTCTACAATTGTTTTGAACTGCAATATACTTCTTCCTTTTATTTTAAGAACAGTTTCCTTGTCATTTGTCTGCATCAGAAAAAAATGCAAAAAAAAATCACTAGAATGTGCTTATTTACCCAAAGTACGTACTAGATCACTAGTTCAATAGTAAAATCACTAAATCTAGTACGAAATCATAAATGTGGCATCCCTGGGTTGGAGCAAAAGTAATGGTTGGAGTAAAAACTAGTCCGTATTTCTACTGCCTTCTGTTGTTGAATTCACAGAAATGTTCAAAAATAAATTCAAGAAGTAAAACACGATCTTACAAAAGACTGTTTACTTGCTCACTGGTTTTAGTATTGTGAACTGAAACTCAAGTGCGCAGTCATGTTGAATACTTCTGTCCCTTTCTACTTTACAACTTGAGGCGGGATGAGGGTCAGGATAGATCTAGTGGTATACCGCTAAAGGAAGTGCTTCAATACAGAGTCGGAACCGGTATGTATTGTTTATACTACTTACAATGTTACCCCCCATAAAATATAAATTCACCCTTTCTCCCTTCCCTTTTTCGAATACAATGAACCGACTCTTTTGCTGAAGAAAGATGCTAAGAGAAAATTAAAACATCTGTGTCTAAACTTTCTTTGAAGCGCAGTCTTTTGTATTTTTAGGGTTTTGCGAGTGTTTTCATATCAATATGAAGAGATAGTTAGCCAAATCTTTTACCATGGACTCCTGCTGCGAACTGACCGTGAGTAAACACCCGATCTCGCTGTGCTCAATTTCTCTCGCACACGTGAAATGGGTTTGTTGTTTCCAAAACAAATAGGAAGTTATCTTGTGCTTTTGCATTTCTGCACGCACACAGGTACCATTGCAATGTTTTAATGATCAGAAGAAATATCAAAACCATCCGATATATATGATACGAAACAGCTAACTAAGGGAGGCAAAGATTATAGTATACCAAGTTTTCCGCGTGGTACCATTATGGAGAATAAATATTTGATAAAGTCATGTAGATGCGCTTAAACCTATTCCATCTGTCCTTATAATTTTTCTGGTCTCATCAATTTCTCAGGAGAAAATGTACAACATATGTCCAAATTCCATATATACTCTTTCTAAACTAATGAGAAAACTCATTAAGAACACCAACTGATATCAATAAACAGGAAAGAAGACAATACTTTATACTTCTATCATTTGGTACACATCTCTATGAAGCATAGCTTGTTTCTTTTCGAAATAGCTCCTTCGTGTCACAGCTGTGGTTAGTTTTGTTTGGTGTTAGGATGAAAGAGAGAAATGCAACATTTGCTTCGCGGTGAAGTTATATATATTATTAAGATGAGCGGTGATAAGCGAGGTTTAACAAAGAGTGCCTTTCGGATGCACAATTTAACGGGTAGTTTCAGTCCGTGTTGACAATCGAACCAAAGCTATGTGAGACATGTTAATATTAAGCTCTTTTGTGGTAAAAATGAACTTCAGAAACACAAAAGACTTGAAACATCAAGCTAATGTAAAGCAATTGAAAAATAGCCTACCTATCGCTGCATCTTTTCTGTGGCAAGGAACATGTAGTGCGCAGCAACAAGAATCGTGTTAAGGACTTTTTTTCGAACATAACATTCCCTTCCACACCATAAAAGACAATATAATGTTTGTTAAAAGAAAGTGCACATAATATTTTTAAATTTTGTTTGTGATCCTATCATACATAATAAAAATAATGCCTTTCATACTAGGAGAATAAGTTAAACTATACGTCATGGCCCCTCTAAAACGGGGCCGCGGTGGCTCAGTGGTAGATCGTTCACCTCTGGTGCTTCGGGACCCTGGTTCAATCCCAGCTCGTACCAAGTGAACATTGTGGTGGACAAACACCGTGTGCATGGGTTTACTCCGGGTTCTTCCGTTCCTCCCACTTTCTTCATTCCACGATTTCACTAATTTCTCATCATCACCCCTCTAGCTTAGCCTAACCGGCGTAACTGTGGGACGTAAAACTCAAAGATTTCACTTCATTTTTCCCTCGAAAGCAATATTTTTCAAAATTATTTATTGTTAGATATTGTCAATTTACGGTATCTATTTTAGTGGACGGGAAATTTTGCATCTAATCGGATAATTTCATGGCTTCTAACAGGAATTCGCAGTTACGAAATTTGCATCACTGTCTTTTGAAAGGATGCCTAGAAAAAATACTACTAGAAAATAACTAAAACACAAAATGGATTTGATAGCCAAATTCACGTCATCTTGGTGCGTCATCATTTTTCTTTAAATATTTGTATTTAGTATTAGATTAGAGTTTAGTGTCCCTTTCAGCATCACGGCTATATGAGACGTGAACTTACAAATTAACGTGGGTTCAGAACCACAGGAGTTCCCATCGGAAATCGAACCTAGGTCTCCCTCACCAAAGACGCGTGCGCTAATCATATGGACAAGGGTGTTCAATATTTAGTAATGTGTACATAAAGTTGTGAAATTGCGCTTGTATAATGGAATGCAATTCCTTCTACTGACATAAACCTTTACAATACTCCGCTGGACAAAGTATCTTTAAAAAGAAAGTGTCACTCTTTTGTTTTAGTTCCTGGTTCGACTGAAGAATGGAACAAATTGCAATGAGCGTTTTTGGATCCTACTTTGTGTAGTTGATTCATTATAAACTTGGTATTTGATACGGATATGAACTAAAAACGTACAAATATAAATTTAAGTCATTCAAATACCTTTAAACAAAAATTGAATATGAATATATATCGTTCGTGAAAGAGTCATGTTATTTCTTTAATACAAGTACATGAATACAGTTATCTCCTCTTAATCAAAATAAGTGGTGGTTGGTTTTTAAAACTAGTGTGGAAAGATTAGTAAAGAATCTGGCATAATTTAGAAAAATATATGGTAATTCAGGCCCTTGTTTGACATCATCGATTGTCTCAAGAGTGGCAAACCTGACTTAAAGGTTTCGCTTCGAGAATAATGGATTCTCTGGGATATATGAGATATACAACTCGAGTTGGAGCAGTATTCTCTATAACAAGCTTTGAAGCAGGCAGCATATCTGTTGAAATAAGTTATTTATGAGTATATGAGTGGAATTCTGAACTATTTTGAGTCAGTTCGACTTTTTTCTGGTTAAGGCAAGGTAAATCAATCCCCGGATAGAAAAATAGAATACTCTTATGTTATTTCTCAGTAGGGAACATCTAACATTTTCACGGGAGACAGTGTCTTTTTATAGATATTGACATTTCCACGTATATTTAAGATTGATAGCAATACCTGGTTTCCATAGTAACGGAGAAAGTCGTAGGTATTTTAGAGGTGAGAGCCTTATTTGAATTGTGAGCAAGAAGGATGCTTGTTTACGAGGTTCAAAGACTGTTTTTAAACCACAGTCTGACTGTATTCAACTGAGTGTGAACTTAAAGAATTCTGGACTAGTTCTCGATGCGAACCTAACCTCAAACGAAGATTCTGCTGAAGACGCTTCACTTCTCTGGTGAGAGAAATTTTCTTATATTCAACCAACTCAATCCTATAAGTAACAGAATTAGCCTTTTTGATGGAGAGTCTGTTTATAGACCATTCCATGTTTAGGACTTTAGGCCAGACAGCTTTCTGATTATTGAAATTGTCTTTTAGATGTGAGGGAGTATGATGTAAGAAAAAACATGTTCTGCTTTCTCATGATTAAAGCACAGCTTAGCTGCGTTAAAGAAAATCGATTTGAAGTTATAGTTTTATGAAGGCTTAAGTAGGCGACTTCTTCTCCGGACTGAAAAGTTGGTCTTTTATTTCATGACAGTTAACTTAAAGGAAATTCTTCTCAAATCAGAGCACCATTCTTAAGCACCAAAATATCCTGTATGGACTGTGGAAATGCTTTATTTATCAAAGTTTCCCTAAACATGTGGTATGTACTACTCTGTGCTTGTTAATTATCCTAGACAAATTTACCGGGCAGTTCAAATTTTTACAGTTAAAGATAAGATTACAAGACTAATAGTTATTTACTATATGTTATTTTAAATGCGACACTAGTAGCAATAGAAGCCACGAACTCATTTTCTTTTCTTTTCTTTCTTTCTTTTTTTTAATCGCACACACAAGAACACCTGTACACCAAAACGATCATGTTCGACAATGTTCCTGGGTTCATTGCGTGTTTCTATCTCTTGGTAGATGAATGTTTGTTCAGAATCACTATTGGAAATCGGGTTGCAGACCGCGAAATGCATGTTTAACCCTTTGAGACCTGGTGGTAACATTTGCGTACATCATATTTGCGAACACAAAATACTACTTAGTAAATAACCAGTGGTTTTGAAATAGTCTTTGTTACTACTTAGTTCATCATCTATACAAATTAGATGGAGCACTATGGCTCAGTGGTAGAGCGCTTACCTCTAAAGCGTGGGGCTGTGGTTCGATTCCCGGCAAAGTAGTTTTGTAGTGAACAACATCGTGCTCGTGGGTTTTCTTGGGGTACTCCCGTTTCCTCCCACAATTTCATTCCAACAATTCTTCCATCATCATTCACTTACTTTAATCATTATCTCCCTTAGCCTAACAGGCATAATCCTGGGACGTTAAACTCAAAGATTTCATTTCATTTTTAAAAAACCAAATAAATCATAATTAAATTGAAGGCTTATTCTTTTAGTATGTGAAACATATTGATACCCATGGCCGTAATCAGGCTTGAAGATTTGGTCGGACAGACATCTTTTAGGGTCAGGCTCTTAAGTATTCTTTTAATAAACAATACTGAACAAACTAGACAATCGTGTTTTAGGATTGTAGAAAACAACCGTGAATTATGTTCAAACACAATTATTATCATTATATTTATTTCTCTGACTATTTGATCTTTACATTACAGTGTTAAACAAAAGAGAATAATTGTTTGTATAATAGTATTCAAGAGTTTTCTCATCATGATTAGTTTTGTAAACAATTCAATTACACTTATTTGGTGTTTATTTCTAAATAATAAGCCCTAATACAATTTCATAAAGTTGTAATTCTTCTTTAGTTTGTATCACTTTACACAATGACAAATCCAAAAGGTGTGTTGTATCGGTGCAGTACCAGTTTTTCACGTTTTTCAAAATTTTCCAAAGCCCAAAGAATAATCTTTAATTTCTGATATTTTAGTCGTCACAAATTACAATTTTATAATGTAGTCAATATTTATAATTACTGGGCAGTTGGGGGTTTAAACTAATGACATCATAATAAAGTCAAAACCACAATTTTGAGTTGAATTGATTCTGAGTTTAACGTCCCGTCAGCAGCGAGGCTATGTGAGACGTGGACCTACTGATTAACGTGGAATCCGAACCACATGAACTCCCACCGGGAATCAAGCCCAGGTTTCCCACGCCAAAGGCAAGTATGCTAACCGTTAGCCACGAAGGAGCTCCACCATAATTTTAGTGGGCGATAAGAAATATCCTGCCAGTGCTTTTACAATAAATAAAATTTTATAAGTATTACAGAATAGTGGTAAGAGATTTTATAATAGCTCTTTTATTTATGAGATATGAGTATTTTTTTTAAAAAACTAAAGAATAGGTTGGCGGAGCCATAAAAGACTCGTAAAATAAACTTTCTTATAAATACATACGCACCTTACTCACCTTTTATAATTGCTATGCTTACGTTCTCCATAAAAAAAAGAAATTCTCTTTTAGTGATACTTTACACAAGATCACGAAGTGGATTCCAATTTAATTAAAGGCAAAATACAATACAATAATCCACAAATATTGCCTCAAGTGAGTTTAAAGATTTCTACACAGTGCGAAACCGGGCTCTGCCGTTGCGATCGATTTGCAGGTCTTGAGACGAAAGTAAGAAGGGACTTACGCACATAGTAAGTAAAAACAATTAATATGCTTGTAACTTTCCCCCAAATGGGTGTATCTTAAAACTAACCTCACCATTGTTTTCCTAATTAAATTCTAGCCCGAAATTATGTATCATATTACCCTATTCCCATTTTGAAAACTTGACCTTAATTCAAAATGGCGGATTTCAAGATGGCTGCCATCAAGGTCATACCTACCATACGACTTCCCCCCAGGACTTATATGTATCCACATGGTTGTTCTTCACTTTTCTTCATTAACGCTCCGTTTACAAAGGGTAGTAAGGGACTTCTGTAGTAATCTCTAATAACCATATCACAACTCTTAAAAGTTATTTTTTAAAAAAATAGAAAACATGCACCATGGCAAAAATTTGTCATCACAAGTAATGCATACATGCCTTCTATCAGCAAAAAAGTTTCATTGAAATTGGAGCCGGACATTTGAGTGATGTCCCTTATGGGATGTGATTGAACGTGACGTCAGAACGCCAAAAGTCGACATACTGACAATTAGGTAGGTAGTCATAATGGTCTGGCTGATATGTGCGTATATTTTAACTCGTACATTTTGTCTCGACTCGAATTCGAGTCGAGTCGAGACAGAGACTGTCGAGTCGAGCCAACATTTTCTCGAGTCGAGTCGAGACAGGCTTAAATCTCGACTCGACTCGACTCGAGCGCATCCCTATGAAGCAAGTAATAGGGCCCTATTTTCCAACCCGCCTGCAATGGGATTTCCGTTGCCCAGCCCGGCTTATAATGGAACCCTCATTTTCCAGCTCCGCTTGTAATGGGGATCTTGTTTCAGAGCCCCATTTGTAATGGGGACCCTGTTTTACAGCCATTACACTTCACAGCATAAGTGATACAGTATCTTGTATGCGGATAGAACTCTAGTGCTACCCTTTCACTTACTATTTGGAATTCGACAAGAAATTGAGTCTGGTAACAGTGGATGATAAAGAAGAAGGCATGAAACGACAAGCTTGCGAAATAATACTAAAATATAAAGGAATTACAGCCCTAAGCGGCAATAATCTTTATATCGCGAAATTATATATATTTCGCTGTACTGTACGTAAGTATGAAAAATAGTGTTCAGAAGTATTTTAATAACTTTCAGAACTTGGCACTGATTTTCATTGTGATCTATAGAGTTCAATTGATTTTGAGTTTAACGTCCCTTTCAGCAGCGAGGCTATATGAGACGGGATCTACTGATTAACGTGGAATCCAAACCACATGAGCTAACGCCGGGAATCGAACCTGGGCCTCCCACGCCAAAAGTGCGTACGCTAACCGCTTAGTCACGGATGAGCTCATATAGTGATCTATAGAGTGCAATAATGGATCACTAAAGGCAGGGGCGGATACGGGGGCGATCGCCTCCCAGAATTGAATATTTTTTATTTTAAAAATAAAACCTAGCATAAGAATTTTCACCTTTGTATTATAAACGTAAAACAACGCCTTTTGACTTCGAACGACTGCGCCCCACCCCACCCCAACATTCAGAATGTATCCGCCCCTGACTAAAGAAAAGAATAGGAGCACGAATCATAGTGATTTCATCCATTCGTTCTAGGCATATGAGTGGTTCGTTTGTATATATTAACAGTATTTTATGTATTGTTACGTTCAGAACTGCCCAAATTTACCTTGTGTAAGTTAGTATGCATCAGGCTGAATGCATTAGATTATCGGCACTAGTTACTACATAGCAAGGCAAAATACCAACATCTTTTCACGTCGCAGTAAAACGATACTACCTACATTTATAGGCCTTATAATAATTTTATTGCAACAGTTAGGTTTTTTAACGATATTTTTATGATTTTCAGCCAGAGACGTATCTAACCAGGGGCCGGAGAGGTCCAAGCCCCCAGTAATCTTATTTTGAATGACAAAAATAACTGAAGCCTTTACTTACATATTTTTGGAAGTTTATAGTAAACTCACGATATATCTATCATAATCTGGGTTTTAGTTGCCCCTCCTCCAGTTTTAACCTTCTAGATTCGCCTCTGCTTCCAGCGAATTTGTGTCGTATTACACCTTGCTAATTACCAACCCTGGATGATATTCAGACTGTATTTACTTACATCGGATCCCTGGAAACATTTCAAACTTTACCCAACTGAATAGAAACAACTTGAAATGAGAAATGATGCGGCCTCCACATATTGTAGAAGCATGGCGTGGAGCGTGGATCATAGTTGGTGCAAAAAGAAAACAGAGAAGATCGGCAAGGGGCATTATTGGGACCAAATTAAATTATTGCTAATTTTAAAATTTTTACAGTTTTTCTATAATGTCTTCAAAACAGTAAGTCAAGTTAACGAAATATATATGAAAACGTATTTAGATATGCATTAGGTTCATAAATAACCATATAGCGTATATTCAAACTAAAAAAAGGCAAAATTTTGTCGCTGAAAAAGAAAGCTAGAAATACAAAGAGCCCCATTATCTTCAATAGCTTAGGGCCCCATCAAACATAAATCCGGCACTGGTCACCTTCATTATTCTACTTTTGTTGGGGTGGGCGGATGGGTGGGCAAGGACATCCATCGGGTGGGCGGTCGCCCACCCCCGCCCACCCTTAACGCCGTCCCTGTCGCCCAGCAATCCAAAGGTTGGTGGTTCGAGCCATCTCTGGGGTAATTTTTTGATACTGTTTTAATGTTTTTGAGACTTACCTTAATGTAAACGAATAACACATATAGGCGATTTAACATATTTTGGGGGAGTAATTTTGTGGTTCATTGGCGTTTTGTTGCGTCTCTGCCGCTGGTGGTATAATTTTCAAAACGGAAGAGGGACCACCGCGGGTCGCCAATTTTTGGAGAGATGTCGCTAGTTGCCCATCGATGGTCCACCGACGCTTACGGCATGGGGTACTCTATTGATACCGTAAGAAGTGAAAATTTGCTGTCACTTTCAGTTAGGACATTATCGCCACATAGCAAAAAATGATTATAGATAATGAGAAATTGTTTTTGAGATTGACTTAGTGTCCCACAAACGTGCCAATCTATTCCATGATGTTTAATTTCATTTGAAGGCGCAAGTTGTAGAAATATGTCGCTTCCGGTTTTAACATTAGATTTTCATAGACCAAAACGATACGAGATAGCGAGAAATTGGTTAATATATAGCCTATACACCGTTGCGAATAAACAGGACTGGTTTCAAGAATTGAGAGGCCCAGCCATACAGTTTTTTTTCTTTTCCCACACAACTATTTGGGAAAGAAACTTTCTTCAAGAAAAGCAAATAACTGAAGAAAAAATTGACACCCTGTGTTCATTTCCGTTCGTATGGTCACATCCGCTTGGTGGTTCTCCCACATGGTAACGGAAGACAAACGCGATTTCAGTGACAATGTACAGGGTTTGTCCAAGAAGTAATAAGACGAGAGTCTATAAACCAAGAAGAGAGTCTATAAACAGGAATTTATTCATCTGATTTTAGCAACTCTTGAAAATTCTTTGAAATGTCCCCTTGGGCGTCGATACATCGCTGCCAGCGCGATTTACATCATTCATACGCTACCTCAGTGGCGGAGCTAAGGGAGGGCCAAGGGTGGCCAGGCCCCCTTGCTCAAATTCTTGCCCCCCCCCACACAGATGATGCTATTATAGGTCGACAAACGGTGAGTTGCCAGTGGCTACAAGTGAAACTACTTCCAAAACATCTCTCGACAACAAAGTTACGAACTGCAGAATACCGTTGCGTTCCGCATAAAATAGCTCCACTCGTTTTAGTTTGTAGTACGGGAAGATCTAATTCAAGGAAATCTGTGGGATGCTTGCATTGACCTCGCCACCTGAACATTCATTTTAACCTCTGTCCATTATCTAGTTATCTCCTTTGTTTTTGACAAACAACCAGAAAAATAGAAAATCAGTCGGCATTCTCATTCGCTTCAATGTTGAAAGTCATACTAAAATATGATATGCATACTTACAAATAACATGCACTCCAGTAAAACATTACACTTGTGTTGGACGAAAAAAGTCTTCATACACTAAGTAATTGATTTCCATTGATTATGGCGACATAGAACAAATGCATAGCATCCATTAAATGATTTGGTATTATTATTATTATTATTATTATTATTATTATTATTATTATTATTATTATTATTATTATTATTATTATTATTATTATTATTATTATGAGTTTATCTACCAAACAACTATTTATTGATTAATAAAAATGATTAATCAATTATATTTAGTTACGTATGGTAGATGACTTCAGATTATATTATTTACTGACCGACAGTATCCCACGCTGTCGTATCTGTGCATAAGAGGTAAGTTCTAATCTTTTCTTTGTAGAAGTTAAGTAAAAGAACCTGTTTTACCTCGAAATGCTTAATTATAATTTTATTTACACAAAGACAATTCTAACATACAAGATGATATTAACGATGCTATTTGCATATACGAGTTACTTGTCACAAAAACTAATTACGTTAGGAAACTAAAACTATGCTCAGACTGTCTTTCTTAGCTAACTTTTACAAGTGGTAGCAATTGAAACTCACATGAGTATATGGTAACCTCTCACCCGAAGTCCAAGGTTAATCTCTTTGTACATGGCTAAAAAAAAAAAAACAAAAACAAAAAAAAACGTCTCTATTGCCTCCGTTTTCACTCCCCCCCTCTGCCAGCCTGAATCCCCATTATATTACCAAATGTTATCAATCTTTAATTTCAAATTAAGTGCTTTATGATTTTTTTGTAATTATAAAGTCTCATTAGTTTCTATCACCGTTGTCCCTTAGGACAAGTTATTATAACAAAGGAAAAACCTATTAATGGTTCCTCTTGATTACTTTTCAAGGCTTTTTCTTATAATTCACTTAAGCACTATCACTTTTTTTTCACAAATTATCATATCCATTTATTCCTTTTTTTCATAATATCTGTTTTCAACACATTATATTATCATGCGGTATTAAAACAAATCTGGAACTTCTGATATTTATTTACCTCCATCATTCCATCCGGAAAATTAGTGTGATCTGTACACGAGGGAATGTTTTCGGGCTGCTAAAATTAAGATTACTGGTGCCATGCTATAACTTTGAGTTTCGCCTTATCTCAAGTAGATGCAGACATGTCAGAAGGTTTGATCCTTGTAGATACACTAGTTCAAACGTTGTCCAAGATGAGGTCTGGTAAATATGACTCTCAACGAACAATATTCGAACAAATTTATCAAGAATGTTTGGAGATGTGCAAAGAAAATGGTCTCGAATTTCAGAGCCGGAAACAAATAGAATATAGGGGTTCCTCGTGGAAACGAACTAGACATCCACCATCGAAATATCACAAATTCATTTTGGATGAATCTTTTCCTTCATTGGATGCAGAAAACGAATTTTCTAAAGATAATATATCTATCAAGAGACATTTTCCTCCCTACTATTGATAGACAATCACTGATATGGAAAACCGCTTTGTATCATGTTGCAAAATCATCAGATCAATCATTACTCTACATCCAAAAAGTAAAAACTTTTTAAAATTACAACATTGTCGAGCCTATAATCCAGCATTATGGAGTGATCTGCAAACATTAAAGTGAGAACTCAAAATCTTCCCAAACACAATTAATAGAGCAACCCAAAAACATAAAAAGCATATAAAGCATAACAGCAATTTACACATATGGTTGGTACCTTGAACATGATTGTGATTGTCTAAGGGTCCAGAAGAAACTAGTTTTAAAAGCATAATTTTAAAAATAAAGCATAAAGCATAATTTAAAACATATAGCATAATTCTTGGAAAATTCTCTTTAACTGAAAGTTAACATACTGTGTTAATATTTTTTAAAACCAATATTTACAATGCAAAATCATTGAGAACATAACAATGCAACAATGAAAAGCTTATTTTCATTTCTGTAAACTTTTCAGTGTAATCCTTTGATGTGGAGAAAAGAAAAAAGTAAAAGAAGAAATTTTTCCGCCAACAATGAATAGTATGCAAGAACTCCATACTATATTGTTATGTTGATTTTTTGAACTTAAGCACTTTCTGTACTTTTTGGTGGCATCTTTTACTTTCCCTTTCTGTATATATGTACCTGTAAGGCGCACGCAAATGATAGAAAAAAAATATTGGAGCAAAGCACATCTCTTTGCAATGAATTAAGTAGAAAGTTCATTAAATATGAGAGAAACTAGTTGCAAAAAATATAAATAAATAGATCAAGATATTTAGAATATTTAATGTATAATAAATATTATACAGTATACACGATTAATGTAAAATAACCATTGAAATTAACAATAAAGCATAATTTAAAAAAAAAGCATAATTAAACAAGAAATAAAGCATAATGTGGGTTGCTCTAACAATTAAGTTGTATGAAGACGAGAAGAAAACCAAAGCTGATTCCTTAACGAATTTCGTTGATCTTCTTTGTGTTTACAAAAACGCATTCCTAGAAACCTACAAGCTAGGTATCATCTCTGTGATTATATCAATTTCTAGTGCTACATGTGAAAGGTCATTCTCTTTTTTGAAAAGATTAAAGACTTGTATACGCAATTCAATGACTCATGATACGTTGAAAAACTTAGTGTTACTTTATATTGAGAAGAAAATTGCTAAATCGTTAGATCTTTAACAAGTTGTGGATATGTTTGCTGCTGGCCACACGAATAGAAAGATCCTCTTCAAGTAGAGGCATGAACCTGTAAGTTATTTTCTTTACCTGTAAAAGTGTGTTTGCTTCCACTTAAGTCAACCAGCTACATATATTTTAAACGCCATGATTAAATAACTATTTACTTATATTAGAAATCAATTGCATTAATGAATCCTAGTTGTTTGAGGTACTAAATTCTTATATTTTCACTGTTTTCCAAAGAGTAAAATCATGAACAACAAAGATGGAAACATTCACCTTGAATACACACACACACACACACACATATATATATATATATATATATATATATATATATATATATATATATATATATATATATATATATATATATATATATATTGGAGATGGTCCCCTCAAAATCCTCTTGGGCCCTTCATTGCCCCCCTGAAAAAAACTCTAGCTACGCTTCTGCGCTACCTGAAAGTCAGCTTCCGAAATGCCTTTTAAAGATTTGACTATGGCCTTCTGGATGGCGGCAAAGTCATCAAAACGGCGACCTTTCAGGACGGTTTACCCTTTGGGGAACAGGAAAAAGTCTGCTTTACCTTCCACAACCTCTACCATTTCACGGCACACGTCAGCTCGTCGTTGTTTTTGTTCATCACTCAACACTTTTGGTACCGTGATTGTGGGCTAAAGCCGTTTAAAGTCCCATATGCAATGCAATATTGAGTGACTTCAGAGTTAGATCCATTAGATGGAATCATAATGCAGGCGTACATACATTGAAACTAGTTCTGTGGTCGGCTACGAAGGAGCAGCATTGGTGAGAAAGGTCGTTGATGAAAAGAATGTATTTATTGTCCGCCAAACTTTTATGTGTGGACACTATTTGCAAGCAAGTGGAATCAATGTTAAGTAAACACATAAGTAGTTACATATAGGTTAATGAAATTGACATGGTAAACTTTCTCATATACAGTAAGATGTGTGTGTAATTGCATTATTTATGAAAAGTGTACACATGACAAGGTGACCAGAATTTTTACTTGCAAAAACGGGACGCATACGAATTGGCGACGGGGGATAAATATCTGACTTCCAGGTTGCATTTTGGGACTCACTAGTGTTTTCAATTATAAAATACACAAGTAAGAGTATCGTTTCTAACTTAAGTACTATCCAAAATAAACTACTTACCTCATTATTGAACATTCGTCATTCTTTACTATATCATCTAGCGTAACTTTCACTGGTATTTTTGGGATGACTGGATCCTCTTTAACAGTTCTTTGTTTGCATTGAACAGTTTGTAGAAATTAATACAAGACTGATCAAAATTAATCTTACTGATCAGCACAGCTTTCAAAGTATCTATAGACAGTTGGGTCTTCTCACCTATTTACAAAACATTCATGTGCGAGAATACATGTTCAATTGGATCATTAGTCCCGGATAAACAGAGAAGGAACTCCACAACTTTTAGAAGATTTGAGTTCGGTACATTAGAACAGAAATGGGAAAATACTTCTACCCAGAACTTGTCAGGAGATACTCTATTTGAGTTCCACTTAGTCAATATTTCTGGTGTCACGTATTCTTTTAAATATACGCAGTCGTCGTAAAGAGCAATATCATCAATCTGAACGGAAGGACTATTTTCTTGAATAAAGTCTACAGTTTTTGTATATCCTGCCAACATGGTACACCTTTAAACGTAATCTAATTAAATTGCTTCAAAAGTTTCAAGGGCTTTTATCTAAATATTCACTTATCTAAATATTCAACTCCAGTTTGATAGAAAGTATTCCTTCAGAAATAAAGCTCCCCCTATCCACATTCTCAAGTTTTCCTCGCAGCTACTGAAATGAAGCAGTCTTGAAGTTTTAAAGCTAAATTTTTCTTTAAATCATATAAAACAGAAATTACCTCAAAAACTGTAAATGTTTGACCTTGTATTTTTTTTCTACTGCGGAATGGAAAGTTGATGGCTGATGATGTAAAGCCATGCTTGGAACATTCAGAAGTTCCAGACAAAGTTGAACCTTCCCAATGAGTGTTGGTACGGAAGAGAGTAAAATTTGCATTGACCATTTATATTTTGAATAATAATTACGGGACACCTGGGTCACTTTTGCTTAAAAACGGGACATTTAGGCGTCCCGTTTGAGAATCAGAAAAAAAAACGGGACAGTGGTTGAAAAAAGGGACTGTTCCGGCCAATACGGGACGTCTGGTCACCTTGACACATGACCTGGAAAACATGGATATTTTGTCCCACTCCATCCTTTGTTATCTTTATCAATGAAAAATAGAGGTCTGTTGTCACGTGTCACACAAGTGAGGACTTTTCATTGTTTCCTTAAGGTTACCGGTACAAAATGGTACATCAATATAAAAGATTGCTTGGAGGTCGAAAATATGCTGATTTTTCATAATAGTTTAAAGAATGTTTAGCACCAATTCAGTCGGGGGAAATGTCTCAAATAGAAACAGAAGCTCACTTCAAGATAAGTCGTTCCACCATAAAAAGAAGATTAAAGAACAGATCTAGGCAGAATTAGGGCCATCTGAAAGTGTTCACTGAAGAAGAAGAATTAGCCTTCGCTAGTCATCTTGATAAAGTTTGTGATTTGGGATTCCTCGTTGATTAACTTGATTTAAGATTTATTGTGAAGTCCTATTTAGCCATGCATGGGAGAACTGTCATTGGTTTCTAAGACAATCTTCCCAGTCGAGATTGGGTGAAGTTATTTTAGAAACTGCACCTCCAGTCAACGACTAGATTCGCTGCTAATATAGATAGGGCTCGTGCAGCTGTAGAAGAAAACGTAATCAGCTATTACAGTCATTATATTTGATAGGACATCTTAACATGTTCTCTTTGTGGTTTGTAGTAAATAAAATATGTTGTTCTTGGAACACCTACGTCCTACTTTGTCTCAGAGCAGATTTCAATGGTTTTCTGTAGGAAAATATGGAGGTGGGTTCAAGTAGCCCGAACGCGATTCTTACTTGGACCCATTTTTTACAATATCGCCTGTGCTTTGTTTTCAATATATGTAACTAAAACTCTCCCCGATATGTACAATAAAGCCTGTAGTTCCACTTAATATGGGTTATGACAATAACTTTCAAGTTTTCGTGGATGAAAACAGACCGAAAGAGCAAATTTATTGCAAAATTGGGTCCAAGTAGCCCGCATCTACGGTACCAATTTTGCACAAACTTTTCTCATGTTAAAATTCTCGGTTACAATATTGTGTACCGTTGACCTGCACATCAGGGGTGTAGCCAGCAGGTTTTGTGTTGCAGGTAGTGTTTTTGAGGTCTGAAAAATCCGAAAAATTTTGGTTTCCTTCCGTTTTTTTAGCTTCTTCTTCTTCTTCTTCTTCTTCTTCTTCTTATTATTATTATTATTATTATTATTATTATTATTATTATTATTATTATTGATTTATTTATTTTGCTTTTTCTCCATAAATTATATTCCAGATTGTTTTAATCATGTTTAACCCTACAAATTACAAGAGAAGTCTTTCAGCCTCATGACCACCATCTTTATCAAGAAGCTGCTTTAATGAAAGTTGAAGATTTTTATATTTTATTAATTCTCACATCGTCTTCTGTATATTCATTCGTGATATGCTCCATTCAGCTTGAATGGTATTTTAATTAACTTGTTTCAGCTTTATTTTGTTTTTCATACTTAATCATGACAAAGTGAGCCTCTGAAACTCAAATGAAAGATCAGTACTTTTCTTTTAAATTCTTCATTATTAAAGCCCAACATACACTAGCGTATTTTTCAGCGTGCAATTTCGGTCCGTAAATTGATGATGTAAATTTCGGTCCGTAAGTTCGCCCATACACCTAGCGTAAAAATTGGCGCGTATTTTTTATGTGCAGGTTATTAAAAATTCAGGTTATTCCTCATAGTTTACTGTCCAGTATATTTTTTCTCACCTAAGGGACTGTGGCCATATTTTATGCAACACAGAGAGCCTCACCTATCTTTATTCGTGTATGACTGGACTTCGGATTTTTATGCAAATGCATATTTTGTTTGCATATATGCATTTCTGTTAAACTTGGTAGGGCTGTGTGTTAATAGCATGGAATAAAAACAGATTTAGTTTGTATTTTCAATGCATTTACATGTCTATGCAACAGAACATCGTTTTGCATGGAAGAATGCATGATTTATGGAAGACCGATATTGTTAGCGACCGATCAGAAGAGCGAAGCTGCTTACAATTGCAAAGACGTTAAGAGATATCCGATAATGATAAAGACGTTGTAATATCATGTCCACATCAGTTCAGAAACAAAAGACGCGAGGAATACTGCTCAGTGAATGCTTAACTTTATTTGATGAAGTTCGGCACGAGCTCCAGTCAGTTCCTGGTAAAATCGGGCGCTCTGTGGAAAAGAAATTGACGGATGTCCAGAAACTCCGACTACAAAACAATTGAAACTATGGTAAATACCTTCAAGGGTTCAATTTCAACTTACCAGATAACAGATACTAAATTTACTCCTTTCTAAAATATTGTCCAGTAATATCTATTACAGGTCATTTTCAGGCTACAAATGTCACAAACTGAAAAAAAAAAAAATAAATAAATAGAAGCATCTTGTGATATACTGTAAAGCTAATTATGGGAAAGTATAAATCATAGAGTAGGAAGTCGAAAATCCGAACTAATTGGGACCACAGGTAGTTCGGATTTTCGAAAATGACCAAGAAAATGCCACTTAGGCTTAAATATAGGGGAAGATGGGGCTAGTTGGAACATTTTTCAGGTTGATTTTTTTTTTACTAGATAATGATTATAGATAAAAAAATATATAGAGTGGACTAAAAGGTACGTGTCTTAGCTACATATCAAAAATAGAAGTGTGACACGTTGAACGGTACATTTGATAGCATCAACTTTTTGAAATAAGTCCAACTGTTGACACTTGTCCCACCCATAGGGTAAATGGCAACATCGTCTGGGTTAAGTTGCAACCATCGGACTTGGTTCGAAAACTTAATGCTATTAAATCTAGTTTCAACATCGTGCAACTTATTATCACTGTGGCGGTCAATGCTATCAAATCTACAGGTTTAACATTGCTTCATTCACTTTCACTGTGGCAGTCAATCTTTATAATCTATGCAGATGTAGTGTACGGACTTCTCTTAACACACGACCAATGATACCACTTCTCACAATCTAAACACTACATCCAATATTCTGCATCCTGTTCTTCGTACGGTTCTTCACAAATCGAACAGATACAATCTTCTGTGGAAGGAATTGAGAATAAATTCCTCTTAGCTACTGAGTTCACCTTTCTGCCTTTTCTACACTTCTTTTTCATTTCGATAGCACTTTTTCTTTCTTAAGTGCCTTTGAGAATAGCACGTCTCTTCCTTTTTCGAGCTGTCAGTTTTGAGGTTCAGCTTTTGGATAGGGCCGTACGTGTTCAGAAGAGATGACAGGTTTATCTGGAAGACCACTTGGTCCTCACCATTGTTATTTGTTTTTGCCTTCTTTTTCATATATCTGGATAATGTTGAATAATACACCTTAAAATCCGCAGCCATTCCCCTTTAATTTATGTCTTTTTTCCTTTATGTTCTATAACAAAGTTTGCTATCTTTTCCATAAGATTCGGCGGCGCGTTTCCTTTGTCAATCTTTCTCTTATGGGTTCTCATATTTACCTGAAATGATAAAACAAAGAAACCAATCATTGATTTATCATTTAAGATATCATTTCCTCATGTTTAATAATTGAAGACATCATTTAATATATTGGCAGAAAATTCACTGCTTCTGTATGGATCAAGAATTTCTGATCAAATAGGCCTAATGACAAGTTATGAAATGTAGCCTACTTTCAGTCATAAAGCAGAAATTCCGCAAATGATCTATCCTCTCAACAATGGTGGCTCAAATCCTGCCCTGTTTCTCAGGGGTCCTACTTTATATGGATTGTATCTAGACGAGACTGGGCTCCGTCTCGGTTTCTTTTCAATTTAGAAAACCCCGTCTCAGTTTCGAATTCGAGACGAGACCGAGGCGAGATCGAAACTAGTCTTGGTCTTGTTACTATCCCTACTACTCTGAGAAGTTTTGTAAATAAGATTCTTAAAATCGTGTTTTAATACTACTCTTACAGAAAGAAATAGAATTTCCTCAATTTTTGATTCCTCTTCCAACAATTTTTCCGAATGGCACAACTTGCACAGTAGGCCTGCATACAAGTATCAATATACATATACATTTTTACTTTTCATTGATGTGCAATTATCTATTAAAACCTATATTTAGGTCTACTTGTAGCATTTAGTAATATAATAATAATAATAATAATAATAATAATAATAATAATAATAATAATAATAATAATAATAATAATAATAATAATAATAAAAGTAGGAATCATAATAGATCCTACTCTTTTTTATAACAACAACAATTGTGCATATAACAATGCTTAACCACAAAATATTTTTTTCAATGCTATGGGGCATGTTGCAACTTACCCCATCGACAAGTTTGTATATAAAAGCTTTCCTTGCCACCTAATAGTAGGTAATACGGGTACAAAAATATAATGTAATTACTTCGATTTTTGATACTATTTGGATACCACATGTTACTTACTATTATTAGATATATGTAAGGTGTAGTAAAGAAAGGTAAAAATTAAGAAAAAAAAAATACTTACCTCTACAAAAAAACAAACTTTCGCCCCCTATGTCTACATCTGTCGGTCTCCGTTATTGAACTGATCACGAGAGACCTCTTCCATTTCATGTTCAAACACGCCACAATGCAACACAGTGGAGCCAACCCTAAAACAGGAAAAGCGCTGTTGCTACGTGTCCCATCTTCCCCTACTGTACGGCATGCTCTTTTATCGATACAGTGGTTATACAGTACATACAGTAATTACAATATCGTACGTAAGGCTACTTACATTTAATGTTTCTGAAGAACCTACTTGTATACTAAATTATACTGTTCTTGTAACTCACACTTAAAATTTGTATAGGCCTAAGGGAAAATAAAAATATGTATGACAAACAATTACATATAAATGAGCTTTTGTAAAAACACTGACTTCACACAACGCCGACTAGACGGATAACCCTACTGTTTGTTTATCGCTAAGACAAAATGTAAGAAGCTTCTAGGGGCCATGTTCGGATTTTTGACGTTTCGGATTTTTGCCGTTCGGATTAACGACATCCTACTGTGTATATATAATGGAAGGTGTAGAAAAGTGAGGCTTGTATTATTTCGTGTAAAGTAAATGCACTCTAAAATATAAATGTGAAGAACTAGTGATCGTGTTCTTATATCAGTGTATTTTAATCTCATAGTTTGTGTGTTTTAAAAAGTTAGTAGTATATAAACTCTTAACTGCCTATATATTTCTGAAAGGTACACTTTCGATGTTATACTTCACCTACAAAATTTTGTCACAACATTGCTGCATGTTTGAAAATGTTCTCTTTTATTGCATTGTTAGTGCATATTAAGTGTATATTTCAAGATATTTAACAGCATAGTTGCTTGCATATTTCATGAATTTTATTTAAGTGCATAAAAATCCTATGTCTAATTATGACAAATTCATATTTGTATCTTATGTTATGAAGGAAATCTCTTCAGTTGTACTTTTATCTAGTATGCATCACGACAATAAATTTCATCCAAACACAAGGGCGCCGATCCCAGGGGGGCCGGCGGGCCCGGGCCCCCCAAAGCTCATGTGGGCCCCCGCATTGTATTTATGAATATAAAATATTTCACATAATTTGAATGCAATTTGTCTTAAAAATCTTCATATATGCCTTCTGCATCTGAATGGGCCCCTCCAAATTTACAGAGAAATCGACGCCCTTGTCCACACAAGAATAATAAGCCAGATAACACCGACAACGTCTGGAAGTTGATTCCTGACACCAAGATAAGACAAAAGTACAGACCAATCTGGGTGCACAAAGCTTCCTTTCTGAGTTATAGGCTGCCGAAAATATGAAAAAAAAAAAAAAGTTTAAAGGTTCATAACTCCAAAACTATGGAACCTACCGTAGTCGGGTCAAGACTTCACTTAGGAACTAATATGTGTGCTATTCAAAAGTACATGTTTCAAAATCTTGCGGTACTCAGGCAACAATTTTTATTGAGACAGTTTGGCTACGGGCATATAATTAGAAGCACACTCACCAACTACCTCTATAAAAATTGTTGCGGAAATACTGCAGGATTCTGAAACATGGAGATCTGGATAGGGCACATAGTAGTTCCTAAATGAAGTCTTGACCGACTACTGTAGATCTCATAGTGTTGGAGTTATGAACCTTTAAAGCTCTTTTCTTTTTCACGTTTTCGGCAGCCTATAACTCAGAAAGGAAGCATTTGTGCAATAAGGTTGGTCTTTATTATTTTTCGTCTTATCTTGGTCTCAGAAATCAACTCCCGAGTGTTGTCGGTGTTGTTTTGAAACACCCTGTATATTACAACGAAACAAAAAGGCTGATTGATTCCTTTGATTAGATGGTTCACAACCATACAAGCAAGAGCAAAACGTATACACAGGGGTCCATAAAGTCTGCAGGAAAGTAAAACTCTATAACTTGGAAACTACGTAATGTATTAGCAAATACTTTTTGGTGTACTTAAAGGTTCAAAGTTTTGTTTCAGCTAGTTATGGTTCATCGCCAAACCTTCAAGTGTGCACCATTTACGTACAAACACTCTTGCAGCCTTTTTGGGAAACAATAGCGTAGCTAGTTTTTTTTCAGGGGGGGGGGCTATGAAGGGCTCAAGAAAATTTTGAGAGGGCCATCTCCAATGGATGAAAAATTTTATTCTCTCTCTCTCTCTCTCTCTCTCACACACACACACACACACATACATACACCCCCCACACACATACACACCTCCATCCCCCCCACACATATATGTATATATTTGGTCTAGGAATTAATTCGTGCGGTTGGTACGCACACATTGAAGCTGTAGTACAAACACAAAATACATAAATACCTTAAGAAAAATATTGTCCATCGCTAGCCACCACTTTCGCCCATCTGTCAGGCAATGTACGGATTCCGTGGCGAAAGAAGTCCTCATCCTTGGAAGCGATCCAGTCAGAGACCCATGTTTCGATATCTTCTGAAGAAGTAAACCGCTGTCCAATCAAATCGTTGTTCATGCAATCGAACAAGTAGTAGTCCGAAGGAGCAACGTCTGGTGAATACGGCGGGTGGGGTAAAACTTCCCATCCGACATTTTCTAAATAGGTTTTGACCGGTTTTGCGACATGTGGGCGAGCGTTATCATGTTGAACAATAAGTTTATCATGTCTGTTCTCCCATTCTGGTCGTGTTCTGGCCAGAGCTTGCTTCAAACGCATTAATTGTCGTCGATAACGTTCTCCATTCATAGTTTCACCCGGTTGCAGCAGCTCATAGTACACCACACCTTTCATATCCCACCATATGCACAGCATAACCTTTGCACAGTGAATATCTCGTTTTGGTTGTGATGGACCTGGTTCACCTGGTTTCACCCAGGCCTTTTTTCGTTTAGGGTTCTCGTAATGGATCCACTTCTCATCACCCGTAATAATTCGATGCAGAAACCCCTTTCTGCTCTGTCGTTGAAGCAGCAATTCGCAAATGGTTTTTCGTCTTTCAACGTCTCTGTCTTTCAATTCATGTGGAACCCAATGTGACATCTTTTGAATCATTCCCATGGCTTTCAAGCGTTTGGAGACTGTTGTTTGATCAACGCCTAATGCTGCTGCAAGTTGTTCCTGCGTTTGACACGAATCCTGCTCGAGCAATGCTGTCAATTCTTCGTCTTGAAATTTTTTTGGCTGTCCAGCTCGCTCTTGGTCTGCCAAGCCGAAATCACCACTTCTAAACCGTGCAAACCACTTCTGACACGTTCGCTCAGCTAGAGCATGGTCACCATACACTTCCACCAAAATACGATGACTTTCAGTCGCACTTTTCTGCATGTTAAAGTAATGCAGCAGGACACCCCGCAAAAACACTTTATCAGGCACAAATTGCGCCATGTTCACTTAACTACAAACTGGTGTTGTTGACGCTTTAATCCACTGCCCTATACTACGAACGATACGCGATGACAGGGGTTTGCAACACATGTGTGGATACACGGAACTGTGGGACGCTCCGTTCGTTGCGCCATCTCTTGTCCACCCGCACGAATTAATTCCTAGACCAAATATATTAGGGATGGCCAATTCCGGAATTTTTACTTTCCGGAATCCGGAAAGTAAAATCGGAAAATTCCGGAATTCGGAAAAATTCCGGAATTCAGAAAAATTCCGGATTTCGAAAAAATTCCGGAATTCAGAAAAATTCCGGATTTCGGAAAAATTCCGGATTTTCGAAAAAATCCGGAATTCGGAAAAATTCCGGATTTCGGAAAAAATTTCGGAATTCGGAAAAATTCCGGATTTCGGAAAAATTCCAGAATTCAGAAAAATTCCGGATTTCGGAAAAATTCCGGGATTCGGAAAAAATCCGGATTTCGGAAAAATTCCGGAATTCGGAAAAAATCCGGAATTCAGAAAAAATCCGGAATTCGGAAAAAATATTTTTTCTTTTTGTAATCCTAAGAATTTTGTTCTAATGCAAACGAACAAATTTCCTTTTTGTAATCCTAAGAATGTATGATGCAAGTTAAGCTGAAACTTACATCCTAAAGTATACACTACTCAATCTTCCCATGGCTAATGAGATGTAGTCCAAAAGTACGATGTACTCCTAATATTTAATTTTTGTTTTACTCTGATATTGTCCAGAGGTAAGACATATACCACACTGAGATAAACAACTTGACATAATGAAGATGTTATCATACGTAGTTTTCCAGAAAATCGTGAGAAACGAATTTTTATGAAGTTAAAATATGCGTCGCTTGTTGCCAGTGTGATGCAATTGATAACTTTTATGCTGGAATAGTCTTCTTCTTCTTCTTCTTCTTCTTATTATTATTATTATTATTATTATTATTATTATTATTATTATTATTATTATTATTATTATTATTATTATTAAACGTTTATGTACTGTAAAAGAAAAATATTAGTAGATTTTAGTTAAGTAGTAGATTTTATCTGTTGTTTTTTGATATCTTCTAACAGTAATAACAAACTGCTTGTAAATACGCAATGATTATCAAGGACAATGGCATATTAATATAAGGACTACTCTGCAGACTAGCAATAAACAATAGTTGCAAAAAAAAAAAAATAAATAAATAAAAAATAAAAAGTAACTAACTTGGCCATGTCAGAATGTTCGCGAGAATATAGGGACGCATTGAGACTCTAGCAAAGAGCGTTGTAATATTATTACTCAAAGGGCCGTACGATGGAGGCATTAACGCTAATGTTAGCTAATGGCACTAATGAGCACTTACTTGCTCTAACGGTTAACCTCATTTTTGAGATGATTCTTAGAAGTGGGCGTGTTGGCATGCAGTTAGAAGACTTATATCCATTATTTAAAAAGCACACGTTATCTGTGGAGTACTAACGATTTGCGTCACTATCGAACACTAACATAGCACTAGCGACGTTTAAAGTCGAAATTGGAGTCTGACATAAGTGGCTTGTCAACTTCACGGACATTATATTTTCCTTGAATGCGAGAATTTTGCGCCCGGGAAATTTGCGCCCTACCACAAAAATAGGAAAAAATGCGCTCGCAATATATTTGCACTGGGATGTTTGCGCCCTACCCCAAAAAAAGGGGAAAGTGCGCCGGCTATATATTTGCACTGGGATGTTAGCGCCCTACAATTCAACTTATTTTTGTATTGTGTAAAGTAACTTCCACTCACACTTGAACTAGGCTTGCCTCTCATCGTCTCAGTGAGTTACTCCATCCGTTATAATATTCCGAACAAATGAAAAAAAAAAAAAAAATTAGTTCACTAGAGGGCAATCCATACAAATACAATTTTTCATTATACTATAAAATTTACAATAAAAGTATAAATGACTGATATATAATTATTTATTAATATAATCAAAGAGTATAATTTAATCTACAAAAGGCTGTTTGGCTCTACCCAGATATCTCTGTTCACAATCCATGCGAGTTGTTTGGCTTTTTAGGACACAAAATATAGAAAAGAAAATGTAAAGTGAATGTAAAATCAGTTCAGTAATATTATCAAGAAAACTATGTACAGTGTGTTTACTTGCTGGAATTACACTTCAAACACACAATTGCGTTCAGTCGTTCTTTCAGAAAAAATGTTCCGGGGGGCACACTTAGTATTCCGGAGGGGGTCACTGCTGGTACTATTCTATTTATTATTATATTATAGACGTATTATTTTGGTCTTCTCCGAGGGGGCACTCTGAGAGCTCTGGGGAGGCCAGTGTTCCCCCAAAATCATCTCTGGAAGAAGCAGTGATTGCGTTGATCCGTTGTGTTCTTTTGGCTTATATTGAAGTTTATTCTCCCCTTATATAACCACAACGAAAATAAATCACAAATGGCATGGTTGTGGGGGGAGGATTGTTTATGCTGTAATGTCAGCCCCTCCGAGCACATGCGTAAGCTCCAATAGGTTCTTTTATTTCGCAGGGCTCAAACTTCCCGGTGGAGGTACATCGCAGGCGCAATTTTCCCTGTTCTTGAGGTAGGGCGCAAATTTCCCAGATGCAAAATTCTCGACACCGTTCGAATGACCTCGGAAGACTATATCTTTTTCAATACTTTTTTATATTTTTTTACTCGAGATTTCTTCATAGCTTCTTATTAAAATACTTACTAATATATCCTCATTTTATTGTCCTAACCAATCAATATGGGTATGTTGTCAGTAAAATATTTAGATTGATCGAGCCTCTGGTGTGTAACCATAGTATTTCATATCATCCCTCCATTAGAAATCTTGGCTAAACGAACCAATATATGTTGCTAATAAAATAGTTTAGAATGATTAAGCCCCTGGAAATAAGCACAGTATTTCGTGACAGCCCCCCCCCCCTTCCTATTACCATATTCTAGCTACGTGCCTGACTCAGCTAATTCTCTACATTCTTTACCAAGTACACATTTTCTAAAGCGGAAAATGCTCTCTAAATATCTAAGCTCATTATTTTCAGCAGATGCACAAATTTGGTAACATTCTATCTACATGCAGAATGGGTAAAATTAGCCATCGAAAACCCACATGTCCTGGGTTAGAATACCATAGATGAAAACTCTACCACTGAGTCATCAATCACCCGCTTATTAGTTTTATTAATTATTATATTAATATAAATTAATGAATGCCTGCTTATGTTAATTATTGAACAATTACATTGTATACTTCGTAAAGTCAAAAATTGTAAATTTGTATTTACTGTACATACAGTGAGCGCAGAAAGTGTTCGTACACCTATGCTATTGAAACGAGAATGCCTGCGAAAAAGAAACAGAAAATTTAAGAAGTGTAATAACACACACAATATGAATAATGAAAACTAAGCTTTATGAATATATCAATAAAGAACCACAAAGACAAGTTTAATGGTCAGAAAGTAAATAAATTCCGTAGAAAGTGTATAGAGTAGACGCAAAAAGAGATCGTACACCTGACGTACGAATACGAAACAAAGATACCACAACTGGGGTTCACTAGTATTCACCTGAGTATACACCTCTGTATAGTATGACGAATAACAGAATGAGTTTAGTTGTGAATAGGAGTGAAAAAACTGCACGGTGGGCTGTCAAAATGGGAAGCAACCGAACAGAAACAAATGAGGAAACAAGAAAAGTAATTATTAAATTGCATAAGAAAGGTAAGTCTTTGAGAAAGATAGCAAACCTTACAGACAGGCCTCGTTCAACAGTACAAACAATAATTGCGATGTATAATGTTTCTATCACTGTGCGAAAAAAAAAAAAAAAAAAAAAACCACTGGAAGACCAAGAGTGTTGAGTGAACAAGATAAACGTTACATTATTAGAGAAAGAAAAAAGGTTCCGAAAAGTAGTGCTGTGCAATTGGCAACGGATCTGGAAACACGCGGTGTTAAAGTATCAGCCAGTACAGTGCGGAATATTTGCAGGGTATCATGGTCGGATAGCCAGGAAAATGTTATGGGTGAACAAGACAAATCGTATAAAGAGACTAAAGTTTGAAAAAGAGTATAAAGGTAAGGGATCAGGCTTCTTTCTGGAATAGGATCATATTTTCGGACGAAAGTAAATTTAATCTTATCGAATCCAATGGGAGGCGTATGGTATGGCGCAAGGTGAATACATTGATGAATCCTCAAAATCTCGTCCCTAAAGTAAGACACGGAGGAGGGTCCGTGCTCGTCTGGGGTTGTATGAGTGCCTCAGGAGTGGGTCGTCTCCACTTTATCGATGGAGTGATGATCCACAAAGTGTATATTAACATTTTAAAGGAAAATCTCCATACTAGTGCGCAGAAAACAATTTATTGTTCAACAAGGCAACAACTCCAAACATACAGCGGAAAATACTCGATTGTGGCTACTCTATAATACCTTGAAACAGCTTCGCACACCTCCCCAATCCCCAGACATGAACCCCATAGAACATCTATGGTCTGTTCTGGAGACAAGAATCAGAAGGCACAGCTTCTCTACTAAAGAAGGCCTGAGAAAAGCTATTCAAGAAGAATGGGACATAATCAGTCCCGAAGCTACAAAACTACGAACTACTACAGGTGAAATCAATGCCACGAAGACTACAGACAATCATTAACGCATAGGGTAATCCCACAAAATATTAAATAACGTAATATACTTTATAAGCATTAATTCAATCATAAGTGTACGGTGACTTTTTGCGTTTACAAAAAAGGAATTCTCTATTTTCTTCTGAACAAAACAGTGATTGTCTTTGTTTGCCCTTTCTCTTGTATATAGAAATAAAATGTATGAATGTGTAGTCTTAATTCTGGTTATATATATATTTTCCACCTCCCGTTCTCATGCTAGCTGTTTCCAATATAAAGTATGCACGGTGTACGAACACTTTCTGCGCTCACTGTAGGTATGTTGACAATAAGCGAATGTTATTAGAATATTTGTTGAGATTTCTTTTCCTTCACTGCGATTCGCCTGGTTAAAAAGTAATTTGCAGTGCTTTGGAGCAGCTGCAGGTGGGAACGCGATAATGTTTGAGACATACTGGCGACTTTTTTGTGTGTGAAAATAAGACCTTCCTCATAAAGCAGTAAATAACTGCAGTAGCAATTGTCTACGTAAGTGATAAAGACATATCCAACTACAAGAAACTAATACAGTATATATATATTCATTATTGTGTTTCTCTTTTAACAGCTACTAGCTAGGGATGGCCAATTCCAGTATTTTTACTTTACGGAATCCGGAAAGTAAAATCGGAAAAATTCCGAATTTTTTCTAAATTCCGGATTTTTTCCGAACGTCGGAATTTATCTGAATTCCGGAATTTTTCCGAATTCCGGAATTTTTCCGAAATCAGGATTTTTTCCGAATTCCGGATTTTTTCCGAAATTCGGATTTTTTCTGAATTCCGGATTTTTTCCGAATTCCGGATTTTTTCCGAATTCCAGATTTTTTCCGAATTCCGGAATTTTTCTGAATTCCAGGATTTTTCCAAAATCCGGAATTTTTCCGAATTCAACTAGACATTTGCCATCGAAATATCACAAATGAATCTCTTCCTTCATTGGATCCAGAAAACGAATTTTCTGAAGATAATATATTAAGAGACATTTTTCTGTCTACTGTTGATAAGGCAATCACTGATATGGAAAAATGCTTTGAATCATGTAGCAAAATCACCGCTCTACATTAAAAAAGTGACAACTTCTAAATTACAACATTGTCGAGCCTATGACCCAGCATTATGGAAGCGATTTGGAAACTTTCAAATATGAACTCAAAATCCTTTCAAACCCAATTAAGTTCTATGAAGACGAGAGAAAACCAAAGTTGATTTCCTGATGAATTTCATTAATCTTTTTGAGCCTACATAAGCACATCCCTAGAAACCTAGAAGCTAAATATAATACCTATGGCTAATACCAGTTTCTAGTGCTACATGTGAAACGTCATTCTCATGTTTGAAAAGATTAAAGATATATACGCAATTCAATGACTGATGATAGATTAAAAACTTAGGATTACTATTATCCTAAGTATACTGAGAAGAAAATTGCTAACAAGTTGTCGATAAGTTTGCTGCTGCCCACAATAATAGAAATATCCTCTTTTAAGTAGAGGCATGAACTTATGAAACTTATTTTCTTTACCTGTAAAACTGTAATTCTCTTTTGGATGGAAACAACAAAGATGGAAACGTTCACTTTGAAAAACTCACACACACACACACACACACACACATATATATATATATATATATATATATATATATATATATATATATATATATATATATATATATATATATATATATATATATATGTGTGTGTGTGTGTGTGTGAGAGAGTTTTTCAATGAAGGAAGAGATTCATTTGTGATATTTCGATGGCAAATGTCGAGGATCCCATATAGCCTATCTGTTTCCGGCTCTGGAATTCAAGACCATTTTCTTTGCACATTTCTAAACATTCTTGATAAATTTGTTCGAATGTTATTCGTTGAGAGTCGTATTCACCTGACCTCATTTTCGACAGCGTTTGAATTAGTGAATCTAGAAGAATCAAACCTTCCGACATGTCTGCATCTACTTGAGATAATGCTAAGCTCGAAGTTATAGCATGGCATCGGTCATCTAAATTTTAGCAGCCCGAAAACATTCCCTCTTGTACAGAGCACACTAATTTGCTGGATGGAATGATGGAAGTAAATAAATATCATAAGTTTCAGATATGTTTTAATACCGCATAACAATATAAATAGTTGTTTAGTAGATAAACTGTTATAATAATAATAACAATGAAGTAAAAAGTGATGAACAAGGATAAATGTTCTTAAGAGGCAGTTCGCACAAGATCAGGATCTGAACGCCAACAGGTGACTGATTTGCCGTCTCGGCGCACTTTAAATTTTGAGTCTTGCTCTTGAAGCTTAAATTTCACTTTAAAGTGAATTGCCTGTAATCGTCATGTATTTTTAAATTCTGATTTCATGCTCTAAAATATGGTAGCTTAATAAGTGGCGAAACTAGACAATCGGAGCACGGGTCAAATTTTGCAATTAACTTCCCCTTCACCTACATCTACACCAATTAACACAGATTAGTTTGCTGGCACCCGGGACAACTGCCCTGGTTGCAGCCTCTTGTTTTGGTCTGGCCGTAGTTCAATTATTTTTGGCTACTTTTACCTTTGAAGTCTATAACTGACTAATGAATTTGACTTTACTTTATTAAAATTATAAAGTGAACACACTTTGAAGCAAAGAGAGGAAAAGTGTGTTCCTTTTCCTCATATGAAACAATGTTAGAACAGCATTTCAATCGGGACTCCTTACAGCGAAAGAAGTATACGGGGTCCTTTTCTTCCTGTCTTTTGTTTGTTTACCTTCTCTAATTTTTGGAATTTGGCGTGAATTCAAATACACAAACACTTCACACCCACACCGAATGACCAAAATCAGCGGTACAACATCGATTTAAGATTCGAAAGATTGTGTGATCGATCTCTCGTGGGTAAATATTTCAACTGAGGAGTTTACCAAGATTCTTCATCGGTGTCGCTAGCAAAATGTTTATGACTCAATTGACTGATTTCCCTAATTTTTGTCCTCTGAGCCTCGGATGTTTCAAAGCCTTAAAATAAATTCAAATGTAGTTGAAATAACTTAACGCTACTATCCTGTAGTCGATGCTAAATTAATATTGTTAGTTTTGAGATTAGATTTGAAAAAGGGGGATTATTTAGTATATTCTAGGGCATTTTTAAAGCTACCTTTTTGTATCCAAATGGATACCCAGGCCCAGCACTTGAATACGCAGGCCCAACAGTTTGGGATACCCACTGCACATCGTAAATCTTTAAATTACTAGAAGAGTACTTGAATAATAAATTACTTGAATTACTGTAAATTTAAAATTACTTCAATATACTTTGGTTTTGTGACTATATGTATTAGTTTGTATTCTGTGGATATCTTCACTCTTGTAATTTCAGCTATTCCTCTTTCCTTCGTTTCGCGTACCGGTACTCATTTGTTTATCTCGTAATGCTAGCACTTTTATTCTACTCTAATGCAAAGAAAGTTAATAGTCCGCCTAAGGAGGTAGAAAGGTTGAAGCCGAACTCTCACATGTAACGGTTCAAATGACTTTTGGCTTACCTTTTGGATACTCTCTGAGAGAAAATAACAAAGAAAACAACTTGCTATTTGGATATTTAAATTTTATGAAATGGAATCTTTATTTATTTTTTGCTTACAACACTGTTTTAGTTCGTTATAGTTAAGACTCATTATTTCTGATAAAATATTGTGAATAGAACTTTTACAATTTTGGGGAACACTTTGCGTTGCGACGTTAGCCAATTGTGTTTCTGACCTGACAAACTTAGATCGAAAACTGCGAGATGTATAGCAAGCAGGAGCTGCTGATTCAGAGTGTCGACACAGATGGCTTTTTAGTAGTGCTGTCGAAATCGGTTTTTGAAAAAAACGAAAACCGGTTTTTGAAAAAAGTGAAATTTCATAAAACCGAAATGTCGGTTTTGAAAACCGCATTTGCGGTTTCGGTTTTGAAAACCGCTTTTGCGGTTTGGGTTTTGAAAACTGCTTTTCTCAAAAACCGAAAACTGCAGAATTCACAAAAAATCGAGAGCACTATTATCAAGTAACGACGAGGAAACAGCAAAGAATCTTTCCCATCTTCGGCTCACAGTTGCCAGATGGAGGGAAATTTCCCCCGGCGTAGGGAAAAAATGCTCAAAATTTGCAGAGGTGAAAGAAGATATTTTTTCTTAAAATGTCTTAACGTGTAGGGAAATTCTTGTTTAGTATTCTTTTACAATTGGCAGAATAAAAAAAAAATAAGTTGCAGTTTCTCACAAAGAGGCACGGCTATCGTTATTAGGACGTAAAAAGATATAGAATAAAATATTTTATGATCGGAGTTCCCTTCACGTATGAACTATTGCAGGTGTCTGGGACTTGCGATAAGAAACCAGTCAACACATGCAAAACCACAACATTCACATTTATCCAGGGTTGCCACACTCGAGACTCGTGATGATGCCAAACACGGTTCTGAAATATGCTAGATTTTTGTAAATTATGCCAGATTTTCAAATTATTTTTCCTAATTAATTTTAAAGACCCGCCTGTACTTATCTTCATTATTTTAACGAAGTGTTTTAGCTGTATTCATCTACGAAGCCAATATGACGCTGTCAGGAATGATAATGAAATAAATTGGTAAATGACACATTATAGGGGAGATAGGTCGAATTTATATTTTATGAATGGATAACATTTTAAGAAATATATGCACAACATGTCGCTTCCCACACAACCGTGAAGCATTTCTTTTAGTGTATTACTAACTGTCCCCTGTCGCTCATATCCCTCCTCTCTCAACCTATAAATTGAAAGGAACAGAAACATCTCAGATAATCACACATTCACGTTTCAGTTGACAGTCATAAAACTATGGGTACGTAAATATGTTTTGCAGGGTCACGTTTTGCTATTTTTGAACATTTCTCTGAATTCAACAATAAATTACAACTGTGGAAATACTGACTGGTTTTCATTGCTCCAACCATCGCTTCAACTAAAAACAATAATTCCCGACGGTCCTTGAACCATCTATATTTTCGTTCTTTTTCTGTTCTCCAGAGGGAAGAATGAAATTATGCTATATTTGGCCAAGATGCTAAAGTCAAGATGCTAGATGCTAAATGCATGTGGATTATGCTAGATCTAGCACCAAGATGCTAGATATGGCTTCACTGCATTTATCGGAGTGGCAACAAATCAACAATAAAATTGTGTATTGCGATCTAAATTTTTTCTTTTCTTTTTTTTTTTAAGAAAGGGAGGTGGTGTTTTTTTGTTAACAAAAGAAAGAGTGGCAGTACTATTTAGAAACAAAGTGAAAGAGTAATGATAATATAAAAGATCTCAGTCTAAGTGGATGAGATTTCATGGGTTGCAGGTGTAGTGATCTTAAATAGGGATATACCTTATTTTCTATTTAGCTTAGTGTTGTCATATTACCCGATTTTTGCAGGTACCACCCGATTGTCAGGTTCTATATTCGTCCCTCGCTATCTTAATCACGAAAAACCACCCGCTTTTTGGGATTGGAGAAAAATCTAAGACAACTTAGTGAATAAAGTGTTGGTATATTCAACGTAAACCGCTACATGTTTGACAATCTTAATCGCGATTGAGTTAAATTTGGACTTGCGCTCAGACTCAGGCTGTGAGCTATCTGAGCAGTGCGCGGGTGTAGGGCCATTCGCTAATAAGAGATCTGCTCTAATGCACAATAGTTTTCTTTGTGTAATTCATGTGTTTTCAATGTAATGTATTGGGGGTTCTATACGAATGAATATTCTTTTGTAGATGTTGTGACAAACATACTTGAATTATTCATGCCTTCATAAGCTACAAGAATGCCGAACGACAATTTCAAGGGTAACTGTAACGACACTTATAGAAGCGAATTTACGTATGTTAGCCAGAGCAGAACTCAGTTTGAAGCAAAATGTACACTCTGGAAAACTTAGTTTCGTTTGAAAAGTAGGCTGCAGGGAAGCAAAGTGGACCCCACCTGATTTTTATATATTTTGTAAACTAGATCACGAGGAACACGAATCTGGAGTTTTGACATTCCGACTTCCGGAGCTCGAGATATTAAAACTAAGTTTAATATAGATATATTCTCTATACGAAACATACGATGTCCTGTGAGATATACAAAGGTAACCAAGAAAGTTCTGTCGCTTTTTGTAGAGGTCTGTGTTCAATTGATCCTTACACCGTGAGTTGAATGCGAATGGAGAAAAGGCGAAGGTCAGATGTCGGTGTGGGTATATCCAACATTCTACCTGCTTGTGGCAGTTCAGTTACAACATGAACTTGTGTAAGGACATAGTGAATATGGAACCTCCACAGAGCGTCATAAGGGCGTGTATGCTGTACGAGTTCAAACTTGGATCAAACGCCACTGCAGTGGGGCGGAAGATATCTCAGGCCTTTCGTGAGGGTGTCGTGATTACGCAGACAGTGCAAGGGTGGTTTAGAAAGTTTAAGAACGGTGACAAAACACTCATGAAAGACGCACCACGTGCCGGAAGACCAACACATGTACAAACTGAAGATCTTCAGGTAGCAATTGAGGCGAACAGTGGAGAGCCCTGTGAGTAACTGGGGCTAACATTCAATGTGAGTGGAGAAACCATCCGGCAGCAACTCCATCAACTTGGGAAACACTACAATTTGAGTCTATTGGTCCCACATGAATTAACTCCGGGCCAGAAGACTACGCGTGCAGACACCTGTGTTTCTGTGCTGTCTCGTCTGAGGAAGAAACCATTTCTGGACAGGATGTTGACATGTGATGAGAAGCTCCATGGCGTCGTCATCATTGGTTAAAATCCCATGAACTGGTTCCAAAACAGCTGAAACCAGTAATGCAGCAGAAACTCCTGCTGTGTGTTTGGTGGACTGCTCGCGACATCGTGCATCGGGAACTGCTACCGGCTGGTCAGAGCAGAACATTAATGCAACTGTCTATTGTCAGCAGTTGAGCCGTGTTCAAGAAAAACTCAAAACCCTGGAGCCAGCACTTCTCAATCGCTAAGGGGTTCTCCCGTTACGGGACAACGCTAAGCCCCACATGATTAGAGTGACCCGGGACACCATCCTACGCCTTAAATGGGAAACACTATTGCAACCGCCATACTCCCTGGACAATGCACCGTCCGATTATCCCTGAACCATTTCTTGGACACTCACATTAGAGAACTAAAGTTCAACTCCGTAGTAAAGGTGCAAAATGCACTTGATACCTTCTTTGCTTCACGGCAAACCAAGTTCTACCGCGAAGGAATCCATGTCCATCCCGAACGTTTTCAGAATGTCGTTGATACTGATGGGTACTATTTTTGATCTTCCAGGTACGTCTTAGGCAGGGGTGTAGCCACGGGGGGCCCATCGGGGCCAGGCTCCCCAAATGATTTCCTGGCCCCCCTAATGACCAGATGTTAAAACATCATCGTGAGATTACTTCTCTTCAGTCATTTAAAAATAACAATGTTTACATATAATTAATAATTCAATTATAAGTAATAATTTATGTAATCATAAGTAAAATAGTATGGAAAAATAGTATTTTACCATACCGATCACAAAATAGTATGGTATTTCTTCCTTATAGCGATCCGAAAATAGTATGGTATACTTTTTGTGACAGTAGATTACACAATTTACGGCGATTTGTATTTGACAGTTTGAAGACAAACGTTTTGACAAGGTACTATAAATTCTATGAAATGAAATGAAATCTTTGAGTTTAACGTCCCACGCCTATGCCGGTTAGGCCAAAGGAGACGGTGATTATGAGAAATGAATGAAATGGTGGAATGAAGAAAGTGGGAGGAAACGGAACCCCGAGAAAACCCATGAGCACGGTTGTTTGTCCACCACAAAGTCCACACGGCGCGAGCTGGGATCGAACCAGGGACCCCAGAGATGGAAAATTTGGTGAAAAGCAACGTTTTTATTCAGTTTTTCAGTTTGGATTTCATTCGCTTTTTAAAATGCTATTTCGCGTAAAACAGGAAGTGAGATATAGCTGTTAATAAAATAATTGTCTTTTTAGTCACGAATAATAAATAAACATTTTTTCAGAAAATCTTAAAATAAATTAAGTGCAATTTCAAAGAAAATCAGTCTTATGTATAAAAGTAACCAAGAAAGTTCTGTCGCTTTTTGCGTAGGTCTGCGATAGTTGGCCCTCACTGGCGGCCGGGTTTCGTCGAATCGAAACATATATCTCGCATCGGGGTGTTGAAGTACCACCGCGTAGCAGCGACCAGCGAGAACTTCGTCTTGGTCCGCACTTTTTAGATTCTTCGCGGAGAATCGTGAAGGGACCAACACGAACTGTCGCCAGTCATGTGCATGCGGTTATTATTATATATTATTTTTTGCTGACAAATTGTTCCTAAAGTGAGCTCCGAGGGTCAAGAATAACCTCTGCCTCAACATCATGACGTGAAAAATCTTGAGATAAGTGCGATAATTGTATGAATTTAGATGACAACTGTCGTCGATCATTAGAAAGTGAGTATGCGAGAACTATGAAATAAAGTAAATAGACATGCGTCATTTTGTTACAAAATTACATGGCGAACACATTTTATCTAATTCCAAACAGTTATCGTCGAATATACACGGTTAAAGGAGCTCTGTGATTGACCAAATTAAAAAGATCTTAACGATTTATCCCTTTACAAGCGACGTTTCCTTCATCGCCATCGTAGCGAAGTAGGAAGAACACTTGCCTAGTAATCATAAGGTTGGTGGTTTGAGTCCCCTTCGGGGTAATTTTTTGGTACTTTTTAAAAGCGTTTTTTAGACTCACCTTTATGTAACTAAATCACACATATAGCCGATTTAACATTTTGGGGGAGTAATTTTGTGGTTCATTGGCGTTTTGTCGCATCTCTGCCGCTGATGGCATAATTTTCAAAACGGTAGAGGGGCCACCGGGGATCGTCGCTGCGGCGCCGCCAATGTTTGGCGTGATGTCGCTAATTGCCCATTTGTGGTCCACCGACGCTTACGGCATGGGGACAATTCAGTGTGAGTGGCGAAACCATTCAGCAGCACCTTCAACTGAGGAAACACTAGAAGTTGGGTCGATGGGTCCCACATAACTTGATTCCGGGTCAAAAGGCAACGCAAGCAGACACCTGTGTTTCTTTGCTGTCTCGTCTGAGGAAGGAGCCATTTCTGGACAAGGTGTTGTCATGTGATGAGAAATGGGTCCTGTACGAAGTTCCACGGCGCCGTCATAATTGGTTAGCATCCCATGAACGGTTCCAAGACAGCCGAAACCAGTACTACACCAGAAGAAAGTCCTCCTGTGTGTTGATGAACTGCTCGTGGCATCGTGCATCGGGAACTGCTACCAGCTGGTCATCGCATCAATCCAACTGTGTACTGTCAGCAGTTGAGCCGTGTTCAAGAGAAACTCAAAACTCCCAAAGGGGTCCTTTTGTTACAGGACAACGCTAAGCCTCTCGTGGCTAGGATGACCCGGGACACCATTTTACGCCTTGGATAGAAAACACTATTGCATCCGCCATACTCCCTGGACATTGCACCGTCCAATTATCATCTGTTCCCTTCCTTGGACAATCACTTTAAAGGATGCCAGCTCAAATCCCAAGTAGAAGTGCAAAATGCACTTGATAACTTCTTCACTTCACGAAACACCAACCTCTACCGCGATGGAATAAATGGCCTTCCAGAACGTTTGCAGAAGGTTGTCGATCTATTCTTGATCTTCCAGATACGTGTTAGGTGACATATGAATGTCCGGAGGTGGTGAGTGAGAAAGCGATAGAACTTTCTTGTTTACCTATATAGATCGGTTCTGTGTATTGAAATAGTTATGCACAAAGGTATAATGTTTGGTCGGGGGCAGTAGTTCTTGGTTAAATATAATACAAACTATCTGTAATATAATTTATGAAATTACTATTATTATTATTATTATTATTATTATTATTATTATTATTAATAATAATAATAATAATAATAATAATAATAATAATAATAATAATAATAATAATAATAATAATAATAAGCTAAAACAGTGTTTTTAGTTTTCCGGAAGGAAACCAAAATTTTCCAGTTTTTTTCAGGCTTCAAAAACACTAGCTGTAACACATTTTTTTTAGATTGTAGCTGCCCGCCTTCAAAAACGACGGGCCGCTCCTACAGAAACCTGCTGGCTACACCCCTGGTCTTAGGTGACATATCGATGTTCTAAGGTGATAGGTCAAAAAGCGACAGAACTTTCTTCGTTAATTTTATACATACATACTATGTAAAACTCCTGTATAAGTTCTAGTATCTCGAGTTCGGGAAGTCGGAATGTCAAAATTCCTTAAGATTCGTGTTCCTCGTGCTCTACTTTACAAAATACATAAAAATCAGGTGGGGTCCAGTTTGGTTCCCTGCAACCGAAAAGTACCTTGGAAGTGTCATCAAAGAAGAACTAAAAAAAAAAAGTGCAAATGATCCCAGGTCAGTATTTGTAACACACAACTTCACATCAGTACTTACGGAGTTCTAAACCGTAAGAAAGTGGGAGGAAACGGGAGCAAATAAAAAAAAGTTGAAACACAGACATAAATCAATACAATTGTCTCGATCGATAGTTGCTTTCACAATTGTTAAAAGGTGTAATTAAAAACATTGGTTTCGGTTTTGAAAACCGCTTTTGCGGTTTCGGTTTTGAAAACCGCATTTGCGGTTTTCGGTTTTCAGAAAACCGGTTTTCTCAAAAAACCGAAAACCGCAAATGTCACAAAAATTCAACAGCACTACTTTTTAGTGAAAATTTCTCACGCCGAATGATTAATGTAGCTATGTGAAGTCAAAAGCTAACCTGCCTATTGAAAAGGAGTTTAAGGTAAGTAGGAAGGAACTAGAGCGACAGAATTAGTTAGATTGCCATGTTTTTTTTCTGATGTATGTTTTCTGGAGACAATTGCCACAGATCCGATCTTGCAATAAAGGACGTGTTAGACTGTCCCTGAAATGGCACATTGGCTGTCAAGTTTGAAAAGTGTTGCAACGTACTTCAGAACATTGAAAATAAATACAAAAATGTTGCACAAAATAATGCCTAATTTCCATATCTCTCCTACCTACTTAGAGGTACGATTTGCTGAACACTTGCATACATTGATTGCCGCCATGGGCAGAAAATTCCATGCAGTTGAAGCTAACAGTTCTCATGTATGATATCAGCAGTATCTTCCAGCAGATGCAGAAAATTCTTCCGCGGTCTGATCTTCTACTGCCTGATGTTCTTACAGCAAGGGATGCAGCATTAAGGAAGCCCATTTTAATGTTGGAGAATCGGAGAATCCCTTTCTGGTGGAAAGGAGGACTGCGTAGTTAGCAAGGACGTGGATGACAGTGAACAGAGGCGCCAGTGCCGTACGACTGATAATACGCATGTGACTCGTCAGAACAGAAACTGGGAAGCTGTTCAAAGAGAAATAATGTATTCTTGCTTAAACTTCTTTGCTATTCGACTGAACATAGAAGATTACGGCATTCTCAGCTCCATTCAGATTATTTTGTTCGCATCTTCAGCACAGTCGATGATAAATCCATTAGTAGAAGCAATATTTGGAAAAGAAGGAGTACAGACTTTTGTCTCATATGTATGCCACAGCTGGCCAGAATTGAAGAAGCACCATTACTAGTGGATAGTGCTGATGCAACAATGCAATATTCTGTGAGACTGATGAGATTATTACCAGTCTCCTCAGGATGCTGCAAAAAGTTCTTGCTGTCTTACTTCCAATATCGCCTCACAGCTTGTCAGTTGAACGAGCTGTTTCACACAATAATCAGCTTCAAAGTATTCATCGTTGTCGATGAGTGAAAACACGACAAAATGAAACGAATATCACTAAATGGAACAGGTACTGCAAACTATGACCAAAGACCCGCTGTAGCGGTGTTCTTGAAGCAAAGGGACGGACGGGAGAGCAGGCCTGATAGTGGTATTTATAAAAGGAGTGAGTTTGTGAGGAAGTAGCCTATTTTAGAATTGAATTATCTATTATATTCAAAATCAACATATTAATATCATATAGGTCTATGTTGCGATGTGTTATCAATCAATACCCTTTATTCGGTGATAGTAGATCATGTATCAATTGCCGTGAATGTAATACAGGTGTTAAGACTGCTAGTGATATGGAAAACTCCGTCAAACCTGTGGTAGCTAGATGAGAAACTTACTCAATTGCATTCTAAACACATAAAAAACAAAACAACGCAGAACACATTCAGATGTAGAGTGTGAAAATAATAGCAGAAGTATAACTAATAAAAACTGGGGTAACATATTTAAAACACATAAGAAACCAAACAGTGTGAAACAGCTTCAGCTTTAAAGCGTAAAAATAATAGCAAGCGTATAACCATTAACAAATAGCCTAAAATGCTTTAATACATAATACAGGTAAGAAACCAAATAATATGAAACAGCTCTAGTGTGCAAATAATACTAGAAATTAACCAGTTACAAGTGGAATAACACGCTTTAGAACAAGAAAGAAACCAAACAATGTGAAACAGACTGAAAATTAAAGATTAAAAATTATAGCAGAAGTGGAACCACTTACGAAAAAGCTTACATGCTATGATTTAAACCATTGATAAGATTTAAACCATAAAGATAAATTTTGATTCCATTGTTTCTTAAAAAAAAGTAAAGTATTAGTAGTAATATTTAGTATTGAATATTACTACGAATACATACGTATACAAATAAAATGATTTCGTTAGGGAAATGTTTATTCAAGTTCAGGTATTGTTATTTCCTTGTTGAGTAGTATGTTTTGTATTGTGTGTTTTGTATTCTCTCCATCTGTACCAGTCGCGTTTCTTTGTCTATGTCCTGTCCATGTCCAACTTAAAAAATGGATATAAAAATAAATAAATCAATCAATGAAGGAAAATATTCAATTATGATAACACAGTACGGTTTTATCTTTAAGTACCGACCTGAAGGCGGATCTGCGCTAAAATGTAAAAGAGAAAATGTCCGCTCCTGTATTGGCGGCAATGTGTTGAATCGGAAATGAAACGATTAGCAGAAGTCTGACCAAAAAAAGTAATTTTGTACGTTATTATGTCAAAAGCGTACATTATACTCGAAAAAAAAATCGTTTGAATTTTGCTGTGTGTCAAAGGCTCTTTTGTGCCTGGATACCCAGTAGCGATTTCTTAAAAAAAGCACTGGTATATCCCAGTGGCGTGTTCTTAATATACGCAAGGTAGTGCTTACCTTTAAATTATAAATTAAAATCTAAAGCAATCATTACTACTTTATTTGCTATAAAAATTATCTCATTTGTCGAAAGCTTTGTATTGTTGTACGTTACCACATGAAACGCTCTCGCTTGCTTCTATTTCTCATCTTCTAGCTGCACTGCACGGTCATTTACGACCGATGTTGCCAGACACGGCAAGCGAAATTACACACACCTTCTGTACAAATTGCACAATTTTACACACAGACTGGAAGACAGTGCACACAAAATTGCACAATACATAACAACCTATCTATGTGTATTTTATGTCTGATTATACACACCTATACGTACATCGACCAGCCATTGTTTAAAGATTCAGCGTTTGATTTATTATTATTATTATTATTATTATTATTATTATTATTATTATTATTATTATTATTATTATTATTATTATTATTATTTTAGCAAAACCGTCACTTTCTTCCCGCCCATTGTCATAGAAAGGGTATTGAATCTTTGATTTAATTTCCCTTTTTTTATTTTTATCCTTCCTTTAATAAAAGACCTCCCATCTCTCTCGTTCATCTGTTTAAGACAAAAAAGACTTCTTACTCCCCTCCGCCTCACGTTTTGGTCAACATCGAGGGTCAACATTCATTCATATTGCTTGTTGCTTGGCTTGAACAAAGTGGTTTTGCTTGGGTATGTGGGCTAACGGTCGTGACACCAGCTTCCGAAAAAGGGAAGTGGGGTACCAAGGAAGCACAATAGGTTTTATTGCGCCAACCTGGAGTCAGGCGTTGGCACTCGTAGTTTTTGAAAGGCAATTTTCAGGGAAAAAAATGGAAATAATGAATATTTGAAAGAAAGGAACTTCGCAAAATTCATCAATGATAAAAATTTTGAATTGACCAAAGTGGACACAAAATGCACACAGAATGGGATTACACACAAAATGCACACAGAAGGCAAAATTGCACACATTTTGTGTAATTACACACACATTGGCAACGCTGTTTACGACTAGCAGAAATCGTCCGGTGGATCGGATGCGATCGTGTTAGCTCGGTTCCTTTCGTGAAGAAAAGCAATCTTCTTAGTTGCGGAACCTGGTTGCATATTCAGTTTAATCGTAAACCGCGTTTTAAACAAAAATCGTGGCTTTTAGTGGCTAATTCTTATAGGTGTATGCAGGGGTGTAGCCAAGGGGGGATCCATTGGGGCCAGCCCCCCAAAATGACCAGCTTTTATAACATCATAGAAAAATTATCTCGCTTAATTCATTTAAAAGTAACAAAGTTTATTGACAATTAATAATTTATGGTAAAATAGTATGGAGAAATAGTTTTTCCATACCGATCGAAAAATAGTATAGTATCTCTTCCTTATACCGATCGAAAAATAGGATACTTTCCCCTGGGTGTATGTATAATATTAAGTGCGTAATACTTAGTGTATAGTACATTTTTGTATATAAGTGTTAGTTCCAGTGCATCTGTTCAATTATTATTGCTGTACGTTTTATAAGGGAGACTTGCTCGTGAGTTGTACTCAAAGGTAAGCAATCCAAGAAGTTGCGTTCGCTAGTGGTTCGACAGGGAGAATGAACATGGATCTCTCCTAAATGCAGTGGTGTCGACGGAGAACAGAAGTGCGTGATTTGTGATATATTGGTGAAGTTTTGCTTCGCGGAACTTTGAAGAAAAGAAAACATTATTACGGCAGGAAGACCGACGCCCGACATCAATATAACTACTGCTTCAAAAACATGTGTAAGAAAATTTAATATTCAACTTTTTGAAAGCAACGAATGGCTGACCGCTTGCCCAGAAAAACGAAAGCTCTATTGTTGGTGTTGTCTTCATTTTTCAAAAGAGAACAGTGTGTGGTCAAGTTGTGGTTACAGTGATATGGGAAACGTTCACAAGGCCATAAAAAAGCATAGTTTAACTCAGAATCATCTTCAGGCCATAATAAATGAGAAAACATTTGGAAAAGCAAGAATAAAATAGATTCTCAGAAAAAACTGAGGGACTCTGAGCACAACGAACTTGTAAGAAGAAACAGAGAAATAATGGAACGCCTTATTGACATCGTATGTTTCTTAGGTAAACAAGAATGGCTTTCAGGGGACATGATGAATCATCTGATTCTAGTAACAGAGGAAATTATGTAGAACTTGTGAAGTTGTTGTGTCAGTACGACGAGAAGCTGAGAACATTCGTAGAAAATGGAACAGTATTCACTGGATTGTCAAATATTATACAAAATGATTTAATTGGATCAATCAGTAATGTTATGATGACACATATTAAAAAAGAAATCCAAGAATCAAAGTTTATAGCTATATCTGTAGACGAAACTGCAGACGTCGCTAGTTTGGCTCAGCTTTCTGTAGTTATGAGATACGTTACAGTAGAAGGGGAAATTCACGAAAGGTTTCTTAGATTTTTAAATGTTTCTGAGAATAGGACAGCTGAAGCCTTGTACAATATTGTGAGTGACCTCATGAAAGAATATAACTGTGGAGAAAAGTTGGTCGCGCATAGTTATGATGGTGCAGCTGTGATGGCGAGTCATTTGAACGGTCTACAAGCTAGAGTAAAACAGACATATCCACAGGCTTTGTTTGTTCACTGTTTTGCTCATAGATTGAATCTAGTTCTCTCTCAGGCAGCATCTCAAGTTAGAGAGTGTCGGATATTTTTCTTAACTCTTAATGGAATTGCTGCATTTTTCTCTACATCTACAAAGAGAACCCACGCTCTAGATGTAGAGGTACAAAAGAGACTGCCTCGTGTTTCACAGACACGTTGAAATTACAATTCTCGTCTTGTTCAAACGATCTATGAGCACAAGAAAGAACTTATGGACCTTTTCGAAATTATTTCCAGCTCCAAAGAGAATTGGGTCAAGAGTGTTTTACAGCAGCTCGGGGAATTTTAAGTACAATGGGTGGCTTCAACTTCATATTTCTCTTAGAAGTATTTGCCTGTATTTTCCCAGTTACGGATACCCTTTATGATATCTTGCAGACTAAAGCTTCTGACATTGGTTATTGTGTAGATAAAGTGAAGGAATTTGAAAGAATCCTGCAAAACAAGAGAGAAGTATTTGAGGAATTTTGGACTAAAATACGTGAAGTCCAAGAACCACCAACAAAACGTCAAAAGAGCGCCGGTAGTGTGGATTGCAAAACGCAATATAAACGTCTGTATTGTGAAATATTCGACGTAACATTACAGCAACTGAGAGAAAGATTCAGTAATTTGGAATCCCTGCATTTTCTGGAGTTACTCAATACGAAGAATTTCCAAAAATACACATGTTTTCCAGAAATAGCACTTCAGTCTTTGAGAGAAACACATGCTGCTGTTTTTGACTTCAGTGCTTTAAGATCACAACTAATTGTGACATATTTGTCGGAAGACATGCATCACAAATCGGTCAATGATCTTCTGCGTTTCGTCAAAACCAATGAGCTGGAGAAGGCATATAGTGAAGTGACAAAGTCATGTGAATTAATTTTAACAATTCCAGCAAGTAGTGGTCAGTGGAACGAAGTTTTTCAAAATTGAAAAACATTAAGAACTATGCACGCAATACGCAAGGGCAGGAAAGACTTACAAATCTATCTCTGATAGCATTGGAGAAGGAACTGTTAACATCCCTACAACAGCATCAAGAATTTTACGACAGTGTCATAGAAGACTTCGCAAAAACAGAGAGGAGGATTCAACTACACTTCAAATAAAAGAGGTAAGAATTTTATCTTCACTTGTATTTGCGTACTTCATATTTATTTCTCCCATTTTATCTCTTACTAGTTGTTGTGCTCAGGGACGTACACAGAGGGTGCACCCCGAAATTCTGATTTCTGTAAATTTAGTCTAATTTTGGGCGTGATTTTACAAAAGGTGATATAATTTATCTTCAAACTTTGGTTCCCTCTCAACAAAAATTCTGCGTATGTGCCTGGTTGTGCCCAACCCTTCGGCCTTCTGTACACTGTAGGATGAAACCATGCTTAATTAATGGCTCTAATTCTTTACTTGTCCTAATAATAAACAGCAAAAGCACATTCATATTCAGAATCATTATTATCCATTTTCAAATAATTAAGTTGAAACAATACAGTTTAAATTGCAATTAAATTTTCTCAATATAAAATGAAATGACTTCTTTTTATTATTTAACGTCCCATATTATGCCTTTTAGGCTAAAGAAGGCGGATAATTTATGAAAGTGAAAAATGGTGAAATTAAATTTTATGTACCCTCCCGTCGGGAATCGAACCCGGGCCCCCATGCACTTTTGGTGCATCTAATAGCCATTAGACCAGCGGAGACGACAGGCTTAAGTTTAGCAGGGGGGGGGAATCGTTGTAATAATTTTATAACTAGGATTGCTTACCCAAACAAAAACCCTTCACCACACGCCACTGGTATATCCTGTTGTAAATTTATGTCACCATTGATTTACTGCTCGGCATAATTCCTACTATGTAATTTTCTCAAAAATGCTTAAGGCTTAATTTTCTCAGTACATATTTTGACGAAGAACAAATATAAATCTGCTAAAAAATTGGGTATTCACTGACTGAACTTACTGAATTAAATATCTGCGGACCAGTCCCACAAACTCCTGATATATCTCTGATTACTAAATATCAGATAACGGAATGATACAACCTGGTCACGGAAGTAACTACCACTTTTACACAAAATAACATTACTGCCGTGACCAAGTTGAATCATCTCGGTATCTAACCTGGTAGTGGTATCTAATAATGAGGAGGTTGTAGCACTAGCTCTGTGATAAACTTCGGAATTTCTCTAGTAGTAGCATTTTTGGGATTAAGAGACTGTTAAATCGTTTAAAAGAAAACACTTTTGAACGATTTATTTACAAAGAATCACTGAATTTTACTACATTTCTCCCGTCTTTAGTTAGTAGTACAGGTCCACTAAGTGCTGACTCGTTTTACCTTGAAGTTCACTAGTATCGCTTGTTAACATCGTAGCAGGTTTCTACAGAGTTGCCAATGGCCAAGAGCATTAGGAAACGAGACATATTAGAGATAAGACCACAAGATAGTCGAGAGTGAGAACCGGTATCAGTAGCAAATAGTAAGTGTTGGTAATATTCAGTATCTTAATTTTCTAGAACAATTGGGATACGAACAACAGAGAGATTGACAGAAATAATAAAAAACTTTTGTTTTCTTCTTTTACTGTATATTAAACAAGACGGCTCGATATTAAGATGATAATAATAATAATAATACCAAATTATTTAATGGATGCTATGCATTTATTCTATGTCGCCATAATCAATGGAAGGTAATTACTTTGTGTACGTATTATAATCTGCAGTATACGAAGACTTCTTTCGTCCAACACAAGTGTATTGTTTTACTGCAGAGTATGCTATTTGTAAGTAAGCATTTCATATTTTAGCATGACTTTCAATATTGAAGCGAAAGAGAATGCCGACTGATTTTGCTTCTTTTTTTCTCTTTGTCGAAAACAAAGGAGATAACCAAATAAGAGACAGAGGTTAAAAGGAACGTTCAGGTGATGAGGTCAATGCATGCACCTTACAGATTTCGATGAATTAGATCTTGCTGTACTACAAACAAAAACGAGCCTGGAACTATTTTACTCGGAACGCAGACTATTGCAATATATACAGTATTCTGTAATTGGTAACTCTGTTGTCGAGAGATATTTTGGTAGTAGTTTCACTTCACTACCAATTTACCGTTTGTCGACCTATAGTAGTATCACTCTGTGTGGGGGCCAAGAATTTGAGCAAGGGGGCCTGGCCCGATGGCCCTCCCTTGGCTCCGCCACTGTTGGGAAACCAAGAATTGCGTGTTGACGATGCTCGTCTGGAATGTTCAAAATCACATAAGTTAGTTTCTTCTTGAGATTGTGCAGATTAGCTGGCTTCTGCGAATACACTTGGTCTTCACGTGTCCCCACAGCCATTAATCACAAGGCGACAAATCTGGTGATCTTGCAGGTCAAGGTGTAGGTCCTCTTCGGCCAATACATCTCTCCTTAAATTCTTCGTAAAGAAACTGTTGAACTTGAAGGGCATAGAGCGGCGGTGCCCCATCCTGTTGCATGTGGACCTCATTAAGGATGCCTAACCTAGTAAGTTCTGGCAAAAGGAATGTCTGTAGCATGTTCAGATAATTGTTACCATTTACCGTCTCTTTCTCGAAGAAAATAGGGCCGAAAATATGGTCCATTAATATAGCACACCACACATTGACTTTGGGACTACCCCGCTTGTGCTCCTCGAATTCACGTGGATTTTCAACCCCTCAAATTCGGCAGTTGTGCCTGTTCACTTTTCCCGACACATGAAATGTGACTTCATATGAAAACAGAAATCGCGACAGAAGGTCACCATCTTCTTGTAAACAGGTAAGCATTGACTCACGGAATTCCATTCTCATGTCACAGTCTTCCTCTATCAGCTTGTGCACAAATTTTAACTTATAGGGCCGGACCTTCAAATTCATGTGTACGATCTTGTGTGACGTTGACTTCGGTATTCCCAGTTTCAATGACTTAAGTTTAAGCGACTTCATTGGACTCTTGGGTACGCTGTCCTGCAACGTGTGAATCACATCATCACTCGTTCCTGGCCTTCCACTGCGTGGTAAATCTGACACACTTCCCGTTCCTTTGAACTTCTCGTACCACCTCTTGATACTTGTTTCTGCTGGGGGGGTTTCCCATATTTTGTTTGGAACTTTTTTCGCACTGAAACGCAAGATTTTAATTCAGCAAACCACAAAACATATTGTGCCTTTTCTTTAATGGACGCCATCTTAAGTCACTTGATTACCAGCGCAAGCGTCATCGAGCTTTTTCAAGTGTTTCTGTTCCAATTTCAATTGCAATGCATACTCAGTGTGACAAGCAAGATCTCTCCTCCAGAAAGAAAAGGATGTTGGAATGAGAATTGGAAAAGGTCTCTCAATGGAGGCAATCATTTACAAAGTAATTTCCAGCAGTTGTTCTAGATTTGACATTTTCAGATACTTTCAAGCATTTTCTGATTCGTATGTGATCAGTGTTTTTTATTTCTTTGAATATACAGTATATAGTGAAAAAATACTTTACATACACAGCATATTGAGATTAAAATATGATGTTCATTGGACAACACGCTCTGAACCAGAGAGAGATTGATCTCAGAATGGAAAAATGTTTCGTGCATCATCTACTCACAATTTTACTTTCATACAGACCTCACTCAGTGCCACCAACTGCTGTCAGTGCCGAGAAAAGTTACGACTAAGATCGGTTGCACCTCTCTAGTCGTTCTCACAACTGCAAAAGACGTGGACTCCAAGTAATGGAATTATGGGACTTAGAGGGGAGTTACTTTTGTACCTGGGTGTACACTCCGCATCAAAAAAATGCGACAGCTAACGCCGTGCAGTTAGGCCATCCAATATACACCTTATCCCATAATCGTGTCAGATAAAAAGAACCCCTCTCTCCCGTACTAAAATTAGCTAACATGAGCGCAATTCTAATTTAAAACTACACATGGATTAGCTTCGATAAAATGAAATAAGAAAATCGAGACGAAAAAAGATTCCAACTGAAACCAATTGATGTCTATTACACAGTTTCAAAAAAGGAGAGCTCCTCCGTGCCTAAGCGGTTAGCGTACGCGCCTTTGGCGTGGGAGTCCCGGGTTCAATTCCCAGCGGGAGCTCATGTGGTTCGGATTTCACGTTAATCAGTAGGTTCACGTCTCATATAGCCTCGCTGCTGAAAAGGGACGTTAAATCAAAACCAACTGAACTAAAAAATGGAGAGAAAAAAAGAAGAAAAGAAAAAGGAGAACAGATAAAACTGGAATTCAAGCGTAGTAATAAAAGAACCTAACAAAGTTCCGTTTCCAGAAATCCAACAGTAATATACAAATAACATTTGTTTTCACGTATTTTTCAAAAATATTCGAATATATGGAGGATGCTTTAACCCTTTGGGGATCCTGGCTTTTTGGGCTATTTTTTAGACTTTCAGTCAAGCAGCTACTGTATCGTCACTATTTATCCTAGGATCATGGTTCATACCTCATTCTCTTCAGAATAAAGCTGGCTTTCAAATGATGCCACTTGCGTGCTCATACCATATACCAGAAGCGGGGAAAAAATGTCAAAGTGAAAATTTCGGAGGGAAAATTTTTTTCTCGAACCTTGGCCCCCCCCTGGACCTCCCCTGTATGATCGTAGCCATCTAAAAAAAATCTGAGAAATAGTACTTTGTATACTGAATGTGTGGGCCAAATTTCAAGTTTCTATCTTGAATAGTAAGGGCGGGAGAATTTTTATCAAAAATTCCCACAGTGCCCCAAAGTACCATAAAACACTATGATCTCAGGGAAAAAAATCCTGAGACATCCCTAATTACCCTAGGACTATAATCCGCCAATCATTCTCTTCAGAATAGAACTGTCTTTCAGGCGGTACCATTCATATGTCTCCATCATGTATCTAAGGCGGGAAATTCCTGAAAAAAGGGATTTTGGGGGGCAAAATTTCCCTTTTTTCAACTTTTGCCCCTCTGGACCCCCCTGTTTTTACGCAGAAATCGGAAAAAAACTTCTGGTAAATACTACTCGGTGGACTGAATGTTTGTGCAAAATTTCAATCTTCTACGTGAAAAAATAGGCCTGCCAGAGAAAATTTCCCTACTTTGCCCCACTTTTACTCTATACAGAAGTATATTTGGATAAAAATTCACTGAGACGGCCCTAATTACCCTAGAATAATAATTCGACCGTCGTTCTCTTCAGAATGGAACGGCCTTTCAGACGGTATGACTCACGTGGTCCTATCTTGTATGTGAGGCAGGAAAATGACGAGAAACGGGATTTTGGGGGTAAAAAAATTCCTATTTTTACCCCTTTTCCCCTCTGGTTCCCCCCCTGTTTTAGCACTGACATCGGAACAAAAAATCTGGTGAATAGTACTCGGTGGACTGAATGTTTGTGCAAAATTTCAATCTTCTACGTTCAAAAATAAGCCCGCCAAAAAATATATATACCGACAATGCCCCATATTTCCCTATATAGAAGTAAATTTTTCAAAAAATCCCTGAGACGTCCCTAATTACCCTAGAATAATAATTCGACCGTCATTCTCTTCAGAATAGAACGGCCTTTCAGATGGTATGACTCACGTGGTCCTATCTTGTATGTGAGGCAGGAAAATGACGAGAAACGGGATTTTGGGGGTAAAAAAATTCCTATTTTTACCCCTTTTCCCCTCTGGTTCCCCCCCTGTTTTGGCACTGACATCGGAACAAAAATCTGGGAAATGCTACTCGGTGGACTGAATGTTTGTGCAAAATTTCAATCTTCTACGTAGAAAAATAAGCCCGCCAAAAAATATTGAACATAGGCTTAGAAAATGAGAAAACAAATTTTTGACTTATGACGTCATCACCTCCTATGTCTGGACGCAAGACGGCCTGAAACCATACGTAATGCCTTCTACAAGGCCTCTGGACTTGGAAAACAAAAAAAAAAAAAAAAAACCGGACGAAAAAGCTCAAATAGAAGAGAAATAACGCAATGTACCATGAAAAGTGCATATGGTACAAATTGTACCATAGGATCCCCAAAGGGTTAAACATTCATATTGTCACTTTCATAATGGATGGCATACTCAAATTCCAGTTGAACTGTATATCTCCGAGACACATTTAGGATAATGTCAAAAGTTTAACACACATGCTTTGTTTCCGCGTGGTTCGATTGCAAATTCGGTAGTGTTCATTAAACGTACTGGTACAAAACACATTCTAATATACCCAGTAGATAGCGTTGGTCATATCCTCCATTTCAGACTACTAATGCAAACTGAACAAAAAAACGAAAGAGAAAATTGAAGAGTGCTATTTTACTGCTAAATTTCTATGAGAAGAACCCTATATTAAAAGTCCAAACTGGTTATCTTCCTCTTAGATGTACCATGATTCAAATTTCAACGTGAATATAACACATTGAATTATAGGATGAGAACAAATTTTGTGTCGAACTAGTATATATAAATTTCTGTTTTCAAATAACCAAAGAGGTTATAATTTTCTAGTCTTTTCCGAAGATTTATCTGTTCCGGACATCCAGCATTGATTTCATCTCTTCCAGATATAACGTAATTTGCACAGATAGAATGAACACGCTAAGAGCTCAAACGGATCATCGTATCCGTCGGATGATGTAGAACACCACTGGGTCGAGGATTCAAATCCATAGTGACCCGATAATTCGACTGAGACTCTGTAATCCAGAGGATAAAAGAGATTTTACTTATTCCCTTGCGTTTGAACAATATTTCTGTCAGAGGTGACCAGAACTGGTTTTGTTATCCCCAGAGCACGAACAACACGACGCCGAAGTTCCGAGTTAACTACTGTAGAATATCCAGACCAGGTATCGAGCTCTTGCTCCGTTTTAACTTTGGAACATGAAGTGTGTGTGTGTGTGTGTGAAAGAGATATAGGGGGAAATGTGAAAGATCCAAAAACAGGATTGGGAAACGTCAAGAAAGAGAGAGAGGGGGACGAAAATAAATATGAAACATACTTATCATTGCAGTGTATGATGTAGAAATCACACACTACTCAAATTATCGCCAGTGATGCCTTATAAGTTTTCCATCAGAAGATGAATGCATCCGAACGATATATATAAGTTCCGATTATAAGCTCTCCATCGCAGTCTTGGGAAGTAACGTAACGCAAGTAACGCATTACTTTTTAAGTAACGTTTCCTAGTAACGCGTTACATTATTTCCAAAGTAACTGTAACGGTAACGCGTTACAAATTTTTAAGTAACGTACCTAGTTTGTGTTACATTTTTCGCGTTACATTTCTGATGAGTAACTACAATATATGTATATTTTTTTCGGAAACAAATGTTTCTTTCTTGTAAGTGAATTTCTCAGAATGGAACAATGGAGCATGAACGATGTCAGTGACCGACAATTCCTGCACTGTTCGCCTTTTCCCGTTTGGCCTTTTGACCTCTAGCAATGAAATTTGCATGTAGTAAAACCTGTTATCACTTTTCATCTTAATGTAAGGCGGAACGGGAAATCACGATGTGCATTTTCCCGTTTCACCTTACGAATTTCACGTTGGTAGGCTTTCATAGATACAATTTGATTTATTTATTTACATAACCAAATATAGTGCCACTTGCTGTTTTTGGAAGATGAGTACAGCCTCAGGGAAATCATGTGTACTGATTGCAAACACCTGGAAGATTTTGTCTTAGATTTTGGCAGCTCCAAATCAATACATTCAGTGAGTGAACTACGAGTGCAATGGTACTGGTAGTCTATTTTACTTTGAATGGTGTTGTTTTTATAAAGATGGAAAACGAAAATATTTTATCGTTCGAACATTTGAAAGAATACTTTTTCTTAAAAGCTGAAGCTGATGGTGAACAGCATTGGCGTATTTAGAGGTGGGGCTTACGGGCTTAAGCCCCCTCGAAATCTTATTTACTATAGTAAAGTATATAAAATATCTTGCAGAATTTTCACATTTTCAGGCAAAGCCCCATCGAAACAAAATCGTAAATACGCCACTGGTGAACAGAATTTAAAAGTAAAGTGATGTCCCGGCGGGAAATATTTATCAACTACTAGGGTGCCATAATTAACGACATTCAGTAAGGGTTTAATATGAATAAACTGTGTTCTGATGAGCAGGCCTACTTTATTGATGTAATATTGATGGTATGTAATATTAGTTGTTTTTTTTTTTTTTTTTAGATCTGTTTGCATATTATAAAGTCCCGTTGATTATAGAGTTTGGAACAACTAGCTTTAAAAAGCATGTATCGATTTTAGAGTTATTGGCAAATTTTGATTCACCCCAGTTCGTGTTTTCTCATTTTGCCAGTTGTAGTGTAATGTTTCTCTATATTCTGTATTTTTAATTTTACATAGCAACACTGTTATTATATAATTAGTTAGCAGAATAATAATAAGTAACCATTTTTTCTAACGCATAGGGATGGGGACAAGTCAAGCTAAAACTCGACTCGAATCCAAGTCGAGTTTCGAGTCGAGTCAAAAGTAATATTCTCGAGTCGAGTTCCGAGCCGATTCACTGTTTTTGGCGTCGAGTCGAGTTTGATAAATGGCTCGCTCGTTTTAACTCGTTTTGAAATCATGGCCTGATTACACTGGAAAGCGAAAGCCATGAGAAATGTAAGCTAAGCAGTAATATGGAATACATTTAGTGTTGCTCACGAGAGGGGACACTGCTCGCATCTCGTCTCGTATCGATAGAGAGACTACAAGAGATTTTTTATAACAAGCTTAGCTCGGCTCGGCTTAACTAAGCCGATGGCTCGAGCCGGCTCGCTTGGGGTGAACCATCGGACGAGCTTGCTTGGTTGGGATAAGCCATCTGCTCGGTTCGACTCAACTGAGCGAAGGGCTCTAGCCGACTCGGTTGAGTGAGTTGTTGGCTAAGCTCACTTCTCGGTTTGGGTCGATAGTGAATGAGCTGTGAGCCGATCTGCTCGAGTCGTTGACAATTCTAAACCCGGGCCGAGCAGTTTTGAAGATTTTGGCCAGTGCCCTATAACTTTTAACAACGTTTGGCTCGAGCCCGACTATTCAACCTAGACTCTCAATCCAAATTCAGAAACTCGTGAACAATGTCCTTGACTCCTAAACTTCACGACTACCGAGGTTGGCAATCAACTACTTCTTTAGTATTATTATTATTATTAATAGCGGTAGTAATAGCAGTACGGAAAATTGAAGTAATTAGATTTTTTTCACATATTCAAAGTTTCGGACCTAAAAGTAAAGCGTTACTTTCGAAGTAAAGTAAGTTACTTTTTGAGGCAAGTAACGCGTTACATTTTAAAGCAAAGTAAAGTAACTTGTAACGCGTTACATTTTTACAAGTAACTTACCCAACACTGCTCCATCGTGAACGATAACACGAAAAGTGTATACTGCAGATCAATGATGTCTGTAATGTCCTGATAATTCTCTTGCCGTTTCCCAATCAACATTGGTAAATCGTCTCTATCATGGTACAGGTGTTTAGTTCCACATTTTTACGTATTGCTTGTCCAGTATAAGTCGATTCTTCACAATCACTTTGTAAAAGATTACCTGTGGCGAGAACAGGATTTGAACCTATGTTAGATACCTGTATTATTCATAAGGCCATTACGTTATCCCCACACTATCGGTCACCTGAAATTACAAGCCAAATATTACTTAGTTTAGCCCTGATCTTTGGAACGAAACGGCTTCTTCCTGTAACGTTATTTGCACCAAAGTGCACAACGAAATTAATTTATTCGACGGCCTAGAGAGAAATTAATGTCCACTAATAAAGGAAAAACACACAATCCAGGAAAAACTAGAGAAATAAAACATATTTTGCAGTAATTTCGCCGTGCAAGTTCAAAAGCACGCAAATAATAATAATAATAATAATAACCTATATTATAAAATTGAAAGTAACTATGTTTCTGGCTCCTAATCTCTTAAACCACCCAACCGATCTCGATCAAATTTTCAACATTGATAAGGTTCGGGCCTGAGAATCTTTTTTTACCATTTCATTTTAACGATAGAACTAAGGGTAGGAAGAGGGTTAATATATAAAAATGAATAAAACGTAATAACTCTTGAACCACCAGACCGATCTCTATGAAACTTCCAACATAGATAAGATTTGGATCTGGGACGACTTTTATTATTTCAGCTTGACGGTGCAACGTACGGGCCGGAGAGAGGGATATATATATATATATATATATATATATATATATATATATATATATATATATATATATATATATATATATATATATATATGTAAAAAATGGAAATGAAAGTGACTGTCTTTGTGACTTCATCACTCTTGAACCACTCGACCAATCTCCATTAAATTTTCAACATAGATGAAGTTCGGGCTTAAGATGGTTTCTGTCATATCACTGACGGTGTAACTTAAGAGATGGGGAGGGGAAGCGACATTTAAAAAAGAACGAAAAATGAACGGTATTAGTGGCGAAACTATAATTTTTGAAGTCGCTAAGATTCACAGTGACACATCTGATGCTGTTTAAATCCAAATTCAGCCCCGCAACTTGGAGGAGGAGGAGACAAAAATGATCGAAATAACCAATATCAGTGTCAAATACATAGTTTTTCGGCTCGCTAAGATGAACAATGACACTGCAGATACCGCTCCGCACATCATAGGATGGGAAAGGGATAAATAAATCACACAAAAAATGACTGATATCAAAGAGCGCTCTAGTAACACTAAACAGACTTGAGTAACGGAACATATTACTACTTTCTCTCAATTTAACCCAACGAAGGGGGTAATTGATAATAAGATATCAATAATAATATATTAATAATAATAGATAACTACTGTGAATGTGAACATTTATAATCATAATTATTATTGTTTATTATTATCATTAATAATATTATTCACATATTTTTGAACTTGCACGGCGAAATTACTGCAAAATGTTTTATTTCTGTATTTTTTTCTGGATTACATGTTTTCCCTTTATTAGTGGGCACTAATTTCTCTCTAGGCTCTTGAAATAAATGAATTTCGTTCTGCACTTTGGTTCGTTCTAAAGATCAGGGTTAAAGTAAGTAATATTTGCTCGTAATTTCAGGTGGCCTGACAGTGTAGCGGTAACGCAACGGCCTCATGATAAATACAGCTACCTAATATTAATTCAAATCCTGTAAACCCAAATAAATTTTTGTTACAAACTGATTGTAAAGAATCGACTTATCATACTGGACAAGCAATTTATTTATTTATTTATTGAAGACGACCGCAACAGGTAATTCTACCCAATTACAGTGTTCGTATCAGAGTTACATACAATATCTATAATATATTTGTGAAATCTATTCTGACTCATACTGTGCATATCCAGAACTTCTTTTACATTTACTCAGTTTGTTGTACACTGCACCCATACTCCACGTTGGTGACTGTTTTGTTGCATTTGTTCGAGATTTCTTACAATAAAAGAAATTCCCATTGCCCACACGTATGTTTCCATTGGGTACCCTGAGATGAAAGGCAGAGACCAAATTCTCACTATTTAATTTATTTAATATTTCGTACAAGAATATCATGTCGTTTAACACTCTTCTGTGATTGAGACATTGTGTTAAAATTTTCATTAAGAGAAGTACTATTTTCATATGTGGGGAAGATGCCTGTTCTCTTGTACACCAGAAACAACAGAAATTTATTTTGAACTCTTTCTATTCTAATAGTCTTTCTTCGTGTGGGGGTTCCATATAATAGACGCATATTCTAATTTCGATCTAACAAATGAAAAATATAATTTCAGTAAAACATTCGACTTATTAAATTCCCTTCCCATTCTCAAAATGAATCCAAGATATCTGTTGGCGTCATTTACAATTTGATTTATATGATGCTCAAACGATAGTATGTTATCATCTATTACACCCAAATCTTTGACAGTTTGTTCCCCCTTTAATTGTTTACCATTTATTTTATATTGAAATTTAACAACACTCTGTTTCTTAGTGAAGGATACGGTTTTGCATTTATCTGAATTTATGTTTAACAAGTTGCTCTTGCACCATTTATTTACTCTGTCTAGATCCTCCTGCAAACTGACACAGTCCTGTGCTGTTGTAATTCTCCTATATAATTTTAGATCTTCTGCATAGAGTAGTTTATGTGGTTGTAATACAATTAGGAAGGTCATTAATGAATATTATGAAAAGTAACGGCCCTAAATTAAATCCTTGTGGAACTCCAGAAAATTGAATGTATTCGAATGATCTACAGGATTTATAAACCATATATTTTCTGTCCATCAAATATGACTTCATAAGAGCAATTAATTGATCAGAAAAGTTGAGATATTTAGGTTTATTCACAAACAACGAGTGGTTTACCTTATCAAAGGCTTTCGCAATATTTGTATAAACTACATCTATTTGATTATTACTCTCCAATGTATCTAGATGGTCAATGAAGACGGCGAGATTTGTTACGTTGGATCCATGTTGATAATCCGATATTACTGGTTTAATGTGATTCTCAATGTGCTTATAAATTATGCTTTCAAATATCTTCGTAAATGAGTTTAGAATACAAACCGGCCTATAATTTTGAATTTCTTTACTGTCATTATTTTTAGAAATAGGGCAAACTTTTGTAAGTTTCCATTTTGCTGGAAACGTGCTGGTTCGGAATTTTAGGTTAAATAGCATGTGTAAAGGTAATAAGAAACTCTCCTCACAACCTTTTATTACACAGGATGGTACATCATCGATACCTATCGAACACTTTGATTTTAGTTTTCTGATTGCCATTCGAATCTCGTCCACTTCTATTACCGCTATTTATAACGTATCAATTTTTTCATACATTTCAACTAATGTCGAATCATTTGTTTCAACTAGCAGTGGTGCTCCGTCTGTATACACTGATTTAAAGTAGGTTACAAATGCCTTTATTATATCTTTATCACATGTTAACTCTTTACCCTCGTAACACAATACATTACCATTTAAATGCTTTGTTTTACTCTTGATAGTTCCAAAACGTAGATGGGCTCTCTTGTATTATATATTTCGCTCCCATAACAAAGTTTGTATACATAAGAATGTGAAACCAAACACCTGTATTATGATAAAAACGATTTACGAATGTTGGTTGGGAAAGGGCAAGGGAATTACCACAACATTACTGACATTGATCTGCAATATACACTTTTCGTGTTATCGTTCTCATAAAGAAACAACACGCCTTTTGTTAAATAAAGTTAGGATACAGAATCGCTGGTGTAGTGGTAGCGCGCTAGGCTTGCAACTGGGAAAACTTGGTTCGATTCCCCATCAGGAAGTATAATTTTTTCGCATAAAATAATTGACGCAAAACAGATTCATCTTCTGATGGAGACCTTTTAAGGCATCACTGGCGATAATTTGAGTAAACAATGTGTGATTTCTACATCATACGCTGCAATGATAAGTATGTTTCATATTTATTTTCGACCCCCTCTCTCTCTTGACGTTTCCCAATCCTGTTTTTGGATCTTTCACTTTTCCCCCTATATCTCTTTCACACACACACACACACACACTTCATGTTCCAAAGTTAAAACGGAGCAAGAGCTCGATACCTGGTCTGGATATTCTACAGTAGTTAACTCGGAACTTCGGCGTCGTGTTGTTCGTGCTCTGGGGATAACAAAACCAGTTCTGGTCACCTCTGACAGAAATATTGTTCAAACGCAAGGGAATAAGTAAAATCTCTTTTATCCTCTGGATTACAGAGTCTCAGTCGAATTATCGGGTCACTATGGATTTGAATCCTCGACCCAGTGGTGTTCTACATCATCCGACGGATACGATGATCCGTTTGAGCTCTTAGCGTGTTCATTCTATCTGTGCAAATTACGTTATATCTGGAAGAGATGAAATCAATGCTGGATGTCCGGAACAGATAAATCTTCGGAAAAGACTAGAAAATTATAACCTCTTTGGTTATTTGAAAACAGAAATTTATATATACTAGTTCGACACAAAATTTGTTCTCATCCTATAATTCAATGTGTTATATTCACGTTGAAATTTGAATCATGGTACATCTAAGAGGAAGATAACCAGTTTGGACTTTTAATATAGGGTTCTTCTCATAGAAATTTAGCAGTAAAATAGCACTCTTCAATTTTCTCTTTCGCTTTTTGTTCAGTTTGCATTAGTAGTCTGAAATGGAGGATATGACCAACGCTATCTACTGGGTATATTAGAATGTGTTTTGTACCAGTACGTTTAATGAACACTACCGAATTTGCAATCGAACCACGCGGAAACAAAGCATGTGTGTTAAACTTTTGACATTATCCTAAATGTGTCTCGGAGATATACAGTTCAACTGGAATTTGAGTATGCCATCCATTATGAAAGTGACAATATGAATGTTTAAAGCATCCTCCATATATTCGAATATTTTTGAAAAATACGTGAAAACAAATGTTATTTGTATATTACTGTTGGATTTCTGGAAACGGAACTTTGTTAGGTTCTTTTATTACTACGCTTGAATTCCAGTTTTATCTGTTCTCCTTTTTCTTTTCTTCTTTTTTTCTCTCCATTTTTTAGTTCAGTTGGTTTTGATTTAACGTCCCTTTTCAGCAGCGAGGCTATATGAGACGTGAACCTACTGATTAACGTGAAATCCGAACCACATGAGCTCCCGCTGGGAATTGAACCCGGGACTCCCACGCCAAAGGCGCGTACGCTAACCGCTTAGGCACGGAGGAGCTCTCCTTTTTTGAAACTGTGTAATAGACATCAATTGGTTTCAGTTGGAATCTTTTTTCGTCTCGATTTTCTTATTTCATTTTATCGAAGCTAATCCATGTGTAGTTTTAAATTAGAATTGCGCTCATGTTAGCTAATTTTAGTACGGGAGAGAGGGGTTCTTTTTATCTGACACGATTACGGGATAAGGTGTATATTGGATGGCCTAACTGCACGGCGTTAGCTGTCGCATTTTTTTGATGCGGAGTGTACACCCAGGTACAAAAGTAGCTCCCCTCTAAGTCCCATAATTCCATTACTTGGGGTCCACGTCTTTTGCAGTTGTGAGAACGACTAGAGAGGTGCAACCGATCTTAGTCGTAACTTTTCTCGGCACTGACAGCAGTTGGTGGCACTGAGTGAGGTCTGTATGAAAGTAAAATTGTGAGTAGATGATGCACGAAACATTTTTCCATTCTGAGATCGATCTCTCTGGTTCAGAGCGTGTTGTCCAATGAACATCATATTTTAATCTCAATATGCTGTGTATATAAAGTATTTTTTCACTATATACTGTATATTCAAAGAAATAAAAAAACACTGATCACATACGAATCAGAAAATGCTTGAAAGTATCTGAAAATGTCAAATCTAGAACAACTGCTGGAAATTACTTTGTAAATGATTGCCTCCATTGAGAGACCTTTTCCAATTCTCATTCCAACATCCTTTTCTTTCTGGAGGAGAGATCTTGCTTGTCACACTGAGTATGCATTGCAATTGAAATTGGAACAGAAACACTTGAAAAAGTTTCAGCCTGGCCGGGATTAGAACCCGGGTGCACCAAATAGAAGTTCAATGCGCTAACCACTGACGTACTGCGCCATTTAAACTTCTACCCGAATTAATACCTAGTTAAAGTCGTTTCATGGAAAAATATAAACAAGATACTCAAATATAACAAAAACAAATATAAATAAAAATATAAACAAGAAAATATAAGCAGCTTGCGAGAGTGTCTTCGTGATTTAGTCAAGATTTCCTTGTTTAACTCAAAAACAAGGTATATAGACGTTCCTCAATGAGGAAAATACACGAAACGTTTTTTCAAGTTGAGGTTACGCCATGAGAAGAGCTATAACTTGTGGGAGGACAGGGGGCAACTATCCCCTGCAGATCTCCCCGTCGATTGAGGGGGTACATGTTCAGACAAAATTATCTTACTCCATATACGATAGGAACATGAAATTAGAAATGAATCAAATAGGGTCGCTAAATTACAAAAAAAGCAGCACACGAAAAGTAAATAGAACAAAAATGTTTCGTGGACCCATTTCAGCAAAAAAACATATATTAAGGGCTCTAGAAATAATATTTATTCGTATGGCTTTGAGATGTATCGATATTGTCCCCTTAATAATTTTGTCATGTATGGAATGGGCCCACTAAGTAACTAACGGAACCGCAGACCTTCCCGCGCGGGATGCATTTTCGCCGATCCCAAGAGGTTCGTCCAGTACATGGCTGAAGCAGCACTCTTATTGGCCACGTACGGATGACGTCACAAAGATTCAAGTTCAACCTGCTACTATGCGTGTTGCTTTCCTTTCTCTGTTTTGTGTGTGTGTTTATAAACAGAGAGGACGTTATCAATATTATTACTTGTGAAATACATTGCATTATAATTTTTGATTTATGTTTACTTTTTACGCGGTACAAATAAATTATGCTTAAATTAGTCTTCGTCCAGATAAAAATGTTATAAAACGCACTTCACATAAATGTTATTATTGACTACAATTTTAACATTTTTATTAAATCACAAAGACAATATAAGCTGATGGTACTCACAATGAATACACTGTTTTTGGGTTCCACTCAATTGATGATGTAAAATTGAAAACGTATTGGCCATTTACTTTTACCATGTACAAAAATGTTTCTCAGAGTGACTTTACATTACACGCTCCAGTTCGTCTTTATTTGCATTCAAAAGTAGGTCTGGCTTAGAAGTATTTTGTGGCTGATAATGTTTTAGTGTCGTTATTGATAAGGTATGCTCGGTTCAATTGCACGAGAAATGCCCACCAAATTGAACTAGATGGCCATTGTGAGCCATATAAGGATACTAACTGGAACATACAATATGTATGCATTATATTTGTTTGGAGTTTAGCATTACTTTCAACACCAAGGTTATAATGAGACATAGACCTGCTTCACGCGGAATCTGAACCACATGGGATTACGCCGGGAATCGAATCCGGATCTCTTTGGGCTAAAGACGCGTGTTAACGATATAGTTCCAGACAATGTGAAGTTAACCCTGCTTTTCTTTAGAATGAATATACCAGGGTCAACTTTGCATCGCCTTAAACTTTAAACCAGTGGTTTCCAAGGGCCAGCCTTCTGAAGAGGACTTGAAGAACAAGCGAGGGATCACAAGCTGACTACAGAAATAAACTATAAAATTGTCCAAAAAAAAATGTTACGTGTTTGACATTTTGTCTTTCTTATACTCCCATTCGAGACTTTTAAGTAATTAAACATTTAATAAATATAATCAGATGAAAACAAGGCTAGTGGTTTTAGGTTTGGAGATCCGTTCAGCAGTAAAGCTATATGAGACTTGAAGCTACAGCTTAACGTAAAAACCTAACTACATAAGTTCTCGCCGGAAAACAAACTCAGGTCTCCCGCACCGATGACGTCTAGCGTTGTTGTTTATAAGTTTGTAAGACTATACTTACATAGTTTGTATAGACAAGCTAGTTCCTAAGAAATTCTCTTTCGTTTCTAAATTACTACATATAGCTTCCTAATGGGTAGGTGGATAGCGTACACACCTTTGGCGCAGGGGGCCCGCGTTAGACTCCCCGCAGAAGCTCATGAGGCTCCTGCTAAAAGGAACGCTAAATTTAATTTGAAAAATCAAATCTAAATTACTATATCTTTCCTGTAAATTGCCAGCTTTTGGAATGTGATTTCAAAATCTGCAGTAAATGCAACATACAATTGTCTGCAGTGTTTTAAAGCTAGTGTTTTCAGATCTGTTATCCTTGCTCGTAACTTCACTCCATGTGCTATTCAGGTGTCTGTTTTCTTAGGTCCCCTATACTTCCCAGTGGATTATGAAGCAAATCCTTTTTGAAAGCATTCGTAGCAGAATGAAAATCCGCTGATGGAATAGGCCCATTTAATATTACGAGTTTCGTATAGAGATAATTTGAAAAATTAACTACTGCAGTTCGTACATGCATTGGACCTAGAGATATATTTTGTAACAGATGTTATTGTCCTGTCTTTATTGATAATGGTTTCTTGATGCAATTATATCATCGAATGCGTAAAATACAGGTCAATCTGTGCTGACTGGTCTGTACAAGCTAGTTTTGCATCAAATCCGCAGAAGGGCAGGGCGAAGCAGAAAGCACAAGTGCGAGGTTTACCTGGCGCCTCCTTCTTAAACCTGTATACTTCTCGCTAACCACTCTCCCACTCATTGGCCATACGTGCTTTTTTGTCTGATTTCAGATTCAGCATTGAAATCTGAAGTCTTCAATAATAATAATAATAATAATAACGATAATGCTATCATAACCATATTTTCATCTTCAGTTCCCTCGTAACTATATGATTAGCATAGACGTCTTCGGCGCGAGAGACTTGAGTTTGATTTTCGGCGAGAACTTATGTAGTTAGGATTTTACGTTAAGCTGTAGTTTAACGTCTCATATAGCTCTGTTGCTGAACGGGACTCAAAACCTAAAACCACTAGCCTTGTTTTCATGTGTTTATATTTATTAAGTGATTTATTACTTAAAAATCTCGAATGGGAGCATAAGAAAGACAAAATATCAAACACGTAACATCTGTTAAGTTTTTTTAAAACAATTTTATAGTATATTTCTGTAGTCAGCTTGTGATCTCTCGCTTGTTCTTCAAGTCCTCTTTAGGAGGCTGGCCCTTGGGAACCACTGGTTTAAAGTTTAAGGCGATGCAAAGTTGATCCTGGTATATTCATTCTAAAGAAAAGCAGGGTTAACTTTACATTGTCTGGAACTATATCGTTAACGTACGCGTCTTTAGCCCACGAGATCCGGATTCGATTCCCGGTGTAATCCCACGTGGTTCGGATTCCACGTGAAGCAGTAGGTCCATGTCTCATTATAACCTTAGTGTTGAAAGTGATGCTAAACTCCAAAGAAATATAATGCAATTCATATTGTATGTTCCAGTTGGTATCCTTATATGGCTCATAAAGAATGCTAGCTATAATGGACATCTAGTTCAGTTTGGTGGGCATTTCTCGTGCAACTGAACCGAGAATGGCTTATCAATAATGATACGTTGTTTGCCGATACTACTACTCAATAATGATACTACAACGTTGTTTGCCGAAAAATACTTCTAATCCAGACCTACTTTCGGATGTGTTGCATAACAAAGTGCATGATTTCTGCAAAAGCCAGTGTATTCATTGTAAGCACGATCAGCTAACATTGTCTCTGTGATTGAATAAAAATGTTAAACTTATAGTCAATAATAACATTCATGTGAAGTGCGTTTTATAACACTTTTATTTGGACGAAGACTTATTTAAGGATAATTTATTTGTACCGCGTAAGAAGTGAACATTAAGCAAGAATTATAATGGAATGTATTTCACAAGTAATAATATTGATAACAGGTTGAACTTGAATCTTTGTGACGTCATCCGTACGTGGCCAATAAGAGTGCTACTTCAGCCATGTACTGAACGAACCTCTTGGGATCGGCGAAAATGCGCGCGGGATAGCCCTTAGGCTCCGGGGTGCCCATAAAGATTAAGAGAAAGTTGGAAAGAGGGGACCCAAGAATTAGAAGAAGAATTCTTCCAGGGGGCCGAAATAAGCTTATTAATGCTTGCCCACCCCAGAAAAAATCTAAGTTACGGCGCTGGTCATCGGTTGCAGGAATGATCCCGATTTACATCACATTTCGTCTTTAATTTATCTCCGAAAAAGAAAAGACGACAGAAATTATTTTCACGTTCTTTAAATTGTATCAACACGTGTAGAATTAGACAGTTCTATGTTTATGTTTCATAACTACTAGTTTATTTTCTTATGTTCATCTGAGGAATTTGTGATAAATTTAGGCCACATGATCATGAGGCGCAATCCATTAGGGGGTTCGAATTCCTCTGAAGAGCAAGGTCGGAATTTTGACGTCTTCAGTATTTCTGTTCGTATCCCTGTAGTGTTTGGAATACGTCGAGAGGATGAGGTTCCAGTGCCGAACAATACTCCGGTTGGGGCGATTTCTTTTTAAAAAAATGTGAAAGCAGGAAACTCCCATTGCAGGTACCTGGGTTCAAATCCCGTCGTGGCAATTATTAATATTTCTGAATGGGAAGATAATGTTTATGTAATTGGTGTTGTAATTATACCGTTCCTTTATTATTATTATTATTATTATTATTATTATTATTATTACCACAAAAGGAAAGAAAAAATAACATAGTTGAAAGTTTTCATAGTAACAGAAAAGATATACAGTATGTCAGATGTTTCTTAGGTTTGCACATATACGCAATAATATTATTACGTTTATGGATTTACAGATAGAATGATCATTTTATGACAAGAAATGGAATATATAGAGATTTGTTAGCTGATAACAGTAATGCATTTTGTTTCGCCCTTGTAGGTAGAAAAGTGAGGTGACATCTTAAATAGGATCATTCCCGTAACTAGCGTTGTAAGTTCGATCACTATTTGAAATTTGTGCACAGCTACCAACAATTCCTCGGAACTCATTTTTGGCCCATACTACAGCAGTAAGGACGTGTTTAGCCCTTATGTATTCATCAAATTCTTGTCTAAACACGTTACTTTTCAGACGGTTACGAATAAAGTTGATACGGATGACGTAATTTTGTGTTGCTGGCATTTCACCTGTGAAGGAGGTAGGCTCAACTATTAGACTCAGAGAAATTGAATAGTTCTCATGTTAGTATACATCAGAAGTATCAATTTTGCATATTATAAAAATTTACTAAATTGCCACAGCCGGAATCGAACTCGCGTCTCCAACATCACGAAACTAACGCTTAGGCCACTACTCTAAGACATCACTGTTCTGGGAGAAGGAAAAAATGGAGCTGTAGTAAATTTAGTAATTACACACTTTTACGATTCCAGTTTAATAATGCTGAAACTTTCTGATTTCAGTCATGATAAAATAGTAAAGTATTATGCAGAAAGAATAGTCAAGAGATGTCAACTTTAAATTGACAACTCATATGTACGGGGGCGCTGCCGTATGCTGTCGCCTCGGGCACGGATTTTTCATGGCACGGTATTGGTCAGATACTCATATTGATTGGAACCTGGTGTTTCAGGGCACTGGATTATTTTTAAAACAACTGATTTAATGAACCTTCTTCAATACCTTGTTTCCTAGTTTTACGCGTTTTATTTAGTTTCACTGTTTTTCCACTAACTCTAAGAACAGAGATAAAAACACAAACATTGAGGACAGTAAAAATCACAAACACTGTTCACGCGTTCTTCCCTTGCCTGAAGTAAATCAATAAAATATGGTGAACATGTAATTTTTGGTCTTCCATCATCTATGTGGTGTCAAATCCAGAGTTGGAATGGGTCAGTGGGTCAAATTGATCGAGTTTTCTGATTGAGTGGGTCGTGGGTCAACAGCATATGACCCACTGCGACCCATCACTCACTATGACCCACCGACCACTGCTCACTGCATTGTACACAGCATCTTCTGAACAGCATCCCTGACCCTAGCCATAGAAACTAAAAACACGTTTCTGATTGGTTGCAGCTTGCGATTGTCCAAACCTTGTGTTTGTATTGTGTATTGTAGTAAGAACATTGTCACTTTGTTGGAATTGAAGCAGTTGAGGTTAAATTTATAAGGGCTCCATATAATAAACAGACTTCAGCAATTATTAGAAAGCGCATGATAAGTATATATGAATATATGCCGCCAAGAACTGTGTTTTGTTGGGTTGAGTTTATTTTGAGTTTAACGTCCCTTGCAGCAGTGAGGCTATATGAGAAGTAGACCTACCCCATGCCATAAACGTCGCCAACACCTAGTGGCCCACTTGCGGGTAAACGTCCATCGTCAATATAGCGACGAGTCGAAGGATTGCGACGAGTATCCCATTGGCGGCAGGCTTTTGTCGAGTCGAAACAGATATCTCGAGTGGGGGTGTTAAAGTTACCACTGTATACCAGCGATGACTTCGTTTTGGTCCGCGCTCCTTCGATTCGTCGCGGAGAGTCTCGAAGGGACCAACAGGAACTATCGCCAGTTAAGTGCGTGGGTTATTATGTATTATTTTTTCCTGACGAATTTTACCTAAAGTGAGGTTCGTTAGTCAATAATAACCTCTAACTGAACATGATGAAGTGAAAAATCTTGAGATAAGTGCGATATTTTATGAATTTAGGTGGCAACTGTCGTCGATCATTAGAAAGTGAGTATGGGAGAACTATGAAATAAAGTAAATAGACACGCGTCATTTTATAAAATTACATGGCGAACGCATTTGATCTCATCCCAGTTATCATCTCATATACACGGTTAAAGGAGCACTCTGATTGACCACACCAAAAAGATCTCAACGATTTATTCCTTTACAAGCGATGTTTTCTTCAAAGCCTCCGTGGCGAAGTCGGAAGAACACCCGCCCAGGTTGGTGGTTCGATCCCTCTCCGGGGTCATTTTTTGATACTTTTGAAAGTGTTTTTAGACTAACCTTAATGTAAAAAAATGACACACAGGCGATTTAACATATTTTGGGGGAGTAATTTTGTGATTCATTGGCGTTTTGTCGCGTCTCTGCCACTGGTGATATAATTTTCAAAACGGAAGAGGGGTCACTGCGGATCGTCGCCACAGGGCTGCCAATTTTTGGCGAGATGTCGCTAGTTGTCCATTGGTGGTCCATCGATGGTTACGGCATGAAGTACGGATGAACGTGAATCTGAACCACATGACCTCCCACCGGGAATGGATCTCAGCCGATCGTTTTCGATTATTTTTACAAACTAACCCACTATCTATTTACCATATGTAGAAAGTGCACCCCTCTCCATAAAGGAAAATGTTAAAAATGCTAGGAGACGTTCTGTTCATTTTCAACAAAGAGTTAAGATACTCAATGTTTTCGCAAATATTCGGATCCCCAAAATCCCTTACGATATTATTATGTATAATGAACGCAATATAACATCAGAGTTTGGATTAAGGCCTAGATATACACCTAAAGCCATTTTATTTACTGCAATTTGGTCGTGATGAGTAGGCACACATAGTAACATTCATTTTTATATAATTTATATATTACAGTGATTCAAAAACGTATTGTTTCCAGTAGTTAGCTCCTCTAAAACTCACAGGCTGTGTGTCTCGAAAGCTAAGTAGTAATATACGTCCTATTGCTATTATTACAATTACAAATATCAATATCCAAAAATGCCTCAAGTTCTTTATTTAGAGATACTCATCTCAGGTAAGTAAACAGAAAAGGGAAATGGAGGCCTTGAAAGTAAAACGTAGACAAATTGGCCAGTGTTCAGAAGCATATTTTTAAATCACGCTCGACCCTACTCATAGGAGATAAATATGCGGTTCTGGTAACTTGGGTTTATCCGTTTCTCGCCACGTAGCAGAAATATAGCAAAAATGAAATGTCTGTTACTAGCGGTCTTCGTGGCAGAAAGTACTAGCGCAATATGCTAGTAATTATAATTGCTTTTGGTGTGGGATCATATCGGAGCCTAGGAAAGTTTATTTTTATATCTTATTTTTACAATTTTCAAAATTTTTTCATTAAAATAAGATGAAAATAACTCAAAAAATGACTACCTTACATGCGCAGTTTTGCTATACGAATCCACAGTATAAGTAGTAGTAGTAATAGAAGGATGAGGAGGATTGGGTTGGAAGCCCCGCAACGCTCGTTTTGTTAAACCTTGACTGCCACGATATAAATTTAACTTCAACTGCTTCTTCAATTTTATTCTTCAATTCGAACAAAGTGACAATGCTCTTACTATAATACACAATACACACACAAGGTTTGGACAATCGCAAGCTGCAACCAATCAGAAACGTGTTTTTAGTTTCTATGCCTAGGGTCGAGAGTGAAAAAATATGCTGTTCAGAAGACGCTGTCTACAATGCAGTGAGCAGAGTGGTCGGTGGGTCATAGTGAGTGATGGGTCGCAGTGGGTCATATGCTGTTGACCCACGACCCACTCAATCAGAAAACTCGATCAATTTGACCCACTGACCCATTCCAACTCTGGATTTGCCACCACATAGAAGATGGAAGAACAAAAATTACATGTTCACCATATTTTATTGATTTACTTCAGGCAAGGGAAGAACGCGTGAACAGTGTTTGTGATTTTTACTGTCCTCAATGTTTGTGTTCTTATCCCTGTTCTTAAAGAGTTAGTGGGAAAACTGAAAGTGAATAAAACGCGTAAAACTAGGAAACAAGGTATTGAAGAAGGTTCATTAAATCAGTTGTTTTAAAAATAATCCAGTGCCCTGAAACATCAGGTTCCAATCAATGTATCTGTCCAATACCGTGCCATGAAAAATCCGTGCCCGAGGCGACAGCATACGGCAGCGCCTCCGTACATATGAGTTGTCAATTTAAAGTTGACATCTCTTGACTATTCTTTCTGCATAATACTTTACTATTTTATCATGACTGAAATCAGAAAGTTTCAGCATTATTAAACTAGAATCGTAAAAGTGTGTAATTACTAAATTTACTGCAGCTCCATTTTTTCCTTCTCCCAGAACAGTGATGTCTTAGAGTAGTGGCTTAAGAGCCGGCGGGAGTCAAGTGACCTTGACAAATCGAAGATATCGCAGTGCAAAGTGTTTCCTTATTTTGGCAACAGATGGGGTTGTCGCTGAAATGCCGTCAAAGCAAATGCACCCGTCCTTTTCCTTCGTTTTCCCCTGCATGTGGTCAAAGTTGGACAGCGTAGGAGGGGGATGGTTACGGCTGTAAATGGGACAGAAAAGTGAAATTCTTTTCTTTTGGCTAAAAGAGAAACAGAACTGAAGAAACAAATAAATAAGAGGGACCAACATGATATCAGCCGTCAGAGAGCCACTCAAATATCTACAACGGTCACAAACATACCATAGAGAACTAAAGCACTTGTCGCCTGTCTCTTTCTCAAAGGATTCTACCTATGATAAATAACAGAATAGTGCGGGAAGAATCTGATATAAAATGAAGAACCATGCCAATATTAAACACACACACACACGGGAGAGTCGATATTCTAATTTATTTAGAGCCTTCGTGGTTAAAAAAAAAAAGCTTGGAATTGAAAGGCAGAAAACCCAGACAAAGATTTGAAATGTATTGACAATGTGAATCATTTTTTTAGTGGAATCCATTTCCTTATTTTCTTTTCAAAATATGACCACCAGATTTACCCTCTCTCTTGCCTTCACATTCGAATGGTCCTGGGTTCGATACCAGTTGCTGACCATCCTGAGTTTTCCTATTATAACAGGAAAAAGCCGCAATGTTACATTCAGCCTTGGGGGCCGGCTTAGAAGGACAGGAGGCAGCACATGCCCTGCTTGATGTTGGTTTTTATTGGGGGAAATAGACCACTTCATTAACAATAGAATTAAAGGATGTGTCACTCATGTCCAAAATTATTGTCGCATGTCTATAACGAATTCACCCGGTATTTCTTATAATGTTAGTATGCGTACAATCGGCAAAGACATGTATGTGGCAAATTTCATGTCAAAAGAGCAGTAAATAAGAACAATAAAACGAAAACAAAACTTTCGTGTCCATTTAGCAACATTTTATTTTACTCATTCTAATCTTCGTATTTATAATTACTGTATTTTCCTATGAAATTTACCACATATATTTCCCGATTGTACACATAGTATCAGTATTAATAGTCTCCTGCAAAATCATTATTACATGATATTTTTACAAGAAGACAGTTATAGAAATGCGACAATCATTTTGGACATGAGTGTACAAGGATGTAACAGGTGTTTGTTTCAAACATTAAATAAGTGTTCGTATAAATTGAACTTATTTCCTGACGTCATAGAACTAAGAACTGTTGCAGAGCGATGTAAGTCCGGTGACAATACAATATTCCATTCTTACTTTCATACTTTGCAATATATCTATTTATTTTAAATACAAATTTTAATATGTTTTTATTTTCAACTTCCTTATCCTAAAGTAAATACTAGCCTTTAACCAGCCCTGGTATCCCTGGTTGCATATCACTTTAGGATTTGGAAAAGGTGTCCAACGAATTAAAAAAAATCATAAGACACCTTTTAAAGACATTCTTTTGTTAATAAATTCCCACTAAAAAGTTAAAAATAATTTTGTTTATGCAAGACTAAATAAAAAGAATGGAGTGCGTCATTTTAAGAATTTATAAAGTAACTGTAAGCCTATATGAGAGCGCATCCTTTTTTTTTTTAGTCACGCATAAACATTTTTTTTAAACTTTTAAGTGCGACTTGATTAATGAAAGAATATCTTTAAAATGTTTATTATCTTTATTTATTATTGTTAATGTTTGCGTCCTTGGCATAGGGTGTTTATTTTGGTAAGGTACCGTATGGTACGTATCTATACTACTAGGGTATATTAAAATTTAGTTTCCTATGCGTTACTACATACATTAAAAAACATTTTTTTTAAAAGAATTACTACCGAATATTACTACCCCTCCGCTAATAAGAGGGAGACAGATTGAGGATACCAAACACCCCTACCGTTGATTGAGAAATATTTAGGTGTCGACACTGATGAGCAACATCTACATATGAATTTGAATGTTTTATGGGCTTTAGACAATTGATTCAGACCGGGAAACATGGGGGACAGAATGTTGGAAGCAAGTAGTCCAGTCCCTAGTTTGAATGCCTGGAATGAGTAAGGACTCTTCCCCCCCTTGGTAAAACCTGCCGAAATTGGAAGCAATATCAAAGAAGCACTGCTTCGAAAAAAGAGGGAGCAAACATGCATAAATAGTCAGAGTCGGATTTAGGTTTAGTGGGGCCCCAAGCTGTTGAAGGTAATGGGGTCCTTTATGTGTCCAGATGAACATACGCACCCTACATACAGCAATGAAGAAACTAGAGATAATTTAGGAAGCAGACTGGTAGAAGGAGCCCTATTAATTACACGAACGTAGGCTACCAGCAGGAAGCACTGTTGCTACGTATATATAAATTTTACTTTATTTTTTTAAATTTTCTTATATTTTAGAAATCCAATTTTTCTTTAGATTTTGGGGCCCCCAAGAGAGCGGGGCCCTAAGCTATAGCTCGTCTCGCTTACACGTAACTCCGGCACTGTAAATAGTATACATATACAGGCGCGGATCCAAGGGTGGCTATAGAGGCTATAGCCCCCCCCCCCTTGACGCTCAGGTATACACTGGATAAAATGGGCTTCAATCCTGTTTACTCTGGATAAAGAGGCAAACTATGGTTTACCTCCTCCCTTGATCATATCCTGGATCCGCCACTATATATATATATATATATATATATATATATATATATATATATATATATATATATATATATCCACATGTATGTATGTATATAAATGTGTGTCTAGTATGTTGTACGATGGAAGCTGATGAAAGAGCTTTATACCATATTATTCTTGATTTTTTGACAGGTAAACAAAGAATATTTCGGGAATTAATCTATCCTAAAGATTATAATAATGTATCTTATTTTTTCTCTTGCATGTATATTCTTAGCCTGCAGGAAGTTTTCATTTCTTTCTTGGAATAGATAAACGAAGACTTTGGTTCGGCTTCTCCTTCACAAATTTTTGTCGAAAGGTTGACTTTATCGCTACAAACACAAATTACTTCTTCTCACAGAAACCATCTACAAACACACTGTACTGCTGAAACAGAAACCATCAACCAAAGAGGTCATAAATTTTGCCATTCCTCGTGTTTGAAGTTCCCGTTCTTCACAATGATTTCCTTCCTCCCGCCCCTGTTAAGAAGTTCAAAGTAGATTTTCAAAAGGACTGGCTCCCGCTGAGAAGGAAAGGGGGATGAGGAACGACTATAGTGCCATCTAGCAGTTATACGGCCAAGTACGTGAACACGAAAAAATCTGATTTCTGTAGATTCAATTATGAAGGATATAATTTCTCATCGATTGTGAAATGGATGTCTTTGGAAACAGCGAAAAAATAGTACAGTAGCGCACAAATACAAAGATTGTACTCCATTCTCAAAAAAGTCCGGAGTTTTTAGCTCTTTTCCTTACTGTAAAAAAACAGAAGACCTTTCCGTCTGATTTTGATCATTTTCTTATGGGAATTTGGATTATAATTATCTGTATTTATAAGAAGAAAATATCACGCACAGCGTTCAAATTGCACCTTTAAAATGAGATGCATCATATTTAGTGCGCTACTGAGACATTTTTGCGAAAGAATGAAATGAAACCGTGATTTGCCTAAAAAATGGTTGAGATCCCATGTTAAATTGAACACCAATATTCCGGCCGCTGTGGCGCACTCCTTCTCCCTCTTAAGCGTTAGTTTCGTGATGTTGGAGACGCGAGTTCGATTCCGGCTGTGGCAATTTAGTAAATTTTTATAATCTACAAAACTGATACTTCTGATGTATACTAACATGAGAACTATTCAATTTCTCTGAGTCTAATAGTTGAGTCTACCTCCTTCACAGGTGAAATGTCAGCAACACAAAATTACGTCATCCGTATCAACTTTATTCGTAACCGTCTGAAAAGTAACGTGTTTAGACAAGAATTTGATGAATACATAAGGGCTAAACACGTCCTTACTGCTGTAGTATGGGCCAAAAATGAGTTCCGAGGAATTGTTGGTAGCTGTGCACAAATTTCAAATAGTGATCGAACTTACAACGCTAGTTACGGGAATGATCCTATTTAAGATGTCACCTCACTTTTCTACCTACAAGGGCGAAACAAAATGCATTACTGTTATCAGCTAACAAATCTTTATATTCCATTTCTTGTCATAAAATGATCATTCTATCTGTAAATCCATAAACGTAATAATATTATTGCGTACATGTGCAAACCTAAGAAACATCTGACATACTGTATATCTTTTCTGTTACTATGAAAACTTTCAACTGTTATTTTTTCTTTCCTTTTGTGGTAATAATAATAATAATAATAATAATAATAATAATAATAAAGGAATGATATAATTACAACACCAATTACATAAACATTATCTTCCCATTCAGAAAAATTAATAATTGCCACGACGGGATTTGAACCCAGGTACCTGCAATGGGAGTTTCCTGCTTTCACATTTTTTTTTAAAGAAATCGCCTTAACCGGAGTATTGTTCGGCACTGGAACCTCATATCCTCTCGACGTATTCCAAACACTACAGGGATACGAACAGAAATACTGAGGACGATCAAATTTCGACCTTGCTCTTCAGAGGAATTCGAACCCCCTAGTGGATTGCGCCTCATGATCATGTGGCCTAAATTTACCACAAATTCCTCAGATGAACATAAGAAAATAAACTAGTAGTTATGAAACAAACATAGAACTGTCTAATTCTACACGTGTTGATACAATTTAAAGAACGTGAAAATAATTTCTGTCGTCTTTTCTTTTCTGGAGATAAGTTAAAGACGAAATGTAATGTAAATCGGGATCATCCCTGCAACCGATGACCAGCGCCGTAACTTAGATTTTTTCTGGGGTGGGCAAGCATTAATAAGCTTATTTGGGCCCCCTTGAAAAATTGTTCTTCTAATTCTTGGGTCCCCTCTTTCCAACTTTCTCTTAATCTTTATGGGAACCCCGGAGCCTAAGGGCTATCCCGCGCGGGAAGGTCTGCGGTTCCGTTAGTTACTCAGTGGGCCCATTCCATACATGACAAAATTATTAAGGGGACAATATCGATACATCTCAAAGCCATTCGAATAAATGTTATTTCTAGAGCCCTTAATATATGTTTTTTTGCTGAAATGGGTCCAGGAAACATTTTTGTTCTATTTACTTTTTGTGAGCTGTTTTGTTTGGAATTTAGCGACCCTATTTGATGCAATTCTAATTTCATGTTCCTATCGTATATGGAGTAAGATAATTTTGTCTGAACATGTACCCCCCCAATCGACGGGGAGATCTGCAGGGGATAGTTGCCCACTGTCCCCCCACAAGTTATGGCTCTTCCCATGGCGTAGCCTAAACTTGATAAAACGTTTCGTGATATTTTCATTGAGGAACGTCTATATAAGTTGTTTTTGAGTTAAACGAGGAAATCTCGAATAAGTCATGAAGACACTCTCACAAGTTGCTTATATTTTCTTGTTTATATTTTTATATATATTTGTCTGTTTTTGTTATATTTGAGTATCTTGTTTATATTTTTCCATGAAACGACTTTAACTAGGTATTAATTCGGGTAGAAGTTTAAATGGCGCAGTACGTCAGTGGTTAGCGCATTGAACTTCTACTTGGTGCACCCGGGTTCTAATCCCGGCCAGGCTGAAACTTTTTCAAGTGTTTCTGTTTTAATTTCAATTTCAATGTATACTCAGTGTGACAAGCAAGATCTTCTCTCTTCCAGAAAGAAAAAGATGGAATGAGAATTGGAAAAAGGTCTCTCAATGGAGGCAATCATTTACAAAGTAATTTCCAGCAATTGTTCTAGATTTGACATTTTCAGCTACTTTCAAGCATTTTCTGATTCATATGTGATCAGTGTTTTTATTTCTTTGAATATACAGTATATAATGAAAAAAATACTACATACACAGCAATATTGAGATTAAAATATGATGTTCATTGGAAAACGCTCTGAACCTGAGAGATTGATCTCAGAATGGAGAAATGTTTCGTGCATCATCTACTTACAATTTTACTTCCATACAGACCTCACTCAGTGCTACCAACTGCTGTCAGTGGCGAGAAAAGTTACGACAAAGTTGGGTTGCACCTGTCTAGTCGTTCTCACAACTGCAAAAGACCTGGACGCCAAGTAATGGAATTAGAACACTTAGAGGGGAGCTACTTTTGTACCTGGGTGTACACTCCGCATCAAAAAAATGCGACAGCTAACACCGTGCAGTTAGGTCATCCAATATACACCTTATCCCATAATCATGTCAGGTAAAAAGAACCCCTCTCTCTCCTCCTTTCTTCTCTCCCGTACTAAAATTAGCTAACATGAACGCAATTCAAATTTAAAACTACACTTGGATTAGCTTCGATAAAATGAAATAAGAAAATCGAGACGAAAAAAGATTCCAACTGAAACCAATTGATGCCTATTACATAGAGATTCAAAAATGAAGCAGAGCTCCTCCGTGACTAAGCGGTTAGAGTACGCGCCTTTGGTGTGGGAGGCCCGAATTTAGTTCCCGGCCGGAGGTCATGTGGTTCGGACTTCACGTTAATCACTAGGTCCACGTCTCATATAGCCTCGCTGCTGAAAAGGGATGTTAAACTCAAAATCAACTGAACTAAAAATGAAGCAGAGAAAAAAAGAATAAAAACAGATAAAACTGTGGAATTCAAACGTAGTAAGAAAAGAACCTAACATTATAAAGTTCCGCTTCCAGAAATCCAACAGTAATATACAAATAACATTTGTTTTCACATATTTTTCAGAACTATTCGAATATAGAGAGGATGCTTTAAACATTCATATTGTCACTTTCATAATGGATAGCATACTCAATTTCCAGTAGAAATCTCCGAGACACATTTAGGATAATGTCAAAAGTTTAACACACATGCTTTGTTTCCGCGTGGTTCGATTGCAAATTCGGTAGTGTTCATTAAACGTACTGATACAAAACACATTTTAATATACCCAGTAGATAGCGTTGGTCATATCCTCCATTTCAGACTACTAATGCAAACTGAACAAACAAAAGAAAAAGAAAAAAAAAAGAAAATTGAAGAATGCTATTTTACTGCTAAATTTCTATCGGAAATACCCTACACTGAGACTCCAAAAGTACGCAAATAATAATAATAATAATCTATATTATAAAATTGAAAGTAACTATGTTTCTGGCTCCTAATCTCTTGAAGCACCCAACCGATCTCGATCAAATTTTCAACATTGATAAGGTTCGGGCCTGAGCTTTTTTTTACCATTTCATTTTAACGGTAGAACTAAGGGTAGGAGGAGGGTTAATATATAAAAATGAATAAAAGGTATTAACTTGAACCACCAGACCGATCTCTATGAAACTTCCAACATAGATAAGGTTTGGATCTGGGACGACTTTTTGTGGAACGGTGGAACGTACGGGCCGGAGAGAGGGAGATATATATGTACAAAAATGGAAATGAAAGCGACTGTCTGTGACTTCATCACTCTTGAACCACTCTACCAATCTCCATTCAATTTTCAACATAGATGAAGTTCGGGCCTAAGATAGTATTTGTCTATTTACTTTGACGCTATAGTTTAGGGTTGAGCAGAGGGAGGAGTAAAAAGAATAAATAAAACTTGATACCTCATAAAACAAAGAATCAATCTAGATCAAATTTTTAACATAGATGAGGTTCGGACCTGAGATTATTTTTTATCATTTCACTTTCACGGGAGAACTTGGGGAGGGAAATGGGAGAGGAAGATATATAAAAATAAATGAAACTTAATGACTCTTGAACCACCAAACTAATCTCGATCAAGTTTTCAACCTAGATGAAGTTCGAACCTGAGGTGTAACTTAGAGATAGGGAGGGGAAGCAACATTTAAAAAAGAACGAAAAATGAACGGTATTAGTGGCGAAACTATAATTTTTGAAGTCGCTAAGATTCACAGTGACACATCTGATGCTGTTTAAATCCAAATTCAGCCCCGCAACTTGGAGGAGGAGGAGACAAAAATGATCGAAATAACCAATATCAGTGTCGAATACATAGTTTTTCGGCTCGCTAAGATGAACAATGACACTGCAGATAACCTTTCCATCATCATAGGATGGGAAAGGAATAAATAAAACATAAAAAATGACTGATATCAAGGAGCTCTTTAGTAATACTAAACAGTGACTGAGTAACGGAACATATTACTTTCTCTCAATTTAACTAACCGAAGGGGGTAATTGATAATAATAATAATAATTATAATACTAGACAACTACTGTGAATGCGAACATTTATAATTATTATTATTAATATAATTACTATCATTACTAATATTATTCACATATTTTCGAACTTGCACGGCGAAATTACTGCAAAATGTTTCATTTCTGTAATTTTTCCTGGATTGTATGCTTTTCCTTTAATAGTGGGCATCAATTTTTCTCTAGACCGTTGAAATAAATGAATTTCGTTCTGCACTTTGATTAGTTCCAAAGATCAGGGTTAAAGTAAGTAATATTCGGCTCATAATTTCAGGTGGCCCGATAGTGGCGCGGTTAGCGCATTGAGCTACTATTCGGTACACCCAGGTTCAAATCCCGGCCATCTTGAAACCTTTTCTTAAAAAAGATAGTGTAGGGGTAACGTAACGGCCTCATGATAAATACAGCTACCTAACAGGTTCAAATCCTGTAAACCCAAATTAATTTTTTGTTACAAAGTGATTGTAAAGAATCGACTTATCATACTGGACAAGCAATTTATTTATTGAAGAACAACAGGTAATTCTACCCAACTACAGTGTTCATATTAGTTACATAGAACATCTATATTTGCGAAATCTATTCTGACTCATACTTTGTATATCCAGAACTTCTTTTACATTTACTCAGTTTGTTTTACACTGCACCCATCCTCCACGTTGATGACTGTTTTGTTGCATTTGTTCGAGATTTCTTACAATAAAAGAAATTCCCATTGCCCACACGTATGTTTCCATTGGGTACCCTGAGATGAAAGGCAGAGACCAAATTCTCACTATTTAATTTATTTAATATTTCGTACAAGAATATAATGTCGTTTAACACTTCTGTGATTGAGAGACATTGTGTTAAAATTTTCATTAAGAGAAGTACTATTTTCATATGTGGGGAAGATGCCTGTTCTCTTGTACACCAGAAATAACAGAAATTTATTTTGAACTCTTTCTATTCTAATAGTCTTTCTTCGTGTGGGGGTTCCATATAATAGACGCATATTCTAATTTCGATCTAACAAATGAAAAATATAATTTCAGTAAAAATTCGACTTATTAAATCCCCCTCCCATTCTCAAAATGAATCCAAGATTTCTGTTTGCGTCATTTACAATTTGATATATATGATGCTCAAACAATAGTTTGTTGTTATATACAGTATTACACCCGAATCTTTGACAGTTTGTTCCCCCTTTGTTTACCATCTACCTTATATTGAAATTTAACAACAATCCGTTTCTTAGTTAAGGACACGGTTTTGCATTTATCTGAATTTATGTTTAACAAGTTGCTCTTGCACCATTCATTTACTCTGTCTAGATCCTCCTGCAAGCTGACAGTCCTGTGCTGTTGTAATTCTCCTGTATAATTTTAGATCGTCTGCATAGAGTAGTTTATGTGATGTTTTAATACAATTAGAAAGGTCATTAATATTATAGAAAGTAACGGCCCTAAATTAAATCCTTGTGGAACTCCAGAAAATTGAATGTATTCGAATGATCTACAGGATTTATAAACCACATATTGTTTCCTGTCCATCAAATATGACTTTTTACATAAGAGCAATTAACTGATCAGAGAAGTTGAGAAATTTAAGTTCACTAACAACGTGTGGTTTACCTTATCAAAGGCTTTCGCAATATCTGTATAAACTACATCTATTTGATTATTACTCTCCAATGTATCAACTAGATGGTCAGTGAAGACAGCGAGTTTGTTACGGTGGATCTGCCTGGAACGAATCCATGTTGATAATCCGATATTACTGGTTTAATGTGATTCTCAATGCGCTTATAAATTATGCTTTCAAATATCTTTGCAAATGAGTTTAGAATACAAACCGGCCTATAATTTTGAATTTCTTTACTCTCATTATTTTTAGAAATAGGGCAAACTTTTGTAAGTTTCCATTTTGCTGGAAACGTGCTGGTTTGGAGTTTTAGGTTAAGTAGCATGTGTAAAAGTAATAAGAAACTCTCTTCACCACCTTTGATTACACAGGATTGTACATCATCCCATACCTATCGAACACTGATTTTAGTTTTCTGATTGCCATTCGAATCTCGTCCACTTCTATTACCGCTATTTATAACATCAATTTTTTCATACATTTCAACTAATGTTGAATCATGTTTCAACTAGCAGTGGTGCTCCGTCTGTATACACTGATTTAAAGTAGGTTGCAAATGCGTTTACTATATCTTTATCACATGTTAACTCTACGCTCGTAACACAATACATTACCATTTAAATGCTTTGTTTTACTCTTAATAAAGTTCCTTTAAAAATTGTTTAAAATAGTAAAAGTCCTAAAATTCCTTTAAAAAAGACAAAAACTTCGGAAGTTTTAAGAATTTTAATATTTTTGCCTTTTCCCATAAGAGGGTCATAGCCTCTACACCGAAGATCCCCCCGAGATTTGATAATTGACCACTTGGACTGAAATTCTCATTTGGAACCAAAATTTTAATATGAAGTCAAAAACTTTTACATCAATTTGAACTGACTGGGTTGTGGTTCACCCCACTATTATGTTAAGTGGTATTTTGTGACAAGTTCACATCAAAAATCTTTCACTTCACCGCCCTTCCCCCCGGAGTCAGTGCTGGATGCATTTTCGCCGATCCCAAGAGGTTCATCCAAAACGTGACTGAAGTAGCATTCTTATTGGCCACGTACCGATGACGTCACCTACTATTACTACTACTACTTTTACTTTTGCTATGGATCTGTATAGTACAATGACACTTATTTTAATAAACGAAGTTTAATGGAAATTTTAAAAAAATAATCGTTAAACCACTTTTTGAATATTATTTTAACAAAAAGTTACAAAAAATTTAAAAATAAAAAAAACTTTCCTAGGCAGGAGGTAGGGTTTGAACCCACGCCAAAAACGATTTCCCTTACTAGCATGTTGCGCTAGCTCACACAGCAACGAGAGCCGACAGCAGCTGGCGTTTACTTTCTGCTATAAGTATGCCATGACTTGTGATGTATTTGTATCGGCCAATTAGATCAGAAGATATCTGAAGCTCTTGGGATCCGTGAAAATACATGCTGGATCCGCCACTAAAATCAATAGACACTTTTCCCATTCTTTTTGTCACACTTGGTTATGTAGAGGGTTCCCTCAAACAAAAAAAGCGGTAATATTACAATCAAGGAGCGCTATATATTAGATATTTCTTTAGTTACCTACCACTAACCGCACAGGGCCACCTTCGGTAGAATAAAAATGCTACGTGATATTCCAATCATGAAGGGGAAAGGATGAATATAAATATATTTCTTATTCATTTTATCTGCCCTGCTTATCAGAAATTACTTTCTGTTGGGAGAGTACTGAAATGAGAGGGGCAAAATAAAACGTCGTGCCGCCTCCCACATGGTTGCTCAAATTATTACTAAAGAAAGCATTTTAAACTCAGATGTCTAAGGTTACTGCATTATGTAAGGATTGCATATTCAGGAATATTATTACTATTACTACTACTACTACTATTATTATTATATGAATGTCTTTGGAGCACCGAAACTGTGTAAGACGAATCATGGTATGTAGAGGGTTAAGATAGGTGGTCATATGGGAGGAAAAACCAGGATTTTTCTCTATCTGACTCTCTAACGTAAAGATTATGTGCTGAAGGTAAGAAGCATCATCATTCTACAATAGGTTGCTTTCACGTAGAATATCAACTATTTCAGTTCTCCTCCGAGCTACTTACCTGATGTGGTAAATTCAAAACAATTTTAATTCAAAACAAATACATTGTAAAACTTTTCCGTAAATGAACATTTAATAGGGAAATCTGTTATCTAAATGTTCAAACAAGTAGATAGAAGACTAATGATAAACACTGCGAAACTTTGTAAAATTCACCAAATTAGAATTAAAGTTTGCTGGAAAACATTCGTTATGTACCAGCGAGCATATTGTGAGCAGGGAGCACAGGGGAAATAATTACGAAACTGTTTGCAAACAAAATTAGGGACACTAATGCAAGCGCGACATTTTTTTTCTTGGTATCGTCATGAGTTTTACACAATGTTACAATTACATTCTTTCCCACAAAAAACAAATAAAATAACCCTAGTAATAAAAATGATAATTCCACTTCTATGGAGTCGAACCAGCTATCTGCGGCATACAGATTCGTTGCTTTAAATAACTGAGTTATTTGTTTTCTTACGCGAACTGAACCTGTTCTACGGTAAAGTCGATTTTTCATTACGATCGTGCTACCAATTAGTCTTTTTCCATAGGTAATTTCCACTATTTGCTCTATTTATACGTTAATACTTGGCATAGATTCATATATTTGGAGTTTGCAGATAATACACGTAATAAGACATATTAGAAATGTTTCGTTAAGTTTCCTTTGTAGATTTAATCCACATTTCTCTCAATAACAGATGTCGCTGCTTCGTATTGAACTGCAGAATTCCCTCACGTTCTTGAAAATTTCCCATTTTAGCAGAATTGGTAATTCTCGTAATTTAGGTCGATTTAATGCTTTTTTGTTTCTAATTTATTTAAGCCAAAATCTAACACAAATATTAAAAATGGGTTTGTTATTAACGTTTTCTGCTGGGGAAACCTTCCGAAATTTCGAACATAAAGAAAACGGAGAAATTTTTAAAAAAACTTTAAAAAAAGAGACGCGTCATTTATTTTGCTCATAGTAGTACCTTGTGAGAGCCAATATGTAGGCTACTGTATCAACGAATGGATGCGATAGTTTAATTTTAGAACAGTAATTTAGCAAAGAATCCTTTGTTTGTTTTCTGAATACAACACAAAAACTTGTTTCCCTGATAATTCTTTTATTTACTTTTTAATATCAGTTCTACAAGTAGTCCAACTTCGACCATGCACATTCTCGAAAGTTAACTGATAAGCATTTAGATACAATGAACGTTAAAAATAAGGGGAGAAAAACAGACAAAATAAATTGTAGATTACCACTTGACTTGCTGTAGCCACAGGAAATCAACATTCACATGAGGAGAAAATAGTTTTCTGAATCAGTAACACTTTTTGACAATTTTCTTTCTCTGGTAGATTTTTTTACGGAAATAAAATTAAAATGTTTAAAACAAGTCTTAAAAAATACATGTTTAAAACAAAATGTTTAAAACGTATATAAAATTTGGTTTAAACAAAACCAATTGTTTAAAAAGTCTTAATCATTTGTTTTAAACAAAAAAAAATCCTGGTTTTTAGGGTGCGCTCATGTCCAGAATGATTGTCGCATATCTATAACTGTCTTCTTGTAAGAATATAATTTGAAAATGATTTTGCAGGGTACTTTTAATACTGATACCATGTGTATAATCGGGAAATGTATATTTGTGGTAAATTTCATAGAAAAAGTATTATAAATATGAAAATTAGTGAGAAAAATAAAATGTTGCTAAATTGACAAGAACGCTTTACTTTCGTTTTATTGTTCTTATTTACTGCTCTTTTGACATGAAATTTTCCGCATGCATGTCTTTGCCGATTATACACACTCTAAGAAATACCGGGTGAATTCGTTATCAAATCATATTCCTACAACATATTTATAGACATGCGACAATAATTTTGGACGTGAGTGGACATTAAGGTTAAGTACTTTCATACGGAGTCGTTCTAGGGGGCGCCACTTGCAAAAAGCCATTTTAAGAGAAACTTTCAGAATTTTTCAAGATTTCGCTTCCCTTGTAAGTCATACGGACATGTGCCATGTTGAATTTGAAAGTCTAATTTATTCTGAAGAAAATGACATACTAATGTAATTCGGATGAATGCTCTTAAAGCAGTAGATATTTAAATGAAGGTCTCAAAAACTGCTTGTAAACCCTCGTACTCCAAAGGGTGAAATGCGACTCGCACTCGCAAATGGTACAATTTGCTTCATATGCTTTAGTTTTAAAAAGGCGGAGACCACGGATAACAAAATTGCTTAAATCCTAGTAGGATTAACGAAAAGAGCTTTTGGGAAATAAGGTTTTTGAACATGACTCTACAATACTTATTAGTTTGTAATCAATTGTTAAGAAAACATAAGTAAGGAATTACAAATTGAGTATACTACATGTAAGATTTTCAATATCGTACTAAGGGAGAGGGTTTAGCCGGATTCTTTGCTTAAATCATTGACATAGAACATTATTGCAAATTTTATTAATTCTAGTTTTGTGCAGTGGAGCTTTTTGTTTCTCAATTCAAATATTTTTTCAGTTGTATTGCAATGCTGGGTCAGTACTTGAATTTAACTCGTTATCACTTAAAGGAGCAGTTCGACTTAGAAGTGCATCTTTTACAAATTATTTCCATTTGTAGGGTTGAAAATTCTAAAAGGAATAGTGTTTGTTTGATCGCAATACGTTCAGTCATTACCGAGTAACAGGGAAAAAGATTTTGTGATGACGTCATACGTGGGCAAGTTGCAAGAACAGGCTTCCAAAACACAGTGCAAAGCACTTCGTTTTTGCAACGTTGTAAAGTGCGATTTCCTTTTACAGAACCGATTGCAAAGACTTAGAAATGTCATCTGCACGTAGAAAATATCTGATGGCAGGCTACACAAGTTTTTATAACATTATAAAACGTAGTTTTTCCTACAAAGCATAAGTTCAGCGTTTTGCAAAAGAAACTGAAAGTTTCAAAACCAATACGATTTAAATAGATGGCAGACGAGATTGCTACAACACCCACGTACCTTTTCTTTAATCATGATTCCGATTCCCAAACATAAGTATGTTTATTTTCATGTTTTGTAGCAATTTTTAATGATGATCCTATAATTTTGTGCTTCAATGTATGTATAGGAGCGTGGCATATGCGGCAAAAATGAAATAACATCTTTAAAGTTTGCCAAAATACGAACAATACTTGACCGGTTAAATTTGTTTTATTGTCATTGTTTTCTGAGGAACAGCTCTCGTCACCCGTTTCATCATCATTGTCACTTGATACAGAAAAATTAAACGATGAATCAATGTCCTGAGGAACGCTGTCATCGTCACTGATTTCATCCACAAGCCGGTATATTCACATTGTAATTATATTTACATTTATTTATAATGCAGTACCTTCACATCATGAGTGACACCGTCGCTATTTACCTCTAATGCCCCGTCTAGTCTTCGACCGTTCAATTGCGTCTTGTACGATTTTTACGTAGGTAACTGGACATACATCGGCGCTTGTTCAATGGCTCGAATTCTAAATCTTTCAATATATTGGAACATTCTTTCTCAGTTTGCGGGTATACGATTCTCCTGGCATTAGCTTTTCTTTCAGTAAAAATGACTGCTCGAATTCGGACTCTTCAAGATGTTTGGAACAAATATGAGTTTTCATTTGGCACAAAATTTTTCCTGATTTTCTTGAGCAATAATTTATATCGCTCTGGTGATTTCTTACGACTTGGAAAAGAAATATATATACAGATAGTGATCAGAAAAATGGAAACACCTGTAGTTGGCAACACGTCAGATGTATGGGTTGGCAGTGATGTCGTGGCGCCCGCAGCGCCGGACCGCTGGTGGTGGTGTGTTAGGTCGGTCTCAATACTACGTTAGGCGCAGTGGAACAGCAGTGTCCAGTGGCTGCAGCAGACGGAAGTAGTGTAAAATGGGAGACCTCTCAGATTTTCAGAGGGCAAATTGTTGGTGCGCGGTTATGTGGAGTGAGTGTGACGGCAGTGGCTACTTTGTTAGGTGTGTCGCGTGGGACAGTGTCGAAGGTGATGACGGCCTACACAACACACGGGAAAACCACATCGGGGAAGCGGAACAGTGGGCAGAAGAAAATCATGAGTGCCAGGTCACGCCGGGTATTAAAACGTATTGTCACGCAGAACCGTCGTGCCACTGCGGAGCAAGTGACGGAGGAACTCAATCAGCACCTCCCCCACCCTGTTTCGACAATCACAGTCCGCCGCGAAGTACATGACATGAACTTACGGGGTCGTGTTGCACGGGCCAAACCGCTCATCAGAGACCATAGCGCTTTCGCACACCGCAAATGGTGCCGCGACCATGCAACTTTGACCGTTGAGGACTGGAAACGTGTGATATGGTAGGATGAGTCATACTTCACCCTATTCCCAACCACGGGCCGTGTTTATGTGGAGAACACCCAAAGAAGCTGATGATCTGCAGTGTCTCCGCCCAACTGTGAAACATGGCGGCGGCTCGGTGATGCTGTGGGACGCCATACCATGGTTTTCATTGGGTCACACTTAGCGGACGAATCACTGCCAACGATTATGTCGCAATTTTAGGAGACCACTTGTATCCTATGGTCCGGATGTTGTTCCCGGACAATGACGCCATCTTCCAGGATGATAATGCACCCATTCACACAGCTGGCGTTGTTGCAGCGTGGTTTGAGGAACATCGGGATGAAGTTCAACACCTCCCCTGGCCCACGCAATCCCCAGATCTCAACATAATTGAACATCTGTGGTCCGTCTTTGAAACACGACTCCGGCGATGATTTCCACCTCCATCCTCTCTCACAGAACTGGCCGATGCCCTGCACGAGGAATGGTGTAAAATTCCACTTGCTACCATTCACAACCTCTATGCCTCCATCCCACGTCGCATCAAGGCTGTTCTGAAGGCAAAAGGTGGCCCGACACCATATTAATCTGGTAAGTTGCAATTTCGTTCAGGTGTTTCCATTTTTCTGATCACCATCTGTATATATCCTCGGCTTTACTGCACGAGAATTGTAACCGAAAACACAGCACATGTTAGGCATTTCAACCTCACTTCACACACAGCACGAGTTGTACTAACACGCGCTTTCTACTTCGCACCAGTGTTTATTTCAAGAAATGTTTCCGGGGCACACAGTATTTTCACACGGTACTATGTTAGTTACTATTATAGACGTATTATTTTAGTCTCCTCCAGGGGGAAGGGCACTCTCAGAGCTCCGGGTGTCAGTGCCCCACTCAAAAACATGTATGGAAGATACACTGCTTCGCACAACACTACGTAATCACTGTTCTCTCTCTCTCTCTCTCTCTCTCTCTCTCTCTCTCTCTCTCTCTCTCTCTATATATATATATATATATATATATATATATATATATATATATATATATATACTATTGCTGTAGGGAAAACACAAACAAAAACGTCCCTCAAGAATTCAACACAAAGCGAGACTGCTAACAAACCCAAATCAATATATTTAAAATTCACTCCACTAAGTTTAGCAGCTGCACACAAGTGTGTGATTGCTGACTTACACTGAATTCCTTGCTAGCCCACGTGTGACGTCAGCATTTGTGATTCATCAAAAACAAACGCCTATAGAAGCTGAACGAGACGGCCAATCAACATTTTAAAAAATACGTGTTTCTTATTTTTTTAAACTCTTTCTATTGCACCAAACTGCTTTTTAACTCAAACTGTTCCTTTAATCTAAGCCAGACAGGTACACTTGAGTACAATATTAGTATGGGCCTGTATACAGAAATTACTATTTGCAAGGTAGAACTATTTTAAACTGAGTTCCTCTCAGTCTGTAGATTTTTCTCTCTTAGAAATAGGTAGAACTTAGAAATTTTAAGAAATATAATTTTCTTTATTATTTGCAATGACATTTTGTGCAAAACATATTACTTATGATACAACTGACTTCAGGTCCTTATGCATACGCACTACTCAAATTATTACCTCATATATATACAAAGAATATATGTACACAACAAAAAAAACTTCTTTCAGAAACACAACATACATTTTAGGATTTAAATACAACATTCTACATAATAATGATCATAATTTCTTGTCTCGAAATAACAAGAAAATTCGCTATTTTGAAATTTTATTATATCGAAAACTCACACTTCGATCTTAGTTACACACTCAATACCATAACTTCTACTTATGAACATTAGATTTTTCCATTATACTGCTTTTCACTAAACTTTCGTATTTTGAACGAAGAATATGTTACAAGTGTGAAATGTCAAACTGATCAACGAATTTAAGGAAATGTAATTAAAACTATTGCGTTGTTCTGTTCCATGGTGATTTAAGCGAATACTTTAACTGTTCTTCTGTCCTTGACATCACTTCTCTTTAGTTAAACTATAGTACTAAAATCAACATCAAACTACAGTCATTTTATACACAGAAAAATAATTTCATTTAACATTTCCCTATTTTTTAATATTTCTATTAAAATTATACTTTTATAGGAAACATGTAAACAAACAAACATGTAGTCCTTTTCCTATATAAACTGTGCTTTTTAAAAAAGGTACAAGAACTCGTATCACAAGTGTACAAACAAGTAAAGAAAATCTTCTGAACTCTTACGTTGGAAAGTCTGTACTCACTGCCATCTTCAAACTCTGAAATAAATAAATAAACATATATATATCAGTATATATATCCTGGTTCACTCTGAAGTGCACATTCAAAAGTTTACATGTAATTGAAATGTCGAAACTATGAACAAGAGCGAATAAAATAAATACTGAAGATTACTATTTATTGTCTACTGTCAATGGAGAAATGTGTAATGAAAAAGTCATTGATCACAAACATTTCTTGTAATCTTCCCTTATGCAATTATGTTGACGGAATAATTTCTCAGATATGAATTATAACTGTCAATCACTTGAAGGGACGTGGTAAAATCATCTGAACATACAAATACAAGGCAGTGATGCAAACTTGAAACAATATGAAATCCCATGTCGAGAGGCAAAAAATCCCATTTTACATGTGAATTTCCCATGTTATGCTAATTACAAGTATATTAAAAATTAAATTTCTCAGTGTTAGTCACTTTTTACAATATCTAAATGAATAAGCCTTAAATTTCGATCTTCTCGAAAAAATACATATATGCTGCTTATTATCCCTTTCCGAGAAAATAAAGTCAAAAACTCCCACGATATAGGATTTTCCCACAGGTTGGCATCACTGATACAAGGGAGGAGGGAACATATTTTAATACACTGAAACATAAGCCCAAACTAAGTTCAGGCGGCGACGGAAAAATTATAAATATTGGTGTTTAGATTTATTTTTTTATTTAAGATAACCTAGAAAAACCTACTTTTAGAATATAACAAACGCTTCTGCCTGTAGTCATTACATTTATACCAAAAATGATTTTAAATATGCCTAAACCACTGTTTCTAGGCCCGACTAGTAATTACCTGTCTCTCAAGGTACTAAACTTAATTCTAAAAGAATACGTAAGTTTAATCTTTAAATACATGCACAAGATCTTATTGAAACAATGTATAATGCAGAAAAGGCAACTGGGTTAATAGAGGAGATTGCGTAACGCAAATTCCACTGTGTAGTTGCAAATAGAGGAGGTTTAATATAGAGGTAAACGTAACGCGCATCAGGAATGCGTGCAGGATATAGTATTAGTTGAAAAATCCAAAAATAGTCAGGAACTAAGGGTAAAGTGGGATGTGGATAATTATTATCCTAACTGGATTAGCTTGCCAAAGGATAGGATCCACGACAGGCTTTCGTTTCTTCACCGATGAGGCTTCAGGTTTCTTAAGCTACAGATAAAGCGTTGAAAATAAATTATATGTTTCATTATAAATCGTTGTTGCGTACAATCGTTGTTGTATACGGATATCTTAACCGTAGTGATAGCTTACGTATTCATTTTTCATATAACTGTACATATAGTACATTGAACAAAATACAATGAATTATACCAATTTCTACAATACTAATGTCTGGAAGTTATGATACTCTAGTTTGTTTTAGGGCAATTTTCATTGGTCTTAAGTAACATCTGACACGCTTTATGGTTGTCTATATTATTCTGTTTGACTGTACATTAACAATACTTTCATTATTGTGATGTTTTTACACACTTACCTTTATTCACCTCTGGCGTCAGCATGCCGAGACTGTCATGTACACAATAGTCACCACTAAGTTTATGCTGTTGCTACAAGCGATGTATCCAAGTCACCATTACTCAGAGGCAAACGTACACGCCACGTTTCGATGGTAAATTCCATTTATCCATTAGTCAAAGGTACCTTCTACTCTTTAATATTGGTGTCATTAAAAACTTGTCTAACCCATGTCTGAGTGCGGTACAAAAGACTGAGAAGCTAAGACATCAATCAGTAACCAACGTTGCTATTACCTCGGGAAGTAAATATACTGTGTATTTAAGTATTTTTAAAAATCAAAAGTTAAAAAGTAACGTATTATCCTCAGCACACACAAACTATAATGTCCGTACATTACGCAGATTTAGGTTGTAATAGGAATGCACAATGTATTAGTAATGAGTGTCTAAGCCGCTTCTAATAGACTACCCTATAGGAAATAATCTCAACGTATTATACAAGGACAAAGTATTGACCTTTCCAATGAAATAGTAATATTATGAATGAAATAATATTAAGGTTACAGTCCCGCAATAAAGTCATGTTCAAATAGAAACACCCACTTATGTTACCTACTTTTGAAGACTCTCCATCAGTACGTCCGGAGGAAAAAAAAAATCTTCATAAGAGCGATGAATACATGCCTCTAATTCTGCATTCCCACTTCCAAATAATAGATGTAAACTTCTTGAAGAAATGTGGGTGTTGCTTTAAACAAAACTAATTCTGTGCGATATGCTGATAGTTTTTTACTAAACGAATTGGTATAATCAAAATTTTCAATGGCATCATAGTTTCCGAATGTACCGGCTACCGAAGCTAAAATTATCAAGTTTGGAACATATTACAAACTACTATGACAATCCAAATATTACTTTATATAAATGAAATTTAGTAAGTATAACTGAAAAATATACAGATAATTTTTACCTGTACGATGTGCTTCTTGTTCATCTGAAACCACCTGACGTTGCTCTTCTGGAAAAATTTTAATGAGTGTCCAGTGTATGAGCCTGTGTAACCATCTGACTGCAACGCCAATATCCTCGTCTTCGTGACAATACAGAATTTATGGGGGAAAAAATGAAAAATTGAAACAATAAATCCTGTAAAACATTTCACGATCATAATTCTGAAAGATTATATTCTTTTGACAAATACGACGCAGAATTTCATTCTGACATTAATCACAAAATACAAACGTAAATAGCAGATTTTTGTATATTGAGCACACATTCCACATGTCCATTTGAAAAACTGAATGAACACTCATTCACTTGGTCTTCCTTCCGGAACGGAGTTTTCACTGGATGACAATTCTTTCCTAATAATTCAAGATATATACACAGTTCACACATTTTTAACATTTTTTTCAGTCTTCTCTTAGTGCTTCCATCTTGCCAACGTGTTGCTGAAATCCAGCTTTGTTTCTGCTACCGCTCTCACTTTGATGTAGGAAGAGGCTTGAAGTAAAAACAGACCACAATATCTATAGGTACATTAAAACTATTTTCTTTTTACTTACGAACTATTTTCTTGTAAAAGTCAGAGGTACTTTTACAAGAACTACGGTGTCCTTTTATAGACTGGCAAAATACAGAATATATTAAAGATAAGATCGTGTCGAAAGTATACTACGTAGATGCTACCAAATTATTATTATCAAAGTTAAGTTATTGAGAAGAAATCAGGAAACAATATCCTTATACAAACTGGAATCTAGAACTATAAAAGCAAACATCTGCATCATTTGCCTATACATCAATGGATGAGTCAAGTAATTCTGTTACTTCTACTGTCAACTAAGTGCAAGGTTTCAAAACTCACTTTTGGTTTCAGAAAATACGTCTGCTAGGCAAAGGAAACATAGGGCGTTTCTATGTTTCACATTACTTTCATGTAAATATTTCCTTACCTTTCTGATTTTCTATTCATATGCTCTTTCAGGCTTCTTCTTCCCGAAATTTGTAGTTCTCGTTATAATATTTATGGATCAACACTGAACACTGTAAGTTACACATGTAGCTCGTATCTTTGGAACCCACCGGAATAAAATCCTGAACGATTGGCGAAAATACGTCACACTTGACTCATCCAGTTTTCCGACTAAGTTTGTGTATCATCATCTCGAAACCTTGACATTTAGCACACTATTTTTTACTGTCTTTTTCAATTTGCTAAATTTCTTTTGCAAATATTTTTTGATTCAGAGCTATTTTCTTTTATTTATTTATTTTTTGTTTTAAAGATTTAAGTAGCCCCCTGCAAATAGAAATAGATAGGTAGGATTAGAGTTTAGCGTCCTGTTCAGTATCGAGGCTATATGAGACGTGAGCTAAAGCTTCACATGGAATCTGAACCACATGAGCTTCTGCCGAGAATCGAACTTCGGTCTCACGTGCACGTTAACCATACAGCCACGAGGGAGCTTTCCCTACAGAGAGAGCTTACAAATGATGGTTTTATCAAGTGACCGTAATTTCGAATGTTTTTCTATTATTCAAAACACGTTCGGGTCATAAAATATTTTACGTCAACAACTTTTATAACTAAGTATAAAACTGTCTGTGTATTGTGTATAAATCAAATCCTAACACTATACAGAACTAGTTTTGAGAATCTACGCATGCAAATATTCTCTGATTTTAGAGTAAATAAGTGCAAAAAATACTTTAAAAATTTAAAATTACTTACCAATATGTATACTAAATGTAAATGTATCCACATTAGTCATTGTTACAAATGGACATTGTGAAAAAACAACTACTTCTGAAACTTCTGAGATTCATTTAACAGTAGAAACGACAGTACTTGCAGAGCAGGAACTAATCATAACGCTCTTCTTTAGCTTCTTTCAAGGTTCTTTCAAATGAAAATATAAAAGGAAAACTTAATACAAAATAATAATGTGCAACCATCATTATTTCTTTGTTTATATATAAAAGAACTCAGAGAGAGAATTAAAATTAGTTTAGCATTATAAGTTAACAAATATGCATTCTTAAGTCTAATACGAAATATCGTATCAATGATTACAATGTTTATATTATTACGTAGATTTCGCCAATTAGTTTGAGTACAATTACTTGACAGAAAGCTTACATCTTCATTATGTACGAGATGTTTGCCCCATTACCGTTCCAAGTGTTTTTGAAGTTTCAGAATTAAACATAAAATAAATTAAAGAAATAACAAAAGGAAGTTGGTTAAAGAAAAAACAAACATTCTATACTTATAATGCAGAAGTGTTGCCATAAAAACATTTTTTTAAAATCCATTCAGAAAATATGTCAATCAAAATACACGAAAATTAACTTACTATACGTGCAAAAACTACGCATATAAACAGGAAAGTGCTCTCTATACAAGCTATTTAAACATGAACAAATTCAACTGGCAAGTCATTCATATTTTACATACAAAAAATGAAAATTAAGAAAAATGATAAAATAATTTCCCGTACACTGTTTTGTACATTCTCAACATAAAATCAGATGTACTTTTTCGTTTTCAAATTACATTATATATATATATATATATATATATATATATATATATAAACTTTATTGTTGTTTCCTTCAGATTGTATTGCTTATGCGAGATGGATGAAAATTCTCACAACGGAGAAAAAAATTACGCATGTCTTTATTTTTTACTCTGAGTTGTAGTTTAAAGATTCTGTTGACGATATCAAAGCGTTTTAAAACCATTGCACCATCACTGCAAAATCGCTGCATGATAAAATAATCCTTTTGTGTGACGTCATGGGCTCTCCGTCCGAAATATCAATTCTGAGTTCAACACGAAACAATGATCACCACAAAGCACCGAACTATTTTGAAAGTCCACGATGTCAGATGCAAGCATGAATTTGCACACAGAAAGACCTAGTACATTCAACAAGATTTCAGAAAGTAATTTCAAAATCATTGCCAATTACCAGAAGCCACTGATAAATCATTTGCTAGTCAGTTTTAAGTCTTTTTTTTTTTCAAATTACACACACAATGATATACAAAGAATAATAAAATGCACAACTGGAGTTTTAAAACCCACAATAATAATAAACGAGAACTGACACTTTAATTAATAATCAATTACCCCATGAAAATTTCATTAATGATTTCATAACAGTTTTAAATTGAAAAAATCTACTAATTTTCTTAGTCATACTTTAGTTACAATTAATGCTATTTAATACTAGTAAAGATACTTTCAGCATTTTAGAGCTACGTTAACATCCCTAACAGATCCCTTTACATAAAATGAAATCTTACATTTTAAAAATTTTATGTTACTCTACATTGAAGTCAATCTTTTAAAGGACATCTTTGTTAAGAAGCACTTCAGTATAACACTATATAAAACATCTCAATCGGGGCAAGTTATCGAATATTTATTTAGCCAAGTAAATTCAAATGCGTATAACGTCACGGCATAACTGTAGGACGTAAAACGAAGATTTCAGTGGCTCATTGCACTATCGACTAAAAAGCGGAATTCTGTTCGTCTATGATGTACAACTTCATATACTATATTGTTATATAATAAGATCAAGAAATGACATGATTCAGTTAAGCTTGCTTACAATTACTCACAGATGTTTTTACAAGACGACCATATCTTTTTCAGACGATGTAAAAATCCAAGAAAATAACTTTCTTTGAACACAAGTTTTAAAAGGGTCAACTTTATATTTCCCGCTCCAATTGATATCCTTTACACTAGCCGTGTGCAACAGCCGGCCCGCTGGTCAATTATTGAAAACAATAATTATTATATTTTTTCTTTTTTACAAAACCTGTTAAGAGTGAACTGGAAATGTTCCATCGATCATACAGTGCGAAACGTGGTAACGCCCTGAAGACAAGCACTTGGCAAGCGCAGGTACTTGCGGGAAATTTTCCTCGGTATAAGGATTGCTAGATGTACCGACAAAGTTCAAAACACATTATTTTGCTCCTGTTTAGTGAATAAATAGTTTGGTTAAAAGTATAACAGTTGTTTTGTGTTATTATGATGAAAATTACGATGAATATGTTCCATCATTTAATACTATACTATTCAACTGTTGTAAAAATCATATACCTACAGTGAGACCCGCGACGCCATTTAGTGCTCTGTGATTGGCCCGCCCACTGTTCCAAGTTGCACACCCCTGCTTCACACAGACATGAACAATGGCTCTATTTTCCATCATGAGAACAGTCGAAGTAGGAAATAATAAAACAAACAAATCTTGCTATATACAATATCGCATGTTCGCTGATACCCTCTTCCTTGAGGATGCACCTCACGCGGGCTCTCCTACCCTTACGCGAAATAGATCCAACACTTGCTTGTAGTGACCATTTAGCACATTGGTGGGTGTTTTTCGCAAACTGCACCGAACATGACATATGTAAAGATAGGGTGGCCACGGTGGATCAGTGGTACAGAGTTCACCTTTGGTGCATAGGATCCCTGATTCAATTGCAGTCCACGCTAAGTAAACTTCGTGGTGAACAAGCAATACGCACGTGGTTTTTCACGGGATCTTCCCGTTTCCTCCCACTCACTTCATTCCCCCATTATCATCCATCTCATTATCACAGTCTCCCTCAGCCTCGGTGCATAATCGTAGGATGTTAAACTAAACTACAAGATTAAGAACTGGAGCGTATAATATGAAGTTAACCCAAAGGAACAATTGCAATCAGTTATTCAACCAGTTAAAACTTATCACATTTGTGAAACCAGATGTTAAAATCATTTTACTTTTACAGAAAAAAATTGCTTTTGCGACTTACAATGGAAATCAGAATATTCCATTATTAGCAATAAAATATGAAATATCTCAAGACTTAGGAAATAAGTTTCACATAATAATAACGTATAAACAGAGGACAACATATTAGAATTAAAGCACAATACATAATTCAGAAAACATTTCTTATTACAATATCCTTCAAAAGACGTTCAGAAAACTTCAAACAATCAGCTTCTAAGCTCAAAAATAGTGCTTTTGGCGTAAGTCCTCTATAAATAAATCTGGGATAGGTAGCAGTGCGCTATCTGAAAATTTAATGATTTCCCGTTTTCCTAGTGTCGTGTTCGGGAAATTTCTCCTAGTAAACTGCCAATTGACGAGTTTGATGTAGTAAGGGCGTAAGCGAGTTTACGCACTTTTTGCATTAAACGCATTTGTGGATTTTGTCATGCTTGTTTAGCCTCCTGGTAACATTTCACTTCAATATCGGAATAAAATGCTGCATATTACATTGTTTTATATAAGAAAAAATACTACTTAAATTTTCAACATCGTTTTTCTCCAACTGCATGTTTCAGACTTACGCCCTTATTGCATCAAACTCCTCAATTACAGTAACAAAATTAAGATGATATACATAACGGACAAATATGAAGATATTTGAGAACTATAATAAGGTATACGATTCTTGTAAAGCAGTGATTGTAAGACAATGGAAAATTAAGACAAAGTTATTACAATAGCAGGTTCAATTCAATTTATTCAATTTACAACAACTAAACTTAAACTAACTCGTTATTTTTCCATTAAATTTGACATAATATTACAAAAATGCAGTTACTACTTTATAAAGTACTATACATATCCGTTTCAAATAATACATCATTATCGCAATTTTATTTTTATACATTAGTAGAAACAGAAAACAAACTAAATTACTGCACTTAACGGTAATAATATATACACCACACACATATAATATATAGGGAAAAAAATATATATATATGTAATCCTCTTACATTTCAGCTAAAAATATGAATATATGGTCATTAGTTACAAGAAATTGTACATAAACATTCGCAAACTGAAACACTTCTAGGGAATTCATTCATGAAGTTTATGCTCTCCTGCATTAAAAGTTTCCCGTGTTTGCTTCCACATACTGCTAACACGCACAAAAACACAGTTTCCACACAGAGTATTGGGAATCAGCAGTAGCCTAGTGCGAAATATATCCGACACATCCAGAATTAGATATCAACTTGATCATCTAATCCAGCACGATATTCAAATACTGACAAATAAAGCCTCCGTAACAGTCTCCTTGTGATATAATTCCAGTCTGTGCTATTAGCAGGAAAACTTGTGAATGGAATGAGGGTATGAAATTGCACATTTAAAGAATGAAATTATTACATTTAGGCCACTCGTAAATGATTAAGACAACAGTGGAAGCGACGAGTAGCATTTTCGTCTCTGATTATGCTGATCTCCCAAACAGGCATAAGGGAACAGATACAAACGAAAGGTAGTCGTTCCAATTGCCCAGGATCAGACGTGGACAGTCATGGTAGGTCACGTCACTAACTTCAAAATATTGCCAGCCCGAACTCTCTCAACTTTACGGATTTATCTACCTGAGATTTGACATATTGGACGAAATGAAAGGCCTTATAATGCAGTGTTGCACTTTATCTAGACACTGGTTCCAGCAAATTAGGACATGAAACTTCTAAAAGTAGTAGTGTTAAATAAAACAAAGGTTGGCACTATCGACCATTCCTGACACGTTTCCCTCATGTTTTTTCTCTATTTCTAATCAGATTCGTCTCAATCGTTTTCGAGTGGTCGAATTAATACTACACGCATACATATATAATACTATATATAAATATATGTATACAATATATAATGAACTATTTAGCAGAAATTACTTAAAACATAATCGCTATACTAAAAAAGTATACCATGAGCCCTTTCGCTAAATACTTCATCAGATAAATAAAAGTAAATAAAAAAAACTGGAAAGCGTCCAGGATTAATCAGTATCACCAGTTTATGTCTGAGTTTAGTGGAGGATGATCAACTACTTACAGCCTGTTAACACTGTTAAGTAACCATGTGATCCCTATTCCAATATAACGCCAATTTGGATTTTTCTCAGCTTTTCTTCTGTTCCTCCAGTTTTCTTTTCTGGTTACTTTACCCCTCCGTGTACGATGAAGCGCTTTAACAAAAGTACTCATGGCACACTCTTCACAGTATCACGATTAGGATTCTGCTATTTTTTTGTTAAGAAAGTAATTAACTTCATAGTTTTACTTTGTTACAGCTAAAATAAATAAATAAATAAATAAATATTAATAGTGTTTTCAACAGGAAAAAAATCCTTACCTCTTCTTACTTACCTCTACTAATCCAGGAATCTCATCTATTTCACTTGGCAAAGTATTATGTGTCTCAGCAAAATTGTCTCTCATCGATTTCACTTAGCAAATTCTACTTTCACTATAATCTATTTCCACCAGAAATAGTTCGCCAGTAATTTTAAGATTTCAACTTACGCACGTACACACACACACACACATATATATATATATATATATATATATACATTTTTTTTCTTTCTTTCTTGCCGAAATTTTCTTTCTTTAAATCAGTGTCATGAACAAAATTGTCACTTTTATCTCCAAATGATACTTCAAACTTAAACAACACAACTTTTATATCACAGTAATATTGGATATGCAAAATTTCGGTGCAATTCCAGTCAAATTTAAAGTTATTTGAAGAAAGATAAAAATGTTTCGGAATGACCACTTTCTCCACACTGCAACTGCTCGCCCTAATCAGCGTCCACATCTGAACTATCAACACTAGCACTTGACACTTCACACAATTCCAAAGACTGAACTGAATCATTATCAGTTCCTATATCTCTATCATCTTGGTCCACTGTCTTTTGGTAAACAATTTCCTTCACTTCTTTTTGGCTAATTTCATCAACACCAGCCTCACACTTTACAGCTCTCGATTCGTCCGTCAGGGTTTTGTTGTTTGTTACGTCTACATTCAGTTCTGTTTTCACGTCACTATTTTCTCCTTCCTCCTGATTCGTATGAATTCTTTCCTGCAGAATTTCGTTGCTTCCAAAGTAACTTTTCTCACATTTATCTACACTGAACACTTGCCCTTGGGCGGAAATTTCATTCTGAACGATTTCTTCTTCAGTTGATTCACTTTGTTCAGGTACATCTAAATGTTCACTACTCTCTGAGTTACCATCCTTCGTTCGCTCTTCTGCCTCTGGGATTATACAATCAAGTTTCTTGTCTTCCTCTCGCCCATCAACTTGCTGCACAAAGTCAATACGCGGTGCTTTTGTTGTTACATCTAGATTTTCACTTTCTGACGTCTGAGCTATTATATCACGTACTCTGTTACCCACTTCTTCCGATACTTCATTCACAGACTTAACAATTTTGCATTGGCTCTCTCTTTCCTTGTTTACACAAACTACATCCGAAGAGAGTTGTTCATTACCTTGAACAACCTGTTCACCTTGCGCTTTAAGTATCCCACTCCCTTCCTTTTCAACTATATCCTCATGCACAATTTGTAGTTGTTCATTTTCTAATATGCGACTCTCACTCATGTCTATTAAGTCATTTCCAAATACTTCAGAAGTCTCTTTCAAATATTTTTGTTCGGAAGATTTACTTGCTTTTGCTTCTTGAAAATCCGAAACTGGGTCTTCCGAAAATTCCGCTTCTACAGATTTTTCTTTCAAAATATTTTGTTCAATCATATTTTTATCTCGTGAATCTTCATTTAACTGGAGTGAGCTTTCTTTAGTTTCTTCTTGTTCATGTCTTTGCTTTATCAATGGTGATTGTTCAGTAGCACACACGTTCTTTGGAGGAACCACCAAGGAGGAACCTGAATCCTTATCTGACTGCACTACTCTATGTTCTACTTCGCGTATTTGCTCCTGAAATGTTACATTACCTGCTTCCATTCTAGTTTCACTTGAAACATCATACACTGTACTGCCTTTAATTTCTTCATTGTTAGTTATATGTTTCTCACGACTCTCTACCTCTGGAATTGCTATAGTCAGTTGTAAGTTTTCGCTTGTCTTTAGCTGCTCTTCTTTAGAAGTTCCCTTTTCTGTACAATAAACTGTTTCCATTTGCAATTCATCAGTATTTTGATCTGTGTCTTCAATTCTCACTTCACCTGACATTTTTCCCTCGCTATTTATTTCTGCCGCAGATATTTTTGTTTTGCAATACTCCGCCTGTTCATTTTCAGCCAGATTCTTAGAAGATTTCGATATTTCTTTTTCAAACATCTTGTCTTCAATAAACTTCCTAATCTTGCATATATTTGCCTCCTCCTTTCCCCTTCTATCCAGTTGCCCTTCCTTTTCCGTATCTTCCTTTATTGTCCCTTCATCATCTACTCTGTGTGTATCTTTTTCAGGTAAAGTTTCACCGATCTTGACATGTTTCACTTCCTTCTGAGTTTCAGGTACTGCTGTCTCTTGGCTGACCATGCATTTTTCCATATACGATTCCTTTAACACATCTCGCCTTTCCTTTATTTCTTTCTCTACAAAGGAGTTCGACGCAATGAACTGATCTTCACTATCAGCAGATTGTATTTTACAAAATTTCTCAGTAATTATTTCAACTGGCTTTGCTATTGTTTCATCTGTTTTTGAGTTCAACTGATCATTATTTGCTGTATCTGAATCATTATTCAATTTACCTAAATCTGTGATTTGAACCAAAGGCTCCGATTTCGTAACCTCTTTTATACAATATTCCTCTTTACCATTTGAGTCGTTTTCATTTTCAGCTGAACTTTGATCAACAGTTTTTTCTGCAAGTTTAACCACTGTGTTTGTACTGCTCTCAACCAAAGCTTCCATCTCCTTGTTTACATGTGTATCTTTGTTCAATGTGCAATCACGTTCTTGGCATAGTTGAATCAAGGTTGTTTGATCTGAACCACATTTTTCTTTAACATCTAATTCTGTTTCCTCATTCTCGATTTTCTGCATCGCTTCTTTTCTACTTAACTGCTGTTCCAAATCTTCAACTAATTTATTTCTTTCCGTGAAATCATTTTTCGTGTCCTTGTCCACTTCGACTTTGCTAGCCCTACATTCATCTTCGCAACCATCACTTCTCTTTTCTTCTACTTCGTCTCTCATTTTCAGTTCAGATACTATTTGGTTCTTTTTATCTGTACCGCTTTCTTCATATTCGACTTTGGCATCCTCACATTCATCTTTGGAAGCATCACTTCTCTTTTCTTTCACTTTATCTCTTATTTCCAGTAGATCATGTTCCGCTATTATCTGTTTCTTTGTATCGATTTCTTCAACACATTTCTCTGCAGTTTGACTCATCTCACCTTCTAACTCAGAAGTAATCAAACTTTCAATGTCTCTAGATTTTGCTTCAGCTAAAGCTTTGATATCTATTACTTCGTAAGTCGCTGTTACCACTTTGTCCGTGACTGTTGTAGAATCCACACTTTTGTCTTCCAAGTTATCACTTATTGCACTTGAAATATGTGGTTGTTTGTTTTGTTCGACACGATTATTTAAAACTTCCTCCTGCATAGCCAAATTTCGTTCTTCAACAGGATTCTTCTCTACTTCGGAAGTTTTTACCTTACTGTTTTCTTCAGATATATTTACCACTTTACTTAACTCAGTTGTCATTTCAGAGTGAATCGGCTGACACCTTACAGTTTTTAGTTCTCGTTTAGTTTCAGTTTCCTTCATTTTCGATTTTCCTTCCGAATCTTTTGCTTCAACATCTCTCTTCATCTCATGCGAATTTCTCTCTTCGGTATACTTGGTCCCATCTATTTCCACCAGCACAGAGGAGGTAGTTCCTTCACACGTATCTATGCTCTCTGCTTGAGGTGATATCTGACTGTCTGTGGTCTGTTTCTCATGTTTACTTAAATCGTTTCTAGGTTCATTTGTAATACTTTCTGATTGATTTTCAGAGTTTGAATGCAAATCATTTTCTTCTGCAAATTCTTTTGCTTCAGCTGATGTTCGTCTCTCCTTACATGTATGATTATCTGTTTCATGCTTTTCTTGCGAATAAACTAAAGGAACTAGACTGTGCACAGTAGTTTCCTGTAGTTGTCCTATTTGGTTTTCTGGTATTTTAGAAACAGCCCGGTTCTCATCTGAAACAAGGCTCAAATTCTCATGCGAAATCAAGGACTTTTCTTCCTGTTGGTAATCAAGCCGCTGAACATCCAAATTTCCTTTTCTCTCTGATGTTAAGAGACTTTCAGTTATCTCAGACTTCACGTGGGATTTCTTAATAAAGATGAATTCCTCTGAATTTCTCTGCTCTTCTGTTTTTGAATCAATACTCTGTCCTATAGCTAACCCATTTTTCGACTCATTTTGCCTACCTAAGAGGTCATTACTAGGTTCCTGATGTTTTTCAGTTTGCTGGAAAGCCACTGACTCTTGTCTATCCACTTGATCCTCAGGAAGCTTCTCTGCAGATGATATACTGTCATTAAGCTCTATCACAGTTTTATTCTCTACGGCAGAACTTTTATCATATTCCATTCTAGATTCTTCTCTCACATTGAATTCCTGGGTGCTACTTTGTTGTGCAGTTTCAGAGGCACTTTTATGTTGGATTGGCTGATGACTATCAGTAATTCCACCTTGTTCTGAAGTATGCGTAGTTCTGCAAGATTCACTCATGGAACTGGGTTCTTCTTTACCGCTTGAGTTATAATCGTCTTTTACTGAACTCGTTTCGCTACTTTTTACGCTAGAGGTTTTATCAGACTCCGTTCCAGTTTCTCCTTTCACGTCGAATTCCTGTGTAATACTTCGATGTGCAGTTTCGGGGGTATTTTTTTGTTGGAATTTCTGTTGATTATCACTAGTTTCACTTTGCACTGAGGTCTGTGCAGTTTCGCAGTGTTCACTTACGGAACTGGGTTCTTCTCTAGGAATAAGGTTATGATCGTCTATTATTGAAGGCACTTCTGTACTTTCTGCGGAAGGGGTTACACTAGACTCCATTTCACATTTTTCTCTTACGTCGAATTCTTGTATACTACTTTGATATACAGTTCCAGAGATATCCTTTTGTTGGACTGACTGTTGATTATCATTAATTCTACTTTGTTTTGAAGTGTGCGTAGTTTCGCAGGATTCACTCACGGAACTTGATTCTTCTCCACGGGTAACGTTATGAACGTCTTTAACCGAACTCACTTCGCTATTTTTTACGGTAGAGGTTTTATCAGACTCCACTTTAGATTCTTCTCTCATGTTCAATTCTTGTGTACTACCTTGATGTGCAGTTTCAGAGGTATTTTTTTGTTGGAATTTCTGTTGATCATTACTAATTCCACTTTGCACTGAGGTATGTGCAGTTTTGCAGTGTTCACTTACGGAACTGGGTTCTTCCTTAGGGATAAGGTTATGATCGTCTATTTTTGAAGGCATTTCTGTACTTTCTGCGGTAGGGGTGTCATTAGATTCCATTTCACATTTTTCTTTTACGTCGAATTCTTGTGTACTACTTTGATATACAGTTCCAGAGATATCCTTTTGTTGGACTGACTGTTGATTATCATTAATTCTACTTTGTTTTGAAGTGTGCGTAGTTTCGCAGGATTCACTCACGGAACTTGATTCTTCTCCACGGGTAACGTTATGAACGTCTTTAACCGAACTCACTTCGCTATTTTTTACGGTAGAGGTTTTATCAGACTCCACTTTAGATTCTTCTCTCATGTTCAATTCTTGTGTACTACCTTGATGTGCAGTTTCAGAGGTATTTTTTTGTTGGAATTTCTGTTGATCATTACTAATTCCACTTTGCACTGAGGTCTGTGCAGTTTTGCAGTGTTCACTTACGGAACTGGGTTCTTCCTTAGGGATAAGGTTATGATCGTCTATTTTTGAAGGCACTTCTGTACTTTCTGCGGTAGGGGTGTCATTAGATTCCATTTCACATTTTTCTTTTACGTCGAATTCTTGTGTACTACTTTGATATACAGTTCCAGAGATATCCTTTTGTTGGACTGACTGTTGATTATCATTAATTCTACTTTGTTTTGAAGTGTGCGTAGTTTCGCAGGATTCACTCACGGAACTTGATTCTTCTCCACGGGTAACGTTATGAACGTCTTTAACCGAACTCACTTCGCTATTTTTTACGGTAGATATTTTATCAGACTCCACTTTAGATTCTTCTTTCACGTTGAATTCCTGTATACTACTCTGATGTGCAGTTTCAGAGGTACTTTTTTGATGGACTGGCTGTTGATTATCACTAGTTCCGCTTTCCACTGAGGTATGTGTAATTTTGCAGTGTTCACTTACGGAACTGGTTTCTTCTCTAGTGATAAGGTTATGATCGTCTATTATTAAATTTAGTTCTTTATTTTCTACTGCAGGGGTTTTATTAGACTCTATTTCACATTCCTCTTTCACGTTAAATTCTTGTATACTCCTTTGATGTGTAGTTTCAGAAGTACTTTTTTGTTGGATTGGCTGTTGATTATCAGTAGCTCTACCTTGCTCTGAAGTTTGGGCACTTTTGCCGGATTCACTCACGGAACATGATTCTTCTCTTGAGATAACGTTATGGTCACCTTTTACTGAACTCACTTCGCTACTTCTTACGTTAGAGGTTTTATCAGACTCCATTCTAGATTTCTCTTTCAAATTGAATTCCTGTTCACTGCTTTGATGTGCAGTTTCAGAGGTATTTTTTTGTTGGACAGGCTGTTGACTATCAGTAGTTTTACTTTGCCCAAAGGTGTCAATTATTTTGGAATATTCACCCATAAAGCTGAATTCTACTCCAGGAATACCGTTATAATCGCCTTTTATTGAACTCCCTTCGTTATCTTCTACGGTAGCGGTTGACTCCATCCTAGATTCTCCTTTCACATCGAATTCCTGTGTAATACTTTGATATGCAGTTTCAGAGATACTTTTTTGTTGGACTGGCTGATGACTATCAGTAGTTCTACTTCGTTCTGAAGTGTGCGTAGTTTTGCAGGATTCACTCACAGAACTTGCTTCTTTTCTAGGGATAACGTTACGATCGCCTTTTACTGAACTCGTTTCGCTACTTTTCACGGTAGAGGTTTTATCAGACTTCATTCCAGATTCTTCTCTCACGTTGAATTCCTGTGTACTACTTTGATGTGTAGTTTCAGAGGTACTTTTATGTTGGACTGGCTGTTGATTATCACTAGTTCTACTTTCCCCTGAGATCCCCATTAATTTACAGTATTCACTTACGAAGCTGAATTCTACTCTAGGAATAACGTTATGATCGTCTTTCATTGAACTTGCTTCTTTCTTTTCTACGCTAGAGATTTTATTTGACTCCATTCTAGATTCTTCTGTCACACCGAATTTCTGTGTACTATTGTGATGTGAAGTTTCAGAAGTATCTTTTTGTTGGATTGGCTGTTGATTATCAGTAGCTGTCCCTTCCTCTGAAGTCTGGGTACTCTTGCCGGATTCACTCACGGAACTCGACTCTTTTCTAGGGATAATGTTATGACCGCCTTTTACTGAACTCACTTCGCTGCTTTTTACCGTAGATGTTTTGCCAGACTCCATTCTAGATGTTTCTTTCACATCCAATTCCTGTATACTACTTTGATGGGCAATTTCAGAGTTACTTGTATGTTGGATTGGCTGTCGATAATCAGTAATTCTAGTTTGCTCTGAAATCTGCGTAGTTTTGTAGTATTCACTTGCGGAACTGGGTTCTTTTCCAGTTTTAATGTTAAGATCATCTTTTACTGAACTAACTTCTTTATTTTCTATGGTGGAGATTTTATCTGACTCCATTGTAGATTCTTCTCTCACATCGAATTCCTGTGTACTTCTTTGATGTGGAGTTTCAGAGGTACTTTTATGTTGTAGTGTCTGCTGATTATCAGTAGTAGTTCTCTGCTCCGAGGTTTCCATTATTTTACAATATTCACTCATTAAGCTGAATTCTTCTCTAGGAATAAAGTTACGATCATCTTTTACTGAATTTATATGCAATGAAGAGTCATTTTGATCTTGGGGTTTAATTGATGTGACCTCACTACCATTTACCGGTTGTTGTTTGAGTTTCGTAGTATTACTAAGTTGAGACAGAGAAAACATGAAAGATACTTTCTTGTACATAAAAGTGCTGTGCCTCTTTAAACTAAAGTTACTTGAATGCAGCAATGATCTTTGCCATGCTTTTTCATATGCCTGTGTCCTCAGAGGTGTGTCCTGTAGATTCATATTGAACCACTTACCAGCATGCTTATTTTTCTTTTTATAACTGAGAAGTAGTTTTGAATTACGCAACAATTTTATATTAGAACAAATAACGGAACTCTGAACTGAAAATCTGAAAGCCTCTTTCATGCTTTCTTCACTTTCACCTGAAAATCCTGAATGGAATTTTAAAGAAAACATAGACATATCTTCAAATTCTTCTCCATTATAAAAGGAAAACAACTTTTCTCTGACTGATTTTCTAGGCAATAAGCCAGGATGACCTCGTAATGTAAAATTTGGTGTGCTTTCTTTGACGTTCTTGAGACTATCACACTTCTGAAATTTTCCACTGTTATGGGATACTATTGTATCAACTGATTGTGTTCCTTTTACAGATTTTTGGTACTCGTGCAAATTCATGCTCTGCTTAGAGCCTGACAATTCTCTTGTTTTCGTATGTATTTCATCATTATTTGTTTCAGATGACTGCAGATCAGCTTCTCGTCTGCGTTTATTTTTCTTTCTAAGCTTTTTGCTAACATCTGGACTCATATTTTCTACTTCTTTACGTAAAATAGAGAAATCCAAGGCCGAACAATTATATTCGGGAGCCTGAGAATGTTGGACAAAATTAAATGACTTAATTTGAGTGTCAAAAGCTTCTTCCAGCATTTTTGGCTGATTTTCCAAACTGAATTGAAGTGATTTCTGCAAAGGCTTTTTAATTTTTAATTGTTGAAGTATATCTAAACACTCATCTAATATCAGCTGATTTAATTCTTTCCTATTAAGCTTAACAGTTTCAATTTGATCTTTCTTAGGCACAGTACTTATAGGTTCCTTACTCTCTGATTTATATTGACCACTGCTTTCATTTTCTAAGTCAGGTGTAGTTGACAATTTGCTACTCTTTTCATTGACTCTCGCAACCGCTACATGTTTAACAATTTGCGTCTCATCCATACTTGTGTCTGACAATGTTATTTCATTGGAAAACTTTTCTTGGGTTTTTACAGCTGGAAGTTCTGCTGTTTGCAATTGTGTAAGAGGGCCAGTGACAGCAGACAATTCTCCAGCTACCAACGGCATCTGTTTCTGATTAGCAATTTCATTATTAGATTCTATTTGAGCTTCCTTTTTATTTCTGTTTCTTCTTCTCTTTCTCTTTCCTTTCTTTGCCTGTACTACTGTCTGTGTTTCCGGTTCATTAACATTCTCTTTCATAGCACTTTCGTAGTTAATATCTGTTCCACTTTCTCCATTGCTAATTGTTTGTTTGTTGATAATTTCTCCGAGTTTTGTATCTGTTCGTATGTTCTTCTCAGTTTCATTTTCTTCAGTTGACGGAAGTTGATAGTTCTGGCAATTATCTTCACTATCTTTCTGTATCTCATTTTCAGCTTCTCCAATCATAGGATGATTCTTCAAAGTGAAAGGTATTTTCTTAATCTTCGTTCCTATGGCTGTCTGAGGTTTCAATGTTGGTTTGTCCGCTTTTAATTTACTTATGTATGGTACAGAAAAATCAAATGTCTCCAGGGTTTTGCTTAGTGCAGTAGTTCCCTCATAATCAGGTACAAAATCAAAATAAAGCTTTTCTTCGTCTTTATCTCCAGAAGTAAGTGTTTTTGAACTGCCTGGTGCAAATCTAAACGATTTCTTTGCATCTTCTGAATCCTGTAACAATGGTTCTTGTAATTTCAAATACAAATTTAACATAAGTCTTTGTGGGTTCGTGTCTTTGATTAAGCGCAATTTAGAGAGGCAGATATTACGTATATCTTCATTTAATTGCCGTTTTCCTAACTTAGCGCCTTGCTCCACAAGATATGGATCTGAAAGAACAAAAACATTGATATTAGTTAAGTATATTATAAAAAGCGCAACCTATCAAACATAATTACTTTGATATTTTCCATAAGTAGAAGCTTTGCTTTATTATAATTAAATATAAACTAATTATTTGCTGAGCAAAACTATATACTTTCATTAAAATTCATTAATTTTGTGTAATTAGCAACAATAGAATGCATCTATATAGAAATTTTCAAATAAGTATAATTGAAAGGGATTTGCTGCTGCCAGTAGCCAATTAGAAGAAAGATATCTTAGCTGTTGTATGTATATACAATTGTAAAGTTATCCTGTCTGTATCACATATGTCTGATGAAGCCAAAGAGTCAGTTGGCGAAACTGTAACACGTGTTCAATTTTAATAAAAATATATAGTTTTGCTCAGCAAATAATTAGTTTATATTTAATTATTACTTTGTGTACACTACCTAATGTAAGGAAATAAGACACTCGGAAAATCTGTGGCCATTGCGAGTATCAATACACCGAACGAACTATTCTCGATACTGGAGGAGCTTCCTTTGATAGCACATTAACCTTCAACCTTACGCGGTATACTACAAATTAAATCATCAGTAACATCTTGTAACAGGCGGCACTATTCATCATAGAGTAAATGGAGACCATATCATTATATATACAATTTTAGTTATAGACTATGCCAAACATTTCCCATTGGAATTATATCCGGGGATTAGCAGAATCATGACAAATTTTGAACCCTATTTTGCTTCTTCTAGTGGCTGATTAACTTTAAAGTACCATGCCATCCATAAAATACATGCAATACTTCGTGTGTTTCAAGAAAGAGTACCGATCAATCTTTAAATAGCTTGATAAGGTTACTACGATCATCTTTCTGAATTGCACGCCACATTTGCGCTGCCACACTTCACCACACGATGGTGAAATTACAATGAATCGTGGTCTATCAATCGCTTTCATACCTACTGTCAGAGAAGTGCCAAAATCGGTTTTCTCTCGAAGAATAAGCATTGTGCTTTGTTGCACATGATGATGGCCATTGTGACTTTGTGCCATTTGTTGTTTTGTAAGTAGAAGCTTTTTATGCGATGTGTCAGTACATTCCCACACTATGCAAATACCAATGGACCGTTGGTATTGATCTACCAACGTAGTTGTGGTGGCACAGGCAAATTTCGATGGCTTAGTCCCTGTAGGAGAGGCGTTGGTTCTAGTCGACCTACGCATACCTTTTCGCCCTATTTGTGCTTGTAACGAAATCATTACAAAGAACAAGAAGATTGGAATATGATTTTTCAAAAAAGGAAAAAGAAAGAAAAGAAAAATAAAGCTAAAGCTAAAGTGTTTTAAATAACACTGCGAATTCTGAAAAATTAATGTACAAATTTATTTCCGAACGATCTTTGTTCATCTTGATAAGAAAAACGACTACTGGAAGATAAAGAGAATGAGAGAAAGAATTTCTTTGCTCGGGGTCATAGGCCAAGGTTTCCCTCGCTTCTGCACTTCGCGTCTGCTCGTTGGCGCTGGAAGTCACCTCGGCACGTTGACTTGAAGAGTGATTGCCAAGAAGGAAGGAGTGGTTGGTTGATTGTTTAGTTTAGCGCAGCTTTCTGCAGCGAGACTATATCAGACGTGGACCTACAGTTTAACGTGGAATCCAAACACGAGCTCCCTCCGGGAATCGAACCCGGGTCTCTCACGCCAAAGGCGCGTACGCTAACCGCTTAGCCACGAAGGAGCTCTGTAGGAGTGGTTGGATTCTTTGCTCAAATAGAGTATACATAGAATTCAACACATTTATAGGATTGAGTTCTTGTTCCTTCGATCGTTTGGTTTTTTGCTGAATGTGTTGTTTGAAGAGGCAGAGAAAAATAAGAATAAATCGAAATAGTGAGTAATTTCTTAAAAGTGAATTGTGTGAATTTTCCAAGCTGTGATTTTCTGTAAGTTTTGCAGTTGTGCCTGCTTTGTGGGTTAAGATTTTAAGTGAATGAGAATGAAGAAATGCTTGGTATCGCTCTTACAGTAATAACAAATGTATTGGAATGAGTTTTGATCAAATTAGTTTTCCTTCTTTGCGTATGTTTGATATTTTTGCAAAATTCAGTGAGTTATTGCTGTGCGTGGATTTGAAGGTTAGCGTCCCTTTCGACCTACATTTAAATTACTCGCGTTTAACTTAACTGTTTAAGTTCCTCACTGAAAAACCAGGTTTATTGTTGTTTGGGCAATACATGACACAATTACGATAAAGTAACGAAGTAAGGGTGAAGAATAAAAGTGAGTCTCTGTTCAAATTTTTCCTTTTGTATATTTTTCCACGTGTGTGTTGTTTAATGTACATAAGTCGTGATTCGTCTACCAGTTTGACATTACAAGGGACAAAAATTGGATTTAGGAATTTATAAGTTAAATTGATAATCCAATGAATGAAAGTAGCGGGTCTTGAAACCAATGTCTGTAAGTGTGACATTATGGATTTTACAGAATTTGGTTGACGACGTTCAAATTCTGTTTACCCTGTTTACTATAAAGATTTTGCTTCCGATTCCATTTAATGCTAGAGATGAATCCAAGTAGTTGTAGTTCCCAACCTGCAGCACACGGACTACAAGCTAAATTACAGTAAATTTTCTTGTCAATTGCCTTTGTAAACATAGTAGCTCAGAAAAAAATGTTCTAATTTCGATTAGTATTTTTAAAGTCGATGGCTTTATGCCTCACATTGTTTTGCACGTCAAGGATTCGTGACTCCTTTATCCGAGGTTTTAAATCTTGGTTAGACTTGTTACTTTTTCTTTAACTTTCGTATGTGTTGCGACAACATTTACAATAATTGTAAAGGAATTAATTTTTCGAATTTTAATATTATTAGAGAAAATGATGTCAGGCTTAGAGTCTTGTTTGACTTGCAGAGTTCCCTGGTGGGATCGATACTGTCAGATTTGGACTTGGTTGTAACACAAAAATTTAATTGTAGATTTGAAAAGATGCTGACTAGGTAATGATACGCATATTGAATTGCTTGCAATGCAATAATTTTTTCGTCGCGACTGGAATTGATAATAATTTGATATCATTACTACGAATACTCGACTTCGTGAGCAGAAGACTTATTGTATGTAAAATTCATAATAAAGATATTGCCCAAATATGCGACCTCAGGCAAAATCCGTCAGTTCTTCCAAGCTACGTTTACGCCATGGTGCCAGTGCTATACTGCATGCTCACACCACCACGTACATGGCACTCATCGATTGTTCACATTCGTTCTGTGAAATCATGCCCTGTGGGTGTCTATTTACTTATGTCAAGTTAGTGTATATGAGAGGATTGTTTAAATATTATATTGTTGTTTAAACTCAGAGACATTTATTATCATAACATGCGATACTATTTAAGTCTTGCAAGCACAATGACTGAAATGCTACCAGATAAAACAGTAAGATTTTTTAAAAAATGTCGAAACAGCCAGTAGTATTAATTACCTTCTATATTAGTATTGGTACACCGGTAAAAGTCGTTGGACACTGTAGTCACCGAGTTGCGGTCGGCATCTGGAAGTAATGCCAACATCAGTACTATTCGTCAGACAAGCTGGAGCCTGTTAGCCAAGGAACACACAAGTGATCGCGCGATGCCGATTACAGTAGTGCAAAACATCTCATAGTGAACAGTGGAAGAACACCATATGGAATGCCGAATCATGCAACATGTTGTTACAATCCAACCACATATGTAGGCTTGTGGATTCTCCCCACTGTGACATCTGAAGATGAGAAATCATGGTGTGGGCTGTAATCACTAGTGTTAGTGTCTGGAACCATGAATGTCAATACCTATCAGGCAAACCTAGACAATTCTGCGCTACCTCTCTTTGGCAGCAATTCGATACTGAGCCGTTTATGTTTCAACATGAAAATGTCAGGGTCCTTAAAGCACACGCCATCACAGAGTGGTTTGAGGAAATGGAGAATCAAGTGCTTCACTCGTCGGCAAAGTACCTCCACCTCAATCCTAGTTAACATATTTACGATGAGTTTGAACGCCGGTTGAGGGCCAGATAACAACGCTCCAAAATCACCACCAAACTATTCACCATGTTGCAAGAAGAATGAAGGACAATACTTGCTGAAGTCTACCGCAACCTTACGGAAAGTCTTTCTAGAAGAATAGGGGTTGTCACCACGGCGAATGGTGGACATACAACATACTAACTCCTTACCAGTGCAAGGTGAACAAGTTCTTAGTTATGGACGGCCATTAATGACAATGTAGTATATACACAAACCGAGTGTTGAATTAATGGCGATAACGGAGACAGCCATCTTGAAGGAGACCTCGAAGGAAGCAAAAAATGTTTAATAAATATAGGGCGGAAAATGCCTCCTTCCAAAGTTATAATATTCCGAAATGATGGAAAATGAATTTTCAAGCTCCATAGCTCGAGAACCATGGGATTTATCGTAATCGGATCAAGAAATGAGCTAAACAAAGAAAACCTTATTGAAACATAAGCCTTTACAATGTATGAAGACAGTATCACAAGTTTTATGAAAAAAGTCTATTCGTTCGACATTGCATTTATATGGGTATAAACTTTATACTTTAAAAAAAGGATTAAATTCAAACACACTTATGCAACAGTCAAGTAATAAAGGGTCTTTCCTAGTAAGATAGTGAAATCGGTCCTTGATCCAAATTGGGTCGCTATTGACCCAAAAAGGTTACCCTTGACCTAAGACCTAAAACTACCTAAAAAAAAAATCTGACCCCTACCCCCTCCCCTCACCGAGTTATCATATCATACATGCTCAAAATTGAATATTTTTTTAAAATTTTGGTGGGGCTGTTGAAAAATTCGTATTTTCTTTATCGATGCGTATTTTCTTTATTTTTTTTTTTTGCGTGTTAAAAATTTCAAAAAAATTGTAGAATTTTTTTTTTTTGGGGGGGGGGCGACACGTTGCTGATTTTTTGGTTAAAAATGAAAAATTGTTATATCCTTAGGTACAACATATACTTTTTTCGAGACCTGAAAGTGATGGCAATATTGTCAAAAAGGAATAAAACTGAAAACAAACGTGTTTTTCGCGCAGTTTTCTCACTGAGGGCCCCTTCAAACAATCCTTTGCCAAAGTTCACAATTTTCATTTCTCTTGCGTCCCTTCCGCTTCTGTCTTTCTTCGGCTGCTTCGATTGTATCCACTTCTGAATAGAAACACTAAATATATCTCTAACAGTGCTTCCACTTCAACCGACTCTTGCACAATGAAGTTACACACCTCGCGGTAGAGAGCGCTACCGATAGAGAGCGCCAATGTGTGTGTGGCCAGTGAAGCAAGCACTGATAGATACGAGGAGCCGACGCGAGGTGTGTAACTTCGTTGTGCAAGAGTCGTTTGAAGTGGAAGCACTGTTACGGGGATATATTTGGTGTTTCTATTCATAACGGACACAATCGAAGCAGCCGAAGAGCGACAGAATCGAAAGGGACGCAAGGAAAAGGAAAATTGTGAACTCTGGCAAAGGATTGTTTGAAGGGGCTCTCAGTGAGAAAACTGCACGAAAAACACGTTTATTTCAGTTTTATTTCTTTTGGATAATATTGCCATCATTTTCAGGCCCCGAAAAACGTATATGTTATACCTAAGGGTATAACAATTTTTTTAACCAAAAAATCAGCGACGTTTCTCCTCCAATTTTTTTTCTACATTTTTTTGAAATTCTCAACACGCAAAAAAATAAAGAAAATACGCGTCGATGATTTTGAAAAAATTGCACATTTACATCTAGATAGTATCTGCAATCTGTGAAACTAAAAATTTTTCGACCACCCCCACCAAAATTTAAAAAAATATTCAATTTTGAGCATGTATGATACGATAATTCGGTAAGGGAGGGGGTAGGGGTCAAAATATTTTTTGAGGTAGTTTTAGGCCAAGGGTAACCTTTTAGCAGGGGTGCCCACAAGGGGGGGCTATGACGCAAACTGCGTCATTGAAATATTTGGGGGGGGTTAAAATCTATATAAATATGTTTGATGAGGGGGGGGGGTAAAATTAATAGAAAAGAAGATTTTTTCATGGAAGAACACCTACGGATAGACAATTGGGGGGGGGTGCGTCATAGACATAAGGGGGGGTGGGCACCACTGCCTTTTAGGTCAATAGCGACCAAATTTGGATCAAGGGCCGATTTCACTATCTTACTAGGAAAGACCCTTTGCTGCTATGTGCATCGTTTTCGCCATCTGAGAGTAACACAACGGATTATTAATCAGTATTGCACTAATAATTATTGGGAAACTTCGGACAGTGTTCTTTCTTTTTTGACACTTCTACCCTCAAAATATTTATTTTTTTTTATTTATCGAATACTCTTTTTACTTTTTTTTTAATCAGAATGTTATCTGAAGAAATGTTTTAGAATATTTCATTTAAAACAAGTAAAGTTTAGTTCGCCATTCGCCAGAATGCCTGTGTGGTGCAACATACTGTCGATGTCGAAAATGAATCACCGAACATCAATCTTGTGGCGTACGAAATATATAGTGTATTGAAGTAGTTTAAGTTTTTTTGAAAAATATATTTTGTCTTCTACTCAATATGTTGGTGCGAACGAAATGTTTGCTTTAATGTCTGGAGGAAAGTTCGCCTCAGCAACACAACATAGGGATGGACTAAAGTCAATATCTAACATCACAAACTCAGAACAGCCCGGTAAACAGGTTCGAATGACCAGTCTAGAGGCTGTGGGCTGTTGAACAGTGTCTTATGAAAGTGCACCGTGAAGAACATCTTTACGAACTGAAATTCACAAAATTTTGCACAGCCAACTGCAAAATACATTAACGGTGCATTTGGGCGATGAATGACGAATTCACCGTTGGTTTGTCCAATTTCGTTCTGGTGACACAGCATTGCACAGTAAGTCCGTGGGCACTAAATGTCATTATGTTCGATCGAGCTCCTCAGAAATACCACGGAAGCGGACCCTCGGAAAAGTTATGCCACTGCAGACGAATTAGGTATAGACCGGCATAGACCGTATCACTATCGTACGGCGGCTCTTCAATATCGGTAAGATGAAAAAGTTAGATTCATGGGTGCCACATAAGTTGATACCGGCCAATCTCCGCCTGGGGTTGAGCAATCTGAGTATACCTGTTAAGGAATAACTTTTTCTTTTTGTACCGCATTGTTATCTTAGATGAAAAGGAGATTTAATATGATAATTGTAAATGGTCAGGATAATTGCTGGATTCTAATGAATATCCAGAAAGTTTGCTAATTCATTCCTCCACCCATACAATGTCTTATTGCTGACATGTTGATCTATGGTAGACGTGATAAATCATGTCATTCTTAGGCGAGGTGACACCATCAATGCAGAACGTCACAGTGCTGCATTCCATGAAATATACCGCAAAATTGTCTGCCAGCATACATCTCTGGTGAACATACATAGTGCACTGCAAAGGATGGTGCAGGTTCTCCGTGAGTTTTGCAGTATGAAACCTTTCTCAACCCTGATATATCTACCACTGACACCTCTTCTGCGTCTCTGACACTTCTTGGAAGAGCTTCCCTGAGTATTGACTAGTGCATTGTGTAGTTGAGAATTTCATTGCACCGTAGACTCCAGACTTCTTTCATGGAATCCAATCGTTCGCTGAACGATGGAAAAAGTGTGTGATTAAAGACAGCGATTATTTTCATTAACCACGTACTGTAGATGAAATTTTTTGGCTTCTGGAAATGACGCGTCAGACTTGGTTATTTCATTCGCACCAACCTAATATAAATATTCATTTACTGTAAAATCCAACTATTAACCCTTTCCGGATGGTGGGTTTTTGGGGTATTTTTTAGACTTTCAGTCAAGCAGCTACTGCATCGTCACTATTTATCCTAGGATCATGGTTTTTACCTCACTCTCTTCAGAATGAAGCTGGCTTTCAAATGGTACCATTTGCATGCCCATATCATATACCAGAAGAGGGAAAATTGATGTCAAAGGGAAATTTTCGGAGGGAATTTTTTTTCACACTTTGGGCCCCTCTGGAGCAGCCCTGTGTGAACGTAGAGATATCAAAAAAATCTGATAAATAGTACTAGGTGGGCTGAATGTTTATGTACAATTTCAATCTTCTAGGTGCAAAAGTAAGCCCGCCAAAAATAATATATACCGACAATGTACCATGTTCCCGTATACAGAAGGATATTTTGTAAAAAATCCCTGAGACATCCCTAATTACCCTAGGATCACGGTTTGCACATCATTCTCTTCAGAATAGAACTGCCTTTCAGGCGGTGTTATTCACATGTCTCCATCATGTATCTAAGGCGGGAAAATCCCGAAAAAAGGGATTTTGGGGGTAAAAATATCCCTTTTTCAACCCTTTGCCCCTCTGGATCCCCCAGTGTTTTAACGCAGAAATCTGAAAAAATATCTGGTAAATACTACTCGGGGGACTGAATGTTTGTGCAAAATTTCAATCTTCTACGTGCAAAAATAAGCCCGCCAAAAAATAATGAACATAGGCTTCATAAGAGAAAATATATATTTTAAAATTATGACGTCATCACCTCCTATGTCTGGACGCAGGAAGGTGTGAAACCATACGTAACGTCTTCTACAATGCCTCTGGACTTGGAAAAAAAAAAAACGGACGAAAAAGCTCAAATAGAAGAGTTATAACGCAATGTACCATGAAACACCCGTATGGTACAAATTGTATCATAGAATCCCCAAAGGGTTAAACACGTTTAATAAAGTCATAAAACTTAGGGGCATAGGAAACAGTAGTGGCTCAATAACATAATCTGAGGTAGTTCAGCACAGTTTGTTTTTTGTATATTAAATTTCCCGTTTGCAGTAATTAATTATAAAATGTACACGAACCGCATATCTTTTAGCACTGTAATTGTTATACGTAAATGACAATTATGATTGAAATTAACAAATATATATATATACAACTTTACTGTATCGCAACCAAAACACTATTGTTTTGCTTATTGGGTGTCAGTGGCGTATTCAGGATTTTGTTTCGGGAGGAGCTATACACAGCATATGAATAGGCACTTATCTTTTCCTTTGGGATGCCTACAAGTTTAAATGAATTTTGGGGGATCTTGAGCCCGATAGCTCCTCCCCTGCGTGTAACAAACTTTAAAAATACCATATCCATATCGTAAGAAACACTGTTTTCAGATACCATAACAATTTCGGATTCACGTAATGTCTACAGGTAGAAATTTTATTAATATTACTGAATTATAAATATTTTATCGTTTGTAAATGAAGTCTATCCGACGTGTCTTCTGCTGTACAAAATGTCCTATTACTCTATCATTAAAGTTCGGCATGATGGATATGAAATCTCGCCCGATTGATAAGGCAGCCAAAGCATTGATTCTTTCCTGACATAGTGCTTCTCGAAAATGTTTTAACTATTTTTAAATTAGAGAAGTAACGTTCTGCTTCAGCTATTGTCGTTGGGGTAATTAGAAGAATATCCAAAAGGTTTATGGTTTCCTTAAAATTGTCACACAAATTGTGTTTGTTCAGAAAATTTGCACAAACTTGAACATGGAATACTATTACTTTCAAAGCGCACAACAATTACACTGAACACCGTTAAAAAAACAAGAGAAGGGAGCCTCATGTACTTCACGTCGTGTGTCTTCGGCTTCTTCGGAAGTATTCGTGAGTTCTGAGGTGCGGGGAGTGCAGCTCTAGTAAATCCTATCCAAGAAACAAGGAAAACGTAATACAGTACAGCTGGTGAAGATTTTGGTTTCAATGCTAAAGCATAGGGCAATCCGTGCACAGCTCTTGCAATATTATTAAGCTTCAGAAGGTGTTTCCAGTAATACTACGATATGTAGCATATCCAGCAGTACAATTTCAGGACACCGTTAGACCAAATATCACCATTACATATTATTACCTTGATTAAATTAAACACAATTCAACTCAATTGAAAATACATTTATGCCACTAAAATAGCTGGTAGTTCTGCAGCTCTGCAGCACTTATAGGCAAGCCGCCCCTGATAGGAAAACATTTGGGAAGGGAGCTCCTATCCGGTCTCCCCTTTCCCCATGGCTACACCCGTGTTGCTACTCTATAAACTTCCGTTAATCTAACATCTCTACGTGTTATTCTGCAGACACCACAAACTACTAAAGGTATTTTAAATGCATTTCTTTTGTGTAAATGTACAAAAAATACTTTTAAATCATTTAGTCCCCATACAAAGCAAACATGCGTTGTCGGAAAAGTTTATTTTTCTGGTAACTGTGGTGCAACAGTTCGCAAATCAGAGATCTGGCTTCAATTTTCAGTCAGCTGAAAGGTAAGATGTCTGGTTTTCTCAAACATTTATATCTTACTATATAAATATATTATATTATATTTATATTAATAATCAACTAAATTACCATTATTACCTCTTATGAAACAACTACGAATTTCCAGATGGAAATAGCTTCTCCGTGGCTTCTTAGCGTACGCGCCCTTGGCGCGGGAGACCCGGGTTTCGATTCCCGGCGGGAGCTCATGTGGTTCGGATTCCACGTTAATCGGTAGGTCCACGTCTCACATAGCCTCGCTGCTGAAAGGGACGCTAAACTGAAATTCAACTCAACTCATTCCAGATGGAAATGATTTTCCAACTCTGAGTTATGAAGTATTTTGATAATTTTTATTCTTAAACAAGAGTAAGTCAATAAATACAAATCTCGAAATTTGATTCCACTTTATTAGGAAAAAATTATCATTAAAGTTAAACTATTTTGTATGTAGTTTCCTAACTCCTGAAAATAATAATAGTTGTTCCATGAAAGAGAAAGTTGATATTAGTCATTTCATTAGTCTTACTAACTGAGAAATGAAATTATTTTTAAATGGCATCAACATGAACACTGTCATTTATACTTAATTGGTACTTAACAGTGTCTCATGGTACACCAACTTCCTTTATACAATTCGTTGCGCCTTTAACAGGATTCTAAAACATAAATATTTAGATACACTAGTTCCTATATAATTTCTCGAGCCGATTACGGCTCGGACTATGAGCTCTGAAGTTTATTTTCCGTTGTTCTCGAAATCTTACAAATTTGGAACGAGGCACTTTTCACCCTATGTTCACTAGAATCTTTTTTTTCTTTCCAGGTCTCCTACAGGATGGCTATCTCTGTTATCGTCATTAATTCAGTACTCGGTATATATACACATTGGACCATTTAAATTCTTGTAACTTTTAAATTAATGGACAAAAAAATGTACTACCCAAATACCAGCAAGGGTACATTGTTTGGTATATTCTGTGATATTACAAGGTTAACAGTGTTGTCAACCCAATATCCAACATAAAGTAGTATTTTTTCCAAAGCAGTGGTAGTGGTTTTACGTCTTCATACAACATCGAGGTTATGAAGGACAAGACATGCTATTAACATGATCTCTACCATCATCAAGGCTTAAATCTGGTGTAATTGGCGAGTGTATGAATTAATATGCATGACTAACCCTTACAAGAAAAGACTGGTCTTCACCACATTATCTCACTTCCAGAAAACCTGCGATCACACGACCACACCCGCGGTTCTGGGCTTGGTCTAAATGGTAGAATGTGATTCGTTCAAAAAACGATATTCGAAATGTCCAACATCAAAACATTGCTCAAACCTCCTACTCATTACTGCCGGAGCAGTGACGCTGAGAGGAGTTTTCGGATATTTTCTACAGACAAAACTGCAATATATATGTGTTCTCTTGTTTAGTACGTGAGTTCCTTTATGAGGTCTCACAATTAGAAGTTGCACGGTGTGCGATCGGACGAACCAGCAATGCATGCCACAGGCCCACTGTTTCCAATCCATTAAGTATTCTATGAAACATTTCCTTGCTGATTCCCAATCAAGATTTTTGTGGCTTCTCAACTATGGTAACGATTTGGCTATGTGTGATCACAGATATGCGTTTGAAACTTAGAAGGTAGATTGTCGGGACCAGTCCTAGCAAATCTGGACTGTAGTTTTGAAAACAGTACACATGAAGAGAATATGTATCTCATCTTCCATTCCTCAAGCACGAAAGAACTAAACACTTCTGCTGTTAATGAATATTTAGGATACCCATAGACCAAGATACTCCATTACAGCTGAATGGGTGTCTCTGTATAACCTGCTCCATCAATATCTAATAAGTGGAAACACCCATGAACGCAACTCGTAAGTTTTGTGAGTTAGTAACACTGAATATTCGTGTACTGCTACTGTCTTGAGTTGTGTGAGACTGAACAGCATGTGAGGCGGTGCAGTACGGATTAGTGCGTGCAACACAAAAAGATGGTGGAACAAATTGGGAGACCTTTTCAATTTCAAAAATATGGCACAATGTGCGTGCGTGGTTAGTTGGAGCAAGTATAACTGTGAAAAACAGTGTCTATAGATGATAAGGACCTACAGAACACAAAGCAAAACATCATCGGCGAAAGGTAGTAACTAACAATAAATGGAAACCTGGCTTAGATGAGAGAACTTTTCCGAACACTCACGAGAATTGTCACGTAGACCCATACAGCTATTGCATTATAATCGACTGCTGTAGAATTTAAGTAGTATCTGTGAAGTAACTTACTTCTAAAGAGCGCTGACGACAAGAGTTGCTTAATCTTAACATGATAACATGAGAGATGAGGTTAAGATTTCGAAACTTTTGATCAACGCCACCCATGTGGAGGAGCGAAAAAATGGCTAAGAGAACATAATCCATGAACAACCGATAACTGAAACAGCAAAATGTGGTTCGATAAGGCATCTTGCTTCTACTTTACAACAACACGAGGGGTTTGTGCATGGCAGACGCAGATGAGTCATGTGCTCCGCACTCCTTACTTCCTACTATTAAACATGGCAGCAACTTTGTGCTGATGTGTGAAGTGATTTCATGGTATCCTATTGGTTCTCAGCATGAATTACTGACAAGAACTATACAGGCAGTTTTGGTGCCTAACTGTATCATATGGTACAGATGTTCCGTAAGAACAATGCAGTCTTTCAAAATGGCAATCCGCAAATATACACACTCAAACGTGATACGAAGAATATCAGGTATGCTCATCATATGAATTCTTACTTCTCCCTTAGCCCCCTAAAACCCCCAATATTACTGAACACTGAACATCTATAATTAGTTTTAGGGCATCGACTCCGGCGCAGTAATGAAACTGAGTACTGTTTGTATGAAGAACGGTCCATTACTTTCCTGTAAACGATTCACGAGTTAAATACCTCAACTCAGTGGTGATACAAGTTGTACCACAAGCTAAAGGTTGTCTAATACCATAAGTTGCATTCTGTTGGTTTCATTATATTGGTAACTATCCCTAGAAAGATATACAATTACGGTATACAATAATATACATTTCAAGTTAACTACAGTGGGCTAAATATTATCAAGGTTTTGGTTTTTATATCATGTCTACGTTTGTCCTTTGTAAGTTTCTAACTTTTACTATTTCTCATCATTAAAATTTCAAAAGCAAAACAATATTAGAAAATAACATTTAACAAAATTTGATTATTCAGTAAACCTATAGTATGTAAATAAAAACATCTGAAGTAGTGTTCTGTTCAACAAATCAAGCTCTTTGCTCGTAAATTCTTGGCCCATGAAATTCCATCTAGTAAGTCAAATCTTTATTTATGTAATGTACGTGTTCATTTGGAGTTAGTATTTATTTAACTCGCTAAATAAGAAACTGGATCGTTTACTTCATATGAAATTCGAATCCATGTACTCTCACTGTATATAGAACAATCAATTTTAAAAATGGAAATCGGGAACACTACTTTTTACCAAACTAAGACTAGAGAAAGATGAAATTGCAGAATAATCTTATATGAATAAATTCAGAGGCGTTTGCAATAGTCCTTCATACGATATATAGGGTAACTGTCTCAATAATTGACAGTGTACCAGTAGTTGACACTGTCGTCTTTTTTTCGCCGCAATAAGGCTGCAGGACTAAGTACCAACAAATGCAGCTACCTTTTATTACTTTGTGGTGTTGTCAATCCTACACCACTGCTAATATTTGCCACTAGGTGGTAGTACTCCAAAGAACGCAGACGATCGATGGACAGTGAGAAGTCAACTGTGTTTTCAGCCTTCTAGTAACGGTTTCGCTTAAGTTAAGTTGTTTTTGTTTCCGGAGCATATCAGATAGATCCTAATAAAAACTGACGAGTTAAAGAGGTTTTGATGTAATTGAAGGACTAATTTATCAGACTAAAACAAAAAATTTAGCTTCTTGAAAGTTAAACCAAGTTTTCAGGTGGTGTCAATTATTGGTCACAGGTTGAAATAACCAGTAATTGACACCCCTGTCAATTACTGGTGATTTGCCTAAACTCAATAAATATCAGTAGAAATTTATATACCGCGTATTTCAGTGGAGTTAAGTTGATTGGTAAAGTTAAAAACATTATTTTTTGTAAAATCTCAGCAGTTGACAGGGGGGGGGGGGTGTCAATTACTAGATACAAGAGTGTCAATTATTAGGCTGCTGTAGAAGAATTGTACAGCGGTGGACACTTCTAAATGGTACACCTTAGCCCGCTGTACAAACAATTTACCAAGGCACACCTTCGTTATTATTTTGATTTGTTATCATTTTGGTTTGACACCTTTGTGATCAACAGACAACCGACCTTCCTTTTTTATAATTTTTCTTGAAATGGTAAATACCCCCTTGGTGCGGAGTTAAGTGGACCTAGGCTTTTTTCCTTATTTTTCTTTGTCTTTTTGAGCGTTCAATGTAACTTTAAGCAAGTGCTCTTGATCTACAGTACTCTTACTTAGCACGTAGCCACGGGTAGAGTAGCCTACAGTGCCCGATTAGTTTTTTTTTTTTTTTTTTTTTTTTTAAATCCATAACATACATTTATGGACATTGTGAATGCTTTACACTGATGAAACTAGGGAAAGTTTCTACTTTGTTTCTTTACAAGTGAAATCACATCTATGGAGCAAAGTAAAATCACATCTAATAAGTCTAAAGTCAACTCAGAGTGGATCTTCAGCTAGTGATCATATGAATTGAACTCAGTTGCAGTGACCAATCACCTACAAGCGAGACGGCACAATCTTCCTTAGGTATTGGGGATAGCTCAGAGGAAAATGAGAAAACTGAAGTGTCACAAGTGTTAGAAATACCGTTCGTGCCATCAAATTTGTCCCTTCAGATTCCATCAGGTGGTGAAAACACCAACTCTTTTCAAGCAGACTTTGTTTTGACCTGAAAGATCACCTGTAGTACGAAAGCAGAAGAAAACAGAAAATGCACCATCAGTTGTGACATCAGACATTTGGAAGAGATATTACCAAAAGAAACAGGAGCAAAAACTTGCAAAGCAAAGGGATATAGAAGAAAGGAAATTGATCCAGGAGTAGAAGAGAAAACAGAAACTTGAAGAAGATCAAAGTACGAAACCACAAAACTTTCAAACGAGAAAGAGAACTGTTAGTAAATCTGAAAGTGAATAGAGTACGTCGTCTGACGAATCAGAGATTAAGTTCCAAGATTCCTCTGACGAGAGTCTGGCAATGGACAGTGACATTCCAACCACATTACATCACCTATCAACGTGTTAGGTTCAATAAGGGAAATACTATGCTGTTTATTATGATTAGGGCCCGGATAATTATTTAATTACATATTTTTGTAGGGGTTATATTTTTATACCAAATCAGTGTAATAATGTCATTTGTGACTCATAGTGCCTAAAAACACCCATTTGAAAGTACATATATTTACATATTTTACACTTATGTACATATAATTACATATTTTACTCATGAGCACATAATTTTACATATTTCTTGATATTTTCATGTTTTACAGGGATTTCTCATACAAAAGCTGTTCAACAATAGACTTTGAAAAGAAGAAAACACTCATCTCTCTTTGAATTTAAAGTGGTTGCTTTATTTTTAATTTTTATTATTTATTTATTTATTGTTTCAGTGCGTTACACCCTTTTAAAATAGTATTGAAGCGTAGTTTGGCGGATTGGTAGGGAGAGTTGGACACAACCGTGTTTGATTAGCAATCATACACTCTCGGTCGCGGTAGTAGCGCTCACATCCTTACGTGAGATTAATAATTCAATCGAATTACTATCGCGACGCGGTTTTACGATTGCCTATCGTGTTGTCGCAAACTCGCCCCACTAATATTTTCCTTCTTCGAAAAATATTAAATCAGATGGGGAAGTTTGCATTCACGCAATTGGTAACACTGAATTCTTGATTGACAAAAGTGAAGCGCCTGCCGTCACAACGCATGCTGTAGGGAAAGTGTGAGCTAGGAGTTCGACAGTGGCTGTTACAGTGAGTGCCTCGTGGCTGGTGGTGCTCCGTGAGGAAGGAGATTAAGTGGGCCCTGTGTTACACCTACACTACACTTACACTTTCTGTTCCATTTACACGTACATACATTCCCATCTTTTATACACTCTTTCTATTTTCATTTTATACTTCCCACTTTCCTCTACTTTTTTGCCCTGTTCACCTTGGCTTTTCGCCCTCTTTCCCTATCTGAACTTCTTTCCTGATTTTGACTTTTTTCTCGACTTGTGTCCTTTTCCCAATTGTGACCTGTATTTTATTCTATTTTGCTTTTGAATCATAAATCCTCTGTTTGAGGTACACATTTGACTATTTTGCATTAGTAGCACATATGACTAGTGAGCCGGTGCACTTACCTATTTGACCGGTAATGGTCTACGACAAGAGAAGTGTGAGCTATTTTATCGAATATTTAATCTCCTGTGCTGTCAGCAAATTCTGTTTCCAAGATGCCAAAGGACAAAACCCCGTTGTCAATAAGACTTAAGCATTTCACGGAAGAATTTGAGCATTTTTCCACCGATGGAAAAGTGCTTTATTGCGAGGTTTGTGAGAAGGGTGTCTCATGTGCTCAACGTTCCCAAGTTGTGCAACACATATCCACATCACGCCATCAGACCCGAGCTTCAAAACCTAAACCACAAAAGCAGTTGCTAGTAACTGAATCTCAAGCTCAAAGTAGTCCAGGGCCACGGAAGTCTCAGTTTTCAAGTGACCTGTGCCGTGCTATGGTATGTGCTGATATCCCTATTTGGAAACTAAACAATACAGTACTTCGTGAATTTCTGCAACAATACACACACGAAACAGTTCCAGATGAATCTACAATCAGAAAGCATTACGTGCCTGATTTATATGTGGAAACAATAAACTCTATTCGTGGGGAAATCGGTGATGGTCCTATTTGGGTGTCAACTGACGAAACAACTGATGTAGAGGGGCGACATGTTGATAATGTTGTAATAGGTTTGTTGAAAGATAATGAAGTCAGCAAGCCTATCCTGTTAACTAGTGATTTGTTGCCGCGATGCAACCATCAAGCCATTGCAAAACTCTTTAATGATGCTATGGGACTTATGTGGCCTGATGGTATCAAGCATAACAATGTCTTCCTTCCAGTGACTGATGCAGCACCGTACATGTGCAAAGCCGCAGAAGCTTTGCAAGTATTGTATCCGAAGCTGTTACATCCAACTTGTCTTGCCCACGCATTTCATCGTGTTGCAGAATTTGTTCGTTCTGGATTTTCACATGTGGATGCATTAATTTCAAATACAAAGAAGGTATTTTTGAAGGCTCCCAGTAGAGTTGAGAAATTTAAAGAATTGTTCCCTGAACTACCTCTTCCTCCTCAGCCGGTACTAACGAGGTGGGGAAGCTGGATTGATGCTGTGTGTTACTATGCTACGAACTTTGATGCAGTGAAACAAGTGTTACAACATTTTGATTCTGAAGATGCATCTTCCATAGAAATATCGAAACAAATGTTTGATGACGGGAAGTTGAAGCATGATATTGCCTACATTCAGAGCAATTTTTCGTGTCTCAGTAGTACTATTGAATCCTTGGAGAAATCATCATCTAGCCTTTCAGACAATCTTGAAATTGTTCGCTCAACAGTTGTTTCTCTAGTAGGTGTGAAAGGATCGGTTGGGGATGCAGTGAATAAGAAGATGGCTTTCGTTTTGGAGAAAAATCCAGGCTATAAGACAATCTGTGCTATTAGTGGAGTGTTAAGTGAAGCTAAATCCGATGTCGTGGCCATTGAATACACACCTTCTGATTTGTGCAAGTTTAAGTATGCACCAATTACTTCGTGTGATGTTGAACGATCGTTTAGTCAATACAAAGCTCTCTTGCGTGATAACAGGAGAGGTTTTGTGTTTGAAAATTTGAAACACATTTTCGTTCCTTACTGTTACGGAGATCATCTGTTGAAATAGTGAAAAGACTAATTAAGAATGTTTTGTTCTTCACGATAATTTTTACTAAAATGTTTTGAGTGTGTAAGGTACGGGAAGGTCCTATAACGCTGGACGCCCATTAGAAGTACAATGGCACAAAGTTTTCGTAAAAATTCCTTCCTAAATAAGGTTAATTAAGATTAATTAGAGAGGTTAGGCTATGTTAGGTTAGGTTAGTATCCTTGTACAGGTAGGTGGACCAGTGTTCTAGAATTCTTCCGTAATGTACAGTTGAACGATCTTTGGATGATTCCTGAAAAGTATAAATATGCAGCAAGACTTTGTGTGGAGTGAAACGACCATTTAGTGCATAGAAACTCTTTTATACGCGATAACAAGATAAGTTTTCTGACTGAAAATTTGAAACTCATTCTGTTTCTTAGTGTTGCGGAGATCATGCTGGAAAAGTAACAGGTACTAAACATTGTAATTGAATAAATATTGTATTTACCACATTAAATGTAGAAAACGTAATAGAAAATGCTGGTATTTTCATTTTACATATTTTGCTCTTTTCGAAGGGTTTTATTACATATTTTTGAGATTTTATGTGCATATATATGTACATATTTTCATTGTTTTTAGTACATAATTATCCGGGCCCTAATTATGATGTACAGTTTTATATCGGTTGCATTACTGCTATAGATACGGACAGGGTTCATGTCAAATTTCTTAGATGGATTACGGAAAACAAATTTGTGTAGCTAAAAGTAACAGATAATGATGAAGTGACATAAAATTCATATTTTACGGACCGATTACTCTAATTGGCAATGGCCCCTTCATTATGGATAATGTAGTTATGCACAAGATCAAAACCTCATATCGACAGATGAAATTATCATAAATATTTTCCAGCATCATTAGACCATTTTTATTATAGTGTTATACGACGCTGTTACACTAGGACCGAGGGCATTTCAAATAAGATATTATTTCACTGATAATATTACAAAATATTTTACTTTTCAACTATATTATTATTAGTACTTAATTATCTTGGCATGTGTCAACTGGAAACAAGGCTATACTATGAATATTTGTATTATTTTAGTATTAACATCCGTTGTATGCAAAAATAATACTGTAAAAACTGTTATAAATTAGATTGGAAGTTAGCAGAAAATTATGTAGTTCACTCGAAGTAAGATATTAAGAGATGTCAATTACTGGATTACGATGGGTCAATTACTGGTGATTCTCTCAAATCGTAGTGTCAATTTCTGGTACAATAAACAACTTTTTGTATATATATTTTTAAAAATAATAATTATCAGTCTATAATTTTTCTGATGGTGTGTAAGGATGAAGGAAAGATGTTTTCATAAATATACGAGAAGTGGTAAGTCAGGCTCATTTGACGGGTGAAAAAACATGCAATTTGTCAAATACTGCTCTTATATTGTCAATTGTTGGGACAGTTACCCTACCGTTTTTATCGCTTTCATAAACACAGAAAGTAGAGCAAACAAGAAAAGCGACTACAATAACGAAGCAAGGTTTGTATCAAAGATTTTATTTTCCCGCACCAATATCTGATGTATTATCTACGTAATATTTGATGTATTATATTTATGCTTCATCATGAACGTTTTACAAGTGTGAAGGAAGTATTTTCTACATGTGAATTGTACACACCTGTTCACAAAAAGCTGGAAACTCGTTCAGAAACTAAGTCCGAAAAAGTGAACCTAGATCCGTCACAATTCCCGCAGATCTGTACACAGGGAATTGCATTTTCCCTCCGTTCTTTATATAGACACTAGCTGCAAACCGTACTGTCATCCGAGCGATGTAAAATTGTAAAAACAAAATCAAACTACTTTGCACACTTCATGTACAGTTCCAATATGCAAAAACAATCAATATCTTAAGTAGAAATTACTGAAAAAGACCGAAAATGACTACTTGAAACTTCAAGTGTCAACCTGCGCTTGGAGCGATACAATTATCAATATTATAACGCATTTCCTTCTAAGTGCTTCCGTAGCCAAGCGGATTTAGTAATGCTGATTGAAATTTCTGAAGCGAAGGGCGACGGTTCGAGCCTCTGTGCGAAGAATTCGTCTTTATTTCTTCCTTTTTTTTTAATATATGGGAACATTGTTATAAATATAAATTTCTACTTTGAAGTGCTTGTAAAAACAATCAGACGATCTGTCTCTTTTCAAATCTCGTTACATTTTACTAGCCCGCCATTTCCAGAATTTATGAAATGAAAGTTTAACGTCCCACGGTTATGCTTCCAGAATTTATGTACGAAAACGTTAACACAGACGTAAAAATGTAAATTATTCATGTTCCTGAGATATATATATATATATATATATATATATATATATATATATATAGATAGATAGATAGATATAGATATATATATATATATATATATATATATATATATATATATATATATATATGTGTGTGTGTGTGTGTGTGTGTTGTGTCACACAACTCTGTAACACTTTTTTTTGTGAAAAATGCTGAACTACGAAAACATGACGTATGCCTTGTCGCAGCAGACGAGTTTCCACTTAAGCCTACGAGTAACGAAATCACCTACAGCCAAACAGCTACAATTGATTCATTAGTTATGGCTCATCGTGGTCAGAATGTTCGCGAGCAGCTTACTGCTCTTGTTGAATAATACGGTGGTATGAGTGTGAGACAAGCTATCGAACGTCTTAGTGTTCCCTGTTCTACAGCATTTACTTGGGGGAAGAAATACTCAAAAACAGATAACGTGTCTAGAAAACCTGGCACAGCCTTCAAAGGGTTTCAACACCACAACAAGATCAGGCCCTAGTTGATGCCGTCGCAATCCTTTCATGTCATCCCGGCAGTTAGTGATAGCGTCTCGTTTTCCTGGCTCCTTCCTCAACGCTCGGCGACGCCTTAAAGACGCAGGGCTTCATGCATATCGAGCCGCGTGTAAAGAGCAATTGACGAATAGTCATAAAGTTGATCGACTAGCATTTGCTGAGGCAAATATTGGTCGTAACTAGGATCATGTAATCTTCACAGACGAAAAGATATTCTCTTCAGCAAATGATGGTCCTCGACTTGTGTATAGACCCACAGGAAAACGTTACGATCCACAATACATGCACAGAACGCATCGAAAGGGACATGTTACTATTCACTGCTGGGGATGGCTGTGTAAGGATACAGTTGGTGAATTACACCGTATAGAAGCCCGATTGAACAGTCAGAAGTATCTTGATATTGTGCAGTATGGCTTGCTCTCTGCTGCGAGAAATTTATTTGAAGACGGCATTGTAGAAGTTCAACAAGATCATAGCTCAATACATGATTCCCATCTAGTTCAAGCCTGGTTTCAAGAGGAACCCAATGTTGAGCTAGTCGACTGGGTTCCAAGAGGATCTGACTTGAACCCAATGGAAAATCTATGGGCGGAAGTTACAAGAACTCTACACGGAAATTGGCCTGATCCCCCACCAAGGACAGCTGACTCACTTTGGAAGCTAGTTTCTGACGAGTGGGAAGAAATAGCATAGGGACATCAATATGTCGCTAGATTGGTTAACTCATTACCAAGAAGATTAAGATGCGTCATCGAAGCTAACGGCGATTATACGAGATATTAATACCTGACTAAAGATTTGTCTTCATACCCAGGTGACCTTCGAGCTGTTTCAAGAGCTCACTAAGTTTTTCCATTTTTCCTTTAATACTGCTTTCATTGGGACGTTTGCGTTTCGTCGGAATCTGCCACATATATTTATTTCTGCTCCTTTGTTTACCCTACACAGATAGTCCAGTGGTTAGCACGTGTACCTATGGTGTACGGGGTACCGGGTTCTATTCCCGCTGGGAGAGACTTGTGTTTTTATTTATCTGTGATAATTCTGTGTTCGTGACCCTGTTGTTAAAAAGGTACTGCTAAAACTATAAAACCGAGTAAAGCAATTAAAAATAAAAAAAAAAATCAGTTACTGAGGAACGTTCAGTAAGTCAGTTTTGTTTTAATATCTAATGCCTAGCGCGTTCGTTGTTGGGTCTGATAGTCGCGGGTTCAATTCCCGTTAAGGGCCCATTAAAATTTTACTTGAACTAGAATTTATTTGCATGAATCACCCGTCTTTAGCCTAAAGGACTTAAACGTTCCGAAAAGTATATGGTAAAAATGAAATAAATAATAAGACAGTAATAATGCTATTAATCTGTATCTATCTACATAGGATATAAATGAAAAAGACGTTGTCTATCAGAACAAAAAATGGCTTAACCGTTTGAAATGATTTTTATTAGTTAACACTTTCACCTATCTCTGACTCATGGGCACCCGAAGGGGGCAGGGTGGGCCGCCCTATGACTGTCGAAATGTATACAAACAGAAATACCAAACATAATATATAGCAACCACGAAGATGGCTCCTCTTAGAACATTTTAGTGTGCCATGCGCGGACTGGCTTGTTGTCAAGCCATTTTTATTAAAATGTGTATCCTAACAGAGGAAAGGAGTTAAAATTTAGAGAATATCTCACATTTGTGAGATAGAACTTGACCCCATGCCGTTAACGTCGCCAATATCTAGTGGCCCACTTGCCGGTAAATGTCGATCGTCGATATAGCGACGCATCGAAAGATTGCCGCTAGTGTGTCCCTAGCGGCAGGGTTTCGTCGAGTCGAAAAAGACATCTAGAGTAGGGGTGTTGCAGTTACCACCACGTAGCGGCGATGACGTCTTTTCGGTCCGTCTTTCGATTCGTCGCGAAGAATCGGCGAAGGGACCGAAACGACTTATCACCAGTCATGTGCATGCGTTTATTATTGTATTTTTGTTTTTCCTGACGAATGTTCCTAAAGTGAGCTCCTAAAGTGAACCCATGCTTCTACATCACAAGGTTGTTGTTTCGCGCCATTTCGGGAGAACTTTATATATATTTTGTAAGTGCTTTTTAGACTCATCTCAATGTAAATGAATCATGCATATAGGCTATTTAACATATTTTGGTGGAGTAATTTTGTAATTCATTGGCATTTCGTCGCGTCTCTGCTACCAGTGGCCCACTGGTGGTATAATTTTCAAAACGGAAGTAGGGCCACCGCGGATCGTTGTAGTGATGCCATCAATTTTTGGCGAGAGGTCGCTAGTTACCCATCGATGGTCCACCGACGCTTACGGCACGGGGTAACTCTAGATTAAATTTAATTAGGAAATCACTATAGTTGCTATAAGAACTAGTTTTTGAACTTGGACTGTGTAATATTGGTCATTTGAGGCAAACATTTCCTAAGTTCAACTTTAAGTATCTTCGGGAAACAGTAAACCAAAAATGGTAGGTTCGAACCCACAATCCAACGTTCACAATCGAAAACATTCTGTAAATCTGTATTTTCCTCTTTTAAGTGTAAAAAGATATGTTGATCAGTTATTAAGTGTACTGTAGAAACAATTCATCATTGTAATACTTAACGATAAAGTATTTCGAAATTATGTATACATGGGAACACATGGTAGTTGCCTCAATCCAGCTATAATCAATGCCCTCAATTTCCTTTGTGCAGTTCAAACCGATTTTCCTGCAAGCTGTTACACAATGACAATTAGTCTAGTTGTCTACGTGTCGAACTGCTGAGCCAAAGGACGAGGGATCGAATCTCGGAGATGGACATGAAAATTTTTATTACTTGCAGAATTATACATTTCACCCATAATAAAATGAGCATTAAAACAGTTTTGTGTTTCCGTGGAAAAGTAAGAATTTATTTCAAGTTAAACTTGTGAGCAGTGAAGCAAAACGAATTGGGCTCATGGTTGTCCGAATACCTGACGATTTGAATAAATCATACGACACACTTTTAGTATGGAGTTAAAGAGCTTTCTGATACGTATAAAGAAATCTCACTGACCTAAAATCCATTACGAAATAGGACCTACCAGAAGCTTCAACACCACGTCTGCGTCACTTCGGTGAACGCTGTATCGAAACTTCCTATATAAATTTCACTCACTTGACGTCTAGTCAGTCGACCGTACTTGGTTTGTTAGCTAACTATATGGAAGGGGTATAGACGAAAAAATATGCAAAATCCATTTTTCAATTATGTCAGGAAACGAAGAAAATGTGACGCCCTTATGTTTCAGAATTGTTGAACTTTTTTTTTTTTTGAGGAAGGGGGGGGGGGGAATTTCACTCATCTGCTGTAAGTAGTGACTGCTGCTGTTAACCATTGTTTTCTTTCATTTTGCATTTACACATCCTATCCTCTTTCAAGTTCGGTTCCACATGCCATTTCATTTAGTTTCATATGTTCTGTTCGATTAAATACACATTCCTCAATCTCTTATAATATGTCCAAATTAACAAAACGGTTCTCTTGCTTTCTCTCTAATAATGATGATTTAGATTTCAAGAGAGTTAATTTTAAATAAACTTGCAACCAATTTGTTAATTACTACGAGCATTGAGTTCTTCCTCATTGTGTGTTAATATATATTCTTCAGTGTTTACATTCTAATAATAATAAATATTTATGCCAAAATTAGATATAATTGCAGTATAAGAAGGTTCAGTAGGTAATAAAGCAGTTCAAGCCAATATCTTACTTCAATCTGTATCGTAGATTACAATTATCGTTAAAAGAACAATTCGATTACAATTGAATATGCGCATCCACAATTGATTTTATCTAGGTAGAATGGATAGGGATGCGCACGAGACAAGATTTGAGGCCGTCTCGTCTCGACAATATGCTGTAAAAGTGAGGTCTCGACTCGAAAAATGTATATTTTTCTATTGGAAGAGCTGTGTCTCGACTCGAATTTTGTCAGGAAAATTCTGTCTCGACTCGACTCTGCGCATCCCTAAGGATGGACAGTTTGAAGAGCCCAGTATTCCAAAGCTGGCGGGGTAACCAATTACACTATTACCCAACATCTATTTCAGATACAACCATTATTATACACTTCATTTTCACAAGTTGCTTCTTATAATAACTATATCGATTTCCTACTTAAATTCAATTATAGATAATTGTTTCTTATGTAGCAGCTAATATTCGTGCTATACAGTATAAAACAAGTACACATTCAATGTAAATAAATAAAAATGTAAGATATTACAGATTACTGGCATTGCCATTTAATCCGATTTTAAGCAGTAAATTAATAATTTTCTAAATAATTGTTCAAATTGCTTTATAAGAATCCAGATTCTGAGGTACCCTAGGTTTTTGTAATGCAAAAAAATACAAGCATATATATATAGAGAGAGAGAGGTGCATTTTAGGGGACTTCCGGGCTTGATCCCACCCCTCCGAAATTTTATGTTTATTCAAATAAAATATTGTAAAGTGAATTAAATATCTTGTAGAATGTTCACATTTCCAAGAATGAAGTTAGCAAAGCAACCCGAAATATATATATGAATAATTTTCATTTTGGACGTGTGGTTTTAGGTATTCAACTGTGTTCACATTTCTCATTTTAGCGTTTCCGTATATGAATTATGGACATGGCGGGCTAGTAAATGTGACAGGGATTTGAAAAGTGACAGTTCGTCGGATAATGTGTTTCCAATCACTTCACAGTAGAAATTTATATTTATAAAAAAGTTCTCAGATATTTTTTTAAACAAAAGGAAGAAAAGCTTTAACTTTCTGCATGGAGGCTCGAACCGTCGCCCTTCGTTTCAGAAATGTCAGTAGCAGTACTAAACCCGCTTGACCACAGACGCAACTTACAAGAGATTGTGTTATAATATTGATAATAGAATCACTCCAAGCACAGGTTCCTACTTGGAGGTTTAAATATCCATTTTCTGTCGTTTTCAGCAATTTCTACTTAAGATAATGGTTGATTTTGCATATTGGAACTGTGCAATCAATAATAATCTCAGAAATAAGTAGTTTGATTTTGTTTTTACATTTTCACATCGCTCGGATGACAGTACGGTTTGCAGCTAGTGTCTATATAAAGAACGGCGGGAACATGCAATTCCCCATGTGTACAGATCTGCGGGAATTGTGACGGATCTAGGCTCACTTTTTCGGACCTAGTTTCTGAACGAGTTTCCAGTTTTTTGTGAACAGATGTATACCAATCTGAAAATGGAATAACGTCCATTTAATGTAGAATATCCCAAGGAAACTATGCGTTGAATTAAACGGTCCAGCAACCGTCCAGTCATTGGAAATAGTATGTGATGCCCCATTGTAGTAAATGATAGGCGATATGTAGACCAGTCACAAACTTAATGTTTTTTACTCCATCTATTTTCAACCTTGAAGGTTAGTTTCGAACTTACGTACAAACTGTATCACATACTGGTTCAAAATATTGCATTTTATTTTAAATAAAATTAACTTTGAATCATTGATATAAAGAAATCCTATTTTAATCGTGATTTAAATATCTAGTTTAAATCAACTAAGCTCAATGAATAAGGATACTGAGATTTGAATCCAAATTCATAATTTAACAAGTCAGCCCTTCATACTTGCATATATTGCTATAGGGTCTGTACAACGTATTTACTATACCGCTACTTAAAGACACTTCATGATCTAGGATTTGGAGGTCACCGATACAAAAATTCAACATAATTTTAAACCATTAGAAGTATACTTCCATCTCACCAAAGCAACATTAAATTGGTGATATACAATGTGTAATACTTCCGTAATTGATTAAACTTTTAACTGATCTAATATATTCCACAAATATGTTCAGAATTACGTTAATAATACTTATGGGTAAATCCACATGAATTCAACCAATGATGGTTGCTGATAAAATTTATTACTTTTTATTTTTGTATAGGAAGCTATAGATTTAGAGAGTTGAAAACAAGCATTCATTCATTTTCTGATGCTCAGTTTTCTTTTGAGAGGTCTTTTGTATACGCGTGTAAGCCTTTTCTGCACTTTACAAAAGGTTGCGGAAAACGCTGTAGCTCTGTTATTTTCGAAGATATTGATTTCAATAACCATTTGAGAGAGAATTAAATGTGCCACATTTTATGTCCAATCTACATTAAAGCTACAATACTTCTTTTAAAAAATAATATTTAAAAAAATGAAGCCAACGTTCGAAACATGCAAATTGTCATTTTTGACACTAAAAATTATAAACAAAAGAAAATATAAAACTCAACATTAATTTTCCTTTCTTGAGGATAGGCATACTACTTCCAGAAAAGTTTGATGCCTGCCTCATCCTCTTTTCGTTATTGGTCTTTAAACGTTGCGATTTTTCGAAAATCAGCTGTTTATCTCAAAAGGGACACATTGAAAGAATCTAAAATTTTCACAAATAATCTTTATTTGCATAGCGATAATGGTTAAAATTTGATCATTGAGACTTGACTAGTTTTAGACTAAACTGATGGTTCATTCTACAACTATATGTTAAGTATTAAAATAAATAGTTCAGTTTGTAACGATATTTTACTGGTAATTGTGCATGTTTATTGTAACCATATTTTACCGGCATAAACTAATTGTTAATCATGTTTTGAAGGAAATAATTATTAAAAAATAAATGCTGTTTTGTTTTATGTAGTTTTAAAAAAAATCTTTAAAACGGCGCGCTCAAAAAACCTCCAGCTGCTCCTTTTATAGTGCAGCTATGACATCTGCTGTTGACCTCAACTTCCAAATAAACCATAAACGATACATGTGTGTGTTTTGATATAATGCACTGATGCCATTACTAAAGGCCGTTTACAAGTTTGGATATTTTACCGATTATTCCTAGATGAATGTATATGAATTTCAGGTAGATTGGATAGATTGAGACTTAAGAGTAGGAATATTGCGAAGGGCAGCAGGAAAGTTTTGCAATAGAACAGAACGGATCATCACAGGAGTTTTCAACTTAGTGTGTGTTTAGACTAGTGTTGTAAAATTTTCGGAAATTTTGAACCTGCTGGTAAAAAATCGTTTTTTTTTCGGTTTCTTTCCGGAAAAATTGGAAAAATAACAAAAATCTTTGTATTAGCTTAGTTTTACTAGTAATGGAACAGTTTTTTTTTTTTCGTACGCGTCAAAAATGTAAGTTGAGAAATTTCAATATTGTGAATATTTAAAAAAAGAAGCATTCGAAAATAAAACGATTGTAATTATTCTTGAAAATTAGTAGTCTGCACTCATTTCCTTTATGTGCCTTTTAGTCGTTTTCTCCTGGTTGTGCATTAATTACAGAACTTTTGCAATTGCATTCACATCTACCATCATGAAGCGTTTCTGTTGCAACAGATAGGGCTCGTAAGTGAAACTGAGTTCTTAATGCGCTCTTTGATCTGGTAAAATTTTGTTAATTTTAACCAAATTACTTCTTAAAAGAAAGAGCAGTAGGCAAATTTCACTAATACTCATGCACTAAGACATATAATTACTATTATTTAATATTCAAATACAGACTAATATAAATTATATGTACAAAATTTTTATATGTAAATAAATACCTGTTTTCTAGTGAAACAAATTATCTATATATATAAAAATGAAAGTGACTATATTTGTAACTTAACAACTCTTGAACCACCAGACTGATCTCGATAAAAACTTTCAATACAGATGAGGTTCGGGCCTAGCATGGATTTTACCATTTCACTTTGAAGGTAGAACTTTAAGGAAGAAAGTGCGGATATATATTGAAAATTACCGATCTTAGTGTCGAACACACAGTTTTCGGGGTTGCTGAGATGAACAGTGACATTTTCGATGAAGCTTAAATTCAAATTCAGCACTGCAACTTGGGGGAAGGAGAGGGGATATATATATATATATATATATATATATATACACGATAGGATCGAAAATGACCAATATTAGTGTCAAATCCATAGTTTTTGGGGTTGCTGAGATGAACAATAGCACACCCGATTGTGTTTAAATAAAATAAAGATTCAGGCCCGCAACTTAGAGGTGGGGAAGGGGAGATTTATATAAATGATTGAAAATAGCCGATATCAGTGTCGAATCCGTAGTTTTCGGGGTTGCTGAAGTGAACAGTAACACTTTCGATGCGTTTAAATCCAAATTTATTCCCGCAAATTGGGGGAGGGAGGAGATATATAATGCAGAATCGATATTAGTGTGAATCCATAGTTTTCAGGGCCGCTGAGAAGAACAGTGACATTTCCGATGCAGTTTAAATCCTAGTTCAACGCCTAAACTTTAGGAAGAGGGTGATATCAAAAATGACTGATATTAATGTCGAATACATAGTTTTTGGGGTCACTGAGATGAACAGTGACACTTCTAATGTCTTCAATTCCACATTCAGCGCCATGACCTGTGGGCGAGGGAGAAGGGATATATATATATATATATATAAATGATCGAAAATGACCGATATTACTGTCGAATCCATAGTTTTCGCGGTTGCTGTGATGAACAGTAACACTTCCAATGCCGTTTAAATACAAATTCAGGCTCGCAACTTGGGTAGGAAGAGAGATATAAAAGTGACTCAAAATGGCCGATACTAGTATCAAATCAATAGTTTTCGTGGTCGCTGAGATGAGCAGTGACATTTCAGATGCCGTTTCGAAATTCATCCCCGCAACTCGGGGACAGGGAAATATACTGTATAAATATGATCGAAAATGGCCATATTAGTGTCGAATCCATGGTTTTTGGGGTGGCTGAGATGAACTGTGACACTTTCGATGCCGTTTAAATCCAAATTCAGCCCCTATTAGTATTCCTAAAGGGGGAGGGTGACAATGTAGAAGTAATTGAAAATGATTGATTTTAGTGTCGAATTCATAGTTTTTGGGGTCCCTAAGTTCATTGGTGACAGTTTTGGTGCCTTTATACCCAAAATGAAACATTCTCCCCGTGTGAAGAACGGGGTATTCTGCTAGTCTTTAATAATAACGAACGGAAGTTTCACATGTTAAATTCTTTAATATATTTGTCGCTGCTCAAATTTACGCACTTGTGCGATGTATGTGTGTATATGTAAATAAGATAATCTCTCTTTTTGAGTTGTTCGAAAAGTATACAAATAATAAAGAGGAATTTTTAACAGAAATCAGAAAACTAAAAAGTAAATTAAAAGCTGTTGCTTTAAGTATTTTTCTTGCTACCGAAATACGTTGTATATATGCTGCAGACACGTTACAGCAAATAAGATTAGCATCAGGCGAAGAAATAGTTTTTAAATTATATTTTCCGGGTTTTGCCAATATTTCTGAACAAAAATTTTTTCTAATGGGTTCAAAATTTCCGCAAATTTTACACTGCACAAGGAAGATACGTATCTTCATAAAATATATATATTTGATTTTATCATGCTGGTATTAAGTAAACTGATTCTGGCCCCGTTATATTTTAACACTTCCCTGCCTAAAACGGTAACTTTATTAGATTACTTAAGATAATTTAAATGTGTCTATATTAATTTACCTAACTAGAATTGTATTTTAGTATCTTTTGTAGCCATAATTCCATTCCATCACGGTTCTAACTTTAAAGGAGTGGTGTAAATATATTTGTTGCCACAAAATTTCCCTATTCTAATACAAGAAACATAACTACTCAATGATCTTAACTGTAAACTAATAAATATAAAATAGTTTTAATTTTAAAAGCATAATGAAGTAAAATATTCGAAAATTCAAATTTTCCCAATTTTCCCGTATTTTCCAAGCTCGGGAAAAAACTGTTTTTTACCCAAAATCTCCAGTTTTTTTTCCAGGCCTTTACAACACTAGTTTAGACATGTCCAAATCTGTACTGTACAAGCTCTAGTCATTGTCTTAGTGTCAGTTGATTTTCAGCTGTGTTAGTGAAATAGATGGAGATGTCGTCGTGGTCAGAAACTGAATACCTTGCAATTTTGCGCTACAATTTTGCACGTGGTTTAAGCGTTGATCACTGTTAAAGGAAATGACTCCTGTGCTTGGGGAGGATTGTCCTTATTGTACAACGATATTTAGATGGTACCGAGAGTGTCAAAATGGAAATTTCAGCCTTGAAAACGCTCCAAGGTCAGGTGGGCCATCTTCATTTGTGACTGAATAAAACATTGCTGCAGTAAGGAAAATGCTTGAGACAGACAGGTTACATAATATCAAATAGAGGTATGCTTGGACATTAATGCACCAGCAGTTCGTGTTATTCTCCGCAATCACTTTCGAGTTAGGAAGCTTTGTACCCTTTGGGTACCATATGACTTGACCGACGAACAGATGGCACACCGCGTTTCATGGTGCCGTGAAATGTTGAAAAAATTTAAAAATGGAAAATCTTCCTCTGTGAACAGTATTGTGACAAGTGACGAAACTTGGCTGTATTATTATGACGTCCCGACCAATGCTCAAAACAAAGTGTAAGTTTTCGAAGATGTGTAAGTTTTCGAAGATGAGGAGACCCCGTGGCTATTCGAAAGTTCACATTAGTAAAGAAGAGAACGGTGGCGGTATTTTTTAGTGTGCGAGGAACTGTCGAGCAAGTTGTGTTAAAAAGACAGAAGACAGCACAGGAAAGTGGTATATCGATTAATGTCAGCCTAAAGTTCTTACAGCTCTCACACAGTTGCGCCCAAACTCAAGGATGGTCACATGGTTTCTTCACCACGATAACGCTCCAGCACACCGTTCAAAAGTTTGCTCAGAGTATTTGGCCAGCACTGGACTAAAACTGTTACTGCACCCTCCGTACAGTCCAGATTTCGCTCTCTGTGACTTCGCGCTGTTCTCCCACATGAAGACGCGATGATGCCCTACTAAGGGCTTGGGACGGTAAGTGTGCCCAGATCTCTGCTGAATGATGATAGAGTTTCCTCGACGACTGGTTTCGAAAAATGGAAAAGTGTGAAACGTATGGTGCAAAGTACTTGGAAAAAGTATAAGAAATGAGGTCGTATTGCAAAACTTTCCTAGTGTCCTTTGTACATCTACTGTACAAGAACTAACTCAGTGATTACGCCTCTGGTGTCATTAAGCAGATTTTTCCTTGCAAAGTTCAATTCCTATTTATCTGATATAGCATTCACTAATAATCAACAAGCCAGAACATTGAAAGATGTTTCTGTCTGTATACCAGCAATAATCTGGTATATCAGAAAAATTGAAGTGAGGGAAACAACTTTTTGTTTTTTCTTTTTAATAAACTTTATTCATCCACCTGACCCTAGAATTTCTTTTTAAAGCTCTGAGGATGACAATTGTGACTGCCTATTAGTAAGGTCCTAAGGAAACAATATTTAATACAGTTCATAACAGCAAATCGAAGTTTCATTATCAACAAAAAGCTATGTACAGTAAGTAGTCAACTTTTTCAGCACTCACATTTTAAAAAGATAAAAAAAGATTAACAGTTGTTGTGTTTTTACTTCAAGTGGTAACTATATAAGTATATTATAGGAATGTTACTAATACAAGGTGGCCCAAAGTAGGTATACAGTACCGTACTGATCAGCTCATTTCTTCTTGTTATCCGTGAGGTAGACTTAAGTTTCTTTATTATTTGTTCTTAATGTGATTTAACTTATATCTTACGCTCGGAACAGCCGAAGCAAATAAACCCATAAACTAGATGTTACACTTGATCAATACAGGGGTGTATACCTACTTTTGGGCCACCCTGTATATTACAATGGACTCTCTCTTAACTGCCCACCTTCCAAGATAAGTCATTTTCGTTATGAGCCGCGCTCGGTGCTCCACAACAATAAATATATACACAACAATAATAAAATACAAAACTGTACTTCATTCAGTTTTGTAGCTTCAATAGTATTTTCTTTCAGTATTGTGTTCCTTCAATCAATACCCATACATCGTAAATGACTGTGTGATTTGTGTGACAGTCTAGTGTGCTTTACTCAATATACTATATTTTGCTCATCTGAATGTCATTGGAGCAGCCTGTTGTCGAAACTCCTGATTTTGGTAAGTTACATTTATTTACTTATGGTGATGTATGCCTTTTTTAACCCTATTTTCGTTATTCGACCAGAGCCCAGTCCCGTGGTGATCTGTTAAAAAGGAGTATATTGTATTTAGATTTTCAATACAATTTTTACCATGTTTGCACAGTACACCATTTCTTAAGTTCACGCCACATCAAAAGCAAACCGCAACTCGTCAAGTATCAGTGATTGAATTTTACCTACTTGTTACTACGCAAATAACAATTGTTTGCTGAAAATTTGGGACTTTTTCAGTGTGTCCCTCTTGAGATATTTTACCATGAGTACTGCTGCCTTTCGAAAAATCGCAATGTTTGAAGACCCGTAAATTCGAAAATATTTGCCTGTAGTAGGCTTCAATGTGCACTGGACAAAAATTGCTGTTAATGTATTCAATTCACTTTCAATCTCTGTGGGGTTTTCTCGGAGTATCCATTCCAGTTTCCTCCCACATTCTCATCCCACCGACTCTTTCATAATTATTCATTTGCCTTAATTATCCGTCTCCCTTAGCCTAAAAAGCATAATCGTAGTACATTAAACTGAAAAATTCCATTTCATTTTCAACTCTCTTTTGAACGGTTTTCGTTTGAAATCGGTATCTTTATAAAATTAAAAAAAAAGAAACCGCAATACACAATTCATCGTAAACCTCTGTAAAGTGCACAATAGGTTTACGCGCCTATATAAAATGGCTGCTCAAAAGGAAACTGAGCAACAGACGTGAATACAGCACAGATATTAAAAAAATAAATTTTTGTTAGCAACCTCCTTTCATTTGAAATTGGTGATTTCAAATGGACTGACCATTATAAAAAAGCTTTTATTTCTATTACACACTGCTTAGCAGTATTTTACAGTTATAACTATATGGTACTACTTACCACCTGATGATCCAATTCGTTTCTGACGTTCTTTATATGCTCGAAGATCAGAAGAAAACAATGAATCTTGGGGAGCTACATTATTTTCAGCCGTGGGCATCACCATATGGGATACTGGAGGAGCATACGATGACGAGTCTAAGCTAGTAGCATTTTGAGGGATTGGAGGCACTGAAGGATAAAGGTTGTACGCAGAATTAGACTGCTGATTATATGGTGATTGATATGATGACTGAGTGGTCAATCCAGAATAATGAACGGGATGTGTATAGGGCATTGACGACCCTACATGTGAATGTATAGTAGAAGGAACAACCATTGAAGGTGGTAGATATGTTATTATTCTTGACGTTGGTGGAGTTATTACAGGAGGAGGTACTGTTGTATCAACAAGAGGGATACTCATTGTGGGAGGTGGTGCCACTGCAGGAGATAAAGTTGTCATACCAGTAGGATGTGCAGTCAGAGACGGAGGTGGTTCTGTAAGATTAGGTGGTGGGACTGTTGTAGGAGGTAGGATTATTTGGTTAACGCCAGGTGACGCAGATGAAGCAGAAGCAACTGGCTCTGAAATGTTAGGTTTAGTTTGATCGCTACTACTCGTGGATATCATAGTTGTAGAAGACACAGGAATCTGAGGGGATGGTGATGCAGATGGCGATGGTGATGCTTTAGTAGCAGATTCTACTGTTGCTTTCATTGATGATGGTGTTGTTTTCTGAATTTCATTTGTCTTTCCTAACTTTTGACCCAATGAGGAAGATTTCGCTGCAATACCTACAAAAGAAATGAAACACAATACTCCAAATTAAAATATACCATTAAATATATTACGAAAGAGTCCTCTATACTATTATCGAACACTAACTTTGAAAAGCAATAACAGGAAAAAGCGTACGATCTATGTTTCAATAATAATAATAAAACACACCTTAAAATGATTTAATCGATTAATATTACGTTTTCTTCTTTGTTTAAATTATGAATATGGGTAATGAAACTGTGCTTTATTAGAATAAATTAAGAACTACACACACACACAATCTTTCAAATCTTTCACACTAGTATATTACGCAAATTAATTTTCAGACTAGCATAATTTATGTTCGGTCGTTCAGAGGAGCTGACCGTGACACTGATCACTACCTGGTAGCAGCGATAATAAGAGAGATTATCGTTGAATAGAGGAAATATTCAACATCTGAAAATGGAGAGGTTTAATTCAAAGAAATTAGAGGAAAGCCTGGCGAAAGGGGAATACCAGATTGAAGTGTCCAATAGATTCTCGGTTTTAAAAGGTTCTGAATGCACTAATGTTGAGGATACTTGGGTTGAAATTAAAGCTACCATTATATATATATATATACAGGGTTCATTATGAAAGTAATGAGCATTGCTTTAGAAAAACTATTTTATTGTTCCGATTGTTACAAATCTTTAAAATTCCTCAAAATACGCTCCTTCTGCATCGATTCACTTCTGGAGACGTGTTTTCCACGCCTGGAAAGCATCTTTAAAGTCCTCGGCTGGAATGGCTTTTAAAAACCTTGTAACATGGGCTTGAATGTTCTGCACGGAGTCCCAATGTTTTCCTTTGAGGTGTCTCTTCAAACGGGGAAACAAAAAAAAGTCACTAGGAGCCAGGTCAGGACTATAAGGGGATGGGGGACCACTGGGGTTCTGCTCCGGACCAGGAAGTCGACGACGGTAAAGGCGGTGTGACTTGGTGCATTGTCGTGGTGGAGTTTCATTGAGTCTTTGATGTCACTTCGAACGCGGGCGACCTTGCGTTTTAGTCTCTTCAGCACTTCTAGATAAAATTCTGCCATGACAGGTTGTCCTGGTGGCACAAACTCGAAATGGATAATTTCTCGAACGTTGAAGAAGACAATGAGCATGGTTTTGATTCGGGATTTGCTCATGCGTGCCTTTTTGGGGCGGGGGGAGGATGAGGTGTGCCACTCCGCACTCTGCCTTTTGGATTCTGGATCGTATTCGAACATCCAGGATTCGTATCTAGTTACGACCGAGTCTAAAAAGTCCGGATCACTTTCATACAATGCCAACAACTCCTTGCAGCGCAAAACTCGAAGTTCTTTTTGTACGTTCGTCAACACCTTCGGCACAAGCTTCGTACAGACCTTTCGCATTTGCAGGTCCTCGGTCACTTCCCATGTACCGCAAATGATGACATGTTTACGGTGTCCGCGATTTGTTGAATGCTCACACGCCGGTCTGAGCGCAACACTTCACGCACACGGTTAACGTTGTCGTCGGTTCTGGCCGTTGTTGGGCGTCCAGAACGGGGCTCGTCGGCGACCTCCTCTTGACCCTCCTTGAACGACTTGTGCCATTTTCCTACCTGGGATCTTGACAAACACTCCTGCTTGTAGGCCTCTTTCTGGTAAGTTTCCGTAGCATTCTTATCCAAGTTGGGGCAAAATTTTATGGCGTAGCGTTGTTCGAGCGAACCCTCCATCGCGCCGTGTTAAAACTTGTAAAAACGTGCTTCACGCGGATCGACAGTCACACGCTGTCACTGCTCGCAGCAGACTGACTCCGGGCGCGTTTGGAAGGACAGACCACCCACTACTTTTTCCGCGCCAGCAGCGCGCGCTGCAATGGATTGTTGAGTCAGGGTAGCATCATGCTAATTACTTTCATAATGAACCCTGTGTGTATATATATGTAAACTCGGGCACGTGGAAATACATAGGAACAAACCATGGTTCGACCAGAAATGCATTAAACTCGCAAAGAAGAGAAAATAGGCAAAACTGAATTGGTTACAAAATCCGAACGATATAGCTACACAAAACTTCGTTGACACCAGGCGAGAAACTTCCAAAACTTTTAGAACAAAGAAACGCGATTTTTTCAAAGCTAAAAGTAATAAACTTGAAGCTAATACAAAAAACAAAACATTCGGGTTATGCATAAGGGCATCAACGAATTTAAACAAGAAAAAAAAAACTATCAACCTCGCGCTTAAAAAAAAAATATAAAAATAAATAAATAAATAAATAAATAAAGGCGACGTAAGAATTCTCACTGATACAGGTAGCATTTTGAATAGTTGGAAATATTTCTTTGACGATTTGCTTAACACGCAGCCAAAAACTAATGTTCGTGGAGAAAGAGAAATGTCACTGCAGAATCCCATACTCCTAAGCCTAACAGAACAGAAATAGAAATTTCTTTTTAAAAAATTAAAGAAACACAAATTTCCAGGTGTACACGAAATTCCGGCCTAGTTAATTTTAGTTGGAGAGGAAGAATTATGGAAAAAGATACACAAACTCATTCTCCTTATCTGGAACGAGATAGAATTGTCACAAAAGTGGATAGAATCAATAATTGCTCCAATTCACAAGGCAAGAAAATTGATTGTTGTAAAAATTATCGATGCATGTACCTTCTGTCAACAGCCTATAAAATCCTCTCAAATATTTTGTTAGCAACATTGACCCCATACGCAGATGACAGTATTGGAGATTATCAGTGCAAATTTAGACGAAATAGATCATCGACCAGATATTTACAATTTGGCAAATACTTGAATGAAATGGAAATATTTGGTCTAGGAATTAATTCGTGCGGGTGGACAAGAGATGGCGCAACGAACGGAGCGTCCCACAGTTCCGTGTATCCACACATGTGTTGCAAACCCCTGTCATCGCGTATCGTTCGTAGTATAGGGCAGTGGATTAAAGCGTCAACAACACCAGTTTGTAGTTAAGTGAACATGGCGCAATTTGTGCCTGATAAAGTGTTTTTGCGGGGTGTCCTGCTGCATTACTTTAACATGCAGAAAAGTGCGACTGCAAGTCATCGTATTTTGGTGGAAGTGTATGGTGACCATGCTCTAGCTGAGCGAACGTGTCAGAAGTGGTTTGCACGGTTTAGAAGTGGTGATTTCGGCTTGGCAGACCAAGAGCGAGCTGGACAGCCAAAAAAATTTCAAGACGAAGAATTGACACCATTGCTCGAGCAGGATTCGTGTCAAACGCAGGAACAACTTGCAGCAGCATTAGGCGTTGATCAAACAACAGTCTCCAAACGCTTGAGAGCCATGGGAATGATTCAAAAGATGTCACATTGGGTTCCACATGAATTGAAAGACAGAGACGTTGAAAGACGAAAAACCATTTGCGAATTGCTGCTTCAACGACAGAGCAGAAAGGGGTTTCTGCATCGAATTATTACGGGTGATGAGAAGTGGATCCATTACGAGAACCCTAAACGAAAAAAGGCCTGGGTGAAACCAGGTGAACCAGGTCCATCACAACCAAAACGAGATATTCACTGTGCAAAGGTTATGCTGTGCATATGGTGGGATATGAAAGGTGTGGTGTACTATGAGCTGCTGCAACCGGGTGAAACTATGAATGGAGAACGTTATCGACGACAATTAATGCGTTTGAAGCAAGCTCTGGCCAGAACACGACCAGAATGGGAGAACAGACATGATAAACTTATTGTTCAACATGATAACGCTCGCCCACATGTCGCAAAACCGGTCAAAACCTATTTAGAAAATGTCGGATGGGAAGTTTTACCCCACCCGCCGTATTCACCAGACGTTGCTCCTTCGGACTACTACTTGTTCGATTGCATGAACAACGATTTGATTGGACAGCGGTTTACTTCTTCAGAAGATATCGAAACATGGGTCTCTGACTGGGTCGCTTCCAAGGATGAGGACTTCTTTCGCCACGGAATCCGTACATTGCCTGACAGATGGGCGAAAGTGGTGGCTAGCGATGGACAATATTTTTCTTAAGGTATTTATGTATTTTGTGTTTGTACTACAGCTTCAATGTGTGCGTACCAACCGCACGAATTAATTCCTAGACCAAATACAATACTCCAGTATATAAATTATTGATTTTAAAAAGGCCTACGACTCGGGTAGAAGGGATACATAGTACAACGTTCTTACAGAATTTAGAAACCGAAGAAAGCTAGTTAGATTAATTAAGATGTGTTTAAATTATTCTTAGAATAAAGTCTGACAGTACGAAAATTCCAGGTCCACGAGCTTTCTCGCTTGTATTTTATTATATATATATATATATATATATATATATATATATATATATTTAAGCTCAAAAATTTACTTTCTTCTGTCACGTACGCTTACCATTGTTCAACTTTGTCCATGATTGTACTTTTAGTTCAATATTCTTCAAAGGACATTCAGCGAACAGCGAAAGGAAATGGTGGATGTTTCAAAACTAAATTGTGATTAATTAATTAATTTTTTTTATCTGTAAAACTGCTACGTAATTCAGTCTTTGAAATCGTTGCCAAGCATTGGAAGTCAGCTAGCTTTTGCAATTCAAGGTGTAAGATCGATGAGAGAAGTGCATTCATAGGTACAAGTCCTTACGTATTTCACCACGAGTACAGGAAGTTTCATAACCTCGCCTCGAGTCGAGTATCGAAACTACTGGGCTTTTCAAAAGTCAGGGTAGTAGCATCGAAGACCGATCAGGAAAAACACCTCGTTACTAGTGTGTATTATATGTATCATCAAGACTACATCAATCATCCGAAGGTATGTACAGTTCGCAGCAAAAAACCTGCAACATGAGCATGTACATTTATTGTGAAACTACGCCTAAGAGCGCAGGGATTCAACATAACGTCTAAGCGGCACGAATCACGCCAGGAGTAACCTCGGCATTCTCCCCTGCACATTTATTTTGGAACAAAAGACTTCGTCGTTTCACAATAAACTTACATGCTCATGTTGCAGGTTTTTTTGTTGCGGACTGTACCTGTTTCAAATTTGTCAATGCCTAGTCATGAGTCAGTGCTTGGGAAGTTTCAAATAGATACACCTGAGCTAAAAATTACACACATTAAAAACATTCCCTACAAATCTTATTCTTTCATTTCAATAGAAAAGAGCTGAGTTTGAGTTTTTGAGTTTAACGTCCCTTTCAGCAGCAAGGCTGTATGAGACGGGACCTACTGATTAACGTGGAATCCGAGCAACATGAGCTCCCGCCGGGAATCGAATCCGGGTCTCCTGCGCCAAAGGCCAATAGAAAATATTAATCATGAATATTGGTGTACGAATTATTGATGTCTAGATTATTAAGCAAGTTCTTTATTGTTATAATACGTCCTCTTGCTAAATCACAGATAACTCATAGCATAACTGCACTTCTTAAGGTGTTCCCAGTGCTATGCTAAATGCTGCTTAAATAGTGTGGTGCAGCCAGACAATGTCGAGTGTTTACTGATGCCAGGTAATAAAGGAAGTAATCATGGAATTCTGCTTGGATACTTACTAGAGAAATTAGTTTTCGACCCTTACCGCAATTACGCTTCTCGAACTGCAACGCTAGAATCCAGAAATTTTCTTATTGTGACTACTACAGTAAACGTAAACATTTGGCAACAACGCATTATGGCGTTGTGCTCAAGTTTCATCTCAAAATCTATTTCATTAAATGTAAATTAATATTTAAATAAAATATGAGACATAACGCGAAAAACGGTCAAACAATATATCTATTTCGTAATAAGATCGTTATTTTAAAATACTTTACACATACAAATAGACATTTCGTAAAATTGAGCACTTTTAGTAAGATCTTACAGCAAGTGCCATCTTGTGTGCTCATTGTAAAACGAATCAAATATTTTCTTTTATTTGTTACATTTTTCGATATCAGGAGAGAGAACCACAAATGAATCAGTGTCTTGTGCTGTAGCTGAAACATTACTCTATCTTATAGTATAATATTTATAATATGTAACGTTTCATTGCGCAATAGTTAAGGAAATGAGCTAAAATATGTACTGACTTCCGGGTGGTGATCCTCCTTAAACTGTTGGGCGAATTAAATCTTTATTCTTCACTGAGTAAACCGAGGAAGTAAATTACACATTTAATTTAAGAAAGTTATCATCAAACTTAGCTCTTTTCTCAGTTTAGAATGAAATCATCATCCTGAACCTGAATGATTTTAACCCGAAGCATTGGTTAATTCTTAACAGAGAAAAGAAAATGGTCCTTCAATAATGATCAATAATAATAATAATCGGACAACTTTTATGAAATTTAACGTAAAAAGTTTTTAAAAGATGTAAATCAACGGCGTTTTGTGAAAATTGGCCGATTTTAATCAAACTTGGTTGGTGACTTCTTTGTGGCCTCAGAATCATTCTTACAGTTGAAGTAATTAATACTACGAGGTGAAACCAAAGAGGATTGCCCAAGTTGCAAGTTTGAGCAAATAAATTGCTTCATAATTACCTTCGCCTCGCTTTTACTGTGTATATGAGACTGTTGGTCTCCCGCGCCGAAAGCGCGTACGCTAACCATATAGCCACGAGGTTGTTCAAGAGCAAAAAGAGATTGCGTTGCGGTTAGGATGAGTTCATGATAAAATGTAACTTCGTAATAAATTAAATAAAGAATAGTAATAAACTACGAGTCTTACTCTGATAAAATATATTTACACATACAAGAAAGATAATATACTTTGGTTTGCAAAATAATAATAATAATAATAATAATAATAACAAAACCTAGCTTTTCATTCATTTGGAAGGAAGAACGTTGTGAAAAGACTCATTCTGATATTGATTTTTTTTTCGGTGTTCCGAGTGTTCGGTATTTCGATATTTACGGTATAGTTCGGCATTTCAGAACAATTTCTTCTGGCAAAACTTTCGAATGCCTTAAAAAGTTGATCAAGTTATGCTTATTCCGGTTTTCTTATAAAAATAAAATAAAATAAAATGTCCAATAACAAGAAAACTGCTTCTTTGCTTGTTTCCTAAAGTGCTATGGATTATGATTACGTAAGTTCTACTGGAATGATTGATGTAGTTTTAAAAGTTACTTATGATATGTATATAATAAAATGTAGATGTCATTTGAACCGCTTGACTAATGATCAGAAGTACGAAAAAATAATCCAATTGAAATAAAATTAAATATTCTACACACCTGGCATTTTTCCTATCTTAATTTTCAACTTCTTCTGCAAATCTTCCTTTTTGTCATACTCTGAAAAAAGGACAAAACAAAACAAACTCAACTTACACATTATGATTATCAAGATCATATAATGAACACTGTTCTAGAGAGTACACATTATTTACTTGCTACTGTTGGTTATAAAATCAAACACGTTAAATGCGGGTCAATTTATAAACTTTATACTCGTATGGCTAAAATTTAAAGTTTCTCTCTCATTCTCTCTCCCTCTTTCTTACAAAAATATTTACAAGAAATACAACTGACTTCAGTATACATCAAATCGATAAATTCGGAAACTGCATAGACTGAAGAAATATGAGCACGTAATTTATGGAAAGGTACCTGAAATACATTGCATCAATTGCCCGTTTTGTAATTATAATTATTTTCCGATTGCGAATATTATATTTTGCCAGCGACCGGAAAAACTCCTTCGCAAACTTTCACAATACTAAGTACAGGGCCCATAGTGGTCTGGTCTCTTCAAAATAGTTCAAAAGTGATCAAAAGCACATGAAAAAATGACCAAAATCTCATCAAAAAGTAACTTTAAAACCTTGATGCCAAACTTGGCCATATATTGAATTTTACATTTTTATTTATTTATTTATTTATTTATTTTTTTAATTACCCGCAAACGAAATGCTAACCTTGCTTCTTCTCCACGCTCCAACAGGTAACATATTTTCCTCACAGCACTTTCATCCAGTTTAGTCAAAGATGTAACGACTTTTTTCTTCACAAATTGCAACAACAAACCCTAAGCAACAGTTTGAAGTTTAGAGTATAGTCGATTTCTTCTATAAATGGGCAGTTCGGTAAATTCTTTGAACTTGCCCTGCTGAATTTTACAACAGTATCTCTTCCTCCACCCATAGCTCTTTTAATCGCATTTGTGGGGTTGCAATGTCGAAGCACCCACTGTGTCCCTGCTCTCTCTCTCTCTCTCTCTCTCTCTCTCCCAATACTATCGCTAATGTGAAACAGATGTCAGGCCTCCACTATACATATTGAACAGCAACCTTCTAATCACTGACTAAAAGGACAGCGTTTAGAACTGTGGCAACTAAGTAGTCCACGTGGAGTTGACGAGCAGTTGTAAAATTCTGGAAATGAGGCTTCTGGTTGGCCATTTAGTTATCAGGGGTGTTTTCCACAAGTTCCCGCCAATGATGACTTATTTATGGCAGTAGCCTCCACACGTAGAAGGCGGCATCCTTTATATGCAAATTGCACACGTATAGAAGGAATCGACTATACGGAACATGTACAAGGGGCTCCTCCTCCTGAAGCAGTTCTGTGATATCTCTGAAAAGTTTTGCATTTGAGATGACAAAATTTAACGCGCTTTCGTTGATGGGTCTTTCAAAATTTTATAAATTGATTTGTATTTTCCAATAATCATGAGGATTGATTTCTTTAGGGAAAGAAACTTAAGGAAATACTTCTACAGAGTTCAAGAACCCTTTCACATGATTTCTCAAGTGCAAGCCACCTTGAACTCACATGTTTGATAAATCTATGTTTGTTTGATAAATCTATGCTTAGGCAGTCCTAACTTACGGGCAATCTTAGGGAAATCTTCCCACTTTGATGGCCAACCCTTGAAAAATACTACACATCGATGACAAACCCACCTTGAGAGCAAGAATATGTACTAACTACCCATTGTGCTTTAGAAAGAATAAAGGCTGAAGTGAGAATAAAGCTGACTTGGTTCACATATGGCAACACAGCTGCACATGACGCCAAGTACTGAAGTTTTGAGAAGAATAATAAGTAACAAGTTTCTGCCTTTTTCCACTTATTTTAAAATTTTTCTTAGAAAACTGTCAATGCAAAACATAAATCACACGAAAAAATTACTTTACCCCCCAAAAAGTAACTTAGTGACAAACTTGAAAAAAAGTAACTTACTGACAAACTTGAAAAAAGTAACTTTTAGTGACCAACTTGAAAAAAAGTAACTTTTAGTTAAAAAAAAAAAAAAGTGACTCGCTATGAGCCCTGTAAGTACAGTATACAGTGACCATAATAGCAAAACTTGAAAATATTTCGAGTATATTACAAAAGTTGTGCAGAAAGTCTAAGACTGACCTAGCACCAGTGACAATATCTTAAAATAATAATAATAATAATAATAATAATAATAATAATAATAATAATAATAATAATAATAATAATAATATATTAAGGAGATTATTTTGGAGACTACATATTCATCCTAAAACTGCTTTCTGCCGAGTGCTAGAGTCGCGTTGGTGATTATGGCGCGATTGCTAGTTTTGGCCTTTTGTACATGCTCAGTGTGACGTCACAGCCAAACAGAACAAACGAATAACACACAAAAGAGGCTGAAATCATATACGTTCCTTGCTGAAGAAGCAAACACCCATGGGAAACTTACTACATCCATTTTCTCACAGAAGAGCAAAGATAACTGTGCAAAGCCAGAAAAAACGTTCATTGGAACTGCAAGATATCTTGAGTTGCTGCTAGTTTTAGAAACTATGTATAAATGCAAATTTGAATGAACTGAAGAATAAAATTATCAAAAATTAGTTTACCATAACATACAGTGTTAATGAATACTGTATACTAAATTCGGGTGGTGATTCTGAACACTAAAACACGAAAACAATGTTCATATCAAGTATCTAAAAGATAGCGAGCCTTTAGCGCACGAGATGGTGTTAGTGTCCCATATCTCAAAGTATATTAGTCCCAACGGTTTAGGTATAACATCACTTGACAGCTGAAGCTAGTAGAAGTGCAAGAAACGCTGAAATTCTTCTAATCAGACATAAGGATTGCGGAGCAAAGATGAGTAAGTTCTTATTTCGATAAAGGCGATAACACTGCAGGCTCGTGAAGAAATTGTGTTGTTTATGAGTAAAATATACTAACCAAAAGTAACAGCAAAAAGTGGTTCAGTGCTTTTAGTCTACGATGATCCTCGTAGTGGGCGACCACCAATCACAATAAAAGTGGATGATATTCTTGCAAAAATTGAGCAACACAGACATGTAAAGCAGTTATGACATCGCTAATTAATCTGAACACCCAACACCAAGCAGTGTTACACCATTTGGAGAAAACGGACGACAAAAATAATTTTTACACAACTTGATATAAGCACACGTCGAAAATTGCAGTTTTCGAGTGAGAGACTACTGAAAACGGAAGAAAAGCAACTTTATAGAAATGTTTCTTTGACAAGCAACGTACTCCTGGCTGTTCATGATTCCATCACAGAAAGGAATCTGTTTCATCTAAAACCGCAGACGGGATTTCCCAAATAAAGAAATAAGCATCGAGTGAAAGATAAAATCGCTAGAAAGAGGAATTGTTTGTCGGCAAGTCGATATTCACGCTAACGGCTCACCCATCATAATCTTGATACTCGTCATGTCCAAGATAATTAACAATATAATTGACCAAGGACAACGGTAGTAATTAAACTTAGCCCTGGTTGCTACTCTGCTCGAATCTTAAGTAAAGGAAAGTCTAAACTTGGCCCTGGTTGCTACTCTGTTCGAATTTTAAGTAAAGGAAACTAAATTAAAAAGTAAAAGAACTAATCGTATGATGGTGGAATGCAGTAGGAAAGGAAAGACACCTGCAATTTTATGCTATAGGACTATAAATTAGAAGAATGACTTTACAAAATAATATGAATATTTTCTGGTTCCGAACGCTCATAAAAACACGGTTTCCAAAATAATAATAACTGAATTAAGAGCCCAATTCAAGAATAGTTTCATATAAATGTTCTGATTAGATTACTATCTTGCACAATCTAATCTGGTGACTGAACAAAATGCATTGGAACAAAAGTCAGTGGTTTTACGAGGTGCATTCCAAAACTATAAGCCATTTACGTAAAACTCCACTCATGTTCAATATCTAGGTGAAAAATTTCCGTCATTTTTCAATGTAATTTCCCTCGCAGTCTGTGTATCTACTAGGGTGCCCCTTATTTTGGGTAATTTCTTGTTGTAATACGCACACTCCAAATGTATTCTATGTGACCATAAACACGCATTAGTGAAATAGCAGCTCTCTACGAGAACGTTAACCCGTGCCGACTTGACGACAAAGTCATGAAATGACGTTTCCACATTATATTATAATTTAGAATTTCCAACCGTGATAACGGATAAACTAAAAGAGACCGAGAAACGAAACTTTGCACAAAGCAACTAGAGAAAGGGCGACATCTGCTCGCGTATTGGCAAACAGTACCGGATGAAGTGTTGCCAACCCAAGAGAAAGTTGTATTTTTGTAAATGGAATGACTTAAATTGAATATCATCATTGGAAGCAACGATAAAAAAATAAAGACAAAGGAGATGGTAAACGCAGATCAGTGTTGCAAACTTCTCGAGAAATAACGTGTAATATGTGTTGGCGTACACAGGGAGTGAGGTACTAACGTTTTGTACACCTTAAATCAGATATTGACAAGAACTGTTTGCGCTGACTCTAAGTCTAGAAGGATCCGCTGAACAGCGTTGTCATCATCAGAAGAGAAAAACTGAGTTTGGAAAACATACAACAACTCGGAAAAGGTCGCTAGTGCTGTATGCTTTAAAACCTATAATACAAGGCGGTAGAGCATGAGGAGTAGAACGGTACTTATGTGAGATTGATTACTGACCGAGATATACGATATCTTATAAAAGCTAATAAGTGAGGTTTGTGAAAGGTGGCAACGCTGCACAGCGGGTTGGAATCCCAACACCTGGCTAAAATATGAAAACAGCGTTCAATTTGCATGGGTTTATGTACTAGTGGGATTTTGAGGACGCTGATAACCATGATGACATCAAAAGTAAGAAAAGCCGCCGCTGTGCAGCGTTGCTATCTTTTGCAAACCTTAGTTCTCTGCTTTAACAAGATACCAAACATATCTGTATGTGAGTTATCAATCTCACATAATTACGGCACTACTCCTCATGCTCTTCCGCCTTGCATTAAAGGTTTTGAACAATACAGTACTAGTGACCTTTCCGGAGTTATTGTATTTCTTCCAAATTCAATTTCTCCCATCTGTTGATGGCAACACTTTTCAGCGGATCCTTCTAGACTTAGAGTAAGCGTAAACAGCTCTTGTCAATATCTGATTTAAGGTGTACAAAACGTTAATAGACCCCCCTACCTCACTCTCTGTGTGCGCCAACACATGTTTCCCTTTATTTCTCGAGAAGTTTGCAACACTGATCTGCGTTTACAATCTCTTTTGTCTTTATTTTCATTGTTGATTCCAATGATGATATCCAATTTAAGGCATACTATTTACAAATACAAAACTTTCTCCTGGGTTGACAACACTGTTCATTCAATAACGTTTGACTGTATACGGGCAGATGTCGTCCTCTCTCTAGTTCCTTCGTGCAAAGTTTCGTTTATCTGTCTCTTTTAGTTTCTCCGTTATCACTAATGCATGTTTATGGTCACATAGAATACATTTGGAGTGTGTGCGTATCGCAACACGAAATTATCCAAAATAAAGGACACCCTAGTATCTATGTTTCAAAAGCTTCTGCGAAGTCATTTCGGTCTGTGTGTGTGTGAGATACGGCACTTTCAACGGAACTTCTGAATAAAAATTCCTGTCCTGCAATGAATCCTTGAGTTTGGGAAACAGTCACAAGTCATTTTGAGCAAGGTCTGGGCAATAGGATGGAAGTGGGAAAGATTCTGTGTGTCTGTGTGGCGGTTTACTGTCCCAATGCAGGAGGAACTTATAAGGAGTGGTTGATTTTCTTGTAGCGCATAAGATAATCTCTTCTCGAAAAGTTGAACATATAGCTGCAAAGTAACTGTATGTCCTCTTCGTACAGGATCAACTAGTTATCTCCCCTATCCAAGAATATGACAGAGAATATTTCATTTGAGGGAATCTTACGATTCTTTTGGAGTGGTGAAGAGAAGGAATGTTTCCACTGGTCTGACTCTTATTTGTTTCGGATTGAACATGTATATAAACGTTTCATCCGTAATGATTATAGAGCCTAACACTTGTCCACTGACAGGATTGTTTCTTGTCAGCAGGTCACTGGCAATTGTCTTGCGGCATGTCTTCTTCGCCTCGTCCAACTACTTAGGGTACCAACATGAATGGACCTTTCTCAGCTTCAGGTGGAGAGTCAGTAGCAGTTCCACGGCACTGTGTGAGAATCCTGTTAAGTTGCAGATGTTCTCCACAGTTATCAGTCTGTCCTCCATTACCAGGTTCTCAACACAGCAATGTTTTCAGGGTTTATCACACACAACTTGGACGTCCAATCCTTGATAAATCATCCATTGATCACCCTCCACTTCTGTGAATTCGCGCACACACTTTCGAATAGTATTACCTACAAGTGCAGTGTCTCCACACATTTCCTTCAGCTGACAATAAAAACACACACTCTTTATACCTCATGCAAGCAAAAACTTTATGGCAATTCAATACTACATTCAAGATATCATACCAGTATAGTATTCAAAAAGGCTCTTCTTCAATGACACTTGAAACAAATTACTTCGATTAGAAATCTGCAATTCAAGTAATCTTCAAGTAATCTGCAATTTAAGTCGAAAATTCAATCCTCTGCGATTTCGCTAAACTGCTCTCACGTGTTTCAGACCCACATCAAAATGGTACGTACCACATCATATATGACCACTCTCTGATTCTAACATACTCATTGCTTCGCCGATGCTTTCTGCTAACGATTAAATATAATAGTAATAAAACATACGTACTAGCATTGAAACAAGCATCACATCTATTAACACGTTTGAACCACTGTTATTTGATACACTGTTTTATTTAGTCAGCCATTTTCGGTGATAATAATAATAATAATAATAATAATAATAATAATAATAATAATAATAAAGGTATGCTCTACAAAATCCAGTATCTTTTTTCTATCCGCATATTTGAAATTGGAATGTTCATATTATACTCTTTATCGTCGCATCCATTACTTATTACATTTTGCGAAACAACGCACAACTTACTCCTACCTGCACTCTCTTGCAACTTAATAATGAATTTAATGTACAGAATGTTCCTCCACTAATAGATTAGCGATAATGTCAATACTTAGCCGATTAATAAATAGATCTATAATAGAAAATTGAATTTTATAGCACCAAAACTTCATGATTCATAATGCAATAAATATTCAATATGCGAAAAAGAATATTAAACATTGGCATTACTTTTGCTGGTAACAGCGAACATTAAATTCAGAATGGAACCGAGTATTCTATGAAAATGAAAAGAACAATCTATGAAAATACGAACCTTCACTACATGGGTGCCAGACCATTTTTCTCAACTTTGCATGTAGCATCTCTTCCTCAATGTCATTATTTTCATCAACTGTAAGAAATAATACAAGAAACTTGTTCGAGTTCTCTTAATTATATTGTAAAATGTACAAAAACAAACTTCCTATACCTGCGTTTTTCTCTTACGGCTTCTAAAGCTTCTGTAGGAAAAAATTGCAATTCTTAGTTCTGAACATCTTTCGACATTTTTCAAGCCTCATACAACTACTAATTTTAAGTCTTTTATAACTGAATGTTGTTCTGTATCCACTGAACTTGTGTAACCTCTATAATTTAGTGACTCTCCGCAAGACCCATAATGAAAAGTTCATGTAGGTTAAAAAACATGCATTTCTAATTTTGAATTTCTTCAAATTTCTGAAGTCAGCATGGCAAATCCTAAAATGGTATTTTAAAAGAATAATTTTATCATTTCCTTTACCAAACTAGTTCTATCAAAAGAATTCTACCTAGGTACATTCTAGATGACTCTGATCCAAAGCAAACTGTTATTTTCATTATCTGTTACAAGATACAACTATTGTGCTAGACACAGGCAGAGAATACCGGTAACAATCTCAAGGTTTGGTACAGTCTGCAGCAAAAAAACCTGCAACATGAGCATGTAAATTTATTATGAAACTACGCATAACAGGGCAGGGAATCAACATAACGCCTAAGTGACACGAATCACGCCAGGAGAAACCTCGGCGTCTTTCCCTGCACACTTATTTCGGAGCAAAAGACTTCGTCGTTTCACAATAAACTTACATGCTCATGTTGCAGGTTTTTTGCTGCGGACTGTACAATACCTCACATATACACCATTTTTTTACTTCATCTAAAATTTGGGAATACATGGAATTGTATCCCAGAAACTGTATCACTTACATACCTGGTTCATCTTCTAAAACGGAGGTGGCTAACTTTGGAGCTGGAAGAGTCATTTTAATTGGGACTCGTCGTTTAGCTGTTTGCTTAATTTCAAATGCTGAAGCAATCTAAAATATAAATATAAAAATAAATGTTTAACACTTGAGCAGTGGACTCGTACGCACTTTCCAAACAAACATTTAAAACATAGTACATATTAAAAGATCAACACTATATACGGGGGTTGTTACATAAATTCTAAGCCTACCCAAGAAATATTAGAACCAGACATGTAATACTTTTAGGCCATATTTATTAAACCTTCCTATGATGATGTACCAAATTTAGGATTAATATCGACTTCTATCCTGCTGTTACAGGTCCAGAAAGACAGAAGAGTGAGCAAAGTATGATCAAATGGAGAAATTGAATATCTTTACAAGAAAAGTTTAAAGCCACAGGAGATCCAGGCCGACATGGCTGCTATTTTAGGTGATAGTGCCCCTTCATATGCCACAGTGAAGAAATGGACAGTCAAATTTAAGCGGAGGAGAACCTCCATTGAAGATGACACTCGATCAGGAAGGCCCGTGGAAGCACTAACTCAGGAGAACACTGACGAAGTCCATGAAACCATCATGAAAGATCGGCAAATTACCATTACGCAAATTGCTGAGACAGTGGACTTATCTATTGCAAGCGTTGACCGAATTATCTCCCAGCATCTGGGAATGAGCAAGTTCCCGCGAGATGGGTGCCAAAATTTTTGACATCTGATCAAATCTTCACTAGACGCAACATTTTAAGGAATAATCTTGATCCCTTCCGGACAAATCCAGATGCCTTTCGCACTCAATTTATAACAGTAGATCAGACCTCGCTCCATCATTAACAACCATAGTCCAAACAAATTTCCAAGCAATGGAAAACCCCTCATCCCTCTTCCGAATAAGGCCAAATCAGTGCCCTTAGCTGGAAAAGTGATTGCTAGTTTTCTAGGATTCGGAAGGGATAGTTGTGGATTATCTTCCAAAACGACAAAAAGTGACTGGGGAGTACTATGTAGGTCTTCTACGACAGTTGCGTGATAATATTCGGCAGGAGCGTCGTGAGAAAGTAACAGCAGGCAGCAATTCACGACTACGGCTACGGATTGGTCCCCCACACATCTTATTCGCCTGATTTGGTACTTTCTGATTTTCATCTCTTTCCAAAGCTCAAAAAGAAGTTGGAAGGTACTCATTTTGACACTGATGTTGACACCATGCATCCTGTAGATGAAATTTTACACGTAATCGATAAATTATTTTTTACCAGCGGCATTAACGCATGTAAACATCGATGGGTAAAATGTGTTGACTTGTCAGAGCACTATCTTGGAAAGTACCACCATCCATAAACTCTGCTGCTCCAATCATACGTAGGCTTAGAACTTTTTGAAACAACCCTCTATATCTTAGTTACGGAATAATAGTGTCAAAAATCGTCGCGTACGTCAATATAAAGAAAAAGATTTACCATTGGTCTGCACTCACTGACAGTTTTCTTCTATATTGTGGTCAATGAATGTCTTCAAATTACTATTTTCTTTTTCCTATTTTTAAAAATTATGAGTTCATGGATGTTAATAGATGAACACAAATGTTGACAGTAGATAGACGAATACTGGATGCAACAGGTAATGCAGTTAAATTAATGGATGCTAATTGTTCTTTCTTGGAATACTAAAAATATTTGTTCTTTTTTGAAATACTAAAACATTATGGTAACACCTTCTCGAATGATGTTTACAGTTGAGGAAGACGACACGAACTACATAATATGATTCTTTTTCTTTGTTGTAATCAACATAGCCAGGTACTATACGTATTACAAAACACATTCTTTTTCGCTGTGCATTCATTAAAAATAGTAAAACAAAAAGTTCAAAAAATATGAACCGACTTCAAAAAAGCACTATAAGGCAGAAAATAATGTTTTAAGAGGTAGAAAATAATAAATGTTTTAAGAAGCAGACAATAATAACATAAAGCACTTAACAGCAGAAAATAATTTATTATCTATAAAAAAATTTTGAAGTCATGTCAAACCGAATAAATTAATGCCTAATACAAAATTATTTCAATGATTGTTTTATGAAACATTAATATGTTTGGCTTCGTATGACTTAAAAAAAAAAAAAAAAAAAATAATAATAATAATAGTACTAAATTATGTTTTGCTCTTAGCCGCATTATTATTATTACTGTCTGCTTTCTAGAGCTTTTATTATTTTCTGCCTTTCATTTTCGAGGTCGATTCATCCCTTAAAAGTTTTATTTTCTACTTTTTTGCATTTTAGTGCGTTTCGAAGTTGGTTATTTTTCTTTTAAACTTTTTACTTTCTGTTTCTTAGTGCATTTTTGAAGTCAGTTGTTTTTCTTTTAAGTTTTTCAATTTTTCCATTATTTTCTGCCTCTGTAGTTCAGTTAGATACCTACAGTAAAGACAGAACAGAACAATAACTTCCTATAAAATAAGTCTCCCTACGAAGCATGCATGAAGAAATGCATAATAAATAACGAACAAAATTACTGAATTGTTTCAATTAAAGGTAACGATTTTGTGTGGGGAGAGGGAAAGAAAGAGCTCATTACATTAGTGAAATCCGCATCAAAATATCACCCAGTTTAAAAAGTAATTAGCTTCTTGTGAACAAGATGGCGTTAGTATTACAAATTGCACAGAATATCGGTAGCAGTGGGTTCAGTTTAACGTCATTTGAAAGCTGAGGCTAATAGATGTGCAAAAAGTGTTAGAATTCTACAATCAGACGTAAAGTATTGCGCCGTGAAGTTAACTTTCCGCAAATCTTACGGGCAAAATATGTTATCAAAACCAACAGTGAAAAGGTTCATTCGCTTTCGTTCTAGACATCTCGATGTCCACGATGCTCCTCGCAGTGGACAACCAATCACAGGAAAAGTGAACAATATTTTGGCAAATGTTGAGAAACACCGGCACCATACAAATAAGCTTCAGTAATTGAAGAAGCTCTTGCTCCTTCTTCAAATAATTAAACGCTTCTCTTCTTTCATCACTCACAACATACATGGATTACGATGCTAAACAAGTATGGTGGTGTTAACGATGAACATTTTGATCACCTCTTTTGAACGAGGTACAATCCTTTTCAGTTGGGGCAAGATACCCCTTAACCGCTCTTGTCTGATTTGTCCGTGTTAACATCTTCAGTAACGAAAGCGGTCCAACATATGTTTTAGGGACCTCACACGTAGGATTCACTGATCCATGTTATGGATGAAACTATGACATTGTGTTAAGTAATATTGTCTAAATAAATTAAATCTTTCACCAGATGGGGAAATATTGTCAACTGCGTAACTAAAGTCATAGTTCCTTCCTGGAGGCTCTAATATTTGAAATATGAAAATAGGATCTTTAAATTCGTATCTAGTTCGCTGATTAGTTTGGAGTTTAACATACCATTCAGCACGGAAACCGTCTGAAATGTAAACTTAAGATCGAAACCAAGGGAACAGCAGCTAACTTAAGCAGCTTAAAGTTAGATCGAAACCAAGGGAATAGCAATCTTTCACGTCGAAGGAGTGCATATTAATCATATAGCCACAAGAAAGTTCAATTTGTACTGACGATGAAAGCAACTATAAGTGACAATACTATGTAACACAAGAAATCACACTTACCTCTTTCTTGCCCTTCTCATCACGCTTGCTCATCTCTGAAGCTCCCTTCAACTTTCCCGTTGTCTCATTTAAGAAGTTTCGTTTAAGATCAGATAACTTTTCTGGTGATGGTCGCCTCTTGGCTGTTGACTGCACAGGCGATCTCGATCTCTTCTTTGTAAGTGGCGACGTGTGGGAATCAAGTGAACTGCTTACAGGTCTTGCTTTCTTATCTCTTTCTAATTCTCTCAACTTTGACCTTTCTGGCACTCTATCTTTTGAAGATGAATATTTGCGAGTATCTTCAGCTGAAGATCTACGGAACTCTTTAGCGTTATCCTTTGATTGATCTCTTCGAGGAGATATCACAACCTTTTTTGGTGGAAGCGTTTCCGTAGATATCGTCTTAGGCCTTGGAGACCTTGGTGATGACATTCTCCTTGGTGATCTCGATAACTTCCTTCCTGGCGATCTTGAAGTTCTAGTTACTTTCGGCGAAGATCTCTTCGGAGATCCAGGTGGTGTTCTTGGTCTCCTTGGAACAGGTGGAGTGTAAGGCCTACGTGTTGATCTCGGCGAATACCTCGTCTCTGGTGACCTTCTCGACATTCTAGGAGATTTTCTTCTTGGAGATCTGCTCGTAGATCTTCTTCTCGGAGACCTAGACGACCTCCTTCTAGGTGATCTGGACATTGATCTTCTTCTCGGAGACCTAGATGATCTCCTTCTAGGTGATCTGGACATGGATCTTCTTCTCGGAGACCTAGACGATCTCCTTCTAGGTGATCTGGATATTGATCTTCTTCTAGGAGACCTAGACGACCTCCTTCTAGGTGATCTGGACATGGATCTTCTTCTCGGAGACCTTGATGACCTTCTTCTAGGTGATCTGGACGAGGATCGTCTTCTCGGAGACCTAGACGACCTTCTTTTAGGTGACCGGGACAAGGATCTTCTTCCTGATCTATGAGGATAGTCTCTCTTTGGGGATAAATCTGGAGATCTTGTTTTTACTAGCCTCTTTGGAGATTCGTTTCTCATATACGCCCTAGGGGGAGATCTCCTTTCCTTTACTGAGGTTTTCTCGGTCGATTTTAATTTAATTACTTTATTCAACTCTTCAGATAGACTTCCTTTAGGCATGTCCTGCATAGTACGAAGTGAATCTTTACTTAAAATTCCCCAACTATCTGACTTTTCATTTAATTTTGCAGCCAGTCTTCCTTTTGACATATCCTGCATTTCATTAAATGAATCTTTACTTCTTATTCCCCAACTATCTGGCATTTTGTGCAATTTTTCACTCAGTCTTACGTTCAGCAGATCGTCTGTATTAGGAACGGAATCTTTACTGAATCTTTTCCAGCTATCTGTTGTATTTTTATTCTGTCTGTTTTTTAATATATTCTCCTCATCAACATGAGCATCTTTACTTAATATATCCCAACTATCTTCAGTTCTATGAAACTTTAGACTCAGTCTTTCTTTTTCTTTGGATGTATCATGCAGTGAATCTTTACTTAATATTCCCCATCTGTCTGACGTGTTGGGCGAGGTTCCTGATACGAGGTGTTGTTCCCTTTCAGGCCTCTTTCCATAGTACGAACCCTACAAAATAAGAAAAATAAGTCATTTCAAATTATCTTGAAACCGAATGAGATGAAAAATTTAATATTAAAAACATTTTATATATAACGCGGACTCTTTTAATTCGAACAAAAGTATACTCCCCTTGAAAACTCTATTGAAAATAATGGTACAATATCGTGTAAATCGAACTTTTGAACCTCCTCTTTAGATAATTCGAATCAATATAGTACAAGAATTTTTAGTATTGGACTAATTGTAAACAGAAGAATGAGGTTACAATTGATCTTTCAACTATCCAGACGCAGCAGTAGGGAAGAATGACACAAAAACACAATCTACTTGATGATGATGAAAATAAAGAAGAGTTCGGTGTACCAACCTCATCTGAAGCTTCCAAAATGATTCAAAACTTACAATGTAATTATCTATTCTCAAGATGATCTATTGAATGTCAACTAAGTGTTACTTATAACGTGTTACACAGAATACAATACATTGAATTGAATAAAATAATCAAATAACACTTAGTGTAAAAATAATCAAATCAATTCAATCCAAACGAAGACCACGAAACTCTATAAGAACAGATGAAGTTATTACTCGTGTATGTGAATTTGTATGTTGATCCAGTTAATGTGGTTTGTGTTTTCCATAATATGTATCGATTAATTCGGAAAAAAAGGAAAAGAGAAAAGAAATAATTAATTAAATAATGTATGAAAATTATTGACTTTCATCACTATGGAAACAAATCTCCGACTATAGTGTCAATTTGAAAAATAAGAAATCTGTTAGTCACTGAATAAAAGAAGGATATATATATATATCAACGTATCTTTATAGAAGTTGTCACAAGCATCAGCATAAATAACTTTCTAACGCAACGGCATTTATTATCTCAGGTGTTTTGTAAACTATCTGCGAATTTGCAGCTGTGACACCCCAATAGAGATTTCGATGTTCTAGAAGACATGAATAAATATTTCTTGTATTTAATGTAAATAAACTTAATTAATTTCGAAAGAAGTAAGTTTTATTAAAGCTTAGTAGTGAAACAACAATTTTAACAGCTAGGGCAATACAATATATATTACATGCCAGTGAGGATTGTATTTGATGACTTGCATACATATTGTAAATTAAATGTCAATCATTTGTAATAACTTGTTTCACAACATCTCAAATTGCATATATTAATTGTAATAGAAATTGTCTCACATTTCGATCTTTTGATCCTTCAGCTGTCTACAATCTTAATGTATAAAGAGCAAATAATTACTTGGTCTGGAGTTTTCCGCATACATTGCAATCTATGCTCGGTCCCTTATGAATAATCGTCTTTTCTCTCAATGTTACATATTGTAACTCAACGACATCAGTAATCAACAATAACGTACATAGAATGTATATTCAATATTTTTTATCATTTTTTCTCGTACTTATACAATGACATGAATGTATGAAAACAATTAATTGTTTTTACAATTTTTAAAAAATAAACATTATATTCATTTCGAATATTTAGTTTATATTCATTTTAAAAGAAATGAAACTTATATTCCCTCGTTAAGGAGAAGTACATCTCACTATAAGCATTATTCAAAGGTCCATTTCATTATGCTAATTCATTCTAAAATAGTATCAATATTATTGGACCTAGCAGCAAAATCAATATATCAGCGCATAACAGTAATGAAATAATAAGAACAATACTATCCTACTTAGCCTGGAACCAACTATACCAAATCTAACTTAGTTGAGCTAATCCTATAATGAATTCAGTTATCATTACAAAAAAATGAGTCATCATATTTCAGGGACAAATGCATAGGTATCATTCAGACTAATCATGAGGTAGCAAATGAGATTTTTTTAAATCCCGCATTTTATTAATAAATTATGTGAATTTTACTATTATTATTATTATTATTATTATTATTATTATTATTATTATTATTATTATTATTATTATTAGCTTCCCGTTAATTACTTCTGTTTTAAAATTGTATTTAATTATTGTATGAACACTATTAGCATTCAGTAGCTAATACAGTTCCATCATGTGTTAATAAATATTTTCTGACATTATTACATTATTCAGAACATTCACCGTAATTTTTTTTTTATCAGTGTCCAGTAATAAGCAATCAATTTGGGAATTCGTTCTAACTGAAATATGTAAAGAATCAGGATAAATAACGAGCCATAGCAGATTAACCAGAATTTTTCAATAGCATAGACAGGCTTAACCTTCGAAACAAAACAAGTTAGGACACGCCCTCTTATAATCTGTCTGGGTCTCTCTGACGGTACGAAGGCAAATTAATTATTCATTATAATACATAATTGAATCAATTCATTCAAAACAACAATAGTGAAAATCCATTCCAAAAGATATTCAATTTAGTCCACTGGGGAATAATAATTAGTTAGCTGAAGCAGGATTAACTATAAGACGGCTTCTTTGCGAAGTTCTAGTTCAGATGATACTTATTTAAAGGTAGAACAGTTTTACCTGCGTCAAGCGTAATTACCCACATACGTAACACAAAGTAAAGTAGACCTTATAAAATAATTTTTATTAGTTACAGTTCTTGTTTTGGCTTTTTCTTACTTAATTCCAAAGAATTTCATGACACTGAACGGCAGGATACAAACTTCATGCAAAATGTCAGCTTCGCAGAACTTCGTGATCATTGCGCCCTCTAGGAAGCAGAATAACATTTACTTCTATGAACATGAATTTTGCAGAATAACATTTATTTCTATGAACATGAATTTTGAAGTAATTTAATTTCACAAATTTTGAGACCTAAATTACTTTCTCATTAAAAGAAAACTATCCTTCACCTTCATTTCTAATTACACGATTCTAATTTTTTTAAAATTAATAATTCTTTCCAATCACGTAGTCCATCCTGTCATCTCATTACAATCCACTTTATTATGCAAATGACGAGTAAGCTGTACGAAAATATTTTATCCCGAAATATGGCGAGAAGTATTCAAATCATGTCGGTAATTCTTTTAAAATGCAATAAAGAACTTATCATGCCCGATATTCCTTAAATTTTCCATTTTACCACCATGAAAGACTAAAAGTCTGACATGTTTCAATCATCAATTTAGGTCCAACATCTAGTTTATTTACATCCATCACATTCGATTAAATCATACTTTATAGTGTTCTACACCGTTCTGCTTCGGCGTTTAAGCAAAATAACATAATATACTCTTTCTAAATAGTAATGTTAGTAGTAATTACTGGCATTGATATCAAATATGGTAGAAATCTGCATGCCTATGGCACATCACCCATCATAATCGTAGCATGATCTCTTAACTATGCAATAAATATTTAAATGCATTATCACTTTATTAAGCAATACTACAGGCGAACGAAATTACAATATGAACTCAGAAAAAATAAACTACGTTACAAACATGTCCCCTTGGACCTATATTACGTACGTTACTAATAGGGCTCAAACGTAAACAAAATTAAAAATCAACAATACATATATTTATTAGCAATTAATTAGTTCAATGGTACGATTTACGGAAAGCAGGATCGAACATTTTCCCCTTTTGGCATGTTAAAAAATTAATTCTTGAAAAAATAGCTTTTTTTACTCACAACTTAGTAACAATTCCTTCTTTTCTTCCGAACAATGAAATAACTTTATATTTGAAAGATTTTGGTTTGTAACTTCTCTCCCATTTAAATCTTTCAGGGCACACAATTTCTTTGCACATTAGTGACAACATATGGTTCCCTATAAACCGGTATATACTTATGGGTAATTTTCTTATATGCCTCTGAAATGCGTTCATTACTATATCTCCTACCTGAATCTATAGGTTTGAATAATCTTGATTGTAACTTCCCTTTTTTCGTTAGTATTCGCGGAAGTACCTAAATGTACTTTTTTTGGAATCCTGTGTTCAGTAATTCTAATGGCCACGGAAAATTTTCTCAAAATGTATTCGTTCCCGAATACGAAATGAAGATTTAAGCTGGCGTAGTATTTGTACTGCTATTGTGAGAATAAGTTACAAGATATTGTGCCAATTTCAATATTACTTTTCATTTCGTATGATTACTGACACATTAAGCGGATTGTTCGATTAAGTTTTTTATGCGTTTTCAACAATCCCATTCGCATTTGGGTCATTGAGGTGGTTAAAGTGTTTTATGGTCTGCATAATATTTTTTCCATCTTCAGACAAATTGTGGGCCTTTGACAACCTTGATAGGATAAGAAATTAAATAAAATTATTCTTTGCAAAGAAGTTCAATAATTTGTCACGGTAGCAGTTTTCAACGGTAAATAGCATACAAATCGACTATACACATCAACAATCGATAATATGGAATAATATCCATAGTCACCAGGTAACTTTCCTACCAGATTTTTTAATACATACTATTTGGTGCGGTCTATTAGCTTCAATATGAAGCTCTTTTTATGCCACAATTTCCATCGAGCACATAATAATATCTAATACATTGTGTAAACATCTTTCTTTGTTTCTTCCAAAAGAATAGTTCGAACTAATATCATACATTTATTTATTCCGAAATGCCCTGTATTCTTAATACAAGCTATAATCGTACAAGCAAGAGAAATAGGTAATATAAGCATTAAAGTTTTCAATTTAGATTTCCTAACAAAGGTTAATTTATCAACTAATTTTATATTTTCAATCTCTGAAGTAATTCCTAGTTTCTGTTTTAACTGCTGACAATAAGTATCTGTAGCTTGCAGTTCCTGATAGTCAAATCAGTTTTCTGAATCATACGTTCCAAAATTTATTCGATAAGGAGTCCATTCATTTGATATGTCTGGAGTATTTATACTGAATATATATGCTATTTCATTATATTTTCCTTTTATATGTTAAAAGTTTAAATCAATGCGTTGAAGCTTTGTTGTGCTTGGGAAATAACTTTAGGGTCCAAGTTCTGAATTGTAAATGCAAATATGACTGCACTAGTGTCACAGTGTACTGTAACTTTTCTCCCTAATATGTAATAGGGAAAATGTTCATATAGAAATAATACTGCCAGCAATTCCAATTGAAAAACTGAATAAGAAATCTCATATAATTTCTATTTCCTGCTAGCATATTCCATAACAAGTACATCTTCTGTTTCATCATATTGCGCTAAATAACCTTCTAAATTTTCAAAACTTGCATCTTAGAACAAATGAAACGGTTTCTTAATATTAGGTTGACTTAGAGGAGGTTGTTAGCTTATCAAAACCCGTAATTACTGGAATAATTCTAATATCTCAGGAGTTACAATACATTTCTCATTTTTCTTTAATAGATCAAATATGAGTGCAGTTAAAGCTGCGAAATTTGAAATAAATTTCCGTCTCCATGATAGTAATCCAAGAAATGATCAAAGTTCCTTTTTAGTAGTCGGTCTAGGAAACTTCTTGATAGCTTCATTTTGTTTTGGATTTGGTTTGATCTCTTTCCTTTTATAAGATGTCCCAAAAATAAAATTTCTTTTTGAAAGAATTGGCTTTCTTGAAATCTAATGCAAAATTTCCTAATTTCAAACTTTTAAATATTTCCTCCACATGAACGAAATGACCTGTTGAACTTCAACGAAGTACATCGAAGAAAGATCATCGAAGTACACTACTACAAAATGTCTAATCCAAAATACGAATTCATTACATTTTGGAAGATACTTGGGCTAGACTTAATTCCAATGGAATTACATAAAGAACATATTGTCGGTTTAAATAAATCAAGCTGGTACAGTTCGCAGCAAAAAGTCTGCAACATGAGCATGTATGTTTATTGTGAAACTACGCCTAAGATCGCAGGGAATCAACGTAACGTCTAAGTGGCACGAATCACGCCAGGAGAAACCTCGGAGTCATTCTCTGCACACTTATTTTGGAGCAAAAGACTTCGTCGTTTCACAATAAACTTACATGCTCATGTTGCAGGGTTTTTTGCTGCGGAACATAGATTTGTGTGATTCAGGATGAAATTTAATCCCGTAATACCCAGAGAACTAAAAAAAATTCGGATTTGTTCGGATTCGAACCAGGAGTTCGGAGTAGTATTTCATTAATTGGTTCCACTCGAATTTTCGGGGAAATAACTTTATTATTTAATAACCTCAAATCAATTATTCGTCTGACTCTCCCAGAAGATTTCCGTACACAACGAATTGGAGTTCTATAACTACTATGGCTTTTCTTAGCAATTCCTAATGCTATGCATTTCTTTATTTCGCATTCAAACTCTGCATGGATTGAGGCACATAATAGATTTTCCTTGTAACTGGTTCATTATCTGTTAACTCAATTATTTTATAAGACTCACATCTAATAAGCTTATGGCATTCACAAAATAAATGCTTATATTGAATCAATAATTGCAATAATGTTGTTCTCGTTTTATAGTATAAGTCTTTACGTTCTTTAACGTGTTTTTAATTCTTGTTCCGAAATTTTCAAAACACACAGCCTTTACATCATTTAAATTTCTGTTAACTGCGTCTGAACCAACTGAATTTCAGACTTTCCTGTTGATAACTCATTTGATACTTTTTCGTCCAAATTTAAAGTATCTTACTTTAGTTTCCCCTTCACATAACTTATATCAGCCTTTACAGAATCGATGTCAGTCTTCACTTCCGCCTTTATAGGGTTAGTATCAGTCTATAGATTTAATATCACTCTTACAGATTGGTCCAACTCCCCAATATTTGCTTTTACTTCAGCTTGTGCCAAATTAATATCTCTTGTCAATTTCTGCTGAAATCCTTCCATTAAACGTTTTAGTGTTCCCAGAACCCACATTTAAAAATATCTCGTACACATCGTCCGAGTAGTATCTGTAGAGAACATATGGAACGTTTGAAGGTTCCAGCATCCCTGCCCCATTGACAACAGGGTCACAGTGACCGTAAAAGTCAAGCTGCTAGCCGTTTCAAGGTCGTCGAAATACATAACAATGTACTTTGAGACGGTCTTTTCCACTCATGTATAATGATTAAAAATAGCAAAACATTTAGGGAATTTGAGGACCCAAAATGGAGCCCTTCTTCGAGTTCGACCGAAAGCAACTTCAAGCTTGTTTATAGTCCTTGCAATGCGCGACTGTGTTGACACCCAGGAAGAAATTAGGTTTAAAAAAGAGGAGAAATTAATGAAACTAAATAGTTTTATTGGGTAGAGAAAAAATAGAAATTAAATAGGTAAGGAATTGTAACTTAGTTATTTTTACTTTTAATTATAGGTGTTTTTAGTATATTATAGTAGTATGAAAAAGATTATAAGAAGTTGAGGTTAGGTAACATAGGATGTTAAAAATTTTAAAACTTATCCGGTAGTAGTAATCGTCCCACCAATCGGAATAAAAGGGGAGGGGGCGAAAGGAAAGGATCTAAGCCGGGAAGCAAAGATAATTTCATGATATACGTTAACATGGCGTAAATTACCAGCTAACTTTTCGGCGCAGTGAACAAGTCGATAAAAATTTAACCCTATATGACCGCTTGTTAACTTGAGGCAAAATTCTCTTTTCACTTGTGATTCGACGTTTGTAACGTTTCCTTTTCCTACACCAAGAACTTTTCTCCCTTAACGAGGAACATATCTTTTTTTTTTTTTTGGGGGGGGGGGAGTCTCTGGTGGTCATACTGCGTACCTTCTGATCAAGATTGTAGGATTACTCTTGGTGAGCTGCTGTCTGTGATTATCTTGTTTATCCTGCACCGAGAAGTATTAGTAGTTCTTAACCCTGTATGAGGAAGTTTCTGGAAAAAATACTAAACTGAAGGTAAGTGTTTCTATATTTATTTCTCCAAGTTTGGTACCTGAATTGTAAGTAATTTACCCGTAAACTCCGAAAATATGTTTGCTGCCTCAAAGCAACATCTGGCTTCTACGTACTCTTATCAGCATGACAAAGCATGTTTTGAGGGGAATCATATATCATTTACTTTACTTCTGCTTCTCAGAGGTTTTTCTTTTGCGCCTCTAGTGACAGAAAACAAAAGTTCTGCCTTGGTTGCTTCAAAGCAACATCAAGTCACAAAGTATATAGTTGACAAGAGTTGCTATAAATTATTTTCTTAGAGGATAGTATACAATTGTTTTCGTACTTTACTCGTTGTATTCTGTGCTTGAATTAAATACTCAACTCTGATTTACTTAGATGTACCTTTTCTTTTAATTTTAATTACTGTGTATTTCATTATATATGTAATATTTTGTACATTTTTATATTTTATTTCTAATCGCCCTTTTTATTTTTTAGATAGAAAAATGGATCCTAGTGTCTTTTATGAACGCAAACGCTCGAAACTAAAGGCTCAAGACAGGACGACTCCGATCTCTTATCTTCTGATGACAGTGATTTTGATCCTGATTACAGACTTCCAACATTGGACAACGAAACAAGCTCAGGTCAGTTTTGCAATACGTTTTGTATAATAATATAATATGTTTCAAATTGTTTTATCGTAAGTTCTGATTTCAAATTGGTAAGCTAAGGATATATTTTATCTTTCGTTGCAGATGATGATTGCGATGATTTACCAGAAGTATCTAGTTCTGAGCGTCCTTCAACTTCTGGGTCTTTTCCTAATTCGGCGCAATCTGGTAATAGGGATAATTCAACTTCCCCATTAGCGGAGTCAGTGAAGGGCCAGCCAAGGAGATCATTGTAGAAAGATGTTCCCAGAGGAAGTCCAGCGTTAGACACACCGGAGTATTCTGACAGTCTTCCTACTCTATCTTCAGTGAAGTCACCCATAGAATATGTAAGGACTTTCTTAGATGAATATATACTAAAACACATAGTGGAACAATCCAACTTGTATGCTTTACAGAAGAATTTTAATTAGGCACATTGTATTATTGTAAATGAGTTAGAACAGTTTCTTGTGATACTTTTGTACATGTCGTTGATAAATTTACCAAAGAGTCGCACCTACTGGTCTAATGAATGTCAGATTCGTCAAGTATGTGAAATCATGACAGGTGATAGGTGGAAACACGTTAAAAGTAATATACATTTCAACGATAATAGTGCATTAACGATAGCAGTAGTATAACATTTCGAGGTAATTAGAAAGTAAATAAAAGTAATCAATAACTATCGGTATCATCTAAAGAATCATTATTTCAGAGAATAAATATTTTCAATTTGGCAAATACGTAAGGAAAAGAATATCTTCATGAATAAAGTTCCTATACATGTTTTGGAACGAGTGTATAGTGTGGTCAAATACAAACATCTTGAGGTAAAGTAATATTACATTTTGAGAACTTGTTTACATATAAATGAATGTCAAGGCAATGCTGGTATATTTTGCTGGCAACTATTAAGAGACAATAACTTACAAAATTGTAGAATCTGTTATAATTACTACAACTAAATAATACCTACATTATCATGAATTGATCTTTCTTTCAATTACATTCCTGGAAATTACTCACGAAGACCGAAGGTTGCCTGCAGGCAACAAAGCTATATCTTACACAGAAATTATCAAAATGAATTAATTCTTTCATTTTTATAATAATAAGTATTTATCTTGACTAACAAACCACCAAATTTTTTTCGCCAGAAATGGAAACATAATTCAGGTCATATAGGGTTAAGGTGACAGGCAAAATGAATTACGTGAAACACACGTTTTGAGGCATATCAAGGCAGGCGGGTGTGCAGGCCGAGAAAACTGCTATGGTGTAAGTTAAGTGTGTAAAATTAGTAAAAAGTTGACAGAACTCCTCTTCCCCGCAACGATCCACGTGCTTCGCCCATAATGGAATTTGGACCAATTGGCGAATTAATTTTTACATTTTTTTCTAAATTCTTAAATTCCGTGCTACGAACTTCTAAAATTTCAGTTTCGGAATTTCACATTTAAGGAAAAAGGGAGATAAAAGTCAATGTGATCAGGCATGTTTATTTTTAATTATATTTACAATGTTTAGTTTAATGTAAGCATAGTTTAAGTCGTTTGCAAACAATGGAGTTTAAAAGCATGATCGCCTAAAGTAGTAAATATCTAGTCAAGCATGGGTCCTTAGTCGCCGGAAAGATAGAATTCGTCCTTCCTCTCTCTTTATGTCCACTTCACTTACGCTCGTCAGAAGATGCTAAATTTATTGATAGGCTAGCACCTCCGTGTCAAATTCGTATTTAACTATTTTTATTATTATTATCTTTTATTGTTTACAATGGTAATGTTAGTGTTGTTAATGATTGTTTTGTAAAAAGTCCCGAAGTTGGTCCTGTCCTTTGGTGTTATTAAGATTCTTCTAGTAATTTCGACATATAGAAGGATAAATGTCAGGTGATGTTAAGTTCGTTTGCTGTGCTTCTCTCCTGCTGACATATTAGTTACTAATAGTCTAGGCATCAACTTGACAAAAGTGCTCTCCTTCTCGAGTTTAATGGCAAATCATGTAACAATTTGTCATCCGATATTTTTTGAATATATACCCATCACTGATCACAAAAATGTCGGATGCCAGAAAAAACACTTCACGGGAGGGAAGGGGGAGAAAGCCGAAATTTTAGCCGTTTCTATTATTCACTATAACTCCGTAACCATTGGAGCTAGAGCATCCAAACTTTTTTTCATTTTGTTTGTCAAATTATCTTCTACAATTTAATTTCTAGTGCATTTTTGAGCTAAATATAATAGCTTTCTTGCTATTTTCATTTTTACGCAGTTTTGGTTGCGCGTGACGTCAGTTTTATAGCCACAGGTTCTTTATAAGATTGAATTCGGAAAAAATGTTTCCTCTAAAAGTTTTTTGTCATTTTATGCTCTTTCAAAAAATGTATACTTATATTAGTGTAGGACTAATAGTGCCTGAATTATAAGCGACTTTATTCTGTCGTGTGCGAAACTGATCACGGCGCGGCACAAAAGTTACAAACGGTAGATATTAGCAGCTGATGATTAATATATATTGTAACGTCCCACGTGGTGTTGTGTATAAACAACTCTTCACGCTAATGTTTACAAACACCACCACATGGTTTAGCAAGAGGATTCTATACACCACAAGGTTCCACTATCACTTGCAGACGACGGACTACTTGCAGACGGCTCCTCCCACGAAGCAGACGATGACAAGGGAGCAGCAGCGCACTGCCACCCCAGGACCCCTATAAATTTGGTGCACGACAGCAAATAGGTACCAGTTTTCTGGTGTCCCTTCTACTGTTTGCCACGGAACATTAGGAGTAACCTAACCCCAGGCCTCTACTCTGCTACAGGACTCTTGGTCTATCCTTTCTCCTGGCTTAGCCTGCTACGGGGCTCTTTTGTCATCTAACCATCCCTCTGCTTGCCACGGAGCATTGGGTCCCTAATTCCACTCTGCTTAGCCTGCTACGGGGCTCTGTAGATATCCCGTCGGCGACTTCACGGTCAAAGACTACCTGTAACTAACCTTGTAAACTTAAAGAAATTATCTGTATAGTATTTTTGTAAAATACTCTTTTATAATAAAAGCCAGTAGTGGGAGTCGATTCCGGACGCTCTTTTTATTAACGCTCTACCTACAACCTGTATGGGACAGAGTTTTACAATATATATATATATAATCTGTCTGCCTGCAAGTATATAATTTTGATGATTAAGTCTGTCTATAATCTAATTAAGAATATCCATTTTTAATATCAGTTGAGGGACCTTCGGAAAATAACCCTTGTCAAAACACAAAATTTCTCTGAAGAATGAAAAGAGATCTGTTTCTTTATACATGTCTCTGATACCTTCTAAACCACGCACAAACATGCAGTGGTTATTCATTTTTCTGGAAAAAATCTTGTTTCGACAAGGGTTGATTTTGCTACAAGTCCTTCGATTTATGTACTATAATGGTACTGAGCGGAATAGAGCAAGAACTAGATTTTAAAATTGCCTTCAAGAGAGAATCATGATCAATTTTCCATCCACGTTTTTTAACGTTTAAACTGTTAAATCTTATTTACAGAAGAAGCACTTGCCTATTATTAAGATTGTGTACAGTTGCTATAATACAATAAATCTATAATAAGAAACGCAATAGAAGGAAACTATATGCTTAAGAAATCTCTACTCAAGAGAACCAATTATTTGATTTCTAGAATTAGTTCTGAATAATGTTATGCCACTCTCATATTCTAAAAAGATAAAGAAATTTGTGATGTCTTTAGTGTATTATTCAGTCTTCTCCATCACTCAGTTCATTAACTTATACTGAATTTTTACTCTCCCTCGGACAACTACACATTGAAGTGCGCAAGAAACCGCGATTCTTTCATTTGCATTTCAAACTTACACACATAAGTTTCTGACAGCTACACATCATAATCTCTAAGAAGCTTTGGGAATATCTTCAAGTGTTTTCAAAACAGGTCTCAGAATTTTGTCCTCAAAGTACCATCCGGAGTCTTCTGCCCTTGATAATCTCACACTTATCAGCATTTCCCAAATTGCTGTTTATTAATGAGATCTCTTTATATATTGTTTCAGAGCATCACTAGTTGGAGGTAATGTCTCCAGGCTGCATTTTCCTAAAAGTAGGAGCCTAGCTTCATCACAGATCTTCGCATAACCTTGAGGAGCTTTGTGAAAAACAGTTAAATCGAATTGCGAGAACGATGTTCAAAATCTTGAAAGGGAGCATGAAAAAGCATATTCTAGAAAGATACTTCATGCTCTGAATAACAATTCAGAAAGAATTGTTGTGGTGAACAGACACACCAATGTATTCCTGCTGCTGCTGTACACCATTACGACAGAATTTCTTGTACAGAATGTACATGATGAAGGGATTCCAAAGTCAAGAAGGCTTGTTCCAGCTTACCACTTCTGCCACCAGTTATCTGAGAATGAGAAGAGAGATAATGGCTTATCACGCTCCACTGGGATACGACATAACGTCATATCCAGTTGTAACATCAAAGATCAAGAACTGTCTACTTAATCATGTCAGAAAACTGATCTTTCATTTTCCTTAGGACAGATTTCTTTATTAGCAAGCGCTATTGAATCTGCAGGACTGTTTTACACAAAGCTCCTCAAGATTAATGCGAAGATCTGTGATGAAGCTAGGCTCCTACTTTTAGAAAAATGCAGCCTGGAGAGATTACCTCCAACTAGTGATGCTCTGAAGCAACATATAAAGATATCCTATTAATAAACAGCAATTTGGGAAATGCTGTAAGTGTGAGATTGATCTACCAAGGTCAGAAGACTCCGGATGGTACTTGGAGGACGAAACTCTGAGACCAATTCTGAAAACACTCAAAGATATTCCCAAAGCTTCTTAGAGATTATGATGTGTAGCTGTCAGAAACTTGAGTAAGTTTGAAATGCAAGTGTAAGAATCGCGGTTTCTTGTGCACTCCAATGTGCAGTTGTCCGAGCGAGTATAAAAATTCAATGTAAGTTAATGGACCGAGTGATGAAGAAGACTGAATGGTACATTAAAGACATCTCAAATTTCTTTATCTTTTTTGAAATATAAAGGTGCCCAAGAAAGTTCTGTCGTTTTTTGTGCAGGTCTGTGTTCAATTGGCCCTCACATCGTGAGTTGAATGCGAATGGAAATAAGGCGAAGGCCAGTTGTTGGTGTGGGTATATCCAACATACTACCTGGTTGTGGCAGTTCAGTTACACCATGAACTTGTGTAAGGACAGAATGAACATGGGACCTCCACAGAGCTTCATAAGGTCATATATGCTGTACAAGTTGAAACTGGGATCAAACGCCGCTGCAGCAGGGTGGAAGATATGCCAGGCCTTTGGTGAGGGTGTCGTGACTACGCGGGCAGTGCAGCGGTGGTTTAACAAGTTGAACGACGGTAACAAAACACTTGAAGATGCACTACTTGCCGGAAGACCAACACATGTTCAAAATGAAGATCTTCAGGTTGCAATTGGGGCGAACAGTGACCACACATGTCAGGAACTAGGCAGTAGGACTACAATTTAGTGTGAGTGGAGAAAATATTCGGCAGCACCTCCATCAACCTGGGAAGCACTACAAGTTGGGTTGATGGGTCCCACATAATTTGGCTCTAGGCCAGAAGGCAACGCTTGCAGATACCGGTGTTTCTTTTCTGTCTTGTCTGAGGAATGAGCCATTTCTGGACAGGTTGTTGACATGTGATGACAAGTGGGGCCTGTACGAAGCTCCACGGCGCTGTCATCATTCATAAGCATCCCATGAACCGGATCCAAAACAGCCGAAACCAGCACTGCACCAGAAGAAGGTCCTCTTATGTATTTGGTGGACTGCTCGCGGTATCGTGCATCGGGAACTGCTACCAGCTGATCAGAGGATCAATGCGACTGTGTACTGTCAGCAGTTGAGCCGTATTCAAGAAAAACTTGAAACTCTGAAGCCAGTACTTCTGAATCGCAAAGGGGTCCTCCTAATACAGGACAACGCTAAGCCCTATGTAGCTAGGATAAACCGGGATACCATTCTACGCCTTGGATGGGAAACACTATTGCATCCGCCATACTTCCCCGACCACCGTCAATTGTCAGCTGTTCCATTCCTTGGACAATCACCATAGAGGACGCCAGTTCAAAATCCCTAGTAGAGGTGCAAAATGCACTTGATACTTTCTTCACTTCACGGCCCACCAAGTTCTACCGCGATGGAATCCATGGCCTTCTAAAACGTTGGCAGGAGGTGGTCGATGTTGATGGGAACTATTTTTGATCTTCCAGGTACGTCTTAGGAGATACATCGATGTTCAAAGGGAATGGGTGTAAAAGCAACAGAACTTTCTTGGTTACCTTTATATAAGGGTGGCGTAACATTATTGAGAACTAATTCTAGAAATCAGATAATTTGTTCTCTTGTGTAGAGATTTCTTAAGTATATAGTTTCCTTCTATTACGTTTCTTATTACAAATTTATTGTTAATGTTCGGATTTGTATGTAATTACATATTTTTTCCTTCATCTGTAGGTTCGTCAAATCCTTAAATGTTTGTGATTCACACCTGTAGTGTGCTTCAACTCAAGTTTCATATTACATATTTTTACATATTTTGACCAATATTACATATTTCTATGGTTTCTACTTTTTTTTTTTTTTTCATACAACTGTCTTAAAATTTTGCGTTTACTGAAATTTTAATTTAAAATTAAAAAAAAATAAATAAACTCTTCAGCTGTGCAACGCTTGCATCTAGATTTAATTTTGTCATGTGTATCTTTTCGTTTCTTTACCGAAAGGGAAATATATCTCTCTCTTTCTTTTATTTGTCAAACCATGTTTCACAGAATTTTCGCCGATAACAAAAGAAATATAAGAAAAAACAAGTAAAAATCCTCCCCCGAGGTACATTAGCAGCGCCCTTTATTTTCAACTCTGGAGGAAGACAGATCACGTGCCTGACAGGCGACTGGTCAGGAAATTCCTAAAATGAAGTCTATTTGATTGTTATCGGAGGTCGGACAGGAAAAAAATGAATGCAAATCCTGCAATTCAAGTTAAAACTGTATGCTAGTGTGCTTCCAGGAATTTACTGCAAGAGTTCGTTCCAAGAAGCTGGCAACAATGGCAATATCATAGCAGGTAACCTAAGCTTTCAAAGAACTTCGCTTGTTCAACTGAATAACAGGAGGACAGTACTCTAGTATTACAGTTGCGAACAGCATGTTCTGTATTGACCGTCGAAGTTAGAAATAGCTCCGGTTGCCTCAACTTTATCCGCGCAATTGCGGTCGTGGGTAACTGTCGACGATGCATTTACTACGGACGGTAAAGTGATGTGCCAAGTGCGTGATAAAAAAAATTGGATGTTCAACGAAATCTCATTTAGTGCGAAGTGCACTCCATGCAAGAAATAAAAATTTGCAAAAAAGTAATCTTGACACAAATGCATCAAGATACTTCAGTGAGTAAGTTTTTCAAAGACTTGTGCCAAGCAATGATAGCAGCAAACATTCCTTGGAACAAAGTCCAAGTGCTAAAATACCGTGCTTTTCTGGGGAAGTACTGCGGGCGTCGAATTCCTGACGAATCCACTCTCCGAAAGTGTTATCTCGAAGTTTGTTATAGGGAAGCTATAGATACCATTAGGACAGAAATAGGTAGTTCATATATATATATTTGGATTTCTTTGGACGAAACAACAGACATTTTGGGACATTATGTAGCAAATTTAGTGATTGGAAAGTTAAGTGAAGGTGCTCCATCTAATCCTATCTTATTGCGAGTAAAGTGCTGGAACGCACGAATCATTCCACAATTGCTCGCTTTATAAACGATGGTCTTAAAGTGTTGTGGCCGGGAGGAGTTCAGGAAGAAAAAGTCTTTGTTCTCTATGCAGACAGTGCAGCGTACATGTTAAAAGCGGCTAGAGCACTTACAGTTTTTTACCCTCACTTAATTCATTTCACCTGTATGGCGCATGCTCTTCAGCGTGTTGCTGAAGAGGTGAGAGACAACTTTTGCGAAGTAAATCAACTAGTTTCTTTCACAAAAAAATGTTTGTTAAGGCGCCACAACGTGTTCAAGTTTACAGAGATCAACTGACAGACGTGCCACTTCCTCCGGAGCCTGTGCTAACGTGATGGGGCACTTGGATACAGGAAGTACATTTCTACAATGAACATTTTCAAAAAATTAAGCCTGTTGTTCATTCATTTAAATCGGAGTCTGCTGTGTCAGTTGGCATTGCTCAGAAACTGTTTAATGACTCAAAAGTAGCGTGTGATATCGCATACATAGACAGCAATTATGGTTGGCTACCTACAAGCATTAAAACGCTAGAGACTGTTGGGTGGCCTCTTCCGGAATCCATGGAAATCATAGAGGATGCAAAGAGACTGCTGCAAGGTGTGTGTGGAAATGCAGAGAAAAAGTTCGAAAGAAACTAAATGCAGTGCTGGAAAGAAACCCGGGTTACGACAGCCTATTGGCAGTGTGTGAGATTCTCAGTGGTGAAACGAGACCCCCCCCCTTCCCATGAAGATATTTTCCCCAACTACACCTCCCTGTTGAAATACGCTCCTGTTACCTCATGTGATGTGGAGAGATCATTCTCTGTATACAAGAATATTTTATCCGATCGCCGACAAAATTTTACTTCTGATCATTTGGAAATGTACCTTGTAACCCATTGTGCAACAACACAAGTTGTACTGCAGGCACATCTTTTGTAAGTCTTTATTTCAAATTAAAATTGTTCATTAGTGGAAATATTCTTCAATCATAGTTTAGCTGATATTGTTTAAAAGATATAGGACTGCTTTTCCTTACATGAAATAAATATATATAAAACAATAAATTTCGTCTTAAGTTGCTTTTAGTATTTAAATTTGTATATTGCGTATAATTCATCAAGATTGGGCCGTAGTGACGGATGCGCATTTAGTGTAAAAGGTTCTAGATTTGAAACGGGACCACACCACACAACATGAGATTTCTGACGTACAAATGCCGAATGCATTGCTTTTCTCGGGGCTTTCCTGTTTCTAGCCGATTTACATCTTCATTCGCGTCTGATTTTTATTATCCTGCAATCAGTCATGTCAGTGACGTGTGGCTGTCTCAGCTTTTCAAGCCTTTCTCTTCATTGGGGGTGTAACGATTGAAAAATCGTTACATTTTTTGTTAATATGTTCATTATGAAATTACTCTTTTTGTTTTCTTTTTTTAAAAAGGTAACAAAAGTTTAAAAATTTGTTTTTGAAGAATTATTTTGTTGTACATTGTTATATTGAATTGAGAATACTTTCATTGCGAAGATCGTTAAAAAGCTTTAAAATGATGTATATATGTCTATATGTTAACTTAGTAATACTTGTAATACGGCAGGGAATCAATTCTTTTTCTTTTTTTTTTTTTTTAACATTCACAACCACTTCAGTTTAGCGCAGTATTCTAGAGTGACGTATGTAATGAGTTGGGCTCTGCGCAGTAGCGAGAGTCTTGCTCTTATATATGCCATTCTGATCCGCTGCGCCTCATAACTGTTTCGTAGTTTATTGAGCCAACACGGGTTGGACTCAAGTATTCGACTTACATTTCTTCGCGCCGAAAGTTGTTCTTTTTAGAAAAAAAGTAAAAAACGTGGTGCAAGTGTTCGATGTAGCTGTGCTTCGTATTATTAGTGAAGAGTGCCTTAATTATAACTGTGCTTCTAAACTTAGTGCTAAATTACTCAGAGTTTTAAAAGTCTTAATTTAAATTAAGAGTCTAATTAAGTTCTCTAAAGTTGAATCAGTTTAAAAGTGATAATGTTACTTGTATTTGTCGTTTTTCAAGTGTGTGAAGTAGTGTTAAAGAAGACGTATTTAGCAAGTGAATGAAATGAAATTAAAAAGGTCTAATTCTTTTTAAAAGACTTCCGTATTAAACCCTTTTAAAGGCTGAAAAATACGTTAACTTCCGATGCAGTTATGTGAAAGACGGAACACGTGTAATGAGTCAGCGTGTCTAGTGCTGGTCTTGCTTTCGTTGTGTCATTGGAGGTCGAGTGAGAAATTTAATTGGGCAACTATAAATGGGGAAAAAAAGTAAAACGTAAATTCAAGTGTTATAATTCCACCCTTAAATTGCATACTCTCGTTGTAACTAATATGAGAAGGATTTCCATAACTTCTTTTTGTTCATTATTAAACTTCGTTGCTAATTAACGGTAATTTAAATTCCTAATTACTTCAGTTTTTCGTTAAATTTGAAAATAGTCAATTAAATTTTAAAATCTAAACCGTCTCTAATAACGTGATTATAGTTATTGAAGGACTAAAGTAATTTAGTAAAAATATTTGTTAATTACCGTAATTACCGTAATTAAGATAGGGTTTAAATTAATCTGTGTTTCCTTTTTTAAAGGTGTAACAGTTTCTCAAGAACTAAAGTAAAATATAAATAGGTAATTCATGCTGTGGAAATAGTTTAATATTCTTACAGTGCTGTTAATGAAAACTTCATTAGTTAGCTAATTAACTAATTAATTGCTGTTAAATGCATTTACTGTTATATTAGTTTTCCTGGATTTTTTGGCTAGGCTAGGAATGTAAATTTGAAACAAAATAAATAAATTTTGATTAAAATTAGAACATACCGTCCGTCCGAATAATTTTTTCTTAAATTTTGAAATGATTGAAATATTCGCGTGCACTGCACTGTATGGTATGGTATTGTAATGGAAAAGTCATTAAAACCCAAGAGGATCTGGAGATGAGAATGGTAACTACCTCTGTTTTTTTTTGTAACTATTATTTCCTGCTGAGATATGGTAAGTGTGAAGTATTTATACTAGTTAAATGTACTGTAGTTAGTGGAATAGTATTTTAGTTGCACTATCACGGCGCATATACCCTAATTAAGAAATAGAAATAAATAGTTCAGAAGTAAATTGTTAATAAACATACGAGGCTACTACGAAAGTCATGATACCAGTTTGTTACAGTGAGATAAATTAATTGACGTGGTTGTTACTTTTGCTGTTTTTGAATTATAGAAGTCAATTTAACATTTAAATTTTGATGATTTGAGAGTTTTGATAGTGTTGTCTTCGTTCTTGATCTAAATTACTGTAAATGATCTCTGTCTTGCGAAATTAACTGAAATTGTTAGAGTAAAGGTTTTTCTATTAAATTTTTGAACACCACCTTTGAAATTCAGGACCTATTAAGGATTTGTTGAAAGAATTTTGGAACCTAATTATTATAATTGTTTTGAAAGAATTTGAATTGCATTAAATATTTTAATTTGACAATTTTTTTTTTTTTTTTTTTTTTTGAATTTCTATAAATAAAATTTATAACTCTGATTACCCACCTTCACTCACTTCAGGTGTTAAGATTGTGTGCTGGTGTGAATGATACCTAATTGTAATTTGCTTGCTTTAATAAAATCTTTATTACAGGATTTGTCCAATCAGGTGTGGTTAAGTCACTCGAGGTCACATTTAGTTTCCTTTTTAACTATTGTAGCTAATAGATACAGGAAACATTCTGGCCGCGATACCGAGAATTGTGACAGGGGACTTGCATTAAGCAGGATAAAGTGTAGTAGATTTTCCTTTTTATTTTCATAATTCGTTTAAATATTGCATACTCATACGCGTGTTAATATTACGTTTTCATAAATATGCAATATTACATATTCTTACATAATATTACATATTTCTTACATTTTTAAGCGATTGTTGTTACATATTTATGTACATATTTTGGGGGTTGATATTACATAAAAATCCGGACTCTATTTATTGTATTATAGGAACTGCACACAATCTTAATAATAGGCAAGTGCTTCTTCTGTAAATAAAATTTAACAGTTTAAACGTTAAAAAACGTGGGTGGAAAATTGATTATGATTCTCTCTTGAAGGCAATTTTGAAATCTGGTTCTTGCTCTATTCTGCTTAGTACCATTGTAGTACATAAAACGAAGGACTTGTAGCAAAAACAACCCTTGTCGAAACAAGATTTCAGAAAAATTAATAGAAAGACGTATATTTGTGCATGTTTTAGAAGGTATCAGAGACACTTATAAAGAAACAGATTAGCAGTTTCATATTGTATACTAGAGAAAGCTCTCTTTTCATTCTTCAGAGAAATTTTGTGTTTTGACAAGGGTTATTTTCCGAAAGTCCCTCAACTGATATGACAACTGGATATTTTTAATTAGATTATAGACAGACTTAATTATCAGGATTATATACTTGCAGGAAGACAAGATTGTATATGGTTCAGGTTCAAGGTATTTTTCTTCCTTCTCTTCGGAAGTTTATGCACTAGAAAAAATTGTAGAAGACAATTAGACAAACAAAATAAAAAAAGTTTGGATGCTCTAGCTCCAATGGTTACGGAGTTATAGTGTGTAATAAAAAAGGCTAAAATTTCGGCTTTCTTCCCCTCCCCTCTTTTTTTTTTTTTTTTTCATCCGGCATTTTTTAATCAATGATGGGTAGTATATATTCAAAAATTATCGGATGACAAATTGTTACATGATTTGCCCTTAGAACTCAATTTTTAAGCCCCGATGCCTAAACCATAACGTAAACGCTTTCAATAATGGAATTACATGAAGCTTGTTCACTCTCACCCGTAGCGTAAAGAAATAATAATTAGCAGATATAATTAGTCGAAAATTCGTGTGATAAGTAAGTGAGACTCGAGAAGCTGAAATTTAAGAGGCTATTGGCAAAATAGTGAAGTACCTGAAGAGTGTTCAGAGATGTGTTGCGCCTGAGACGGACAAGTTGCCCGCTCGAAAGAAATTATATTTGACTTCTTCAGTGTGTTTCTGTGAGCCCAGTCATTCTCTATCTCCACGCAGCTACTTTCATAGGGTGCTTCGCCATTAAGAAAGCTATTGGGTGAGAATTGTATTTAAATTTGTGAACCATAGTAGTGCTTATGATGTAAAAGTTTGTAGTAGTTCTTTTTTTTTTTTTCATCATTATTTTACGTCAGCAGGCCTAGGAATTTTACCATTCCCTTTCTATATGAGTGATGTAATACAAGTTTGAAATTAATTGTGAAATTTACTACTAAATTGTGAGCGAAAGATTAATTTGGCCAACTTAATAATTCGCTTTTGTTTGTAAATCAAGTAAATATAATTGGAATTGTGCTTTATCCTACGTAACTCGAAATCTTCGAAACTTTTGGAAAATATGTACTATAAGATTTGATTAACTGAGTTCATATTGCACAAAATTAACTAACCTTAACCTTGACAAAATTATGCTTTGGAAACCTAGGAAGTGCATTAACATTTGCTCTATCGTATTGAAAAGATCAAACTGAACTGAGAACTAAATTAAGACAAAATTAACACCTAGATTTTTAAATTATTTTTAATTTTCTGAGAGTGTTTCAGTCTTTTTCTCCCCGTGCATGAAGGGAAGCTCTGTCACTGTAGTTCTTTTATAACTGAATTTTGGTTTTGGTCCCGAGTTCGATTCCCCCAGTGAGGGTACCCTGTCGAAAAAGTTAAAACGCTTTTTCAGACAGCTCTCCTGAATGAAGTTTTCCTCATTCACACCACGCAAATGCCGGGGTGGTACCTAATTGATAGGTCCCAGGCCGCTTCCTTCCTTCCCTTTCCCTGGATAGTATGCTCGCCGAGGGATGTCATCCCTCAAACGTGACGGGCTAAATGCCATAGAAGCCGCCGAAAGCCTACAAATCTAAATCCTAATCCTAATAAATTTTGGTTTGTCCCCTAGTAAAGTAATGGTTATTGCATTATGAAATCAAGATATCCTTTAGTTATAAATCGAATTATTACTATGCTGCAAGTGATTTAATGTAAGTAGACAAACGTGAATTTTATTATAACATTTACGGTGCTTTCCTGAGTTGTCTGAACGACAGAAAGATTATGATTTATCGAAGGTTTTTTTTTTTTTTCGTTGTGCAAATATAATTAAAGTTTATAGTTGGATAGCTTGGAGTACCTTCAGTACCCAGGGATATATCCAACCTAGACCAAACCTTTGAAGAAAGGAAGAAAGCACCAATACATAATTTTGGCGTACCCAGCCTTAGGATAATTTTCTCGTCTGAGTACTGCTCGAGAAGTAATGTGAAATTATAATAGTGGACAAATCAAAATTTTAATTTTAGTAGGTGATGTGGAGAATGTAGTAGAGAGATGGGGGCGAGTTTTGTTTTCCGGTACTAGGGCTGGAAGCTTGAATGGAAATATTTCATAAGGTTATTTTTCTGTATACATATATAGTGTTCTGGAAGTGAACATCTTTGTGTCTTTTTTTTTTTTATTTATTTTTTTTTTTCTGTGTATACAAACCGATTTTGCAATGGCATCTCGTGGAAGTCGCTCCAATGGGGATAGGTTGTTCGGGTTTTCAGCAAAAAGAATATGCGTGCTGTAATAATGCCCATCAAGGTGACATTAATGAAGGAGCAGAGAAAGCCATAAAGTGTGGGAGCTGTCTTCACTGGTTTCATTTTGAGTGTGACCTCTCGTAAGAATACCTCTAGTATGGTTGCTCTAGTGACCGCAGATTCATACCATTGGGTATGTGCAGGATGCGAGGCAGCTAAGCAACCTAAGCCAAATAATGGCAACGATGGGGATCCCGAAAAGGAAAACAAAGAGTTTACGATTGATAATGATATTCACGGCAATGCACCTACCGCGACTTCGTCACCTGTTCGACGAGACGATGGTGTTGCGTCGCCTGTCTCACGGGATGACGGCCTTATGCTAATGATGAGGACAATGTTTGATAAGATGGATAAAATTAGTCATGAGGTAGTCAGTAGTAAGGAGGTGAGTCAGGTTAATCAGAAAATAGACCAAAGGTTTGAGAAATTTGGTGCTCAAATTAATGACGTCCAGACCTAAGTTGGCGAACTGCTATAACAGTGCAGCAACTAGCCTCTAAATTTGAGCAAGTAAAGATACAAACTCATGAGAAGTTGTGAGTGGCAAGCCAGAAATCAATAGATAATGTTAGGATAGTTAGTGTGAAGGTTGAGAATAATGAATCACGGATCCAGATATTTGAACATAACATGCAGGGAATCCTAAATAGGCTTGAATTTTAGGATAAGTGTTTGCTACCTGAAAAGATAGAAGTACAGAATATTGCTTTACAAAAAATTAAGAGTAATCAGGAGAGACTTGAGAGCGCGATGAGCGAGCTGAGATCACAGAATCGCGAAATAAATGAAAGGTTAGAAAAGTATCAATGCGAAATGGGAAGTGAAGTGTCAGCATTAAAACAGCAATTAGAAAATCTAGAGTTAACGGTACCTGAGAATAGCAAAAGTGACAGGTCGGTAGATCACGAAATTCCGAGGAAAACAGCGCACGTGAATATTGAATCTAGGTTTGTTAGAACAAGTGATTAAAGTAGGAGTATACCGAGTAATAATCCTTTCGTGTACAACATTAATGATAATCATACACTAGTGTCAACTCCTCCTTTGTTAAGTAGTAATAGTAATTATCATTATATGGCAGGTAATTGGCAGAACAAGATTTATGAGAGGGCTAACTTAGGAAACTTTGGCGGGCCTTCCTTTATAAGGACAACCCCGAATGTGGAATCTCAATGGTAGTGGCAAGATTAAAAGTCTGACAGTCAACCAGTAGCTTCTAACCTGTTTTTCTTTTCATCTAACAGCGGTTTACAAAATTCCCCTAGTTTCTCGTTGTCTGTCATAAAACCTGTCTGTCTTAAAGATTTTCCGAATTTTGCTAAAGAGGTGACTGAAGGTGCAGGTCGATCTTTCTTGCGAAATTTGCAACGATGTCCTAATACATATAGATTGCCTGACGCCGAAAAGTTATTAATAGTACCGAAGTGCTTGATGCGGAGAGCAGAAGCGTGGTTTCAGTTAGTGGCACGAGATACTAAGACCTATGAAGATTTTGTGAAACTTTCTAAGAAGTAGTACTGCTCTGCCAGTATGGAACGCATTCACAAGAAAGCTCTGCAAGCTTTAAGATTTGATAAGTCAAAATTTTCTACATTGCTTGAGATCACCTGGTATGTAATTGAGATCTATTTCAACATAACTGTAGTGCCAGACCAGTCCCAATTAAAAAGACATTTTACTTGGTTGCTTGCCGGCTGAGGATTCGCGGTTGTTCATGGTAAGCTCGTGTTCAGACGTCGACGAATTGATGGCTAAGATTGCAGCACTATTGGCTCACGCGAACGCACATGCTAGCGACTTGAGACCGCCTGCGAGACGGTTTCCCGCCAAAAAGGCTAAAGTTGTCAAAAATAAAGATAAGTAGAGAGTGGGAGTCAAACAGGATTTCTTAGTTATTTCTATAGTCAACGTACAAACAGAAATAATTCAGGAAATGGTAGTAATAATAAAATAATCGAAATGGTCAAAATACATAAAACAATCAAGGCTTTGAATCCAAAAGAGGAAGAAATCGTAACTTCCAACGAAGGTGGCGTAGTGGTCGAAACGGAAATTCGAACTATAGGCATGAGTCTTTAGAAAATACTTCCGGTCGAAGTAGCGAGACGAATGACGACACTTCAGTTTATACAAATAATTCAGGAAACGTAAACGGAAATAGTGCCACCCAAGATAGACGGGCTCCGACCTCGGAAAACTAGAAGGGCAGTCACTTTTGAAAATGAGGAAAGATGGCTGCAGTAAGGACGAAGACCCCATTACAGTTGATCAGGGATTAGAAACTATTACTAAAATTTTAATACCGTTGGGAAATAATGAGTTTTCTCAAGTCTCCGATGTTAACAATCAGTTTATTTTAATGTAAATTTTGTAGTGGAAGACAAAATATTACAGCCAGTTAGTGAACATTATTTTTCATCGTCTCCGATAGTAAACGGTGATATAGGAGATGTCACGTTAACTTGTACGATCGACAGCGGTAGTGAATTGAACCTGATGGACTGGGAGATATAAAGAAAACTGAAGCAAAAAAATCCATCTGCTAAGTTAATGCCACATTCAGGATTAACTTTGGGCGCCTTTGCCGGCAAAAATAAATTTTCTGTGCAGGGTGTACAAAATTTCAATTTAAACATTCAGAATCGAATTTTTGACGTCCCAATTTTTGTAATAAAATATCTAAGGACTGACTTAATTTTGGGTTGCTCCTTCTTGGACAATTTTCAAGGAGTGATTGACAAAAGGAGCAAAAAAGTCAGGTTGAAAGATAATTCCGGCAAAGAAATCATTATTCAAACTACAAAACAAATCATACTTTTGGTCACCATTTCAATTGTGGAAATACAAGGTGTCCAATATACAATGCAACCCGGAGTTCGGGATAGTAAAACTTTTGAGCCGGAAGCGATACACAAATCACGGTTTTACCAAAATGAAGCCTTGTTCATGCATGTATTTTTAAATTAGGAAGCAACGATTGAAGTACACCAAGAACCACACAGTGTTGCCAGATGTAATCGAAGGGGTGAATATATATATATATAACAAATCACGTAAATTGACTCATAACTCATACGTATGTCGTTAATTTTCAGTTTGTATAGTTGGAGTAGCTTGGAATCTATGAATCGAAAAAAAAATCATTTCCACCGATAACGAATCGGGTGAGGCCACTGTAAGGGGTAACTACGGAAATCGTAGTTTTCATAAATTAACATTCTGAATTGGCAACACTGTTGATGTTTCAGTGCATCAAATGGTGTGTTAAGGATCTGTTTACATTATGCAATTCCTGAAAACAATGAAAAAGAAACTTTGAAATTATCATGATAAAACATTTACTTACATGCACCGGCAACACTGTTATGTTCTTAGACTAATAGCATGTTCAAGATTATCATTCCCTAACATTCTATGCATAAGTATTTTATTCTACGCAAAAATTGTGTACCTTCCAGGCATACTTCCGGGATGAAGGGGGTAAAACGTTCCCGGAGGTGAGACACCTGCTCCCTCCTATTGAGCTAATGTAAATTAAATTGCGATTACATGCTACTCTTGTGTCCAACTGCATCCTCCTAACATTTTGATTTTCTTCTGCGAACAAAATTTCTGGACGAAAGCCCAGGCAAAATCACTTTTCAATGTTCGCGACTGGACGCTTATAAACTAAACTCTGTTTTGAACAGAGGTGCCCACAGACGGATTTTAGGGCTTTGGACGTGGCCACAAGGTTTTTGATGAGAGGCAAAATTTGTCATTGAAAATAGCACAATCGAACTTCAATTGTACCATACTGATTCCTTTAAGACCGCTAACTGTGAAAGTGAGTTGAGCATGAATAACAATTTAAAATAAATAACTGTCACAGCAAAGAATTCGTTCTCTTCAAGGTGACGCTGTAGCTCAGCAAGAGCACTAACTTCTAATGTGTGGAGTCCATGCTTCGATTCCAGGTGCCACCAGCCCGATCTCGTGGTGGGCAAGCATCATGTGTGCTGGTTTTCTTTGGGTTTTCGTTTCTTCGCACTTTCTTCATCCTACTATTTCATTTATTACCATAATCTCCTCCTCTCTTAGCCTCGGTGAAAGATCGTGAGACGATACACTAAAAAGGTTTCCTCTTTGATCAAAACAACAAAATTGTAGCGGGAGGTGTAAGCAGACATGGCTTAAAAAACAGGAGGCAGAACAGGGTGTCTACTAAAATTCCAAAATGAAATTTCGTGACTTTTTCGTGACCTTTTCTTTACCAAATCATAAAATTTTGCTAACATTTTCAAGAGCGAATTTGGGTACGAATTAGGCCGAATTTTCATCCATGTGATAGAAACGTAGTTTGGTTGCGATTTGGTAGCGTCTAAAGCCGACCACAGACATTTTTGGTGGTGAATTTTGACGTTTTATAGAACAAAACTTTCCAATCTGTACTTACATTTGCACAGTTAAAAAAAATCGTGACCCAAAAGCTAAATTTCGTGACTTTTTCGAGACTTTCATGACCGTTTTCTGATTTCGTGACTTTTTCGTGACATTCGTGACTTTCGTGACCGATAGATACCCTGCAGAAGCTACCAAGTGAAGTAGTCTGCTGTATATTTTGCGGGGATGGGACAGAAAGGTAAATTTAGTGGGACTGTGCCCAAGCACTAGGAAGAGATGCGTACTGCTGGGGCAGAACATTAATATTTTTATATGTACATTTATATCAAGTAATAACACAGTTGCAAACAATTGCGTATGATTATTTTATTTAATTTTATTTTTGCTTGCTTGCTTGTTTTTCTGTTTTCGCCGAACATACATTTAAGAACTATTTCCCCTTTCTGACCGAAAGCAATAAAAACTTAGTATTAAAATCAAGATTGTGATTCAACAAACACTGGATTTGCTTGAGAGACATCACATGAAAGAAACAGCTCTTTCGGTGGAGTTAAATTAGGTGAACAGGGTTGGGAACTTTTTCCTTCTCTTGTGTGAGTTGAGAAAGAAAATTCTTTCTTGTGTGAATGCACTTATAATCACTTCCTTATCGATCAACATGCATGAATTTCTGATGGGAATTCCGAAGTGTTTCCACCATATTATATATATATATATATATATATATATATATATATATATATATATATATATATACAAAATAGTCTCATCACTGAAAAGAAGCCAATTTAATTTTCTTACGTGTTAAGGGAAGTTGCAATAAAATACACGGTATAATTTTCTAGAAGCATTTTATGTTGTTCTTCTGTTTCTTATAAATAGTATTGGAGTCAAAGGCTTAAAAAAAAAAAAGTTATACAAAGAGCGTTCAAAAAGTTTAACACAATGGGCTGTAACTCTTTTTAATAGCTGCACTAAGACCATATGTTTTTGTGCATGTGACTGTGTCCTTTAGCTGAAGTTGTGAAACAAATTTTCTTCTCCTATTTACAGATATGCCCACAATGGAGAAGGAAGTAGATAGCCGCTACACCCGCCAACGGTCGGGAACTGAATTCCTGTACAAGACCAGTAATTACTCAACCATATCCATTCGACATAAATTCCTTCGTGTATATCGGAGTGAGGCATTGGACCGCAGCATTACCCAGTAATGGGTACAAAGGTTCCATAGTGACGATTTCAATCTTCTGGACCAACACGGTACGGCTGATCAATTGCAGTGAACGACGTTAAAAAAAAAAAGACCACATTAACAAATGTGTGACCATACGACAGCTTACTGAGGATAATTTTTTTTTTGGGGGGGGGGGAGGAGGGGCAGTATTCTAACATTACACAGTCTTTAGGTTACAGAAAACTTTGTACCCGTTGGGTGCCACACCTGCTTACGCGTAAACAGAAACAAACATATTCTGCCAATTGCACATAGCAGAAAATCAGAAGTATGGAATGGAAAGTGGTTCCTCGATCCCCTCATAGTCCGGACCTAAACCCCGTCCGATTTTTTTGTTTGGTCGTCTGAAGTCTTACTTTTACAATAGGCAATTTGCCAGTGACCAAGAACTCATTATATGTGAAACTGGCATAATCATCAGCGTCTAGGCTTTTACCAAAGTGCATTTACGGTATCGACAGAACAGTAGGCTAAATGTGTCACAGCAGATAGAGGATATATTGAGTAACATGCGTATGTACATAAATAAAAAAACAAGTATACGCACACAAACTTTCATGGTCCTAGTGTGACTATTAAAAAAGTTATGGTCCATTGTGCAAAACTTTTTGAACGCCTTTCGTACTACGGAAACGAACAGAACAATTTATGATAAAAATAAATCATACTCAGAAGAAAAGCATGGTTAGGCAAGCGTATTCAAATTTTCGTGAAGCATAACAATAGTCTCTGAAGAGAGTTTTGTGGTTAACAAGAGCCCTTGTTAAATGACAAATACGAAAGTGATTGTATAAAAAAAAAAGTAGCCTGATACTGGCCACTACGAAGTTAAAAAGATCTTTAACGCAAAATAATGCTCTTCAACTGTTACACCTATACGCATTGTTTCCTTTTCACTTACTGAAAATTCTCATTTGAAAATTCATCCACTATACACAGCGACCTATATATATATATATATATATATATATATATATATATATATGAGGCAATCGAATGAAAAAAACTGGTCAGGTGCCAAAAGGTGTCATTAAACATGCATTACCTAAAAAACAATTTCCACTGTTAATATATTGATATCACTGGGAAAAGAGACGTCTATCTCATCCTTAATGCTCGTGGACTGAGAACGAAACAACATTTTAACCCAGTCACGCACGTCATCCTCCGATGCAAACGGATGACCATGAATCTCTCCTTTCAGGTCTTCAAAAAATATGGAAATAGCGTGGAGAGAGATCTGGAATAAAAGAAAGATGTTGACGGATTTAATAGCCCAAATCCCTAATGTAAGCAATAACGTTACCAAGGCCTGTTCTTGAGGGGAATCTTCTTGCACTGGTACACGTCAGTCTTGCAATCTCATATGTCACTTCAGCACATGTATACATATCGTGTTGTGTTCGTTGTACACAGCAGCCATGCGTAACATAAATTTCGCGTCCTCCCTCAGCAATCAAAAAGCACATCACACCTTTGTTTTTTGTCCGCTTTCATTTCTGATGTTGGACGAACAAATATATTGCGTACTTTAATTCCAGTACGTTCAACACACAGGTTGTGTGCACATACAAGCTGACATTGCGCTTTCCAAGGTTTCCACCAGATACCAGTGCCCGTAACCAATGTTTTTTTTTTTTTTTTTTTTTTTTTTTTTAACGTTCCATAATTATGCTTCGACGTTAAGGAAGATAATAATAATGAAAGAAACTGTGGAATCAGGAAAGGGAGCAAATGGGGGAACCCGGAAAATATACGGTGTTTGTCCACCACAAAGCCACTATGCCGCGAGCTGGAATCGAACTAGGGACCTCAAGTACCACCACTGTATTATCATGGTTCCACATCCATGTACCAATTGTACACACGTTACTTATTTTTATGCCGTAGGATTGTGTGTGTCATAGCCTGTTTTTTTACTGCCATTCATATATTAGGTTGAGGTGAATGAAATGCCGCCTCAGATGCGTCATTTCCAAAGGCCCAAACTATGAAAACAACAGCTGGTTGATTAAAATAGTCGCTGTTTGCAACCAAACACTTTTTCCATCTCTCAACTAAAGACGAAATTCCATGACGAAAGAAGTCTGGAGTCTGCGATGCAATTAAATTATGAACCGTATGTTGCACAGCCCAATCATCAGGGAACGTCTTCCCCTCCAGGGGGTTATCAAGATTTCGGAAGAGGTGATATGTCGTCAGAAAAGATATCGGGAGAATACAGTGGGAGAGGACGAGTATCATACTACAATAAATGGGAAGTCTGTACATCGTCCTTTGCGTGATAGCATCGTCGTGCAAAATGAGGATCCATGTCTTTTGAACATTGTTGAATAATTGCCAACAAGTCTGCGGTGTATTTAATGGAGATCAGCACTGTAACAAACTGTATTGATGGTTTGAGCTCGCCCGAGAAAGACTTGATGGATCACTCCCACCACAGACCACCTTACCAGCAGAGATCACGATCCAATCATTCTCCTTACCGTTTACGATTGAGCATTCATTCGTCATTCGTAGCCAAAATGAACTGTTAGTAATTTTTTTTCTTTTTGCGGCTTACTGTACAGATTGTTCCAGTCTAAAGTCTTAAAGGAAATTTACTCCAATTGTCTTTTCTAATGTGTTGTATAATCAAAAAAAGAACTAATTTCATTTAGTTGAAATATTAAAATTTTTACCATGTATGTAAATTTGAACTTTTTCTTGAGTGTGTACTCAGGCAGAAAAATAAGTTTATTTTAACAAAGTGAACGGAAAATCCAAGGACACAAATACTTTACAAAATAACAGTGACGTAGCTAAGCTCTTGGATTTTCTCAAGACAAACATGTTATTCACAAAAAAGTAGAATCATATAAATAGTCTGAAAAATATACATTTAACATCACTTGCTCACTTGATCACTCAATCACTCAATCTCATACGTCGTCTTGGAAAACTACGACTCGAGTGGACACATACATGGACGTTTCTCTCATAATAAGTTTTCGCAGGACTTAAATATTCAGAGACATGAGAGAACTTAAGAAACCGCTATTTACATTGTAAGTTTTCTTTTTACCTTTAATTTATTAATATGTCTTTTTGAGAATTGTATCTCTATTGGTGGTCTCCCAAGGCTTACCTTAATATGTATTTAAATTACTTTAAAATTTTAAAGTAACTAGACGTTCTCTTTATAATTTGATAAAGTATTATACAAATAAGAGAACTTCTTCAAAAAGAAGAGCTGGCTGTGTGTTGTATAATCAAAAAAGGAACTAATTTCATTTAGTTGAAATATTAAAATTTTTACTATGTATGTAAATCCGAACTTTTTCTTGAGTGTGTACTCAGGCAGAAAAATAAGTTTATTTTAACAAAGTGAACGGAAAATCCAAGGACACAAATACTTTACAAAATAACAGTGACGTAGCTAAGCTCTTGGATTTTCTCAAGACAAACATGTTATTCACAAAAAAGTAGAATCATATAAATAGTCTGAAAAATATACATTTAACATCACTTGCTCACTTGATCACTCAATCACTCAATCTCATACGTCGTCTTGGAAAACTACGACTCGAGTGGACACATACATGGACGTTTCTCTCATAATAAGTTTTCGCAGGACTTAAATATTCAGAGACATGAGAGAACTTAAGAAACCGCTATTTACATTGTAAGTTTTCTTTTTACCTTTAATTTATTAATATGTCTTTTTGAGAATTGTATCTCTATTGGTGGTCTCCCAAGGCTTACCTTAATATGTATTTAAATTACTTTAAAATTTTAAAGTAACTAGACGTTCTCTTTATAATTTGATAAAGTATTATACAAATAAGAGAACTTCTTCAAAAAGAAGAGCTGGCTGTGTGTTGTATAATCAAAAAAGGAACTAATTTCATTTAGTTGAAATATTAAAATTTTTACTATGTATGTAAATCCGAACTTTTTCTTGAGTGTGTACTCAGGCAGAAAAATAAGTTTATTTTAACAAAGTGAACGGAAAATCCAAGGACACAAATACTTTACAAAATAACAGTGACGTAGCTAAGCTCTTGGATTTTCTCAAGACAAACATGTTATTCACAAAAAAGTAGAATCATATAAATAGTCTGAAAAATATACATTTAACATCACTTGCTCACTTGATCACTCAATCACTCAATCTCATACGTCGTCTTGGAAAACTACGACTCGAGTGGACACATACATGGACGTTTCTCTCATAATAAGTTTTCGCAGGACTTAAATATTCAGAGACATGAGAGAACTTAAGAAACCGCTATTTACATTGTAAGTTTTCTTTTTACCTTTAATTTATAAATATGTCTTTTTGAGAATTGTATCTCTATTGGTGGTCTCCCAAGGCTTACCTTTTATGTATTTAAATTACTTTAAAATTTTAAAGTAACTATTAATCATGCAGACCAATTTAAAGTACTCTTTACGATTTGTCTTGTTAAGCATATTTTCTTTCCTAAAGTCTGCATCTTGTCACATTAAATTACTTGTAATAATTAATAAGCAATAAATACTATCTTTCTTTTTAAATATCTAATAAGGTAAAATGGATACCAACACTATTGCTACCTTAAAATATGCATTCACTTACAAATATTATAATTCCAATTAAGCTCTTTGTAAAAGCATATCACACTAAGGTGCACTTTCGTAAGTTCGTGCTCCACAATACACTGCCTCCTGTCTGTCTTTACGCGTACTAAGTTTGTGATGTTAGACTCATGACTTTAACCTGTCCGTGTATTGTATAGATGAGTTTCCCTCCAGACGTCAAAGCAGACATTTCATTCGCACCAACCTAGTATTATATATCTCGGAAATTTTGTAGTACATAACATATTAACTTTGTCTTTATCACAGTTTACATGAATAATTACGATAAAAAACAAACAGACTATTTACAAAACTCAAATTACAGATGATTCATCTAAATAATGAAAGCTATGTGAATAATATGGAATGGGAATAGTTACTCTGCAGTAGAGCTCTGATTCATCGTGGAATGGATGCTTCTTCTGGATCATACTCCACCCATTGTAGCACTCAGTTAAGTCAGCGAGGATTGACTGATTGATTAATTGACTAAAGAGACTAAATATGGACGTCAGCACCAAAGCTATTTGTTACCGTCACAAAAGGCCAATGATTGACACATGCTTCTCGTTAACAATATAGAAAAATGGGAAGGTGTGAACTCAACACAAGCTCAATAACAACAAAGAAATTAAAACAGAGTGTTTGTTAAAAATCTAAAGGTATAAATAACAAGATGCTAAACATATGACATGAAATGCAACTAACAGAATACTAATAATAAAAACAGAAAAAACAAAAGCTTCAAAAAAACCTCTGAGAATGTTCGATAAGAGATAGATATATTTCAATCGCGCGAATGAAAACGAGACACTAAAGACAGGATTACCCCTAAAACCTGATTAATATTAAGTACTCCTAAACTTTCTCATACATCTGATTATGTCGAATCAGTGCTGTCCAAATGGCGGTCCGAGGGCCACATGCGGCCCGCCAAGCCATTTTCTGCAGCCTACAAAGCTCTCACGATTTACGATTGTTACTACTGATACTATTTTCATTTATATTTATTCATTCTTTTAATGTTTCCACTCTTCTTTCGAAGTAAGGCATCTATTTAGCGATTCAGTACAACAAAAAGTCAAGAGAATTCACGGTAACACCTTTCCCTAAATCTTGGTGTTTGGTCGGAAAAGAGTGTCAACGTTTGATAGTACTTATTTGTGTGAAAGTGCATTTTCTACCATGAAAATTGTGAAGAATCGCTTCAGAAGCTGCCATGGAGATTCTTCTCTTTCACACCACCTGCAGCTCGCCACAATAGGAATGGATGTAGATATCCCAGCCCTTGTAAACGCTGCTAGTCACCTTCATTTGTTACTTTTGCATTGTAATATTATTATTATTATTATTATTATTATTATTATTATTATTATTATTATTATTATTATTATTATTTGTATAAACGCCTGTACATTTTTATAATGGTGTGTAAAACTGTTTACGAATTTCGCAGTAAACATTAAAAGCGGCATTCATTAAATACACGGTGAAAATAAACATGGCAAGCATGCAGTTACAACTCGAGCTATCTTCGAGGGCATATTTCCTCTGAAAATGTTTCCAGGTTATAGGAAGTGAAATATAAGAGAATAATAGCACTAACTGACGCAAAGTATGTACAATTTTTAATTTCTATAAGTGAACAACATGAAAACCTTAACATATTAACTGCTGTAAGATCAGCAGTGAACACTGAACACACGCAACGCATACTAAATTCTGAGATGTCTATCGAAGCATTGTTCAACCAACGCTCCAAATTCTAGTTGGTATTCTTGAGTATCTGAAATGTGACGATAACGAAGGTGAAGTGTTCGCGAGTCAACAGTCATGATAGATGAACACAAATGCGTAACAAACAAATCAATTATGACGACGCCAGCTTTAATTTCTTGGAGGCGAGATGGAGATAGCAGAAGCGTCCCCCCCCCCCTCCCCAGAGCTGTCCAGATCTACCCATTTCTGGGCAACCCTAATTACCTTAAATTTACGTGCTGAGGTATCACATACTGTCGTGGACCCATTTTGCATCATCACCATCTGCCCGCTTCAATACTTGCCTCCGTTTTATCCCGCCGTGTTACACACGACTACGTAACAAATTACTCACAATAACCAGGTATTGCACCGAGTTCATCACTGTTACTATCTCATACATTTTTCGTGCTTGAACTATAGATGCTTCCATTATCTTGATAACCATTTGTACTTTAATGAAAGGAAGTGATAGCCTATAATCATTCAATACGAAAATGTAATCGATATAAATATCGATGGATTAATCGCAGAGGATCAGTGGAATAGCCCTCCCCCATTTCCAGACCACCTAAATAACATTTTTTTCTATGCAGGCACCTTCAGTTTATTGTAAACAACACAGTTCCACGTTCCATTGCAGATCGCCAAGATAACAGAGCTGCACGCCATACTACCTCACCAATAATGTTACGCAATGTACAGCGAGTTTCCAATGATAGTATTGCTACCTGCAAGGCTTAAGAGGGCATCAATTTGAACATCTGTTGTGATGTTTTCTATAAATGAAAGAACGGCTATAACACGGCTATATTTTATTTATTCAACTATAATCTAAATGGCTCCAGTTTGTGTAGTGGCTAGCACGTGCGCCTTTGGCGCACGTGGCCCTGTGTACAATTCCTAGGGAGAGCAACAAAAATTTAATTTCACAATCATTCCCTTTCATTATCAGTCTCCTTTAGCCTAAAGGAAATAATTGTGGGACGCTAAACTTTAAAAACTTAATTTCATTTCACTCTGTAAATATGAAACATTTCAATATTTCCTACGAGGCAATATCCAGTATATAGGTTATACACCAATACTCACGACAGAATCCGTAATGATCGGAGGTGGTGGAGGTTCAAGGAGCACATCTGGTTTGCTACTGCCTCTACGTTGGGAATCTGGCTGCGAATAACGTTCCTTCTCTTTGTTTTGTCCACCGATTCCTCCTGCTGGCTGCAGATAGAACGGCAACTCACCGACAAGTGACGAATCTCCTGGTTTCGATTGCTTGGAACTGGCACCTTCAGATTCTGATTTCTGAAATACACATGTATCCAAAATACTGTCACTCATATTTATAAAGCTCGCACACACACGATAATTTTATTTGGAGTTTCACTCCTACCCCAATATCTACTGTTCTCCAATACACGGCAAAGATACATTCCATATTTAAACGAAAAACAAACTAAGTACTATCTGGTGCTTCTACTACGTACAAATGTTTAGAGTACATAATAACTTCCGAAAGGAACTTTATTTTACACTAGGCAACTTTTCATATTCCTAATAACAACAAAGAAAAATTCTTGCTACATCTTTCGTAAGTATAAACCTTTCTCATGAAACTATCCAAGTTGTCGAACATCGTAGTTAATGGTCGAATAGCGTGGACGAAAATGTAAATTTTCTAGAAAAGACGACTAAAGTCTTGCACGCAATTACGAAGTATGAGAGATGATTTATCTTGCAAGTCTACAATTGAGTTCCCATTCCCTCAACGAAAATACTCAATGATTCATCAGAAGTATTCATTTATGACTTGTGTACACAATTACTTACCTAACAAACTGATTACAGTATTAAATATATACATGTTATGGACGAATTATTCTTTTCAAATTAGCACTTTAAATGACTCTCCTATATGGCTCTGTTCAAATTTTAAACTTTAAGCTTTTTTAAGTTCAGGGGGAGAGGACTGACTTTTTCCTACTTCCAAAAATAAAGTTGCTCCTTAAGAGTGAAAATTTAAAAAATGCTAATTTCTCGACAAGGACTCTTTAGCGATTTTGTTTACGTATCAGAAAACATCATTTCATTAACAACCGTATAATACAGTTAAAGCCATTTTTCTGGGAAAGTTCAGAAACAGTGGCAGCATAAGGGCGGGGCGAGCGGTGCCCTCGCCCCGGGCCCCACTTTCTGGGGGAGGGGGCGGCGGTAGGTAAAAAATAATTACTAAGGAACTTTGTTAGCATAAGCCGTACAAGGGCTGTCAAGGTTTATAATCCACACCTTCCCTAAAAGGAAACGCAATTAATTATCAATCAATATTACACTAAATGACGGATGAAACAACAAAAATATATGTCTAATAAAGCTAACCGGTGCCGGATTTCCGTATAAGCTATACAAGCTATAAGCTTCGGGCCTCACGCTCTTCGAGATCGGAAAGAAATTTAAAGAAAAAACTGAATGTAGATTAAAAATAAATAAAATAAAAGTTCCATTATCTTGGAGGCTCCCAAAGAAATTTAAATGAAAAAGCTCTGAATATAGGTGAAAAATAAAGTAAACGTTTCACTTGCTTGGAACCCCCAAGAAAATCAAAGAAAAAAGTTGAATGTAGGTGAAAAATAAATAAGATAAAAGTTTTACTCTCTTGGGGCCCCAAAGAAATTTAAAGGAAAAAAATGTATGTGGATTAAAATATGAATAAAATATAAAAGTTTCACTTTGTTCAATAACCTCAGAGAAATTTAAAGGAAAAAGCTGAGTAGATTAAAATATATTAAAAGAAAGTCAAAGTATATTGTGTTGTTTACATTCTAAGGTCTTATGATGCAAGTAATGGGGTCCCGTCTGCTAGCCTGCTTCCTAAAACATCACTGTTTATTTATTTATTTATTCATATGTCAGTTCAAGAGAAGGGTAGAAAGAAGGGATGAACATAATGCTTTATTACGGTACTAGCATTCTGTTGCTAACTGAAAGCTCTTTGGTGCAGACGCTATAGTCGCTGATTCACTTGTTTTTCTTCTGTCTTTTCCTTTTGTCCTTTACAAGTCGAATTTTCAGCGAGCAAAACCCTTTTGTTTAGCTGGTTTCCCATTTCTGCTCTTGTTTTTTGGCGTATGAATTTACACTTCAGCCCACAAATTTAGAGTGAAGAAAATGTTCAATAAGAAAACAAGTGTTCAAATATTCAAAATACTTCAGCATTATATTTAATTCAACTCCTGATTTTTCTCATGTGGACCAGTTGTCACAAATCATTCGATTTGTTGACATACAACGTGATTCTGTGCAAGTTCGGGAAGCATTTACTGATTTTATCTCTGTTAAAGGAAAGACTGCTGAGAGTATTTCTGCTGAAATACTGAAGTAACTACAACGTGAAAAGCTTGATATTAAGATTGCAGAGGCCAATCTTGTGATAAAATCAGCCTACAATGACCGGGCAATGTTCTGGAGTTCAAACTTTGATACAGAATATAAGTCCTTTGGCCATTTTCGTTCCTTGTAACAATAATTCATTGAATCTTGTGGCTTACATGCTGCGCACGTTAACGTTCTGGCGAATGCTTTGTTTGGAGCAATGGAACGTTTTTGATATTCTTCTCTAGATCTACTCACCGATGAAATGTGCTGCAAAATCACGTAAAGATTGGTCTGAAACGTAAAACTGACACCAGATGGAGTTCAAAAGCAGAAGCTTTGAAGGGACTTTCTAGTCAATTGGATGAAGTAATTGATCTGTTGGAAGATCTGTGTGACACTTCGACTGAAACACTTGATACCAGAGGAGATGCTGGTCTTCTTCTTGCAAGCATCCAGTCATTTAACTATATTTCTCGTCTGCAGATCCAAGACTGCTCTATATAAGGCTGGGGTCGTACTGTCACGTGATCTGTGACGTATTCGTGACGTTGAGTGGCGACAAGGATCAAGCTAGGAGACCCGCAGAGCTTGCGGAAGACATTTCTCGCGCCTATTGAAATACGGAGATTTTACCACCTTGTAAATTCTATGGAAAGAGGATAATAGCACAAAAATTTCGGATGAAAGAAACGAAATAGGAAAAAAAATATAAATAATTTCCTAGTTTGGAGTACGTAACTTTACAATATTCGCCCAGATCACCACATTTAGTTACATTTCTATTATTAAAAATAAAATGCAAAATACTGGGGACGAGGATCACTCCCTTCCTTCAGCTATCTAAGCAATTCTATTTGTATCTTGGTGACAGGAAGGTAGCCAGGGAATAGTCCATGGGATGTAGATTCCCCGGAAAATTAAGGTGAAACGAAAAAATGCTACCTGTAAATAGCATTTTTCACACTAACTTTAGAAGTTGCAACAGTCTACTCCCCCCTGACACACGCACAAACACCGACATGAAGTAACTAACGGAATAAATATCAAACGAGTAAGTAAGAAGTAATTAACAAATCCCTAAAAAAGTGATTTGCGTAAGAAATTTGAATTGACTTACTATATTTACAAAAAAATGCATAAGGTTAAAACTATTCTACTAAAAGACATTTTTTTTTTTTTTACGAGAAATATAAAATGAAGAACTTACCCTCTCCTTCGACGCTATATCGATACGTTAAGCTTCATTGTGTGATTACTTCACTAACTTTTTCATTTTCTTTTGTTGAGCGTGACTTGGTAAAATAACGTTGTTTATATGCCTAATCCTAATGATAGTTCTTAATCTTATAAATCTTTCGATTACACTAAGAGGCACATGTGGTATCTTGCGCGAAATCAATTCGGATAGGGTTTTCACAACTTTTGCCCTTTGTCGAAATGATGTTGAACCATGAAACTTCAAAAATTCTCTGTTCATGAACATCACATCTTCATAAAATTTATTCGACGGGTGCACAAGACTATCTCTAGAGAGAAACGACAACCATGAAACTTTTCCATCTATTATTTTCTTGTCTGAGCATAATTCTGGATATTTTTTACCTTCTTTGAAAGCTATATATCCAGCTATATACAGCAAACCTTCGTTTGACGTGTTTATGTTCTCATCACTATTTTTCTCCGGCGTTTCGTGTATAGAGTTCCGATGAAGCCCTTCTTGTTCAATTGCATAATTACTACTTGAACATTCACCAGTTTTATGTTCGAGCTTCTCAACTATACTCTGTGATTCTTTCAATAGTGATACATAAAACTCGGAGGACACATACGGCTCGTCACTGTCTTCACTCACATTCAAATTTGAACTTACAGCGGAAACATTGCGACTTAAAATTAGTTTCCTTAATCGATACTTAACTTCAACTGGTGTAGGATGATCATACTGTCCACCAGCAAAGCGTAGCTGCGAAAAGAGATTCTCTAAGCAATCCTGGTTGTCTACTCGTTAATATATATTGTATACCATATTTACTTTTGGCATATTCGAATAAAGATATTAAAGATTAAATAGATATTGCAATACCTTCCTGAAATGGCAAAATATTTTTGCTTCCTACTTTTCTCATACCCAAGGTAAGATTTAGCATTTGCGACAAAATACTTAATTGGGACTGAATAGAATTTCCAAAAGCACTTCTTAAGGGCTTTCTAAAATCGAAAGGTAGGCCCGAATTAAAAACATCAAAAAATTTATCTATAGCCAAAATGAAGTTCGATTATGTTTCTTCCTTTGGATACACATACCGCACTGCCTTTGCAACACTTTCCGATCACGCACTGTCTGTTTGTTCCATGAACGTTAATATGAATGTCACGAAGCTTGGGACATATTTTAATTTCATTACAGTCATATTTCGAAAGAGCTACTAATGGGAATTTTGAAATTCTCTCTCCTGATAGTGATAGATAGCCTTCATCTAAGAAATGATTCCTTAATAACTTAATCATGTGAGGAATATCGGCAAAAAAGAATATATTTCTTTCGGTGTCGAAAGGATTGCGATATGACGTGTTACTCATTGTTATCCCTAACTCTTTCCAAAGACGCCTATTTGATCCTCCAAGATCTGATACTGCAGCAACCACAGGATACCCTATTTCTTCTAGAGCTTGGACAATTGTGTCAAATAATGTTTTTGTAAACCTAATATCAAAATCAAAATATATTGGTTGTTTCCATTTACCCACTAATCCTCGAACCATCACCACTAACACCTGTTTAGAAGGTTCATATACAGTATCAGTCCGTTTGTCATAACAAGCTTTTTGTAGAATGTTCATTTCATCAAACGAGATCTCACACAATTTTTCTGAAACAGATAGACCTTCACCTTTGGCCTTCAATATGCATATGACTTGCTTCAGAAGACCTGGTTCACATTTTATTGAACGAAACCAACGGCGAATGGTACTTACACTCGGCAGTGGAAAATGGCACTTTTCGCGCAAGAACATGTATGTTTTCTTTGACAAAGTCCAAAGAGACAAACACATTGTCATATCTTCTTGTTGCCACTTAGTTCTAGTTTTCTGATTGAGTAGGCAATCAATCTGGCTATCAGTGAATAACGTTTGTAAAATTCTTCGAACTTCACTCGCAACGAATCTGCGCTGCCTACTGGGATTTAATTTTTTACGCAAATTCGAAATTTGAGCTTGATAAGCTCTGTTGCGGCTTTTTTCCGTTTTTAATTGATTCTTTAAATTATTTAGCTGTACACGTAATTCTTCGTTTTCTTTTACTAAGTTATTTTGGAGATCATTATCATTATCACATACATTATCACTCAGTACACTTTTACACTTCTTCTTAGGAGATGACGGTGATTCTTGTAGTATTCTCGCTATTTGTCGCTTCCTCTCTCTTACTAACTGTCGATCACCTCGTTCTGATTTTTGGGGAGAAAAATTAGACGGTAAACTTATTTTGGGGACTGCATCTTGTTTAAGACGTTTTCTGGGAGGGAGGCCTAATAATTCATGTTCCAAGTCACGCTCATAATCATCACTACAAAAATGCGTAGAACAAATTCTACTATTTTCGGGCTTAAAACTGTCTTTTCGTTTGCACCTCACTGTCCACACCGCAGAGACCGCAGAATCTTTTGGGAAACGATGAAAAATAATGTCTTTATTGCAACTTCTGCTGTTGGTCTTACAAGTTGAAACAGCACACTCAGCATTAACACACGAATATGTGATAATAATGGAAAAATACACACAACGAAACACAGCTCACAACACAATCACAAAACAAACTAATTTCTAACAGAATTGCTTCTCAAATTCTTCTTTTCAGCCACACATGTTTCCCATTATTTTGTGTGTGTGTGTGTGTGTGTGTGTGTGTGTGTGGGTGTGCGTTGGTGAACCCGCCAATCTTTGTAGGTCGATCGGCTACAGAGCAGCACTCTGAGCAATTTTTGCAAAGCGAGCATTTTTTAGTGGTTGCTCGAAAAGTTTTTTACTTTTAACGCGTGCAGGACCATTATAGGGGCCCCCCCGCGAGTTCTTTTGCCTCCGCTCGTTTATACGGATACAGCCGGTTTGTGTGTGTAAAGTGTGTGCTCAGACTGAAAAATTTCGTTTCTCGATCGGTGTGTATTACGACGCAGTGCCATCTACGTGTGTATTCCAAGCAGGAACTAGAGCAATTCAAACTCCCAACGGCTGCGTTCACCATTGTTGCCAATCAAGTATTTGTTGAAACGTTAAAGAAAAATAGCAACTATAGCAAGGAATTTTTCACAGTAAGAACTCGGATATGGATATTACGTAAAAATAACCCTATGCCTAAAATGAGAGGGAGAGGAGAGCTGAGGAGAGGGAGAGGGGAGGGAGACGTGTGTATATAAAAATATATCTATATATATAAAATTGAAAATCACTATGTTTATGACTTTAAATCTGCTGAACCGCTTGATCGATCTCGATCAAATTTGTAACATGGATGAGGTTCAAGGCCGGGCTGGTTTTAGGCTATTCACTTGGATGGTAAAAGTGAGGGGGAGGGGGAATGGGTATAAAAATAAATAAAACTTAATAACTCCCGAACCACTCAACCGATCTTGATCAAATTTTCAACATAGATTAGGTTTAGGCCTGGGATTTTTTCTATAATTTTAAATTGACTGAGCAACGTATGGGAGGAGAAGGAGGGGGAGGTATATAAAAATCAATTTATATAAGAGTGAAAGTGACTATTTTTGTAACTTAATAAATCTTGAACTATCCGACCGATCTCATTCAGAGTTTCAACATACATGAGATTCGGATCTGGAAATATTTTTGTAATTTCACTTTAACGGTAGATCCTAGGGAAGGGGGTTGGGAGGGGGACATGAATAAAAACTAATAACTTTTGAACCACCCAACCAATCTCGATCAAATTTTCAACATGTATGAGGGTCGGGCCTTGGGTGCTTTTTATCGTTTCACTATGACGAGCAAGTATAGAGAAGGGGAAGGGGGAGATATATGTAAAAAATAAAATAAAAATGACTGTCTTTCTGACTTCATCACTCTTGAACCACCCGACCAATCTAAATCAAATTTTCAACATGCATAAGGTTCGGATGTGGAAACATTTTTGTAATTTCACTTTAACGGTAGATCCTAGGGAAGAGGGAAAGGAGGGGAAAGTATGAATAAAAACTAATAAAACTAATAACTTTTGAACCACCCAACCAATCTCGATCAAATTTTCAACATGTATCAGGGTCAAACCTTGGGTGTTTTTTATCGTTTCACTATGACGAGCCACCATAGGGGAGAGGGAGGGGGAGATATATGTAAAAAATAAAAATGACTGCCTTTGAGACTTTATCACTCTTGAACCATCCGACCGATCTCAATCAAATTTTCAACATACATGAGTTTTCGGGCAGGGATTAAGGATACTCACTTTGACGATGCAACGTAGGGGAGGGGGAAGGAGGAGAAATTTAAAAATGATCAAAATGACCAATATTAGTGTTGAATCCATAGTTTTCGGGATCGATGAGAGAAACAGTAACACTTCTGATGCTGTAACAATCCAAGTTCAGCCCTGATAGTTGAGGAGGGGGACGTTGCAACGTAGAGGAGGGGAATAAACATTAAAAATGATCGGAAATGGCTAATATTAGTGTCGAATCCATAGTTTTAGGATTTGCTGAGATTAACAGTGACAATTTTGACGCCGTGTGCCGCAGCACGGTTGAGGGGAGGAGGAGTTGTATATAATAATGGTTGAAAATGACCAATATTAGTGTCTAATCCATAGTTTTCGGGATCATTATGATGAACAGAGACATTTCCGATCCGGTTTAAATCCAAAATCAGCTCCACAAGTTGAAGAAGGGGGAGAAAGAGATATATCAAAAATGGTCGAATATGTCCACTATCAGTAGAATTTATAGTTTTCTGGGTCGCTTAGATGAGCAGTGATACTTTCGATCCCGTTTAAATTCAGATTCAAACCTTCAACTTGGTTGAGGGGGAGTAAAACGTTTAAAAATGGTCGAAAATGACAGATATTAGTGCTCAATCCACATTTTTGGGGTCTCTCAGATGGACAGTGATACTTCCGATGACATAGGCCGCAACAAGGGGGAGGGGGATATAATGATTCGAAATTAGTGTTGAATCTATAGTTTCTGGGATCGCCGAGATGAACAATGACACTTCGTATGGTGTTGATTCCAAATTCAGCCGCGCGTCTTCTGAGAGGGGGAGAGGGAAATAAAAAATAACCCATATTAGTGTCGAATCCATAGTTTCCTGGGTCACTGAGATGACCGGTAACACATCCAATGCCGTGCCGCACAACATGAAAGAAGAGGAGGGGGATATATGTATATATATATATATATATATATATATATATATATAAATGTTCAAAATTATCCGACACTAGTGTCTGATCCGTAGTTTTTAGGGTCGCTGAGATGAAGAATGACACTTCCGATCCCGTTTGAAACCAAACTCAGCCTTGTAGCTTGGGAGATAATGAAATGATTGAAAATGATTAATATTAGCGTCGAATACGTGGTATTCGGGATCGCCGAGGTGATCAATAATCTTTCCGATGCCGTTTAATTCGATGCCATTAAAAACGAAAACAGCATATTTCACGGGTACAGAACACATGAGACACGGAATTGTGCATTTAAATTTTCATTTCACCCAGCGAAGCGGGTATATACTAGTAAAACCTCATAACTTTGGAATCACCAAACCGATCTCATTCAAATTTTCAACATGGATGAAGTTCGGACCTGGGATGACTTTTATCATTTTAGTTTGACGGTCCAATGTAGGGAGGGGAAGAGGGTGTATCAGACCACCAGTCTTAGACATTTTTCTCAGCTTCTAGTGCACGTAGACGCTGGAAACAAAAAATGAATGACCAAATGGTACATGAAGAATCAAATGGTGATACTTCCATATCCAGTGGCGTAGCGGGAATACACCAAGGGGGTCAACACCAAAATTTTTAATGGAAAATGGTATCAATTTCGATTTTTTAGAAGTAATATTGAAAAAGAATTAACTTTTACGGGAAACACTTTTCGTTAAATTCTAGGGTTTCGGATCTACATCTATTATTTGTTGTATTGCTACTATCAGACAACCCGGTAAACTCATTTTTCTGTTCATAGTGCACGGAGACACTTCAAACAGAAAATGAATGACTAAATCGTATCTGAATAATAAAATGGTGATACTCCCATATCCAGTGTCGTAGCGGGAATTAACTCCAAAATTTTTAATGGAAACTGGTATCAATTTCGACTTCTTTGAAAGTATTACTGATAAAGAAACAACTTTTACGGGAAACACTTTTCGTCATATTCTACGGTTTGGTATCTATTTATGTTATTTGTTGAATTGCCACTTCAGACCAATTGCCATCTCAGTCATTTTCCTCTGTTCGTAGTACACGCAGACACTTCAAACAACAAAAAACTGAATGACCAAATCGTACGTGAAGAATCAATGGTGATGCTTCTATATCAATTGGCGTAGGGGGATACATCCACGGTGGTCAACTCCAAAATTTCAAATGGAAATTGGTATCAATTTCGAATTCTTTGGAAGTATTATTGAAATAGAAACAACTTTTACGGGAAACACTTATCGTTAAATTCTGCGGTTTGGGATCTACGTTTTTTTTTTTTTGAAGTTGAATTGCTACTATCAGTCCACCGGCACAGGCATTTTTCTCTGTTCGTAGTGCACGTAGACACTTCAAAAAAAAGGATTCAAACTGGACCAGTAGTGTGCTTGTGTATGCTGACATCTCCATTACTCTTGAAGGTTGCTACATCCGTCCACAGAATGTCCCGGTGGAAACATGGGTTTCCTGGCACTCATCCACTGACAAAACTAGACGGATATGTAAATCTTGTTCTCGGAGTTCCTGATTCAGATGAACATGGTCAAAATGGAGCACGTTGTTGAGCAGAATCCTCCAAACCGTCATGGTGCTTATCGCAGCATCCCTGGCGAATCGTGTTTTCGAGATTTGGGGAACCACATGGACTGCAGCAAGGATGCCGGGAGACCGTTTATCCTAAACACGGCGCCTGATCTGCTGACGTCTTTTGTGTTGAGAAGGGACATGCCCAGTCCTCTGCACATCAAGTGCAAGACGAAGCCCTTTCCTTGACTGCCCAGCACGATTGAGAAACCGTTGATCATATAGCCGCGCAGCCTCGCGATAATTCTCCCGACTTCACTCAATACTATTAACATATCAAAAGCTACGATATTCGAAAACATCGTTTGAGTTCCCACAAGCACACGAAATAATAGGCAATAGGAGCCGAAATCAACAAACATTCAACACTTTATCTTTCAACTACAAACAACAAATATTCAACTGTTTTATATCAGAACTTTTTTCCGTTTTCTTCTCTTCTTCTACTTTGTCAGATGGCACTTCATTAATGTATTTTTCGCTACTAATAACCATCATACAAAAATTTCTCCCTTTTCACTTCTTTTTGCAGCTTCTTTCCCTCTTAACCCCCGTCTTCACCTGTATCTCATTCTTATGTGCAGGTGTAGCTTTGGCGCACGACACTTTGAACTATTTACATGTAAAATTCAATTCTTTGTATGGATAGGCATGTTTATAAGGAACAAATGGCGACAGAATGAAATACAAAGTAATACTCTGTATTATAGGTTTACAAGTGTAGTGTTCTAGTATAAAATGATCACAAGTGATTTACGCCGGATATAATAAGTGAGTGTATATAAAAGATGGCACTATTAGATGTTATTTTCCACTGGCAGCATATTTTTGCACAATGTAAAAAACCTGTATTTGTATGTTCAAGTGCAACGTTACTGGAAAAAAAATTACAAGTGCTATTGAAATTCGTACTATTGACAAAACCCATTCCTTTTCATCTTGGCTTGCGCACATATCCCCGACTGCTGACAGACTTGTTCCTTTCGGACGCACTCCCGCGCTAGCGTACGGACCCACCAGTTTTATTCTTCCCTGACCTGAGTGGATAGCATTCGTGTTTTAATGGCCACCTAAGGCAGGTTGGTTTGAGTTTTTGCACTATAATATTTAATTATTCATCCCTGTATTTTATCTATGCCAAGTGAGACATTTTCATGTCGCCAAGGGGAACCTTTTAGGGGATAATAAGAAGGAAATTAGTAAAAGAATTATAAGTTTTAACAATTGTTTCTAGTGGTGCGCCAAAAGTAAACTTGTACGCATTCCTTTTCTCACTGACTCTCTTTTTCACCTGTGTCTCAACGGTTTGCTTTAATTCTTCAGACTTCCATCCATCATCTTTTTGTATCATTTCTTTATACTTATCCTCTACATCTTTTTTCTTGACTAATCCCTTTATATCTTCGCCTTCTCTTTTATTTTTACACATTCTTATTATTTTACTATCTACATTTCTGTATTGTTTTCTTCTGTTTCTTTCTTTCGTAACTTTATTTTCTGTTCTCACCTGTTTACCATATTTGTTTTGGACTTCTATTATTTGTATTCTTTCCTTCTATTATTGTTGACCTTATACGTATTCCCTGACTCATACTAAGGTATTCCATTTCTACTACCTGTTTGTCGGTGTGTCGGTGTGTCTACAGACCTGAATCCTCTGTTATCGATTTTCTGGTTCAAGATTCTCGTGTTTAACCTCTGAATTTCGTTTTACCAATTAAATTCGATTAATTACTAGTGAACATATTTTCTTCTCTGTATTGGCTACCTGAAGGGAGCTTAACATAAAATCTCCACTGAACTAAAATTTCGTTCATCTTCTACATTCGTATTTGCTTCTGTCATCTAATTCTTCTGTAATTCAGTAAGAATGAAGATCTTGTCTTCCTTCTGAATATCTTCATCAGGCAACTCATTGATTCTTTTTATGTACCTATTTGTATACCTTTTGGACAATATTGTGCAAAATGATTATATTCGTTGCAATTTCTACATTGTGCGCTCCTAGCTGAACATTGATATTCAAAATGTTTCCCACATACTAGTCAACCATATTGATAACATCCATATTTTCCTGTGATTGTTTCAGAACGAAACCTATTGATTTTATGTAGTTTGTCTTGGTAGATTTTTGTACCTTTCGTTGATCTGTTGCGGCATTCAGTTGTAGCGAAAAAAAAATGCTTTTGTACACTGATTTAACAATGCACATCGAATAGATATAGCAAATCATGTAGCATTGCTGGAAAGGGAAGTAACCTTGTTTTGTGAAATTTATCCAAGAGTAGAAACAATGAATCTAGCTGCTCTCACTCTATTATTGATCTTCATTTGGGCCTAATTATCTGTTCTATACTAGCAGCCTGTGTTAAATGGATACAAAATCTTTGAAAACATGGTCGTCCCTGCATCAGGAATCATAAAATTCGTAGTGGCGTTACAAGACGGAAGAGTGATGTAAGGGAGCACTGCCTCCTCCAATTTCAGGAGGGGAGTTGACTGGTGTCCAACTTTTTGTTTTGCACAAATTAGTACCTAACTCAAGAGTGCTAAGCATTTTCTGAAAGTAAACCTGGCAAGATAAACATGTATTAGTTTACATTTTTATGGGAAAGGAGGTAGCCCCAGACATTTTAACACATTGAAGTGCCTCTTGGTAAAAAGATATAAAATTGCCACGAAATAACCCTGAAATATGGAATGTGAACTTTATTAACAAACTGAAGATATCGACATAAATGCCAAAATAATGAAATAAACAAATGACAACACAGATCGCTAAATTTAACATATTTGGAATATTGGCGAGCACTAACGAACACGTAAGATAATTGAAAAACATCATATTCTATACATAGAAGGAACAATAAGAAAACCTACCCACGAAGCTAACAATGGTAACGTGTGTAATGATATCTGTTGATTAAATTGAGGTGCCGTTTCATGTACCCAGCCATCGCAGAATTCACACTACACCCAGCCTTCATTGAACGTTTCACCACAAATTATGAATTCAGTGATGCTTTCCTGTTAATATTTTCTCGTAGTCCGTGTGGTGGTTCATTAGCTTCTTGTTACGTTACTTTGCTACTTCGTTTGCTGAAGTCACTTTTTCTTTCAATTTGCCTCATATGGTATCGAAATCTACCCAGTTCTGGTGCGTGACGCTAAATGTCTCTTGCGATTTACCGGCAATGATTATAACTGTTCACTAATGCAGAGCACTTTACTAGTTGATGAACGATAAGATTGATTTCTCGGGCATATGTGGAGAACATAGATTCCCTGCAGACGATAAACAAGAAGTACCCCCCTTTTCCTCAACCCCTACCGAAGTTGAACATTGTGGGTGTTCACAGGTAGGTCTAGTGTATCACCTTACGACACGAATCAAGTTTCTGGACAGATAGTTGTGTCTGTAAATATCTGAGGGTTAAGTAAATATATTCCGGTGCACGCAAATCTATTGAGAGCAGTGTCCATGCGACACACGTTTCAATATGCCTCTGAAACAAGTTTAAAGCCGTAAATTAGTTTGAAATAAATAATTGCTAGCTTATTCTCAGATCAGTGCTATGATTGCAACGAAAGTAATGTTTTTGCCTCTACCGAAATCGATGGTGATAAGTAGCTTAAGATTAAAAGATAAAATCTTCTATCCCACAACGGCCTAGGGTGGTGATTTAAAGGATATCTTTCTTACTCATTGTAGTTTCAGGAGATAGTGTAGTTGTATCTCTTTGTTTATTGCAGCCTCTAGGGTAGATAGTTAAAGAAATACTCCTTTGCCTATTACGGCTTCAGAAGTTGGATTTGAGGAAATCTCCGTAACACAAAACGATCTCAGGAATAGTTTAAGAAGATTAGCGACAAGCACTGAAATTTATTCTTCTGTCCATTTGAGATCTTCTTTTATGGTTGTTCTCTGAAGGGGAAGTTCGTGAGGAGAGGGTTGACCATCTTCGATTTCCTTCGGAACAACTTCGCGTCTTTCTTGTATCCTCTTTCCACCGTCTGTTGGTGATTATGTTTTCAACAGGAAACACGTGCTCGTTAATGAAGCATGCTTTATGGTAGTTGCCTACACCTGAGGCACGGAACCTTACAGCTCCAACACCACGAACAGAATCCATAAGATCATCTGAAAAATACTAATATTGCTATGGAAACATTTGTTAAAAAGATTCTATTTTCATGGCAAAATCCTTATGTGCCAGTAAGTAGGAGCATAAGCCCGTAAAACTTTGCAAAATTCTCTTTTGGTGGAATCTTGAATGCTGTTTTTTGGTTTCTTGGAGAGATTTTAATAGAATTGCCTGATACTAAATATCCGAGAGCATTCAGCTCTGACTAAAATAAATTTGTCTTAAGTGAAGCACAAATATTTCTTAATTTTTAAAATAAAATTCCGATAGCTATTGTTGAAAACTAGCCTCTTAGCACGATGTTATCGACAACAAGATCTTATTCGTTAATCAACGTAAAATCATCCTAGTTGCAATTAAGAGAACTTGCGTGCTAGTTTTATGACCCATCACACATATGAGAATTTTGTAAGATTTTCTTGTGTGATTGACCTCGAAGGTCATGTATCAGGGGCTTTTCGGATGGAGCAAGATTTGGTGGTAGCTCGAGGAGAGATCTAAGGTCGTTATGTGTTTTTGCCTTTCAAAGTGTTTAACACATATTCAGTTTGGCATGGCACCCATAGATATGTATGTTTTACGCTGCTGTAAATTCAAAAAAATTCTAAAGGCGTTCGTATTTAGTTTCTTGAAAATATTCTGTGGCGAGGTGAAGTTATTATCAACTGTGGGTCGTATAATTCTAGTATTAATGAGTTCTTGAATTTGTCTGTCTGATCTCGAACATGCATTGGAACATGGAGATTTGTTCTGGAACACTGCCGATTTAGGAATTCTTATTTTGTGATTGTAGCCCCTGTAATATCCAATGCCGTTCGGAGTGTATAAAATATTTTTATATTTGTATAATAACTCGTGAATGGCCTGTTTCTGCGACTGGTCTAAATTAGGATATCAAAAACACCAATTTAATTTTTTATCTATACTTCAAAGAATTGTCAACCTCCTCTTTTTCTGTACATTTATCCTTCTATAGAACTTGCTTCCATTGTTGCAAAATATTAGTCCTGACATGCCACAAGATCCACCATTGCCGTACTTTTCCTCCTGTAATTATTCAAGAGACTGAGCTAATATATTTATGTATACACAAGTACAGTGCGACAATAATATACGGAATTGAAGTTTTTGCAAAAGAGAAATGAAAACTGCACCGAAAGCAAATATGTCTATGAGTTTCTTCGTAGCTAAGCGGTTATTGCGCGCGCCTTTGGAGTTGGAGACCCGGGTCCGATTCCCGGCAGGAGAACATGTGGTTCGGATTCCACGTTAAGCAGTAGGTTCCGTCTCATATATCCTCGCTGCTGAACTCTAAATCAACTCAAATGAAAGTATATGTCTATCAAGTGCATAGCGCAAATGTCAGTGGTCGAGCAGTAACAGAGTTACACATTATTATTTAAAATATTATTATTATTATTATTATTATTATTATTATTATTATTATTATTATTATTATTATTATTATTATTATTGAATAGAATGTTACAGTTAGGTTTTGTTCCCTGAAGTTGGGAAAGTCAACTACGAAATTTCATAGGTAGTTATATAATGCTTATATGAAGCATTGTGTAGCATTTGAGTTCCGCAATACCTGGTAAGATCAGTGATTGTTTGAAGCATGCGTGTAAGACAGAAAACCGAGAAAAGAATGGTGCACACGTAGAAGGCACGGATCAAGTTTTGTTAGTCACTAATTTTGGATTCAAATCGTCCCGCTATTCTCTCATTAAATTAACAGTTGAATCCTTTGGGAGCAAATGTATGGATTTTATGGAGAGATCGAAGTAGAAAAAATTCTGTAAGAGTACTGTAAGTATGTCAAGACAAACGGATGAAAAAGTTATCAAAAAAGTGAAGGCACAGATTATTGCTAACCATTCGCATTAAAATTGACAACATTGCATATTAGTATAAACTATGGTTTGTTTCATAGTTACTACGGCTAAAACAGTAAAATAGATAAATTGATTGGATTAGTCAAATATGTTATAATATTTCAGAGAAACAGAAATCTTAAGTGATACAAGATTACGACGTTCAATAGTATATTAGTCATAGTATATGAACTAATAATATATTAGTTCAATAGTATAATAGTATATTTGTGTGTTGTTGCTAAGTGTTAACGCAAGTAACATGATAATGTCTTAACCTTTTAAAATCCTTTCCTTGACAATTTTAAACTTACTGCCTTTTATTGTTTTATATTCTATCTTGTTTTGCAGTATTCTTGTCGTTTAGTACTTCATTTTCCACGTTATAACAAAAATATTAAATTTGATGGTACGAATAATTGAGTTGATTTTGAATTTAACGTCCCTTTCAGCAGCAAGGCTATATGAGACTTGACCTACTCATTAACATTGAATCCAAACCACATGAGCTCCCGCCGGGAATTGAATCCGGGTCTCCCACCTGGTATGAAGAATGTATCTTGTTTCGTGTTTCTTGTAGGCATATAATATTGTTCTCACGCTGGTCTTGTAGCTAGCATGACCTTCTTTGGTCACATAGTCTCATGGTAGCATTAATAAAATATGAACTATTATTGTGGTTCTGATTCCACCTTCACCTATAAGTCTTCGTCTATTACAGCCTCGGTGCTGAAAAGAAACACTAACCTTCATCGAACAAACAAACAAATATAACCCTACTTTAGTCTCGCCATTCCATTTCAAAATGAAATGAAATCTTACAGTTTAACGTCCCACGTTATGCCGTTATGTTAAGGGAGGCGGTGATTAAGATAAGTGAATGACGATGGAAGAATTAGTGGAATGAGAATGTGGAAGGAAATGGGAGTACTCCGAGAAAACCCATGGAAACGATGTTGTCCACCACAAACTAACTTCTCCGGGGATTGAATCAATGTGCTATTTCATTTGAAATCAAATGAAATTACTAGTTTTATATCCCTTGATTATACTTTATAGCTTATAACAGACGGGTGATTAATGAGACTGAATGATTATGAAATAATTGGTGGAAAGGAAATGTGGAAAGAAACTGGAAGACCCAAGAAAGTCAACAGCATTAATCCATGTGTTTCATTTGCTACAAAGTTAACTAGTGTTTAAAGCAATTGCTCTAATCGCACTGCTCACGTTTACTCACTGAACTCACATTTTACACATTTTACACACATTATCTTTGTTTGTTTGTTAGTGTCTTCGTTTGTTACAGTTACTCGTTTTGCAAATACCCAGTTGGTTTGGGTGCTCATTTGTACGCATCCAGTCATGGACGAGATATTGCATTCTGATGCCTCTGGGAACGTAGCTCTATTGCCGACGCAACTTTTGGAAACGTATCAGGAAAGTAGCTTCAATACTAAAGTAGATATGAATGCATTCTCGGTTTTCCTATGGCCCAGCTCGCATACGCCTTTTGTAGGGTAGACAAACAGGTGTGTGTGTGTGTGTGTGTGTGTGTGTGTGTGTGTGTGTGTGTGTGTGTGTGTGTGTGTGTGTGTGTGTGTGTGTGTGTGTGTTGTCCCTTTAGTTGTCGCCATGTGACGTCATAGTTTGACCACTGCTTCCACGGAGAAAAAAGAGGCGTGTCTGACCCTAGCCTTATATAGAGTAGTCTTGTGCTGATCTCTCATATATTGATCGGATCCAAAAATGCCTTCAATCTCAGGATATGAGTTTCAATCAAACTCTTATTCAGTTACAGAGCCTATTTGACACCACTGATATCTGGAGACTTGAGTTGGGCAAGGAAACCATATCCGCAGCTAAAGGAAGTCGCAGGGCATGGAACATAACTGAGGATACACACCATAACTGAGGAGGAGAAAGAAATGCATGCCTGGAGAAGCAAAGAATGAACCCCTAACTGCACAGGCCAAAGTGAAGCGCTCTATCAATGAAATTCTAGATAAGATGAGACAACAAATGTACGATCATTTTACTCAGATGCATGACCTCAACGACAGATTTGGATTCCTGTGTTCTATCGCCAACTTTGTGTAGCAGCTAGACAATAAGAGCGAAGAAAGGCTAAAAGCATGTTGCTGTGATTTGACTTTGTTCTACCCGAATGACCTGGATGGCTTAGAATTATTTCAGGATTGTAAGGATATAATCCGTTCACTAAGGTGTGCTCAAAAAGCTAAAGAACAGTTTGACATTTCCCCACAAGGTATCCTGAAATATGTATCTTCAATGGAGCTTGAAATTTACTAAAGTTTGCCAACCTCTCTTCAGATTTTGATAACACTGCACGTATCTGTCGCATCGTGTGAAAGGTCTTCCAGCAAAATGAAATTGATAAAATCATACTTGCTTTCCACAATGAGTCAAGAAAGATTCACGAATCTGGACATTCTTTCTATCGAAAATGAACTAGCATCCACTTTAGATTTTGATAATATAGTTGAGACTTTCGCTCCTACCAAAGCAAGCCTGCACGTTGCTGGAACACAGGCTAATATGGTAGTGGAACTACTGTCGAAAGTAGTCTCATGTTTCAAGTAAAGGCAATAAAAATACAAAAGTACCAAAAGAGTAATAAAAAGCCGTTAAGATCTGTCAGTTGACTGGTGATAGCTGGTAATGAAAAGTAGGGGGGTATAACCCGTAGTAGAGTTCTGTGCTTACATATTTAATCTATAATATAGCACCAATTATTCAATACATTCAGGACTTTTTGTTACAATATATTCTAATACTATGTTAGTAAGAGGTAATGGAAATAGTCATAAGTGACAGAATAAAACAAGTGTGAAATCTGGAAACATTAGTAAAATAGACAAGCAGGAGAGAAATATTCTAGTGCTTAACTATGCATTGATACTTCGGCAAAAGTAGTGGGACTAAATAGACATTATCACTGGATAGAAACCTAGTGAAAGATAAATGAAGAAGACACACAGGAGAGAAATCTATTCTAGCCATTATTTACTGATAGTTCGGTAAAAAAGTGTTTAAGTATTGTGTATGATCACTGGAGAGGAACCTAATGTTAAAGTGAATAGGGCTAATTGTTGAAGAAAAATCTAATCAAATAAAACCCATGTAGTGCAAATTCAAACAGGGAGAAACTATGAATAAATTGACTCATATGAGAAATTGCACAGGAAAAACACCAAAGGCGCGAACCGAACAAAGAATTCTAGAAAACAAAGCTTACATTTAGAAATAGCATCGGTTATATTATTATTTGCAATTTTTGCAATATCAGCTCATTGTTACATTTTGTAGGTAAATTTGTCTCTAAATGTATTATTAGGAGCATTACTTCCACTATTCCATCTAATTATAGTATCCGTTGATACTAGGATAGTATAGGTGTAGGATAAATTCTGGATTTTTGATTGTTTTGTTCATTCTTAAGATTATGTTATTTCTGTCGTGGGTTGTAGTTTCCGTTACACTTGTATCCCTAATCCTTTTTCTATCGTGTCCTTTGTTTAAAAATGAATAAATAAATAAATAAATAAAACAATATGCAATGAATGTCCTGGTCCAGTTTTATTTCTAATATCAGCCTGAAGGCGGTTCTAAGTATTAAATAAATAGACAGGGATGCTAAATGTCACCCCATTTGTTTAATATATATATATATATATGATTAAAATGATCTAAACACACACACCAACGGGAAAGGGGGAGGAGTAAACAGAAAAAAATGATAATGTAAATGAATGTCAAAAGGGGACCCGATCTTCTTCACTGGCCCCGGGCCCCAGTTTGCCTTATGCTGCCACTGTTCAGAAAGGTTAATTTATTCTTGAAGGTAAAATTTTTCGGAAAATTTTCTCAAAAAAAGATTCCGACTTTTATGTAGATATATATATTTCATAATTATTAACAAGCTCTACAATACAGCATATTATATTTCGTGAAAATAGTTGGATTAGTGTGACTGACTATCTAACAATATGCGAAACATCTCAATAGCTATACGTAACCGAAAATCATGCAGATATAATGAGACGTTTAATATGAGTGGACGGTACAAACAAAAACAGTGTGTTGCACAGAGTGGTAATAAGTTGTAGTCAAGAACCCTAAGAGAAAAGGTTCTTTGAGTAGAGCAAGAAATTGAGAATAATACTGCATAAAACAAGATCTTAGATAGATTAATAATAATAGAAACTGGTCTGGTTTGGCAGGAAGATAGCATCAAATTGAGGAATTTTACACTGCTGCAATGAATCTTCAGGATGTTCGTTAGCTGTTATAAGAAATCAAACGCTGCAGAATCCAAATGGAGAAATGGAGACAATGTTTAAAGATACAGTTGACTTCACTGAAATGTTGGTAGAAAAAAGTAATAAATTACCACAGCATCACTTCATAGCCAAATACCAGAGCGACTACTTCAAACACACAAAAGACTTTGGATGACAAATCATGCTCAATTATAGTTGACTCTTCTAAAAAAACAAAGCATTCTTTTGAAATATACTACTGAGATCTGTAACTTCTATTGTCAAATGTCAGTCATTATGTTATGTCAGCGATAAGTTAAAGCATGATGCAGTCACATTTTATGCTTTCCGAGTTATTGTTTCGAAGTATAAACATGTTATACTTTAGTGATGGATCAGCAGCCCAATATAAAAACTATAAAACTGTCAACTTATGTCTCCATGAAAGTTATTTTGGACTCACTTTTGACTAGAACTGTTTTGCCACAAGCCACGGCAAAAGTATTTGCAATGGCATAGGTGGGATGCTGAAACATCTAACGAGATGTATTAGTTTATAGAGGCTATTGAATAACCAGATTGTTACTGTTACCGATTTCTTCGAATTTTGTCAAACTATAATTAACGTCATTTTTGTGTCGACGGAAGATGTTGAAAACGTTCCTCCAATGCTACAGAAGGGATTCCAGAAAGCCATCAAATTGCAAGGGACAGTTGAAAATCATCATTATAAACTCACCAGCCCGTCAAAACTTGAAGTCAGTCGTGATCTTCTTCAAAGACAACATTCACTCTAAATACTCGAGCAGAATTTAAAAAAAACATCAATCTTTCATGTGAGTAATATATTGCGTGCATTTATGAACAGAAATTATGGATTGTGAAAACAGTTGAGAATCCACAGGAACGTCGTGACGGTGAGGTGAATTTTCTTCATCCCCATGAAACCAAGAAAATGTTTTTCTGGCCACAAACACCTGACACATGCTGGATTCCATATGAAAGCTGCATCATTAACATAGGTGTACCCAGTAGTTCAACTGGTACTAGAAGAAATTTCAGCATTTCTGAAGAAGAATTTCAAGCTATTGAGACGATTTTCACTGAAATTGATTATAAGAGATCTTAGGTTTAATATTTCAAGTTACTTGCAATCAACCAAACATGTAAGTGTGATTTGTGTATTACATAATATTCCATGTAACGATAGTTCACTATTATTTCATGTTTATTTTGTTTAATCAATCAAACATTATATAGATTGTGCAATAGGCACATAAGTTTTAAAATAACTTAGTAAATTACACTTGAGATGCGAGGTTCCACTTGTTTATATATATATATATATATTCAGGGTGGAATGATTTAAATCGCAATTTAAATCACTTGATTTATTTTAAATAAAAATCGTTGATTTAAATCAAATTCCAAAATAAATTAATTTAAATGAAAATAAGTAAAATTCCGTTTCTGTTCTGTTATTTCGATTATGGAGGATAATAATCATAATACACTGAGACTCAAATTATGTATGGCACTGTATGGAAACGAGTGTCATGCAGGGGATGATTGGGGAAAATCCCGTTTTGAACGGGTAACGGCTGAGTACTGCTTTCTTCTCTTCGTAGTATAGGGTTTGTAAATTGTTAACTATTCCACCAGGAAAATCACTATTCGACACTTAAGAAGAAAACTGTTTTGTGTGTGCGTCTGTTTTTGTTCCCAGATAACAGAGGCGTATTTAAAAGGATCCGATTCCCTCTCCGTAACGTACAAATTTTTAGGTTTTATAACTTGAGGTGAAATTTACATATTTTATATGTATTTTGTGCCGCAACCTAATTCCGATTTTTTAAAAATATGCCCCTGCCAAATATCTGTAACTTTTGTGAAAGAAAGTGTCATGCTGATGTACTTTTTTCTTAATGCTTAATAAACAATGTTTGGGATTGAAATAGGATTGACTGGAGAAGTGGAGGGTTAATTCAAAATTCAACCCCAATGCTTTTACTTAAATAGCATAGTTAACATTTAATATTAATTCCTAATGTTTTTCTCCAGTTCACAACTTGTATTATACGAGGAGGAAGGAAGATTTGATTTAAATCAAAAAATCAACAAGAATTATTTACAAAACAATCATGATTTTTTCCACCCTGATATAATATATATATATATATATATATATATATATATATATATATATATATATATATATATATGTATGTATGTATGTATGTATGTATGTATGTATGTATATATATATATATATATATATATATATATATATATATATGTGTGTGTGTGTGTGTGTGTGTGTGTGTGTGTGTGTGTGTGTGTGTGTGTGTGTGTGTGTGTAAGAATGAGCAACTATTCTAAAGAAACATACTTAGCCATGTAAAATTTTAAGTCATATTACTACAAAATTAAATAATATGAGACTTGAATTTGTTTTCCTTGAACATACCAAAAAATCGCCTATTCTTTTATATGATAAAGAGAAATACTAGAGCTACTTATTTTGAAAATTTGAGGATGTTAGGTGAGCCTTTTTCTGATACAACTGCCAAATTTTGACATTTTTTTCACTTTTTTCCCCTTTGATGGTGAAATTCATATGGTTAACTCAATCTGGACAGTTCGTTGCTACTATACTTTAAATATTACAAATTCTAAGATTGTTTCAGTGCAAACAATTTTCAAATAGCTTCAAATATCGAGAGATCTAGCGGTTTCAGTAATTTAAGTCAAGGGCGAAATTAGGCATTAAAAAAAAAATCGAATAGCCCTTACAAGAGCCCCCTTTGAGGTGCAGCAGTAAAATTTTACATGTAGGTTATGTTTGGGTACCACAATATTTTTATAAAATGTGATGAAATCTAAAACATATGCGCCACACCAGCTTCGAATTTGTTGATTTCATATGGAATGGTCCTTTAGTGTTTATTAAATATGAAGACTACTTTCGTAGTATATCATAATAATAAGTGAAAGTGTCTAATCCTCCCAATGAACGTCCGAAATAAAACAATATGATACAACCTACTTGTACCAATAATATACTAATAAAAAGCTAAAAACCCAGCAAGGGTTTAAAGTTTTTTTCCTCTCTTTCTTCACGTAGGCAAAATTCGAGGAGAAAAAAAAAACACTTATTTCTACGGTTATATCAAACATGTACCAACCATATCTACTGAGAATCGAAGGAGTGTAAATGCTGAATGGCATATAATAAATTCTTTGCCAAAGTCATCAATGAATTAAGCAAAAAAAAAAAAAAAAAAATCGAAGCGTTGCATCGTTCTTCACCACCACAGCAAATTTTTATTTTTTTCATTATTTTTATTTTTGTTCATTAGAACTGTCGAATTAATGATTCGTTGTCTGTATTCATTTGATTTATCACCTAATTACTTCTTTTTGTTCCCACATATACAGAATAAGATGAGTGGTAAGCGATTTGTATTGCTTGAAGCAGCTGTTGACACAATGCAACTTCTGAAATAGTAGTCTCAGAGTGCAAAAAAAAAAAAAAAAAAAAAAAAAGCTTTTAAAACTGGTCTGACCGTATGCAAAAGTACATCGTTCTTCAAGGTGAATATTCTGGAAAACAATACAGCAATTTCCAGAATTACACATATCTCTTTTCATATTGATTGCAGGACCTTTCCCAGTAGCCCTCTTATTTGGAAAATGAAAATCCTTATATTTCCTCAACGTAGTTCTTGTGCCTGGCAACACGTTCCCAGATATTTCACAGACGTTGAATATTGTTGAGAGCCTCCGGTTGTGAGATAGTGTTGAGAGGGCATTCTAAGGCACGAACAATACTGGAAATATCACAAAAACATATTCCTCAGATTGATTCTTTCATATCTGCGAACATCAAAATTACAGGCTCATATCCGGGGAATACGACGAGTACTTCAGTACCTCTCAACATCATCGTCGTACACAGTCCGTACCGCATGGGCAGTATAACATCTGGCGTTGTTGCGCAGAATTGGTCCAGATTGCAGATGTGTCGGAATGCTGACCACAAATTGTAACTCAGGTACGAGGTATAGTACGTAGCATTTATGGTAGCCCCAGGTGGCACTTAATGTGAAAGGATAACATATTCGTGGTCATAGCAAATCATCATTATTATCATGACCTTGACATTTACTGGCTGTTATTTGACCTTTCGATCGTGGGAACACCGAGTGGCGTCATTCCTGCACTGGCATTTCAATTCTGGTTCATAGAATCTCTCCATGTTTTATAAACCACAATAATGCGGTGCAGAAAATCAACCCTCATGTGCGTAATGTTGAAAATGTAAGCGTGCATATTCCCAACAGTGACACTTTTGTACCTTCGTTAGGACATGCGATACCCATCTGGCTGCCATCGTACGTACTCCGAAATCGTGTGTTAGAATGTAGTACACCGACGCAGATCAAATATTTAGTTAAAAAGCCAGTTCACTACACGTTCATCGCCGATCATTTTCGAGCAATTTGTGATGCTTTCCCATGATGATGATCCGTATATATTCGAATAAGGCCCCCACCACTTCCTTTTGTCTGTTGACCAGAGCCCCGCCTTGAATATCACACCTCATCTAATAACCGTCCGATAAGGTAGACCACTGTCACCACACGTCTCACATAATCTTTTGTGTATCCAACATGCATTGCGACATCGTGCTACCTAGAACTCGACGAAAACAAGCTGTTCTGCACGGATATACATTGTGTGGTGGTTGCGTGGACAAATATGTGTGCAAATAATATGTCTTACGCAGCCCACTTAAACAGCTTCCACCGACCACAACACGGGAACACGATGACGAACACGTGGACACGATCGCGTCACTAACCAGAAATACACCACGTTGATTATTTGTCTCCCGGACAGACGACAACAGAATCACAGTAGTATTGCCACTTCAATCTGAATGACCTTTATATTAAACTATTTTTTTTTCTTTTGCGTAATGAGAAGAATACCATGTCAACTTTTCTATTTATTTTTCACGAAATATACACATCTACACACTTTTCAAAATGAACTTTTCCTATTAAATTTACGAGCCATACCTGTAAGAATTTTACAGAAAGAATTCGAAGCCTTAAAATATTTAATGCTTATTTAAATTATCATGATTAGGAAGTTAAAATTATTGAACAATGTCTACCAATCAATGATTTTTTCACGCATACGTAACTTTCTTATCGAAACAATTTCATTAGTGTAATGAACAATTTCATTATTCTCAAACTGCTGAATATAATTTACCTATAATAATTCATCCGTAACACAAATTCTATTATTCAGTTTCTTTATACAGCACGCTTTCTCACGTCACGATTAAATAATATTGTATAAGAAAAGGGATACATACCTTAGTAAAAAGAGCATGATGACCTGTACGTGTCACAGAAAAGGACTGTGTCTGCTTTGGCTCCTCTGGTGTAGAATTCTTCTTAAATACTTGGCTTGGTTGTAATGACTTAGAAGGAACAGCTTTCAGAGAAAAGCTACTAACCCGTTGTTCACTTCTCGTCAAAGGTTCCTCAATATAAGGGGAGATAGTTGTGTTGAAAGTGAAGTCCACCTGTGACTGTTCCTCCTCTCCATCTGACTCATTATTCAGGACTTCATCCCATGTACCAATCTCATCGGAATCCATTGTTTTTCTACATGAAAAAATTAAAATAATACGGAGACAATGGTTACAAAATTTATACCAAGAGTCAGCATCAGCAAGTCCATACTAAAGCTACACTATTTCTGTCCACTATTGAAACATTTTGTATCTGAAGACAGTTCGTTGTTATAAACACAACTTTCTTTCCTATATTTTCCATTTTAACTTCCTTACCTCTGAATTGCAAACTCAGTTGAATAAATTGAATATATTGAACTGCAGCAGCAGTTGAATATATGCTATTTTATTATTATTATTATTATTACTTATATGAAATTTGTAGGTAGGCATTGCTGAATATGAAATTACTTTCCACTTGTAAGACGACAATTAAGGTTGATTTTTTGATAAATGAAAAAAATGTTGAAGTTGGTAACTAAAAAAGAAGAGAAAAACAGACTTTTGGTGAACTGAATTTATTTTTCCCTGTGGTATTTTAAGTGTCAAACTCAATAAAGATATACTGTATTTAAATAGTCTTATTAAGTACTACATCATAGCACTGTACTGTAAAAAATCTTTAAAAACAAGAATGAAATTCAAAAATACTAAAATTACTAAAATAACTCAATACTATACGGAAGTTACGTCACATATTTGCAGTTCAGATAAAGAGGTTAATAGAGCTTAAAAACTACATTCCTTTAATTGCAAAATTAAGTATTAAATATATATATATATATATATATATATATATATATATATAGAGAGAGAGAGAGAGAGAGAGAGAGAGAGAGAGAGAGGGTGTTTCAAAACAACACCGACAACGTTTGGGAGGCGATTCCTAACACCAAGATGAGACGAAAAGTATAGACCAACCTGGGTGCACAAATGCTTCCTTTCGGAGTTATAGGCTGCCGAAAATATGAAAAAATGGACTTTAAAGGTGCACAGCTTCGAAATTATGGGACCTACAGTAGTCGGGTCAAGACTTTATTTAGGAACTAGTATGTGCCTTATCCAAATATCCATGTTTCAGAATCCTGCTGTATTTCCGTAACAATTTTTATAGAGGTGGTTTGTGAGTACTTCAAATTATAAGACCGTAGCCAAACTCCATCTGCAAAAATTGTTGTGTGAGTACCTTAGGATTCTGAAACACATATTTTTGGATAGCCCACATATTAGTTCCTAAGTGAAGTCTTGGCCCGACTACGGTAGGTTTTATAGTTTCGGAGCTATGGGTCTTTAAAGTTAATTTTTTCATGTTTTTGGCAGCCTATATCTCCGAAAGGAAGCATTTGTGCACCCAGGTTGGTCTATACTTTTTGTCTTATCTTGATGTCAGGAATCATCTCCCAAACGTTGTCGGTGTTGTTTTGAAACCCCCTGTATAAATATACATAGGGTAATTCTTTACAGGGTTTACAACTTTAACTCTTTATTGGAACCACATATAGACTTGGTTTATATGTAATACTGCACAACACTTCAAGTTTGACTCATGTAGTGAGTAGTTGCGGAGTTGACCATACGCGGCCGCGGCACTACCGGTCAGTCGTTGAAAATGGCGACTTTCAATGGTGCGGAAAAATCCAAGTGCGTGATTTGGTTTGAAGAAACGAAGTCAGCAACGAGTGTACAGCGTAAGTTTCGCACATAATACAGCAAGGAATCACCCAGCAGACCAACACTGTACAAATGTCACCAGACACTTGTTGAAACAGGTGTTTCTGTGCGACACACAAAGGCTTCAGGGCGCTCACCCGTGATTAACGATATGGTGGAAGCAGTTAGAGGGAGTTTCGTCCGCAGTCCTCGAAAATCTACACGATGTGCATCACAAGTAACTGGTATCCCTCAGATCACTGTTTGGCGTATATTGCATAGGCATTTGTCCATGAAGCCATACAGACTGAGATTGGTTCAAGCACTGAGTGAAGCTGATAAACATACCCGACATGAATGCTGTGTTACCATGTTGGATCGCATTAGAGGTGATGAACCATTCTTGAACGATGTGGTATTCAGTGATGAATCAACTTTTCACCTTTCCGGCCAAGTCAACACACACAATTGTCTTATTTGGGGCACGGAAAATCCACATGCGCACGTGGAGCTGGTTTGTGACAGCCCCAAACTGAATATGCTTTGTGCTGTTTCCTGAGCAAAGGTGTATGGATCATTCTTCTTTGCTGAGAGCACTATGACCAGCATCGCCTATCTTGATATGCTCCAGAATTTCCTTGTTCCCCAGTTAGATGAAGATGACCACGATAGCCTAATATCGAAGTGTCAGGACGATTAATAGTAACATGGAAACCTTTATGGTAGATAACTGAGATGCGTAACGCAGATGAAATTTAGTTACCCATATTAATTATATTGAACATTTTGCACAAAATGTATTACTTCAAAAGTTATCAGTTTATACAAATTTTCAAATTTATTCGGTTCCACAAGTAGATCTTACGTCATGAGCGCCATCTTGGAAAAGCGGTGATTTATACTCCAGAGATGCGTGTCTGTTCAGAATACTAAAATCAGAAATCCGGTTACTTACAGGTCAAAGACTCTGAAGATGGCTAATTTTCTTTTTCAAGATAGCCGGGAACCTTGGTCATCTGCTGACTGTTCGCACTGCTAATCTTTGCTGGTTGCTATTATGGCGTCCAGTAACTATTGACCAGCGGGGGTGTTTCACATTAGGTTGATAGATTTTGTGAGAACTCAGCAATCGAAAACTTTCTAGGTTGTTTCGAAATTGTAATTTTTTTACAGGTTCATCAAACAAATAAAATAATTTTTGTAATATAATAAATTTCTACATCGAGTTCTCTCACCCCCTCTTCTGCTGGTCTTACACTTTCGTCTTCTTCTTCTTCTATACCTAACTACTAGTGCATTACCTATTTTATGTATAATTAATAATTCACACTATTATTAACTGCATTAATTCAGAAAAATCAGTATATCAACAAACTATCATTAGAATTATGTTTACTTTCTTCCAATTTAATAATTTTTACTTTTATAAACACAATCTTAAGGTTCCTGTGCCTTCCCCCTTGTCCGAGCACTTCGCCTTTTCGCCACCAGATGCTCACTTTTTCATTTAGCAATCACTGCTGGCACCTCTACTGGGAAGAACTGAAAGATCGTACCGCTCAGTTTAATGTGTCCAGGATATCCACACTTGAAGTGCGCGGGGAGAGGAATCCAACAGTTTTTTTTTTTTTCTTTTTCGTGCACCTTCAGTCAGTCAGAGTCTATTTTTACAAGCCGTGTTGTTCAGCCGCAGGGCAAAACCTCAACCATTGATGAGTAACATAAATCTTTTCTTTTTGCAGGTAGAAATAGAGTTTTTGTACGAAAAACGGGAATTAGGTTGCAGAGAACGTCATTCGCATCGCGTTGACAAATTTTCTTTCGTCCGTTTATCACATGAAACTCTTTTCTTTTTTTTCGATTATTACCAGAATATGAGATAAAAAAAACAACCTAAATGGTTCTTTGTATACAGAAAACAAACAAACAATTCTAATATTTTCTTACATATCAGTATTATATGATTTTTTTTCTGAAGTGTATGATGCATGAAAAATAGACAGAATGAATTTTGACTTTTCTATTTGTCCCTATCCTTCTGAGTAGAGAGAATGTTGTGGCGCAATTAAAGAGCCTGCAGGGCCCGCAACATTGAGAGGCCCAGAACAGAAAGAAGCCCATTTCAGTTTCGAAGTTAAACTTTACAATGTTAAGATGTTAAAAATTATATGATGTTCCAACTATATCTCATTTTTACCTATGAAGACGGTAACACCTGAGCGATTATTTAGTAAATTAAATGCCAACAAAACTTTTACTGACCAGTGAAAACATTATGACCACTCGCTACTTTTTGAACGAAATCATCGGGCTGAGATAAGAGCTACAAGGCATAACACAACAACGCGCCAAACACGACAAGAATCTCACTCGATTGGTCAGTGTGGTGTTTGTGCCTTGAATGGGGAAGGACGACGATATATCAGGGTGACTAAATGCTGGGAGCTTCATTTTGGAAACAGCGCGACTTGTCGAGTTTTCGCGATCTGCCGTGCTTATGTATTTCAAAGATGGGAAAAGGACAGTGAAACCAGCATCGAACCAAACAACAAAAAGTGGGACGACCACACCTCATTAAAAATGTCGGATGTCGTAGACTCTCGAAGTTGGTACAGCAGAATAGACGAAAACTATAGCACAACATAATAATAATAATAATGTGCATTTTTTGCATATGAGCAAGTTGTGACTCACTAGATAGAACATAGAAAGTCAAAACTGTTCTCTGTAAATTTTACGTGACTCACGAATGTGGAAAGAGGGGGTCCGTTTAACATTTTTGCGGGTAGGCCCATAAGTCCTTACTTACGCTACTGAGAGAATATAAGGTAAAATAATAACACCAATACATATATATATATATATATATATATAAACTCCTGGCGCAACAGTCCCTTGTGATCTGAGTCTGCAGCGGGCTTATGTTAGTGGTAAGCACTACTACACCCAACGTCGCCGGCTGTCTAGATTGAAGTCCGCTATCTTTTAGTTTCCCAACTTTTCTCTCGATATTTGGTCAACACAGAAATGTTTGAGTGCCACACCGGGAATTAAACCCTGGACGATGCACACCGTATCACTTTCGCTAATCATTTGGTAAAATTCAGGTTAGGGTGGTACTGAATTATTTTTGGAATATGCCATTTCTCATAAAGTAAAGTTCAAAAGTATTGTGACAAGACATAATTAAAAAGCTCATTATCAACCACGTATTATTGCCTCTAATATCTCTAAAAGTTTTCGAGTTATGTGTCAAAAATAGTTGAAACACTTGTAGTTAGTTTAGTAACTTGAAGAAGATAGTGGACTTATACATACATGATTAGAATTGCTCCAATTTTTATTTTTATTCTTTCTCGTAAAGAAATACAAAATCATAATTTCAACCATTTTGATACATTTTTCATAATTTGAAGCGCGAACAGCCGGTTTCTTTCCTTACGTTTTGAACTTGAGATTTATGTTCTCCTTGTCACTTATAGTGAAAGTCATATAATGACATGGGTCCCAAAGCTAGAATATATTATGCGACAGAGGTAATGACAATGTTTGTCATTTCATCTCTCAAGATCTGTTAAATTTGACATTTATTGAATGATATCGGTTTTCTAATACGAATAAATTTTTCGCAATAAGGTGCGTATAGTGGTCGTAAGAAATGACAAAAGATACCACTGACCTTTATAGTTTGACTCATGCTTTTTCGATCATGGTATTCCCCTTAAATTTTGTAAAGGACAGTATCATTTTAATTATCTTAACCTAATTTCCTAAAGCCTCTCATTCGTACGCTAAAAAAGATTTCTATTTTTTATGTATAAGAATTCAGGGAATGCAAATTTATTCAAAATTCCTTTGCAATTAAATTCGCCTAAACAGATATTCCTTCGAGATTTCTGTATTTTGAAAACAAATTCACGATTTCAGTTCTTTGTATTTACTTGTTTCCATGTTTTTTATATCAATGCTGTATGATCAGTTCCCAGAATTACTTTAGTTCCCCGGTAAATCCATTTATAACAAGAACCAAATACTGCTACAATTTTAATGTGGTTTCAGGAGAATCTGTATATCTCATCCTTTTGTTACTCTCTATATATTCATCTACTACGTAAACAAACATCAGTGAAAGAAAGAGGCTGAGAGCTAGCATGTGCTCCGTGAGGAACGTTGTCATTCCTTTCACTGATATATCTAGAGAGTCTAGTGTTGCCACGAGACGAAACGAGACTTCTGGTTATGTCGTCTCGTCTAGAAAAGATGTGCCCGTCTCGTCTCGTATCGAATGGTTCTGTCTCGTCTCGTGGCAACACTAGAAAGGCTGAGGCCCACAAAGAGCTGTTATACCAAGTGGTTAAAATTACAACTTTTAACCAAGTTTGGTTAACAGAGTACAACACAATCTTCCAGCAACGACTGCTTAGTTTCGACTGAACCCGTAATTACTTCGATAGGAACATTTGTCAATACCGTCAGTACAGTCGAAAGGCAAGATTTCCCCATTTATTCTGATATCCTTTTTTCAGAACCCCTGGCGCCACTTCAACAAATAAGGAGGCCTATGTAACTTTCCCATTTAAAAAATGGTTTATCTTCGAATAGCATCATAAAAAGATAAAAAGGATAATTTTTATTGTCAAATCAGAATCTTTTCAAAACTCAGTATCGAGAAAGGCTGACATGTTTCTGTCTTGGTTCGGAACGAAAAAGACCATGAAACAATAGTTAGTTACTGATAAAATTGCCACTTCTACTCGTACTTGTACTTCTATAACAGGATTTTTAAACGTAGATATCTCCACCAGCCCCTGGAATAAAATCTTCTGAAAACTGATCTCACTAAACGCTTTACATTGTATTTGAATGTGGAGCACTATCACAAAATAATTAAACTTAAATCGATTGAAAAATGGAAGTGAAAGCTGTTTGTAAGAATCATTTTTAAAAAAATGTTTTAGGTATTCCCTGTTCTTTGTAGGATTTGAAACATTGAATCATTTGGATCATTTGAAATAATAAAAGATGGTATACCTTTCGAAGGCAAATAATTTATTCCGAGTTAATAAATTTTAAGCAAATTCAGAAACTGTGTTTGTATTTTTCGAGACACGAGACGAGACATTTCACGAAACGTTTTGTATTGTATCATGTCTCGCTTCAAAGAATCCTGTCTCGTCTCGTTGCAACACTAAGAGAGTCTTACGCATTCTCTTTCCAAGAAAATGAGCTAGAAACTTGAAAAGCGCATTCAGTCAATTGTTATCATAGAATATACTATGGGCATAGCCACTGATGTGTAGAAGGTGACACAGGCGGAATTTGTTTATGGTGAGTTGGAGCCGTGGGGCTCTATTATTTGGATTGGAAACATTGGTTCAAAAATATTTTACATTTAGCATACATACACACACACACACTCACACACACACACACACACACATATATATATATATATATATATATATATATATATATATATATATATATATATATATATATATACAGAGTGAATCAAAAGTCTAGACACGGTGGAATAAATCGAGAACTTAACTTCGAATCGAAAAATCAAAAAACACGTGTTTAGTAATATTAAAAAAACTATCTGATGAAACCAAACTCGACCCTCTAGACCCACCCCCTGGGGGCTGGGGTGGGGTCAACTTTGAAATTTCAAATGGAAACCCCAATTTTTGATTGCAGATTTGGATTCTACGGCCAAAACTATGTAAGGTTTCATCAACACTTTTCCATCGATGCATTATATGGCGCCATAATCGGCGAAAGTAAATTAACTGTTTGGGGTGAAAAAGAAAGACATTTTGCTGTTAGACCGAGAATCGTTACCAACAGATCCGTCACCGTTAACGACCTGCCACTTATAAACGAATCGCTCAGGTGAAAGTCGCTTTAACATGTGAATGAACGAACGAGCAATGCCATCCCAATGTTGCAATCCCATGTCACGTGCCACTAAACGTGTTCATAATTCACACATCCATACGTTGCATGTGAGAAGAGAGAACAATAATGAAATGAATAACACACACACACACTCACACACAGGTATCACTTCTTGTACAAATGCTCCACTATAATGCCCAAATTACAGGTTACGCCTATAACCTTCGTCATGTCTATCCCGAACGAAAGTTCGATCAACGTACTTAAGAGGACTCCATGCCACGAAAATGAAATGAAATTTTTGAGTTTTAGGTCCCACGATTTTGCCGGTTAGGCTAAAGGAGACGGTGATTATGAGAGAGATGAATGAAATGGTGGAATTAAGAAAGTGGGAGGAAACGGGAGATCCCCGAGAAAACCCACGCATACGGTGTTTGTGCACCACAAAGTTCATTTGGCGGGAGCAGGTTTTGAACCCAGGACCCCAAGCACCAGAGGTGGACGCTCTACCACTGAGCCACCGTGGCCCTATCCATGCCAAGAAATTAAGGTGGTACCATTCATATGTATTGAAATGTGCACTCTGTTCACACAATGCTCTTTAGTGGTAACTCCTTTAGTTTTGAAATTATATTGGAACGACAGAATCTAATCTTGTCTAGGGTCCGATGTGATCAATTTATTGATGACACATTAATAATGTCGTATTTACGATTTTGTTTCGGGAGGGGCTTTGCTAACTTTCGGGGGGCTCTGCCTGGAAATATGAAAATTCTGCAAGATATTTCATATACTTTACTATACTAAGTAAGATTTCGGGGGGGGGGGGCTTAAGCCCGGAAGCCACCCCCCTAAATACGCCACTGCACATCATAGACATTTAAAAATTAAAGGATGAAAGAATTAAAAATAAAACATACTATTACAGACTGCTACCCTTTACAGACTACTACTACTACTACAACTACAACTACTAGCAGATAATAATAATAATAATAATAATAATAATAATAATAATAATAATAATAATAATAATAATAATAATGAGAAGAAGAAGAAGTAAAGAAAGAATTCAATAATAATTTCACCCATCTAAAACTATGCGAGACTGCGAGCAGTCTCGTGAGTCGCAGTCCGACTATTCGCAAAAGTCAGGCGAAATGATGGCGAAAATCATGATGCCGTCGCTTCGGGGGACGACGTCGTGCCACTGCTGGACCAAGACAACCGTCTGTCTCATAGCTGCCGTTCCTGAACAGCGCCGGGGCCGTCACGGTGTTCGCTGCCAAGCCGACTAATAGGCAGCCGCCTTTGAACCAGCACTAGCACATCCTTTTCGCTGCTGTCACCCAATAATCGACGACGGTCGGACAAACTTCGTCGGCAATTGTTCATGGGGAACGTCTCGGTTACAAAACCTAATAGAGGTTCGGATCTCACTTTCAACTGTAGGTCCCATCTCTCTCGTCTCACTGCGGAAAAGGAACGATAAACATCCTAACAAACCCAATAGTCACACATTTTCTTTTGTTTTTTGATCACATGTATACTTCTTTCATCACGTCCACAGCATTGAAGCTAATTAAAGTTCATATAGGAAGTTCTCCTGATTTCGCCATTACAGCGCCACGTCACACAGCGACAACGATGTTTCGACTAAATCTTATACAGGTTTGTGCGCAGAATCCGACTCTGCAATAAGAAATAAAAGCTTCCATTTCAAATCTTTCAGCTAACCCCACCTAGCGGTAGGGTGGGCTATCGTGTTTGGTACCATTGAATAACTTTGTTGATCCGACGCGTATTTCTCAAAATACTGCACCTTGTACAGACGGTCGGAGCTAATATCAAGCTCATAAACGAAGAGGGGAGCATCTAATTTCGCCGATTACAGCATGATATCACACATCGACGAAAAAGTTTTGATTATAACTTACATTATTTGAGATGCAGTCTCCGAATCTTCAATAAAACATTGGAGTTTCCATTTGAAAAATCAATGCCCCACACTCCTTTCCAGAAGGTGGGGGCGGAGTGTTGTGTTTGATATCATCGGATAGCTTCTTGAAACATATTAAATACGTTTTTTTTTTTTTTTTGCGCTTTTATGATCAGAAGTGTATTTCCCCAGTTACTCTACCGTGGCCAAACTTTTGGTTCACCCGTTATTTCAAACATAAATTAGCTTGACAGTTACAGGTTATTTTTGATAATTTCACACCATTCGAACATTTGCACGTTATAGGGCCAATTCTACACTATCCTGATACTTTTTAATCGTCAGATAAGATAACACTGGTCACAGTGGTCATGTGTTATTTTGTGTAAGATGAGATCTACTACCGCGACAAGGTTGGATCATTCCGATAATTTATCTTTATCAGAGAATGGTACAATCGACCCTAATGAATGTCATATTTTAGCGATTAGAAAACAGTTATATCAATACATTTTCATCTTAGACACAGAAGTCAAAAAACACCATAGTGCAATAAGCAGATACTTCAATAGCTATACTTTTCTTCAATTTTCCTTTTACTTTTAATTGTTTTATTTTTTGTCCTCTACTCGCCGCTTTTGAATTTTCTGGTTTGCAACACTGATACTGCCCGAAGCACGAATGAAGAAGGTGTGCCTTTCTCTGTGTCTTCTGTCTGTGTGTAGTGTGTTTCTATCCAGTGACGAGAAGGAACAGAGAAGTGAACCAGTGACACTGAACGAGAACAGAGGTCGGAAATACCACCAAGCTCATGAACGAAATGGGAGTATTTAGGGGCCATTTATTTTCCCCGATTACTGCGCCATGTTATGCATCGACGGAAAAGTGTTGATGAAACTTTACATAGTTTGGGCCGTAGAATCCAAATCTGCAATCAAAAATTGGGGTTTCCATTAGAAATTTCAAAATTGACCCCACTCCAACCCCCAGGGGGTGGGTCTAGAGGGTCAAGTTTGGTTTCATCAGATAGATTTTTTAATATTACTAAACACGTGTTTTTTGATTTTTCGATCCGAAGTTAAGTTCTCGATTTATTCCACCGTGTCCAGACTTTTGATTCACTCTGTGTATATATATATATATATATATATATATATATATATATATATATATATATATATATATACGTACACACACATATACACGTACATGTGTGTTACATATACTTTAATTAATGTGTGGACCTAAGGACAAGGTCCCGTTCGCCCGCCCAAAAACCGCCTCTGGGAGGTGGGTTGGAAGCGCACCCCTGAAACATAGAATTATCCTTATCGTAAACTTCTGAGATAGACTACCCCCGAGGAATAAGTAAATAAATAAATAAATAAAAATAGTTTCTTAATGTTTATCTTCCGTATACGAGTAATTGAAAAATTTTAGTGTCTCAACAATGAGAGCCGTATATAGGTGATCCTGCGTTCCTGGCGGAACTTCCCTAGTTGCGGACAAAATTTCACACTATACCCTCTTTCGGCTCTCTCCCCCACGGTAGTTTTAAGAATTTTTATCTATTATCTACTCCCTTGGAGTAACTGTTGCTCTGTATTTTCAGGGGCTTGCAACCGTCAGAATGAATATCTTGGCTGCTTTCCCAGCTACCCATTCAGCATGCAATAGATACATGCAATAATAATCAAATCCCACACAAACTACTCTGCCCATCAAATATTTTAACATGGAAAGTTCTTTTACGCAACGTATTTCGTTTGTTTAAAATGGAATAGACCTAAATACATTTTTTTAAAAATGTTCTTCTGGAGATTCGATAACGAGATCGCTCACATCATAAAATGAGAGAATTAGTCCTCTGACAATCTGGTAGAAATACAACATGCCATATATACATTACTGTGATTACATTGCTATTTATTCAATGATTATTTTGCTTAGAGCTTTCTTACTCTCCAGGGTACTCTTCAAGGGTATACAATTACTCTTCACTTATGTCGCGAAAAAATCTTCAGCTTGCAAATTTATTTCGAGAACTTCTTATTCCCTAATACATGTTTATTCTCTCAATTTGCACGTACAACCGACAAACTTACACAGAATCTCAACAGAGTTCAAATGTGAGGTGACTGCTGTGAAACACAGGTCAGTCATATGGGAGGGGCTTTTAGAGTGTAATTCTAGGAACGCTGTAGGGGGCCATATCGCTCCATCTGAGACAAAAAAGAAAAGAAAAGAAAAGAAATATGCCGGCACACAACTAATTCACACTGGTTACAAAGCAGGCACAACAAAGTTCTGAATGAAATATGTTTATTTTTTTGCACTATTCCATTTTCCGAACAATAACATTTACCGATGACTTGTTAGCCCCTCCACCACAGCCACCATGAAAACAAATTCAATCGGAATTTGGCCAGCTCGTTTGATCACGAATAATTATCGTTTTATCCCAACGCATAATGACGTATTACACACAATTTGGCTCGAGTTTGTTAGCCCTTGATAATCGACACGTACCACTCCATAGATATTTCAATCGTAAATAGGTAAGCAAAGTTTCGTTAGTTTCTGGTAGAAAGTATGACAGATAAAGTTGATTGTTTATTTAACAATGGTGGCCTCTAACAATGAAACTAACAAGAACAACTGAAATCGACAAGTACCATTTCACAGATATCTCAGTGGTAATCCGATGGGTGTGCCAAGTTTGGTCAGTTTCTGGTACAAAATATAGCAAAGTTGATTCTTTGTTTAACGATGGTGGCCTTCAACAATGAAACTAACAACAATATGTGAAATCAACACGTACTATTCCCTAGATATTTCAATCTTAAATGGGTGTGCAAAGTTTGGTTAGTTTGTGGTAGAAAGTGTGTAAGATAAAGTTGATTGTTTATTTAACAAAGGATAAATCCAATGATTGTTTATTTAAAAATGGCGATATTCAACAATGAAACTAAAACAATATGTGAAATCGACACGTACCATTCCATAGATATTTCAATCTTAAATTTGTGTGCAAAGTTTGGCCAGTTTCTGGTAAAAAGTATGGCTGATAAAGATGATTGTTTATTTAATAATGGTTTCCTCTAACAATAAAACTAACAACAATATTTGAAATCGACACGTACTATTCCATAGACATCTTAATCGTAAATGAATGTGCCAAGTTTGGTTAGTTTGTGGTAGAAAGTATGGCAGGTAAAGTTGTTTGTTTATTTAACAATTTAGAAATCCATCGATTGTGTATTTAACAATGGTGGTCTTCAGCAACGAAACTAACAACAATACATGAAATCGACACGTAGCATTCCCTAGATATTTAAAACATAAATTTGTGTGCAAAATTTGGTCAGTTTCTGGTAGAACATATGGCAGACAAAGTTGATTGTTTACTTACCAACAATGGTAGACTAAAACAATGAAACACAACAATATGTGAAATCGGCAAGTACCATTCCCTAGATATCTCAGTTGTAATCCGATGGGTGTGCAAAGTTTGGTCAGTTGCTGGTAGAAAGTGTGGCAGATAAAGTTGATTGTATATTTAACGATGGTGGCCTTCAACAATGAAACTAACAACAATATGTGGAATCCACACGTACCATTCCCTAGATATCTCAATCTTAAATGGGTGTGCAAAGTTTCTTCACTTTCTGGTAGAAAGTACGGCAGATAAAGTTGATTGTTTTCTTAACAACGGTTGCATCTAACAATAAAACTAACAACAATATGTGAAATCGGCACGAACCATTCCATTGATATCTCAATCGTAAATGAGTGTGCCAAGTTTGGTTAGTTTGTGGCAGAAAATATGACAGATACAGTAAAGTTGACTATATATTTAATAATGGAGAAATCCAACGATTGTGTATTTAACAATGGTGGTCTTCAATAATGAAACTAACAATAATATGTGAAATCGACACATAGCATTCCCTAGATATTTCAACTTTAAATGGGTGTGCAAAGTTTAGTCAGTTTGTGGTAGAACGTATGGCCGTTAAAGTTGATTGTTTATTTAACAATGGTGACCTCTAACAATGAAACTAACAACAATATGTAAAATCGACCCATACCGTTCCATAGATATCTTAATCTTAAATGAGTCCGCAAATTTTGGTTAGGGTGTTGTAGAAATTGTGGCAGTAAAACTTGATTGTTTATTTAACAATGGTGGCCTTCAACAATGAAACTAACAACAATATGTGAAATACACACGTACCATTCCCTAGATATTTCAATCGTTCATGAGTGTGCAAAGTTTGGTTAGTTTGTGGTAGAAAGTATGGCAGATAAAGTTGATCGTTTATTTGACAATGTAGAAATCCAACGATTGTGTATTTAACAATGGTGGTCTTCAACAATGAAACTAACAACAATATGACAAATCGATACATATTTTTCCCTAGATATTTCAATCTTAAATGGGTGTGCAAGATTTGGTCAGTTTCTGGTAGAACGTATGGCAGATAAAGTCGATTGTTTATTTAACAATGGTGGCCTCTACAATGAAACTATCAACAATAAGTGAAATCGACACGTACTGTTCCATAGATATCTCAATCGTAAATGAGTGCCCCAAATTTGATTAGTTTGTGGTAGAAAGAGTGTAAGATAAAATTGTTTGTTTATGTAACAATTTAGAAATCCAATGATTGTTTATTTAACAATGGTGGCCTTCAACAACGAAAGAACAACAATATGTGAAATCGACACATACCATTCCATAGATATCTCAATCATTCATGAGTGTGCAAAGTTTGCTTAGTTTGTGGTAGAAAGTATGGCAGATAAAGTTGATCGTTTATTTAACAATGGAGTAGTCCAAGGAATGTTTATTTAACAATGGTGATCTTCAACAATGAAACTAACAACAATATTAGAAAACGACACATATCTTTCCCTAGATATTTCAATCTTAAATGTGTGTGCAAGGTTTGGCCAGTTTCTGGTAGGAAGTATGGCAGATAAAGTTGATTGTTCATTTAACAATGGCGGCCTCTAACAATGAAAGCAACAACAATAGGTGAAATCGACACGTACTATTCCCTAGATATCTCAATTGTAAATGAGTGTGCCAAGCTTGGTTAGTTTGTGATAGAAAGTATGGCAGATAAAGTTGATTGTTTAATTAACAATGGTAGCCGTCAACAATGAAACTAACAACAATATGCGGAATCCACACGTACCATTCCCTAGATATTTCAATCTTTAATGGGTGTGCAAAGTTTGATCAGTTTCTGGTAGAAAGTACTTAAGATAAAGTTGATTGTTTACTCAACAATGGTGGCCTCTAACAATGAAACTAATAACAATATGTGAAATCGACACGTACCATTCCCTAGATTTTGTAACGTCCATTAACCAGATTATATCCGTTTTTGCTTAATTTTTGAATTGTTTATTTTATTTTTGATTGTTTTAATTTTATTAGTTGTATATGTTAACATTGGTGACGGTGGCGCCATCTATCGTTTTAGACACAAACTATTTGGACGTTATGAATAACCTTAATATTCCCACTATTATCAATTAGTTGAGTCTGGTAGTACCAAGCGAAAATTCCACTGAATTATGATTATTATTAGGCCTAACGCCCGATTGATATATGCATATGATTTTCAGCATGTATAAGTTGGATTCAAATCTTGGTGAGTAATAATAATATATTTTTCAAATTAATAAAGTGTGTAATACAAATCCCCCTTTTTCTATTCAACTACTTAGTATGATTTTAAAGTGTACTAGTAATATTTTGTTATTATTATCGGAATTATATTTGTATTACCGTAGTACAGTTCTTCGTCAGCACAATGCACATTGTGGCACCGGTTAATTTATTTATACATAATTATATTCTACCTAACAGTATAGGTTTTACAAATCAAACGTGGGCTCAGATATAGAATAATAGCCTAAATCTATATGGGTGATTCCACGAAAAAGGGAAATTTTCTGTCACGGGCATTTCTTCAAACTACTACTAGAAAGAATCACCTCATTTTTATTTTGTTTGGTAGTAACCGTCACAAAGTAGGTATGCCATGTATAACAGTTTGCAAATATAACACGAAACATACGTAAAAACTTAATTATTACCCAATTTCTCAACACCGCGGGCTGTCACAGACTACAGTTGACTGATTTTAATCAATAAATTACAACTGACGTCGCAAATCAAACATCATTTAATGGTAATTAAATGGAAGAGAACACTTCAATGTTTCGGTTTTGTGGAAAGTAAACCTTTATAACGATTATTTTCGAAAGCTTGACTATGCTTCGTTTCTGTCACCTCTATTTTGTCTCAACTCCATGGCAATAGAAAAAATTATCATTGCTCTCAACAGATAGCATGGTCGACCACATTGGCAACACCCACAAGAAGACAAGGCAGACATGTTTGACTGAAGAACAGAAAAAGTTGTGTGCATGTGTTAAAAGCTATAGGAAAAGTATTTTTGTGTGTGGAAAGCAGGTGCGTATATTAATTGATACTCAACACCATGGTATTTATTATTGAATGTATTTGTATGGTATATACCTTTTTTCCCTTGAGGAACCTACGCCTTAACGTAGAAAATTCGTACAAAATTACTCACATGTACTGGTTAAAAATAAATTATATTCGATTTTCTGAACTCCATGGTTCTCGACTCCATGTCCATCTGAAAACTAAGGAATCCACGGTGTTGAGACAAGTTCACGCAGTTGATAATCCTATAGTGTTTGTTATGCTTATGCTCTTCCAAATATTTGTTCTTTCAATATATTGATAGAAATAAAGCTCGTTTATGGTCTAGTGACTAGTATGCTCGCCTTCCGTGCGTGGTTCTGGGTTTGTTTCCCGGTGGAAGCTCAAAAATTAATGGTGTTTACTTCGCACAGTGAGGCAATTGAAACACTCATTTGAGTAGAGATGTACTGAAATCTGATCGCGCAGACCATCGCAATGGTCGTAGGAGCCGACACGCTGACCACGTGTCATTCACACTCAAAGGCCGGCCGGTAGGTCCTAGCCCATTTAAGGAGTGTTTCGCAGAAGTTCAGATTTGGGGCTGTCAGGTAGCCGGAGGTAAAACTTTAGTCAAGTCAAGATGGATGGTATCTGTTTTTAACCTATTGACGTCTCAATCTTATGATCAGCTAATTGTTTTCTTTTCAGGGATTGTCGAAGAGTCTGAGGGCAATGTACGGCAATTTTATGACGCGGATTGGGAGAAATTTCTCCCGGCCTACTAAACCTGACGTTTAAAAAGCGTTGGCAGTTGTCATTCTATGTAGACTAAAACAGCCCTTCCCTGTTTCCTCAAGACATTTCCTTCATTGGAGTGGAAAATGATGGCTACTTAAGAAAGAACATCGAATTATCCAAAGAAAACAGAAATGATGAGTGCCTTACACTGTCATTTAGTGTGCATTATACAGGGCGTTTCAAAACAATACCGACAACGTTTGGGAGGTGATTCCTAACACCAAGATAAGATAAAAAGTATAGACCAATCTGGGTGCACAAATGCTTCCTTTCGGAGTTATAGGCTGCCGAAAACATGAAAAAAAAAAAAAAATGAACTTTAAAGGTCCATAGCATAAAACTATGGGACCTACCGTAGTCGGGTCAGACTCCACTTACGAATCAGTACGTGCGCTATCCAAATATCCATGTTTCAGTCTTGCGGTACTTCCACACAAAACTTCTATAGAAGTAATTGGTGAGTACTTCAGATTATACGCCCGTAGCCAAACTCCCTCTATAAAAATTGCTTCGTGAGTACCTCAGGATTCTGAAACATATTTTTGGATAGTGCACATATTGACAATTAAAATATTAATACCGGTATTAATGTAATCGCTACCGGTACGTTACAAGGATAGCCCGAAAACAGAGCATATATAGTTCTGTTATTTCGTTATGCAGACCCAGAACTTTCCTATTTCCCAATGAGCTTGCTATAGGAGTATACAGCCTTCTTCATTTTGGTTCTCGGCACCCAATTAATGTCTTTCAAAGTGTTGGAATTTGTGCAAGTTATAATGAGATTCGACGATGCGAGTTTATCATATTGTGCTCTACAACCGTTATTACATTTTATTCAGTGGGTCTTTAATATCGCTAATGTCAATACGAAAACACTAGATGGTCATGCATAGGGGGTATCAGAATAAGTATAAGCCTCCTAAAGAAAGAGACACAATTCTCGTCTTCCTCGTCGTGGTTACAATACATCGAACAAGTCAACCAAACACTATTATACATCGAAGTGGATCGCACTGGAGATTGGAAACTGCATTTGCATGCAATCAAATCAATGCTTTCGTACTTCCACGGAGCTGACCATTACTTTTATGCTAAATGTGCGCATCTATATGTTCAGCAGATAGAAGTTTTGAAGGAGAAAATGAATCCTGAGTATAGCACATTTACTGAACAAGGGTATGTTACCATTCGCAGAAAAATATATATTCTAGTGGGGTTACATCACATATGATCATTGAACAAACTTTAATGAGATCAGTGAAAGTTTCTGGAGAGATAACTCAAGGCCGGGAAATAACAGACTCAAAATTAGCTAGATGGATGTAACTACCGGTACACTAATAAATAAATAAATAAATAAAATTTATTGTATGTGTGTTATGTGTTGCATGTGATTGTGTTTACTGTGATGTTCGCTTTCTCGGGACCAAGGTGCGTTTGAGTATATCACCAGTTTAACCAGCTACAAGTCTATGTGGCCATCACAGAAGAATAGCTCGCAACCAGAGATGCACTCATTCACTCCATAATCATGGGAGAAAGAATCGGAACTGCGCTACAAGTATACTATCTGAATGAAGTACTATCTGAAAAAAAAAAAAAAAAAAATGTATACACAAATTTATGAAAATCTTAACCTAAACAACCTACAACGCATTCACACCACACACACACACACACACACACACACACACACTAACAATATTTTTTCCTCGTAAAGACGTTTCAGTTGGCATTCAAGGCCAATGTTTACTCTCGTGAAGCGATTTGCCACTTACTGTGCCTCTGCACCTATATGAATAAACGCACGATATGGAAAATCAGTTGCCCCCTATCAAAATCTTAATAGAACAATTCATCAGCTTCTTTCAGCCAAAGTACAGCTTTGGGATAATCTTTAAACTTTTCATACGTATACTTTAGTAGCTTAAAAAAATCAATGTATATTATATAAATTCGATGCCAGAAAACGTCATTCCTATCCCCTATCCAAATTGTTTACATTAGGGGTCGAAACAATACATGGCCAAACAAGTGAAATCATAAAATAAGAAAAACGAATACGACTGTATATCTGAGATCAGGCTTACTTTGAATTTGTTGATATAGGATGCTCATTCTAAAAGAAAATTACGCCAAAAGAATATACCCTTACGTTGTATCAGTAATTTATTCCATTCCCCCTTTTCCTAAATAAACTTCAGCCGTCACATATTGTCTGAGTAATTAGTAGATCCTTTGGGAACGAAAGGGATTACAAATGTATAGTCGCACTGAAATACGTTACGAAACATACCATCATACTACTGTATCGTACTCGATAAGTTTTGAGGTTAAAAAAAAAAAAAAATCCAATGCAGATTTTCGAGCACTTGACACTTGGTTTCACTCAAGGTTAGAGCTAAACATTACTTACAGTAATCCAGTAGCGATGGGTAAGCACACTACTTGAGATCCAAACTATCATTCCTCAATGAACAAGTACACAATGTCCTACTCACAAACAAGGAGCTTTAATCTTCATTTTCCCAAGTTTAACATTTCACTTCCCTCCGAATAAAGTACATTTGAGATTGAACAGGTTTACCTAAAAATAAACCATCACTATTCTTTCAAAATATTTAAAATTCTAAACTTCAAAAAATTCAGATCATGTCAACACTCGCCATGCCGGCGAAATCAACAAGAAGCTGCCTCACCAAATTTTCACAATGTTTGTTCTGTTCCGTTCAGCTGCTAACTTGTAAATCGCAAAAATTTTGGCCGAATAACTTTTAAAACTAATTTCGCATAACTCTGTTCTGCAGCAACGTTTTTAACCACTTTATTTTCTCTAAAGAATCGACGGGCAGTACAAGGCTACTTGCTCTCCTGAAACTGACGCCATTCAAGACAATAACAAAGTGACGTAATAATACGAAGATCGGCTAATGAGCAAATTACCAGATACTTCAAAGAAAAGCGACCAATTATTGATAATTTCGTAAATCTGTGCTACTGACGTCACATGAGACAAGATTAAAGATGATGAACTTAAATTGAGTAATTTGGACGAATTTCTATCAAGATGGCTGAAAATTGAAGGATTTTTATGAATGATATTTTTTAAATTAAAATTGGAAGAAAATTTCTGAGAGAACTTTCAGGATGTTTTGAGATAGGAAAGGCGTTCTATTGATGAAAATGAAAAGAAATATGTTAAAATCTTTAAAAAAATATAAGAAATCAAGGCAGAAATGAACAAAATATATGTAATCAATGCAAAATAAATCCTAACCTATTCTAAACACTTCCTAACCTAATCCTACCGTCTAACATTATCAAAAGAGATAAATCTCAATATTGCACCACTACAACTTCTACATCTTATCTGACATTGTTATATGATATTGTACAGGGCGTACGAAAATTCCCTAACATGACAACTCCATGTTGGGAGGTATCATGGATACTGTTGTTTCGCATCACCATGAAAGTCATTGAAACATTAGAAAACTTTTGCGTGAGAATTGATAAATATTTTGTGTCTTCAGAACAAAATGTTGAGCTTAGACAGTCCCGCCAGACACTAGATAATCAGGATCTAAAGAAGCTGTCTGACTGGTTATCTCTTCATGATCCCTTTGAAAACTTAGCACCAAAGGACTTACTCATTCACACTGCAAGGGTTTAATTGATGACACTCTGACAAACTCTGATCAAGCAAAAAAGATTGGTGAAACGTCATTAAACTAGATGATAAATGGATTCTTTGGAACTGCAAAACTGGAAAGGAAGAAAAAGTTATTCCAATATCTGCTACAAACAATACCATTAAAATTTGAGAGCAAACTGTGTCTATCAATCAGCTGTAGCTCTTCAGTAGAATTGCAGTAATGCTTCATTCGATAGAGAACACCGATGCCTCCACCTCTATTTGACGAGATGATGATGAGAAAGAGTGCTAAATCAACTCTTTCAACTGTAGCTGAAACTGTTGAGCCATGTGTAAGAGCAGCGCAAAATTTTATGTCTGTAGAAGATGGAGGATATCTTCTTCATGCAATGGTTGGACCAAATCGGACACCTACAATGCGATATGTGAAATGTGTGTGGACTTACAATGTTGAAAATGTCTGCAACCATCGCCTATCACGAAAACGTGGAGACAACAGGAGGTCAATCTGAGTTTTACGGAACTCTGAGAATAAGGATCCACTGATTAACATGCTGAAGTCATATTTTAGTAAGAGTGGGATAACAGTGTACCGATCAGATGGAGATGTTGATACTCTAATTTGCCAAACGGCACTAGATTTTGAGCCGAAATCATAGTTTTGTTGCGGTTGTAGGAACTCGACTCAGACTTTCTAGCCATTTTAATCGCTCACGGACATCTTGGAACGTCATTACTTTTTGTAAAGCCGAAAGTGGGCAAAATTGAAGAAATATGCTATCACATTGGCGAAATACAAAATATTTTTGGACCACTGAAAGATTACTTCCTTTTTCTTCATTCGGCTACTGAATGTGATGCCACATCAGCGATCTTCAGAAAAGAAAAGAAACAGCCTTTAAGCTACTTCAAAAGGATAGTCTGATCCGACCTTCTCTTTGAGCCTTCAATGAAACCATCTTACACTACAGGGTGTTTCTGAAATTGGAGAACTTTATGGAGGTGGTAAAGCATCCTCCTAGACACTCTCAGAGAAGCTAGGAAAAAGCTTTATTCTAATTTTCAACTAGCAAATTTACTACCAACCAATGCGGTTGGCTCTCAACATTCCCTTCGAGTTTATCTGCAAGTGCAACAGTGATATTCCAAGTTTTACCCATTTTGAGAGGGAATTTCTTGCACAACTCACGACCGAATAAGGAGTCTCTTAAGGAGGATGACCATTAATCATTTTACCTATTATCTTTGAATCTATGTTTTACTTCACGGGATTTTATTCAATACGATACACGCCATATAAAACTATTCCAGAATACTGACATGTTTAGCTTTGTTAATATTCATGCAAATGCTACTTAAATGAAATGTTTCGAAGTGAAAATGTGATTTTGATGATCTTTTTTAAAACTAGGTGTTTACATTTCCTACCATCTAGCGAGCACCGGGCGAACTAAATATAAAAAATGATATTTAACTATCAGTTCGTGCTTTTCTTTCAAATTGTCGCTAACAGCTAGGCTCACAACGGAGTAAATATCTCGAAAAGCTATGATCCGATTTTAATGATCTTTTCTTTAAAATGCAGTTTATGAAACACACAATTGAAAATATATGAACATATTTCCACGATTCTCTAATGAATTTAGGAGCTTAAGCACAAAATACTACAGAATGCCTTTCTGAAATGAAGAAATTATCAACTTTGATCACAAATAATCGTTTTAGGTGTGATTTTATTTAAATAAATAATATACCAAATTAAAGTACAGTTCCTGCTGAGCAAAATGGCGTTTTCTAACCTGAAATATCGTTATTAGCTTGCCAGATAGAGGCTGAAATAGAAAACCAGGTGCGTGTGGGATGACGGCCATTTTTGACCGCCATTTTAAGGATGAAGCTCACATGGGATATTTGGGACTTTTGAGATTTCATTGTATTTGACACAAAGAGCAAATCCTGAAAATTTCAGCTTTTTTAAGAATTTTTTTAGCTCGTCGAACTATTTTTACTGGGCTATACATCTTCCGCTTCATTTTTTGCCACGTCATTAGTACTACCAATTAATACCATTGTATACTTGTATGCCATTTCTTTGCAACTTTTAATATAGGAAGCTGCTACCTCATACAGCTTGGCATTTGGTTTCACAAAACCAGTTACGTTGTATAATTCTTCATTTAAACATGAGGCTACACCACGACCGTGACTGTCAGCCAGAATTATAGTTTTACCAGGTGTACGGGATTTTAATCTAAAGTTGATCTTTTGAGTTCCCTTGTACCTACCTAAACTGTTCCTCTGCACCTTGCACTGAGATTTGGTTAATGTTGTAACCGAATGCTTAACTGATGCATTCAACTCATCAGAATTTAATACACTAAATCTGTTTTGGGTACTTCCTTGATACTGTTGGTAAGCAAATTTCTGTCCAGAGGTATTAACAGATTTATTCGTTGGATTTTTTGATCTAACTGTAGTCCACTTATTGTTTACATCTTACACTACTTTATAACATTCTTGTTGAACACAAATATATGCTCTGTCGCGCACTGGATTAACTGTTTGGTTCCCAGACAGCTTCTCTTCACGAACTAATTTACTCAGTTCTTTCTGATAATCTTGGGGCGATGACTTGACTAGCAGCAGTTGATTATTTCTAATATGTTTGTAGTTCGTGCACTTTTTGACAACGTCACTCCAAGTAGGTTGATGTTGTTTTTCACACATTGTTGATTTCAAGCACTTGTGGTCCTTGTTCACTAGTGTACACATATCTTCTATTAATATCATCACAATTTCATGGGGTGTTTCAATTTCTTCATGCAGTTTAGAAATCTTCAAACACAGCGAATCAACAATGTCTCTGTTGTGCTGATTGTCTTTTGTTTCATTTATACACAATATCAAACTCCAAATTTGAGACTGTTTTTCCTTACTTACACCGCTGCATTTACCAAAATCAAAATGTTTCTTACAGATTGAACACTGGCTAAGAGTGCACTATATGCCGAACATTCATTGGAACCGACTCCTCGGAACAGTTCAGAGATCAGTTCCCAAAAATAATCCCATGAATCGAAGCAATCGAAAAGTATATTCTGGACAAGTTCTGCAGACCACCTAATAAGCAATCATAATCTTACTTCGCACCGGCAAACTAAGGCATATCACAACAGCGACAATAGATTACGATTGCATGAATTAGAAACTCCAACCAGAAGTAGGCTCAAATCTTGCAAAAGGTGCGAGATATTGAGAAACAAATAATCGAAAATGAAATGAAATCTCTGAGTTTTACGTCCCACGGTTATGCCGGTTAGGCTAAAGGAGACGGTGACGATGAGAGATGAGTGAAATGGTGGAATGAAGAAAGTGGGAGGAAACGGGAGAACCCCGAGAAAACCCACGAACACGGTGTTTGTCCACCACAAAGTTCACTTGGCGGGGGCTGGGATCGAACCCGGGACCCCAAGCACCAGAGGTGAACGCTCTACCACTGAGCCACCGCGCCCCCCAAACAAATAATTGATAAAAATCTCCCGTTTATGATACGTCTTGCCGATTTTTTTTTAGACTTCTTTCACTTGTGTCTGTAAAGGGACATGTACAGATATTGTGAGGAATGAGAAGGATATTTATGCTCATATGCGAATGATGCGCTGTGTAGGGAGCGCAGGTTCAGCTAGTAAATAATAAAACCACTACTATAAATCTAACGTAATAACGAAAAATAACTGAAAAACAATAAAGTAACACTCACCACTAATTGTAAATCAATCCAGCATGGCAAAAATGAAATACATTTCATCAATAGTCATATGAGTCCATTGCCCCTTATCCAAACCCACGTACCCCTTCCAACAATCAGTGATAATAACGTGTCACGATGTACATGCTTAGAAATAATTTCTAAAAGGAAATCAGCACTGGAAGAGTTCCCGCTACACTCACTCAAAAACATTTCATTAGTTTCACGACAAATACCACCGACTATTCACTTCTGACTACGGCGCATTCGACCGATATTAAATTTGTGTCTGCCGAACAAACTCTTGTCCACCTCAACTGTTACTACAATTCTCAATATTAATCAGTCCACACAATATCGCTAAACGATAAGAATTCACTTTAGTATCACAAACGTATTTGAACCCCCTCCCAAAAAAAAAAAAAAAAAAAAAAAATATCTGAACACCGAAACTCACTTCACAATATCAAAACAACGAACGACACATGTTCAACATACAACATTCGAAAATAGAGCATCATCAGTCAGGAATACATAACAACCAACCAGCGACTTCAACACAACCAACCAACCACAGCACAGGTGACATCAGTGACATCAACCACTAAGGCTCCAAAACATTCTCAACAGGAGGGACAAAAACACAGATTCCGTACCTGTTAGAAATAACAGTGATTCTATTCCTCCAATGCTACAACCTGTGACAAAATCATTTGTTCAGCATAAAGTGCACTCTAGCCGAACACTGAATTCCATTTCTTGATATTCTATTACACCTACCACAAATTATTTCTTCATTATTGGAAACATCTGCATCGGTCACAACACTTTCCGCCATTGGAAGTACCAAACAGAAAATAGGTCTAAAACTTACATTCACCAAGAAAGCCAGTGAGAAAATAAAAGGCAAGTACCTATAGGCGGTCACTGAGGGAAGGATAGTGTGTGCTTTTCGCGTGAACAATATTTTTTCCGTATTCCCACCAGCCTCGTCCCTGCCCTAACTCGCTTATATGGTACTTTTGCTTTTGAATAAATATACAATGGCAAGCCTGGCACTGGTTGATGTATGTTTTTCAACTATTTCTGGTTACTCCGTTAACTTAATCTTTCTTAAGTGAGATACTGTCATGTCGCCTGGCGCTTTCTTTTTTTTTTCTTTCTTTTTTTTTTTTTTTTTTTTTTGTACAATACGAAAAAAATGTTAAATTATGATTTTTGAACAATTATTTCTGGTGGCCCCTGAACCTCAACTATGCCAAATGAAATACTTCCATATTGTTTAGTGCAAATCTTCTAGGGGACAATAAAGATAATATTAGTGCAATTATAATTTTTCAATAATTTGCTAGGTGGCCCAAAACTTGACCTGCACGCTCGTTTTGACCGTGACGTATACTATATCCTTAATTAGTAACCAAGTTAGTTGAAACTGTTTGCAAATCCTTTTATACGCACATCTTGTGCCTGCTACCTACCGACCAAAGACTAACTTAGGCTACGTGGAACTAAACTTCGTGCCGTATCTCCCTGTGTCACGAATAAAAAGACGAAACTCTCACCATTTGGGTACGTATGAACACAGAACAAATTATTTTCAACATACTTACTCACTAATATCAATATATACTGTTGATGTGCAAGAACTGTAAGACATTAACATTTTTCTCTGTTTCGTAAACAAATTTCTCATGTCAAATAGACATTATGATATAGCATTATTTTATCAAGTAAGAATTGATAAATCTATATTGTATATTTATAATTGTATTTAATGCTCTAACTACATTCAATTACATGCTGTACCTTCTTTATGTTATACACTATCTGAATGAATATTCATCTCCCTCTTCTGCTTGCGATGCTTCCATCTTTCTACTTACGCACAATGTTGCCAAAAACCTCCGAAGAAAATTGACTAGATGAACTTCAGAAATTAGCCTTTCTAAGCAAAAATGGCTAGATTTTGATCTGCTAACCCATAATCCACATTGTAGATTTTAAATACTTTTTTTGTGTAGAATTATAAGTGAGTTATACTAAAATTTGAAATGTTGAATTTTATTCGCTGAAGTCTAACAAGCAACATACATGACTTTAAAATACAATAAAATCCATCAACAACTCATCTGATTTGTGAAAGTCAACAGCCATATTATCAGTCGAACTGAAATAAGTCTAGCTAAGGCGCAGGACTGGATGAACCATCGTTGGATTGTGTAATGGTTCTGTTTGTGTAGCCTGCCATTGTCCCAATTTTCAGTAATGCTTGTTTCGACAGGTCATAGTCCTTACAAACACTTGGTATTTCTCCGAACACTTACACGAATCGTCATGATTGAATAGAGCAGCGTTTCCCAACCGGTGTGCCGTGAATGGGCCGCTGGTGTGCCGCGAGGAAATCGAAACAAAATTATTAATTCTATAGCAAACAAATTATAAAACATAGGTAAAAATGTATATTTCTATTTCACACTACTATGAATCTACAATTTTAAGTTTCATGCCGTGTTACTTTTTGTACATTTTAATGTTGAAAAGAAGTATTTATCATTGTTGTGACCATTATTGCTTCTTGATTGTTGGAGACTATTTCGTAACTTGAAATTTAAAATATCATTCAATCCTTTCGACAAAGCAAACATGCACACAAATTAACTACATTTGTTTTAAAAGTAAAAGAGGTTCGTTTGTTCGTTCGTTATTTAGTGATCTTCCTTCTTAATGAAAGATTGGATACAGTTTTCGAAAAAGAAAGTATATTTTTAAAAACCTGAGTCCAATATTTCATTGCAATTGTTTTCTATTTTTAAATTAGAATGAAGAATAAGTATAATGATTTACCACTGGGGAGCATAATGATTTATCGAGCTTTCTTCTGTGTGAGAAGGAGATCAGTAATCACAGAAAAAAATACCACTGTGTTTTATGTTTACAAATAATAATATCTATAAGTGTGCCGCGAGAATCCAAGCTATACCCATAGTATGCCGCAAGTTGAAGAAGGTTGGGAAACGCTGGAATAGAGGGCAGTGTTCGAAGAGGAAAAAAAAGGCGGAATGCTTTACTATCATTTTGACTCAACATATCGGCTATTTAAAAAATGTCTTGATCACTGAAAAACCAGAGACTGTATGTATGTCCTCATTACTGAAAAACGAGACGCGGTATGACATACCACCGTATACCGTCTCACTTCGACCACTGATTGAAGGAATTCAAGCTAATTAGATATCAAAATTGCTTCCTTTAATAAACAAAAACAATTTCTGTGGCTTGAAGGACCAAAGTTTACTAAATTTATATTAGAGAACTTTCATTCTTGCAATGAAATGCAAAAGTTAAAATAATTAAAATGTAGCAAAGGGGGTCGTTACGGGAATGACATTAAAATTCTTTCTGAATCGAGAAAGTGTTGTTAAGTAATTGTAAATCTGTTGGTGGGTAGAGAGAAGAATGAAAGACAAGTGTTTGTTGCGCAATAAAATACCCTAGGTCTAGAAAAATCAAATAATACGGTATAATATAATTTTTAGAGGTTGCATTTTATTTTCAAACAAAAGGTATTTTTAGAACTAATTTAACGGCAAATAAAAAAAAAATAAAATGGCAAAAGAGTGGCAAAATGCTATCCGAAATATGCTAGATTTAGCAAAAAAAAAAAAAAAAGGCTAAATTGGCATCACTGCTTATGTACTACGTCAGGTCAGAGTTGACACACTCAAGATTCACGATAATGTCAAATACGTGTATGAAAAACACTAGAGTTTTCTAAATAAATTATCTAATTTTTTCGCGCTAGCCATAGGAACTAGGTACACGTTTCTAATTGGTTGCAGTTTGCGATTTTTAAAACCTTCTGATACATGTATTCAGTATTATAGTAATTGAAGAAAATTGTCACTTTATGTGTTGATAAAAATAAAAAGATAATTATATTTGGGTTACATTCCGTAAGAACATGCATATTTTTTCACGCGCTACCCTAAAAAAATGGTCGCAAGGAAGCAGGTGAGGTTAGAAGTTGGACCACCTACGTGGCCAACGAGAGAAGACCACGTGGGTAGTTGGCCACAGACCACCCAAGTGTGACGTAATGTCACGTGGTATTATCGTGGGGTAAAGGTGCAACCGAATAAGCCTTGCGGGCCTTCTACCCTCCTTCGCTCGCTCAGCTATGATTCGTAACAAGTAAATAACTTTTTATGCATTACATAGTGTGTATAAGCCCAAATGAATATTATTTTTATCTTATTTTAATGATAAAGGTGCTATGAAAATTTAAAAAAATAAAAAATTACTTGCGCCGAGTCTGAACCCACGTCAAAAGCTGTATTCAATACTAGGACGATCTGCCACGAGGACCGACAGCAGCAGGTGTGATTTATGTATATGTTTGCTACGTGGCGAGAAACGGATAACTCCAACCAATCAGAACCGTATATTTAGCTTCTATGGGTGGGGCCGAGCGTGATTAAATATACGCGGTCCTCATACTTTCGAAAACAAATGAAAGCTCACCCGCGAATAATTCTGAAATGATTTCAAATTATTACGTAAAATGTAGAGCGATTGACGTTATAAATAATAAAATGATATAGATGTCAAAAATACAGTTGATGTATTACGACCCGTTCGCATTTACGCCGGTCCCAAGAGTTTCAGCATTGGAACACTACACTGTATTATTTTTCGCGCGCTACCCTAGCCAGTTGTTTGAAGTTGGTCGTGTAAAATGTACAGAAAAATTTAGGCAAGAAAACAGGACCCAACCAACCCCTGTGGGGTTTCTAACCAGTTCCTACTACTACTATTACTACTATTACCAGCAGGAGCGTAATTTCAGACTTCGCTTGAGGGAGGAAAGAGCACCACCGACATAAGATTTTCACGTTTCGTATTAGTAAATTAGTAGACAATCTATTAAATTATATGCATTTCTCAAACTCTTGGGGGGCAATTGCCCCTCCTGCCCCCCTAAATGACGCCCCTGACTACCAGTACTACTATTATCATTACTACTACTACCACTACTACTACTACTACTACTACTACTACTACTACTACTTCTACTACTACTACTACTACTACTACTTTTGCTATGGATCCCTATAGTAACACAGCAGGCTTATTTTAATGAAAAAAGTGCTATGGAAATTTTAAAAAATAATCGGTAAATCACTTTTTTGAGTATTATTTTCAATCTTATTTTAGAGCTCATTCGTGGCTAAGCGGTTAGCGTACGCGCCTTTGGCGTGGGAGACACGGGTTCGATTCCCGGCGGGAGCTCATGTGGTTCGGATTCCACGTTAATCAGTAGGTCCACGTCTCATATAGCCTCGCTGCTGAACGGGACGCTAAACTAAAATCAACTCAACTCAATCTTATTTTAATGAAAAAGTGTTATGAAAATTTAAAACAATAAAAAAAACTTTCCTTGGGCCAAGTTTGAACCCATGCAAAAAACGCTTTTCATTACTAGCACGTTGCGCTAGCACGCTCGGCTATGAGGGCCGATAGCATTCAGCGTTTACTTTCTACTATATGTAGATCATAACTCTTGATGTCCTATTTGTATCGGCCAATAAGATTAAAGGATACCTGTAACTCTTGGGATCCGCAAATATGCGATCCGCTCGGGAGAGTAATACTCCCGAAAGTACTTTTTGCTCGCTACTCTAGCCAGCTGTTTTACGCGCTATCCTAGGCAGCTGTTTTAAGTTAGTCACAATTTAAATGATGCAGGCCAAGGTGGAACGAAACGAGCCCTGTGTGACTTCTAAACTGTTCCTACTACTACTACGTAGCAAGAAACGTGAATCCTAGAAAGAAACGTGAAGAATCGTAAAGAAACGTGAACGTAGCACTAATCAATCAGAATCGTGTATTTGGTTCCTACTTCAGGGAGTTATTTTATATACCTTGTATTACTCTCCCGCGCTAGTCCTTATGTATTACAGCGTTTTAGGATACAAGGAGTGTAAATAAATACACAAAATACGAACATACTTTTAGTTTATTTTATATTCCATTTTTTAAAGTGCACAGATATGATCTAGCTTTTGTTAATTCAATTACAGGAATGGTGCATTAAGTAGTCAGTCTAAAATTTACGGGTAGATGTTATTTAAATAATATTCATGTCAAAGGAAGAGTATCAAATAACATTTATATTCGGAGGAGCGTAAGTAGAATATTAACTTAGAAATAAGCATGTGCTCTTGTGCATTTCTCCTAACATGTATTTTCGACGTTAAACTTTAAAATAAATGTATTGAACCTCGATCAGATGACAGTTATCAATAGAGTGAGAGTGTAAATGAAGTACGCTCGTATTGTGGAAAAGAGAAAACAAGTGGATAGTGGCATGATCGATGGGAAAGATGTAGTGATTTTCAGAAAATAAACTGGAAGGACGAAAACCGTCGCAAACTGACATCTAAGTAGTAATTTGTGTGGTGTGGGTTAGGTCTTAGTGTGTAGATTTTTATTTATACAGTGATTGCAAATAGTGTTAGCCTCTTGTGCTTTCGACACCGTAGTCTTCAGTGCAACTTGCTTGCTAGAGTTGGCGTGGGTCAATGAAAACTTGACTCACCACCCATCGTGACCAACTCTGACTCATGACCCACCACCCACCGTGACCCACTCTTACCCATTACCCACTACCCACCGTGACCCACTCTGACCCATTGTGACCCAGCACCCACCATGAACCAACCACTCTCATCCACTGTGACTCACCAAAGTCCATCGTCATCAACTCTGACACATGATCCACGGCCTCTTCTCTACTGAGAATTTACACTCGTAATAAAATAAGACTGTGAAATTGTCACTAATCTAAGTTTGAATTTCTACGGTCAATCACTCAAGCACCACTCTGTTACAATAACGGTGGATCTGACCTCTAAAATATAAAATGGTAAAATGATTGTCAGTGTAAAAATTGAAGCACTTCGAGGCGGGGGAGGAATTAGTGTGTGCCTAAAGTATATTTGTACTAGGAGAGTATTTTTTGCAAGTGTTAATTTCTCAACGCATTCTAAAAGAAACTTCTATTCACAGGAAAATACCTCTGTACAATATGGAAAAGGTTATGATTTCTTAGTTTACAGTATTTTTCTCACAAAGATATGAAAAATCAGTTTTTCATAGCGTGTAAAGGTGCTCGGGTATCCTCTGTGAGACCATACAAAGTATGCTCCTGATTATAATTTATGTAATCACCAGTGGCGTATTTAGGGGGGTGGCTTCTGGGCTTAAGCCCCCCGAAATCTTACTATAGTAAAGTATATGAAATATCTTGCAGAATTTTCACATTTTAAGGCAAAGTCCCCCCGAAAGTTAGCAAAGCCCCTCCCGAAACAAAATCGTAAATACGCCACTGGTAATCACTAAAACACCACGGTAAATTTAAGTTACAAATATGCATAATTGTAATTATTATGGATATTTCTTCAAAGCAGTTTACCTCTAGTTTATAAAAAGCAAAGAAGAGACTTATTAAAAATTAGGTACAAGTTGAATATCACAAATAAGCCATTAGTAATACAAGTATACATTTTCCATAACTCGTAATTTGCCAACTTAAAACAAATCTGAAATCGGGTTTTTTCCTGTTGGCCTCCAGAACTTTTCCGTGGTAAATCATTCGCAGCGGAATGATGTCCATCCTTCAGCCAAGAAATAACTAGCTCGTCTACTTTGAGCTTGTCTAGCGGTGGTCCATTAACATTAATGAACAACAAATTAATGTTTGAACACTTAGTCTGTTTCTAATATCAGTCATCTGTAAATTCATAAGAGGAAATTCCCGTTCGCACTTTGTCGTGGAAATTGATAATACTCTTGCTGTACTGTACTGTGGGGTTACAACCACAGTTATTTGCTCAATTATCAGTTCTTTACTGAAAGAACGTGGGGATAGCACTTCGCATGGCAAGAGACAAAGTACGTGGGGATCTGAGCAGTACAGCGCTGAAGTAATTAATTGGGGATGAATGAAATGAAATGCATGTTTTCTAATAGAAGAAATCACAGAGACGCAAAGGTTAGGAAAGGAAAGGGTTTTACTGTACCTCAGCCATTCCGATATGATGAGCCTCTTCAAATATCGGGTGAAGCCTTATCCTCCAATTCGTTGAGTGTTTCCGTCTGGTATCGATCCCGGACCTCACGTTCGAGAGTGAAGAAATTCTCGACCTCAGGGCAACAGCTCCCAGATGTCCTGGCCTCTTCAGAATGACACCTCTGTCATGCAATGGTTGGTGAGGACCCAGGCGTGCCGACCGTCTCTCAATTGCTGCTACGACGACTCTTCTGAATAGGGGTCCAAAGTGTGTTTCTGGCGGCTTCTGTCACACTTTTCACCTGGAGAGTTCCGTGTCCCCTGGTTTTGTTCTACTTCCTTGCTCTCGCTTCTTCCTGGTGCTCCGCACGTGGATGACTAGCTCATCACATTTATCTTGGTCAATAGGGAAGTTTGTTAATTGCTGAAACGGCGTGGCTGAGTTTGTTTTGATGAAGTTACGGAAACTAGGAAAAGAATGGTAAGCATGAATTTGTATTGGGATGAGGTGACAACATAGGGGAGTCTCTTCTTTATTATTTAATAATTACAATTTCTTGTTTGAAGAACAATAACAACATACAGGGAGAATTCAAAATAGGCGCTAAGCCTGATATCCTCTACACTCCCTGCTCTATTTCTCCACGACGATTTTGAAAAAAATTCGGAGTGTTCTACTGGAGAAGAGTGTTGATGACCCAAAGATGCTGTAGTATTTCTCCAATGTCTTTAAGATGGCGGTCAGGTATGAATTAATTATAATATGTTGTTGAAGGTTGCCCTCTGTCAGACGCTCCCATTACTACGTAGAAACCGAAGATGTAGAAGGATAGAATTCAAGGTTGCGCTGATTCAGATTTTTTTTTACATGAAAGAAAAATAAAACGAATTAGTTCATAGTACTTCAGGAAGTGTGGTGTTATGCAATCTTGATGGGAGGTATGTGTAATAATTTTAATATGGGATTATTAATATAGATTATGACTGAGATACAAGTAAGGGGTTAAGTGGGAAGGGAAAAAATGACATTTGAAAGAAAAATTAATTGTAACTTGCTTATATACAATAATTATATGATTCCTTAACCTAATTGTGATATATAAAATAAATATATGAATATATGTAATATAATAAGATACATTATAAATAATAAATAACATATAAGCTAAATAATATGTATATTATACATATTCAAAGTAAAATATCTCTAAATTTAGATATTTGTAAAAGTTTGTGTTAGTTAAAATTGATATTCGTTGGAGTGTTAGAATATGGGAGGATACAATTAGATTAACTAATTTGGTTAGTAGCATTTCCTCTACTAAGTGCCTGAAAAGTCCGATATACCGCGGACTACTCGGTAACGGTATATGAAGAGTAGCACTATTCCAGATTAGTTAAATGACTGGGATACCACGAGCTAAAATACGTTACGCATAAGGGATGTAATTGTTTAAATACGATGCTGAGATATTTCTCGGAGTAAGTTCTAGCGTGGAGTGATGCAAGTCCTCGCGTATTTCTATCGAGGCGTTGTTTGTAGCAGTAGCAGGCAAAAATCTTGGAAAAGTACGATGAAGAGATGATGGTTTCTTTTGTAATAATCGGAAGATTTTTATTAACACAAATAACATGAGAACTAGGGTTATAAAGATGAGCAGGTCAGTAATTCCTAAAAAGCTTTGAAACGCCGAAGATAATTCCATTGCTCTCACAGGCTTGGAACAAAATGGCAGAATTAACATTTTGTTTTGTTTGAGAACGTAAATTACGTAAATGGTGAGTATTAATTGCCAAAGAAAAATGATTCCGGGAACAAACCAGTCATGTTCAAAGATAAGACGTTCAAATGATGTTCCAACCAATGAAAAAGGCGTTACATTCATGTGGCTAACAGATGAAATCCATAAATCATTCACTAATGTATTGACATTAAAGAAAACATTGGGTTTGAATTTTTGTCCAACGAGAAATAAATCATTGTTTACAATCATTGCCGGAAATAAATGTAGAAGTTTAGGTTTTGATAAATCATTATCGAAACAGGGAAAATTTGTTTTTACAAAGAGATGCTGAGTGACTTCCAATTTGATGGTACACGGTAGAGTTATTTGTACAGCACCAAAATTCAAATGATCAGGTAATGAGAGCTTGGTTGGGATACTATTATTCCATAGGGTAACAAATTTTGGAGGGTGCGTTAATAAGTATTGGTGGTCATCTCATTCCATTTTTTGAACTGTTGTGACTGATTCACATCGAAAATCGCAAGTAGAAGTAATGTCCTTTACAGTTTGTCCTCTATATCCGTGCGTAATACATTCTGCTTGGCGAGAATTTGTAATAACGTGGTTGGGAATTTTACATAAGCGAGTAGTTCGAAACTGGCAACCAAGCATATCAGATCCTATTATGGGAATTATAGTCTTTTTGTTTTGAACAGCTACAATAGCAGGTTCCAAATTGACGACACATGTCTGGTTTCTAATTGCGAATGGTATACTTCTTACAGAAAAAATTTCAAAGCTAGAATCTTTTTCCAGGATAGGAATTTTCAGTTGCAAATATATGTAATTTTCAGTTATCGAGCATGACAGCGTTGAAATAGTGTAATAAATTTCTAATAGGTTTCTATCAATGGCTAAAACAAAACCAGATATAATAAGAGTAGATTCTAAAGCTAATAGTTGTGCATCAAGAACATCATATGGTATAGTATTAGCATTGAGTTTGCCATCTCTACAGCTTTCTACTAATAAATCATATTTATAAATTTCCAAAAATTTCAAAAATTGTGCCGTGATTTCATAAAATTCAGAGATAAAAGCATACGATTCAGCCGTCACTTTAGAATCTAGCGTGTCAAGAGATTTGCCTAATCTTTTTTCTTGTTCTACAATGTGTTGGGAAAAATTTCTAATTCTCTGAAAGTTGTTTTGAATTTGAGCCTGAAAATTTGAAAGTTCTTGAGATGAGTTCTGTAAAAATATGTTATTTTTCATTAATTGTTTTTGAACTTGCAATACAGTTTCTTCTAACTTTTCTTCCTTTTGATGCAAAGCATCTACAGTTGATGATTCAGCTACATCACAACAACATCCTAGAAGATTGCCAATAAAACCCAATAACGCTCTCTTAGATTTCTTAGGTGCCGGCTTATGAAACATAGGTTTCGGTATATGCAAAAAGTTTTTCAAAATGTGATCGTGTAATTGCTTAAGTGTATCTGCGGCTTTGCATACATTCATGTGATATTACTGTTGTGTATTGCAGTGTAAAAATTTATGCAACGTAGAAGAGTTTAATTTTTCCGGGAACACAAAACTAATATTGAAAGTTAATGGTACTGAGTGTTGATAGGTGACCATATTACTTAACTTTTTAAAATAAAATCCAGACAAAATACTGAATTCTAAAGTTGCTACTGTAGTGACAGCAGTTATCGTCACAAAAAGCAGAATGAGATATTTTGCCTGCAACAAAGTGAGAAAAGTGGCACATTAGAATAGAAATCATGCCTAGGTCTACAATTAAATATAGATTTGAAGCAGTATTCTTGTGTTTACTTCTTAACTTCATGCTGAAGAGCTATGAGCAATAATAAAACAATATTAAAATTATCTACCATATACAGCACTAAAATCATCTGAGTGCTTCTTTCCCTTATTTCGTCTAATATGTACATATATATTTTTATTTATTTATTTATTTCAATGTTACTTGAAGGTTCACTGACAGTGAAAAAAAACGACCAATAAAAAGGTCAAGAAAGAATATGAAACATATTCAAAGAACACTTGTCATGCAACCCACTACTCATACACAATAAATAATACTCAAATGAAAGGACTATAAAAATATCCCACAGAAACTAAAAAGTAGTTTCAAAATTATCAAAAATAGAGTATCAATACTTCACTATACATTACTAATGTATCGTAATAATAAGATTAGCTTATTCACTCATGTGCTCAAGCTCACTTTTTTTTACACCACAGGAAAATATTCATGCATCAAATGTTCGTAGATTCGTTTATTCTGTACATCGGAAACACAAAAAATAATTTTATCTATGGAATCCAAATTTTCCTCCAAGAAATTTCTCACAGTACTTAAGGCTATGTGACATGCTGGTGTTTTAGGATATAAAAATGCACCTGTTGAAATGGTGGGCAATGCAACTGTACGAAAATCATTGTTTAAAACACTAAATAAGATTTTCTCGTAACAAGACTGTAATGATTTGCTATTTTCACCTTTAGGTCGACAAGTGTGTATTACGTGTTTAGCTGGAAGATTGAATCCTTCTGTAATTATGCACGAACCTTCTTTTAATTTCACAATGCGTGCACATTCTTGAGTTATTTGTGGCCCTGCTGCTAAGTGTATTGCCCTGTCTGCGCCCCCTATGGGTAATAAATCCGTGTTACTTGGGTTTACAATGGCATCACCCTGGAGTTCTACAATGCTTCCATGGTACAAAGCTACTTTAGAATTGATCTCCGTGTTCACACTAAATTTTGAAGGAACTTTAGGTGCATTATGTAGCGTACGTCTGGCTGTGACATCCGACGCCGGTAAATGGAGCATAGAAATGGCATTAACGATATTTAGGCACGTGTAATTCTCAGTTTGATCATCTTTTTCTTCCTTTCCCTCTTTCCTTCCAGTGAATTCAATAATAAACCTAGATGTTGGTAAGCCTGTTTCGTCTTCATCATTTCGTGGAGACAGCTGATTCGGTTCCTCCTCATCTTCTGTATACAGTTCTCTTCAGGGGGTACGTTCTCTCCTTGAATGGCTGAGTCTGTGGCTTCAATATCGTCACTGGTGGGAGGCTTCTTGCGTTGATGGTCGTGATCTCCTAACTCGTCCAGAGGCGACGGAGGGTAATATTTCTTAAGACGGTCAACCGTAATGGAGTCTATTTTCTGTCTTCCTGTGCCAGTAGTGAATTTAACGAAGTAACTATTTTCGTTATTCTTGCCCTGTATCTCACCTGGTCCAATGTATTTCCCAGTGAAAGCACGTGTCGGGCCCCGTTTCATATTATTTACATATATCCAAACAAGATCTCCCTTTTGAAATTGCACTTGTTTATGACGCTTGTCATATGATTTTGCAGAAGTTTGGAATCTTTTGAATAATTTTTCAGCAGCCTGCTCTCGAATATCATTAAGATGAGATAGCCTGACTGCGTTGTCTTGAAATTGACACTGTGTGTCAAACATAGCTTGGTGTATTAACCTTGGTTTGAAACCATGGAGTAATTCAAAACTGGAGTGTCCCATACTTGTGTTAATAGAAATATTATGGCTAAATGTAACCTTGGGAAGTAACTCCACCCAGTTTCCTGAATTATCTGGGTCAATATTGAGTTTCAATTTTTGTTCCAAATTACGTATTGTTACCTCAGCAAGCCCAATAGAAAAATGTGCTTTCACGTCTGCAAATTTCAACGTAACACCACAAATATTGCACAATTCCTTAAATATAGCGCTTGTAAAAGCAGCTGCCCTATCTAGGCAGAGTTCATAAAATAACCCATATTTTAAAATGGCGTCATTAAAAAGGAATGATGCCAAAGTATTGGCAGTGGTGTCTGGAATACTAGCTGTTATACAAAATCTTGTGGCTTCATCCACACAGACCACAAAATATTTGTGTTTCAAAATATTGTTAGTGCAATAAGGTCTAACTACATCTAAATAAAGCCGGTAAAAGGGCATAACACTAGGGTGAGTTTGCAGCTTACCATAACTCAAACCAACTCTTTTCTTTAACATTTGGCAGTGAAGGCATTCTCTACAGCGTCTATATACAAAGCTTTTCATGTCAGGAAAATATACACTGTTAACTAATAATTTATATGTTTTACTAAAAGCAGAGTGATTGGCTCCTAAAATCTCCTCATGACACTTCTTAAAAACTGTTTCCCGCAATGACAAAGGAATGGCAAGCAAGTAGTTCATACCCATAGGTGTTTTATTTTTTCTGTAAAGAATGTTATTGCGCAATTCGTAACAGGAAGCTTGTCTTTCATACTGATTGTCTTTAGATTTGCCCTCAAGCCAGTCAATAATGTGCTTAAGAACATTATCTTTTCTCTGAGCTTCGCTAATATTAATATCGGTGTTATCTTCTAGAAAAAACACAGGGATCCTCTGAACTCAACTTTTCATCTTCGAGATCTCTTTTATTGGAAGCAAAACGATTGATATTATCAGCTTCTATATTGGCGGTTACTGAGACATGGGATATTGTAAAGTCAAATTGTTCCAGTTGAGAAAGCCACCGAGCTAGCTTGCCACTAACATTTTTAGATTGTTTCAGAAGCGTAATCGCTCTACAGTCTGTTTTTAGAAAAAAATGTCTTCCAATGAGCCAGTAACGAAAAGAACGTAGTGCATACAGCACCCCAAGAAGTTCAATCTTATATATTGAATAATATTTTTCCGTGGCGTTTAGAGACCGGGAACAATACCCAATAGGAACTAATTCACTGTCAGGGTTATCATCAATTGGTTGCTTAGCAACCGCCCCCACCCCAGATTTACATCCATCCGTGTACAGAAATAATGGTCTGTTGGGGTGATAGTTCATTAAAGTTGGTGAATTTATTATTGCTTCTTTGAGTTTTTCAAAAGCATCCTGTTGTGGCTTTTTCCAGTTATATTTAGCATCACGCTTAAGTAATTGTAAGAGAGGAGCTGAAATTTCACTAAAATTCTTTACAAAGCGTCTCACAAAACTACAAGTGCCGAAAAATGACTTTAGTTGTTTTTTTAGTTTTAGGACGTTTGTAACATTTTATAGTGTCAATCACTTTGTCAGAAACAGAAATATCATATTTATTTACTTTATGTCCAAGAACAACTACAGAAGTCTGTGCAAACTTGGTTTTCTTTGGAGACAATTTTAAACCTCGCTTGCGAAAAGCATCAAAAAGTAATGTGCATAATTCTAACATTTCCGGTATGGTGTCAGCTACTATAAAATAGTCATCTAGGTAATTCAAGATGTGGGGCGATGGAATATCGGCTAATGTCAGTTTTATGAGCCGGTTCAACGCCGCAGAAGAACAAAGTAATCCCTGGGGAACCAGATTATAATGAAAGGATCCCTCCCCCGAAACAGAGAATGCTGTGATTGGTTTGCTATCTTCTGTGATGCGGATTTGGAAGAAAGCATCCTTTTGATCGCACGTTGTAATAAATTTCTTTCCAGAAACACGATTTAACACGTCCTCCATGCTAGGAATCGAAAAGGAATCCACCCTACACTGGACATTTACAGCCCGAAAATCAGAAACAAAACAATAATCACCTGTTCGTTTTTTAACTAAGAGAATGGGTGAGTTCCATGGGGATATAGTTCTCGAAATGATCCCTGTTTGTAATAAATTGTCCAGCTGTTTTTTAACTACAGCACGCAAATGATACGGTATAGGTAGGGCTGGTTTGCAAATAGGTGTGTGGTCTTTGAGCTGGATTTGATATTCATAATCCTTAGCAAAAGAAAAATCTTGATCGTGCCACATAAAAATATCACAATAACGATAAGCGAGATCATAAAATTTCTCTTTATCACTCTCAAAAAGGTCGGGGTTAACCTGAATTTGTGACCTGTCAAACAGTTTTCTTTTTTCTAAAATTTCGGGTGACAATTCCTCCTGAATTTGACCTACTAGATAAGCAGAGTATTCCTCTGATATTTCTTCAAATTCTTCATGTTCAAAGTCCAAAGTGTGTTTCTGGCGGCTTCTGTCACACTATTCACCTGGAGGGTCCCGTGTCCCCTGGTTTTGTTCTACTTCCTTGCTCTCGCTTCTTCCTGGTGCTCCGCACGTGGATGACTAGCTCATCACAATTATCTTAGTCAATAGGGAAGTTTGTTAATTGCTGAAACGGCGTGGCTGAGTTTGTTTTGATGAAGTTACGGAAACTAGGAAGAGAATGGTAAGCATGAATTTGTATTGGGATGAGGTGACAACATAGAGAAGTCTCTTCTTTATTATTTAATAATTACAATTTCTTGTTTGAAGAACAATAACAACATACAGGGAGAATTCAAAACAGGCGCTAAGCCTGATATTCTCTACAACACTACTACCCGACGTAGAAATTTCTTCAACTCCTCATCGACTATCTGCTTGTTAGAGTATGATAACGATTTTTGTCGGTCAGTTTTGAAATACTCAGCAAGAAGTATCGCCTCGTTATCACCACACATCTTTTCCATATCGACCATGTCAGTTGGTAATGTCGACTCATGGAGAACAGAAACTTCATCTACCACACGTTCGATAGGGAATCTTGTGCATAAATATATCAATTAAAGCCTGATAAACTGATGATTTCTTATTTGTTTATAAATTTAATTTTTGTAATTACACATGAAGGTTTGATGTCATTACCAAGTTCCCTCTCCCCTAGAAAACAAAAGGGAACGAGGTTCCGGGGAAGTGTTCAGTGGTGAATGGGAATTTCCCTCCTTTTTCCTCTTCAATTACGACATTGCTGTTTGTCATGGGCCAAATTACTAAGAATTTCAATTAAATTATCATAGTATAATCATTTCCTTGTTGAATTAGCCTATCGATACTTTTCATAGGAAAAAAGGATGAACTTTGAGTCCCAAATCAAGGTAAGCAGACCAACGTAAAGAAAAAAGTGTAAAATTTTCCATCTAGTTATGCGTACAATCCAAACTTAAAATTTCCGTGTAATTAAGCTTACAGTACAAATTTTATGTCTATTTTATGTACATTTTATAACACTTTTCAAAATTAAAATAATACGAAAATAATACTCAAACATGTTTTACTTACTTTTGTGACGATAAGGAGTAGTAGTAGTAGGAACGGGTTAGAAGCCCCGCAAGGCTCGTTTTGTTGCCATTGATATAGATTTTGTGACCAACTTAAAACAACTGGCTAGGATTGCGCGTAAAACAGCTGGCTTGAGTAGCGCGCGAAAAAACGTACTTCCGGTAGTATTACTCTCCCGAGCGGGTCGATGGGAAAGTCCTATAGTCAGTAATACTGTCATGATTTAATCATCGTCTTTTATTTTCAACTTTTTGATGTGATTTAGTTTCAGACCTGGATACGATGACAAACTCTGAGTTTAGTACAATCCTCCCTGGGCTGTTTAAATGTTTTTGTAAACTTTATCCCGAACTAGTTGATAAAAATTATCAAAATTATTTTCTTGTCTTGGGCGATGATTTAAAGTTATTCATCTAATTTTAAATACATAACTACTTTCCCTGTTTCAACTTCTTTTAACCGATACGGATAATTTTTTGGCCCTAATCCTATAAATGCATTAATTTCCCATCCCTCGGCAACTTCATTAGTTAGTTCACACAGGTAGGAACCCAAAGAAAGCGGAGGCTTTTCAACCCGTCGCTGTACAAACATAATACTATCAGTGTCACAGTACAATACACGATCAGGCCGTACAGCTGTTAACAACTCGTAAAGTTTTAGACGTGCCTAAGAGGTGTTGAATACTGTAAGGGCAACATTTGAAAATTTCCATGGTTTGTTTTTGTTTTCAATGTTTTTATACGTTACAATAAGATGTTGCTTTCCAATGGGTAATACAGTTTGTACTTCATAATGTGGTGCCCATAGATAACTCAAAATTTTTTCTGGAGTAACCACAATTACAAATTGCGATAAATCTCTTAGATATAAAAGTATCTTATCAAAAATATTTTAGAATATTTTTTGTTTTATGGCAACACTGAAAATCACTATAAAAATGGCAAATGTAAAAAAATCACAAAAAATTGTATAAAATTATCATAAATTGTATAAAATCACCATAAATTGTACCAGAAAATAACATAAAATTTGTAAAAATTAAATAAAATAACATAAAAACAGATCATTTAATTTTAGGGGGTTGGCAACGAATTACGGGGAGAAGTACGGTGTATACTACTCACGATGTATATGTAAGTTATTTCTAGTGAGATCTCTATTGTAAAGCTACAGTCTCACTCACTTTCTAGCTACATATCCTCCTTATTTCTTTTTGCGAGTTAATAGACTTTACCTGGAAATTAGAAAAAGATCTGTATTCGTAATCTACATCGTTATTTTTCCACTTTTCTATATCCTCCTTATATCTTTATGCGAGTTAACAGACTTTATCTGAAAATTAAAAAAGAACTGTAAGCTATTCCTAATCGAAACCGTTATTTTTCCGCCTTTGCAAGAAGAAAGTTAAGAACACTTATTTCATTTTTGATATAGCATACATTGTATCTATGCAGTTACTGCTTCCATGTTAATGCCTTATTATAGTAGAATTGAGCTTCGGAGTTTTACCTTCAACTTTTTTTGACAAAATTTTAGTATCGCCCGAGGTGTGGCTAGACCAACCAGCCCTCAGTGTTAACCGTACCTGAGGAATCACTTTGGAAGCTTTATGCATTGCACAGTTAAGGGGAAGGTTGAGATATCCCACAGGTACGGTTCGTCTAGGGGACCCCTACGCGGCATATGGCCCTCAGATACTGTTATTTATCGTGGCACATAGACTGTTATTTGCATGGTACCAATAGTTTCTAATGTTTGCATTTAGTGTTTACATGTACCCATAAGTACAATGTTATGTCCTAGCAACTGTTCGGATATTTTTTGCAATATATTGTACAACAGTCATTTCAAACTTCTGCACACTGAAAGATGTTATTGAAGTAAATAATTTATTGTACAAAATATCTTTACAGGTCTTCAATATAATCTTCATACTTCTTTATGACAGCTTCCCAACATTTGGTAAATTCTATATTCTGGATAGGGCACCTTCATTGTTGAGATATCTGATCATTCGGGTAACCTCACTGAAACTTCGTCAATTAAATCAAAACGATTTCCACAGAGTGGATCTTTCAATATGGAAAAGAAATCAAAATCTGGTGGGCTCAAATCAGGACTATATTGGGTAAGGACAGTGGCGGATCCAGGATATGATCAAGGGAGGGGTTAAACCAAAATTTGCAGTTTTATCCAGTGTAAAGCAGAATTGAAACCGATTTTACCCTGTGTAAACCTGAGCGTGAAGGGGGGAGCTATAGCCCCTAACCCCCCTTGGATCCGCCCTTGGGTAGGGAAGTATTTTCCATCCATACTAGTCGAGTGTCACCGTTACTTGTAGAGCAGTATGCGGTCTTGCATTATCGTTCAAAATGAGAACACCAGCTAGAAGTATGTCAGGATATCTTTCATGAATTTTCGGGCGCAAAACATTTTGCAGAAACAGCTTCTAGTATATGCGTGGTACAGACATCCCCTGTGGCATTGTATTGTAGCTATATCTCCATTCGTATCATACGCGAAGATCATCGTAAGTTTAACCTTTCATTGTTGCTGGCGAAATTTCTTCGGACATGAGTCTGAACTGTTTCATTGTGAAGAGTGAGACTTCAGTTCCGATTCTAAATCTCCCGGTTTCATCAATTGCAACAGTCCTTCGTAAAAACTTATCTTCTTCTGTTTGATAACGTTGAAGCAATTCTTCAGCGTTAATAATCACTCTATGGCATACATTGTATCTATGCAGTTGCTGCTTCCATATTAATGTCTTATTATAGAAGAATTGAGCTTCGGAGCTTTACCTCCAACTTTTTTTAACGAAATTTTAGCCTCACTCGAGATGTGGCTAGACCAATCAGCCCTCAGTTTTAACCGTACCTGAGAAATCACTTTGGAAGATTTATGCATTGCACAGTCAAGGGGATGGTTAACGTATCTCACAGGTACGATTCGTTTAGGGGACACCTACGCGGTCGACTATACATATGGCCCTAAGACATTTTCAATACTCCCATACATATGCGTGTATGCTCTGCTAATCTTAATACTCTGCTAAAGTTTTGGGGCAGTACCAGTATGACTAATCGTAACATTAAGTTAAACTGTTGGGTTGAATAAGGGTCATAAAGCCCAGTCTTTAAGTAACGCATTGAGTATTTAGATTTGGAACCCTTTACGGGGCATATCTCTTTCTAGCACTATTGCTGTAAACGTTCACTTTGAAATCCTATTACAAAAAAGATGGAGTAAATGATCTTCGGTAAAGCAAAGGTCTAGGGGTACTACCTAATAACAAATACGGGTAAAGCCCCCTCTCAGTGCGAAACAGAAAGTGTTCGCTAGGGGGAACCAAGTATAAAACAAGTAGAGTTCAGTAATGGAAAAGTTCATGGGGATTTACTCATTAAAACATTGGTAAAGTCCGCTCCCTCACAACAATGCATGGATACTCTTCTTGCGTTTTCTTTCATATAAGAAAACCAAGGCTAACAACATTTCATTGGCCTTATGCAGACTTAAGTTGAAGTCTTATTAACACCATACTACGGGGTAACTAACGGATGGTTATCAACATTGTATTTAGATATCTGATTAGAACGTAGTATTTGACGAAGTTAATCAAATGTTACTAATTAATCTAGAGCAGAGGGTAATGTTTTATCAACGATTTAGCGTGCAACACAACATTTCGTATTTCATGTATTTTCATTTTTTTTACAACTACGCATGCGGTCATCTACTTTTCTGTAGTTGCAATATTTATTTTTCGAACCCGATGCATTGGGATTAATCATACCTAAATCAGCTATTTATTTGTACTCAAAGGAGAGTCTGAATACCAAACAGTGCACCTTCCTTAATAAAGAGCTAGTATGATACTAACTATTGTGACTAACCCGCAATTACGAATTCTCTCTCAATACTGCCAAACATGTTTAAAATATGCAAGTTTATATTTCTTACATTTTCAGAGAGTTTTTTGCCAATGCTTATCCAAAGACAAACACCAATAAAACATTATCTATCATCATTTTTTTTCTCACTAAACTACAAACCATTATTTCTTACGTCTTAGAAACATTTGGCTATTCATTACCTTTCGCAAAACTTGCGACGGTTACTATTCTAACGCAAATCCAAAAAAGGAGCCTACCACACACTTCCATGATCAAAAAACAAACGAACGTGGTTCTTTATTTCAAGTCTAACTGTGGAAAAGTGCCACACATCTACAGGTATTCCATGCACATCTACGTATAAAATATCAATTTCATGGTACATTGCGTTATAACTCTCCTATTTGAGCTTTTTCGTCCGGATGTTTTTTTTTTTTCAAGTCCAGAGGCATTGTAGAACACATTACGCATGGTTTCACACCTTCCTGCGTCCAGGCATAGGAGGTGATGACGTCATAAGTCTAAAGTATATTTTTTCATTTATTAACCCTACGTTCAATATTTTTGGCGCGCTTATTTTAGCACGTAGAAGATTGAAATTTTGTACATACATTCAGTCCACCGAGTAGTATATACCGGATTTTTTTTTCAGATTTGTGATTTAAAACAAAGGGGGAACCAGAGGGTCAAAGGGTTGAAAAAAGGGATGTTTTTACCCCCAAAATCCCTTTCTTCAAGATTTTCCCGCCTTATATACATGATGGAGGCACGTGAGTCATACCGTCTGAAAGGCAATTTTATTCTGAAGAGAATGATGTGCGAAACATGACACTAGGGTATTTAGGGATGTCTCAGGGCATTTTTTTAAAAAATCCCTCTGTATACGGGAATATGGTACATTGTTGGTATATATATATTTTTGGCGGGCTTACTTTTGTACCTAGAAGATTGAAATTGTGCACAAACATTCAGCCTACCTAGTAGTTTTTATCAGATTTTTTCAGATCTCCGCGTTAAAACAGGGGGGTCCAGAGGGGCTAAAAGTTTAAAAACAGCATATTTAGACCCAAAAAATCCTTTCTTCCGGATTTTCCCGCCTTATATACATAATGTAGACACGTGAGTCATACCGTCTAAAGCCAGTTTTATTCTAAAGAGAGTGATGTATGAAACACGACCCTAGGGTAATTAGGGATGTGTCAGGGAATTTTTTATCAAAATGTACTTCTGTTTAGGGAAATATGGGGCAATGTCGGTATATATATTTTATGGCGGGCTTATTTTTGCACCTAGAAGATTGAAATTGTGCACAAACATTCAGTCTACCGGATAGTATTTAACAGATTTTTTCAGATTTATGCGTTAAAACAGAGGGGACCAGAGGGGCTAAAAGTTGAAAAAGGGATATTTAGACCAAAAATCCCTTTTTCGGGAATTTTCCGCCTTAGATACATGATGGAGACATGTGAATGGTACCGCCTGAAAGGCAGTTCTATTCTGAAGGGAATGATGGGCGAAACATGACCCTAGGTTAATTCGGGATGTCTCAGGAATTATTTTCCCTGAGATCATAGTGTTTTGTGGTAATTTGGGGCATTGTGGGAATTCTTGATAAAATTTCTCCCGCCCTTACTATTCAAGACAGAAACTTGAAATTTGGCACACACATTCAATATACCAAGTACTATTTATCAGATTTTTTAGATGGCTACGTTCACACAGGGCAGCTCCAGGGGGGCCAAAGTGCAAGAAAAAATTTCCCTAGAAATTTTCCCTTTGACATCATTTTTCCCGCTTCTGGTATATGGTATGGGCATGCAAGTGGTACCATTTGAAAGCCAGCTCTCTTCTGAAGAGAATGAGATATGAACCATGATCTTAGAATAATTAGTGACGATAAATAGTGACGAATAAATAGCTGCTTGACTGAAAGTCTAAAAAATAGCCCAAAATGCCGGAATCCGAAAAGGGTTAAACACTTTTCTACTATATCAGAAATTAAAAATTCTCATTGAGTAATTACGAAAAAATCGAACCTATTAATTATCAACCGGAGTAACAATGTTACCGAACTTTTAATTAAAAATCTTAAAAAAAAGTAATATGTTCAACGGTACGCCATTCTGTTTAATCTCGCTTTCAGTTATAAAGATTCAATCAAATTCCACACATGGTTCTGCAGTAAACTATAAACTCAATCATTGGGGGTTCTTAAGGGACGTCACCAAGCATTTTCTAAAAAGAATGACTAACTTCTTTTCGTAACTATTTGAATATTGTTTAAAAAAGTATCATATAAAGTTTTGGATTTTCACATATTCCTAATAATAATAATAATAATAATAATAATAATAATAATAATAATAATAATAATAATAATAATAATAGTTTAATCCATCAATCTTTCTTGCTTAAGTTGTCCATGAAACTAGACGAGACTAGTAACACTAAGGTGGCGCTAGCACCCTCAACTAATCTTTCCAAAAAGCAAATGTCTCTCGTTCGTGGGAACTCCGCTTTTTCAGGGGTAGTTTCCCCCGGTTTAAAACAATGGTTCAGTGGTAGTGCGTTTACCCGCCCCGGTGCTGGGAGTTCTTGGTTCGATCTTTGAGCAAATAATTTGAGGACAAACGCCATGTGGGTGAGTGTTCCCGCTTCAATCCTTGTGCAAATATGTCTGTGGCGAACAAACAAATGTATGTAAATTTTCAGGGGTTCCCTCCACTTTCAATACAAATATATCAAAACAACAACCACAATAATAATAATATAAAACTTACATGAATTTAATATCTTCTTTTGACAAAAATATCCAAAAAAAGTACTTCACGTTGAAAAACAGACATATAAGATATTTAGACCGCAATAGCCACCAGATAACCGCCTCGCAAGGGGGAACTTAGTTATAATAATTGGGGCAGTGGATTTATATATATATATATATATATATATATATATATATATATATATATATATATATATATATATATATATATATATATATATATATGACATTTATTTATTAAAGATATAGGGGATAAAAGAGAAATAAGATAAATGAATTTTCGTTTGTCCTTATGTAAATACCGCTTGGGTTCAGTTTACAAATAGGAAATGGAAGAGATAATTTGTTTGCAAACATCTTGTCCGATCTATGACCCGATCAAAGAATACATTCAAAGATAACCAATTTTCTTTCTTTTCTAAGGAAGGTGCTCATTAAATATCAATTTCTTCAAACTAATAACGTTTATCAGACACTTCCATACTGTGCCTAAATTTTTGTAGATTTCCAGTTTGTCTGCAATCGTAGCAGCTAGGGCTGTTAAAAAGAAACAGTTTGAGGGAGTTTAATGACATGTCGCGTGACCAGACATCCAAGCTGATATCTACAAAGGTAGTGAAAGCTCATTTAGCGCTTGTTCCCTCATGAAGAAAACTTCTTGAGACGGAGTGTTAGAGTGATCCAATTTTCAGAGTGATTTAATTTTAATAACCCATACATCTGAACGAAGGAACGAAAACCAATGTCAGCTTTTATATTCTTGAAATTTATGGCCTTCATTTCGACGTAGATTTCAATAAATGTTGTACTCTTGCCGAAAAGGAAATCCTGTATCTGAATACACAAAGACCAATAAACTATTCAACAAGGGATAATGTCACACATAATGTTCATTCCGCGCAAATTGGGCGTCCAGAGGCAAGTCCAAGAACCTTTTTGCACCCTTTTTCAGTTGTTTGCAAACACACAGCTAATCAGTCAGTGGGTGGTGGGCTGAGTAACCTACGGACGCACTTCGTCAGCCAGCGGGAGAAGAGAGGTGGGGGAAATGCCTGCCGGCAGACAGAGAAGTCTTCAAAGAGTGGGGAAAAGCATTCATCCATTCGCAACAAGGTATGTGTGTTCCCTCGTGGTAAAGAAAGAGAGGGAAAACAATATACCTGGTCAATCATCACGGGGAAACGGAGGGGTTTATTTTTGCACAAGAGGAAACTATGGGCATTAAGGGGCAAAAGGGAGGAGAAAGAAATTAAATCTTCCGTTCAATCACAACTAAAGGAAGTGATTGACAGGTAACAATCTCCTTTGGTTCAAGCAGAGCACATTAGCATCAGATAATGGCGGGAGGTGTGGTTAAACTGGACTTGGCTCGCCAGTCAGATAGCAAGGATGTTTCTGTAGTGGAGACAGTGGAGGACTTCGAAACCTACCATTTCAGTTGGGAGAGCTGAGCTGAACGGGGGTAAATGTATCTTGGATTTTGCACCGGAGGACTTGTCATTTGAGAGGCGAATTAGAAGGAAAACGAAGTTCGCTTCGCAACGAAAACGATGAAAAATAAAAAATATTCATTCCTTTCTCGTTCCTATATATCTTATTTCTATTTTGTTTTGTTCTGTTCTGTTAATATATTCAGAAAAAAGTTTTCTAAATTCACAACATTTTAACAACCAAATTGTTTGTAGGATCACTGCGTACATTTTATAAGTTTCACTAGATTTTTTTCTAAGTGTAGCTCATCTTAGGACTTTACGTAGTAAAACGAACCAAAAACAATCCATTTAAATCATATTTTTTAAATATTTTAGGAACATTTCCTTACAAGGAGTATGCACTGGCATACGAACTACTACATAAGCTGAGTTTCTTATTGAATTTTTACATTGAGTAATTTTTAAAATTACAAATCAAATAAAAGTGTTCGAATAAATTATTATGAGGGAAATAATTTTAATGAAAACGAATAAAATTAAAATGAATGTCATTTTGATGGATCGAATCAAATATTTAAGTAGGATCATAATTAAATTAATGGTAAGAAGCTTGTGGGAGCTAGAGATCGCGTTTCAAGGCTTATACTGAAATTCTAATGATCTGAAACATTTTTTAATTTCATTATAATTTTTAAAATTTCGATTAAAGAATCGTGTAGGATCATGTTTCAAACAGCAAAAGGTCATTCCACTTTCCAGAACCACCTCATCCCCTTCTATTGCCCAGGTAACAAATCTTCCTCCCCCAGGGACCTACCCAGGGCCAGTGCGGCCCCACTGACATGGAAGTCGTCAGAGCAATAAAGTAATTAACAAACAACAGCCCTATTGTTGACAACATTTCTAGACGGGTCTACTATATACAAAATTCTTAGGTATTATGATTTAATATAAACATACTAGAAATGTTATAATACTCTAATATAAACAATTGTTTATACTGGTAGTAGTATAGTACTAGTATACTTTAGCATACTACGATAATACATATTTTAAAAAGTTATTCATAGGAAAAGGAACAATTTTCTTAAATTCTTTCTATTGTATTAAACTAGTGAAATTTTAAATGTGTATTTTAATATAAAATTATTGCTAACATGAGGATGTCCATGAACATACCATAGTCTTGAAACACCCTTAGATAAAATAACCAATGTATTTTTTAAGAAGTTAGTATGAATTGTTATTCAAACTCTTAGTACGGCGTTAATCATTTGTGAAAACGCTGCTGATGGTTTTAGCCACGTGTAAATATATTTACATGTTTATTCAGCCACTTATTTCAGCTAAATTCGTGAGTTTCGCTGGCAACACCGATGTTGCCAGATTGGACGATTTTTAAAGTGTCCCCGCTTCCAAAACTTCAAATTGGTCGACAGGCTACTTTTGGTGGTACTTTTAATTACCTGCAGGCAGGGCCGTGCTGGGATACTAATGAGGGCGGTGGACAAGTCTACTAAAAGGGCGCCTATACAAAAGGGAATATATATATATATATATATATATATATATATATATATATATATATATATATATATATATATATATATATAGAAAGAGAGAGAGAGAGAGACTTTGAAAGAAAGTATTGGTGTGATTTTATAACAAAATCACCACCAAATTTGTTTTAGTGTTAACGTAAATAGCTAACCTCGAATTGAAATCCTCTTTACTACAGAAAAACTTTTCAGTTTCTGTAATAACATTTCTGTCAAATAAAAAGAAGCTAAATGTATCAACAACTTAATATAGCACGCCTATGAACGCAAAAGGCTCATTGCCGCGTTTACAAAAGCTCTCCATTGATTTCTGCCCTTAGAAAACTGAACCCAGTTTCTATTTTATATTTCAATCTCTACGAGAACCATTTTAATATTATCCTCCGATCTGCGCCTCGGTCTTCCTAACGGTCATTTTCCTATTTGGATTTCCAGTTACAACTTCGAAAGCGTTTCTAATTTCTTCCATTCTGACTACATAAAATGACCATTTGAGCCTCCTAGACTTGATGACCCTAACAATGTTTGATAAACGGTATAAAATTATGCAGTTCCTCCTTATGAAGTTTCCGCCTTTCCCCATTCCCGTTCATTTTGGAGTTCGAATATTGGTTTAAGACTATTCTTTTCAAATACTTTCAGTCTGCGATTTTCCCTTAGTCAGGTACCATATTTCGAAACCATACAGCACAACAGGCATGATTATCATTTTATATTTTGAGCTGCAAATTCCTCAACAGAATTAGCGACAACCAAAGATTTTTAACTGAATAATAGCACGAGATTCCTGCTTTCAGTTGACATCAAATTTTTTAGTGATTATGGTTTTGGTCTGTTAATAATAATCCTAGATATTTGAAAGTATCCACTTTGTCGAAAGAAAATATTATTTAGTATTTTAACGCATCAAAAAAATGCAGTATTACGATCCCGACAAACTTCCATTTATTCAGTTTTCTCTGCATTTACTTTTAAGCCTATATCCCTGCAAGCGTTAATTAAGATTTCTGCATTCCTTTCTATTACTCTATCATTACTTATTAAATTTACATAATCAGCATACGCCATAACCTGGCAAATACAATTCCGGTCTACGACCTGATTGCTGTCTTTGATTTTCCTTATCGTGTTCTCGAGAACAAAGTTAAACAATAATGATGACAACGCATCTCCTCGTTTCAGATCATTTTCAACGTGAAAGCTCGTGAAAAAGACTTTCTCTACTCGAACCTTACTTTGGGATTCATTTAAACATGTCTTAATCTACCTTTTTCGGTATTGCAAATTCTGTAAGCATTTGGTACAATGTTTCCCTCCTACCAGAGTCTAAAGTCAATAATTGATGTGCTAGGATGTTGTATTCTTTCATTTCTTTTCAAGTATTAGTCGAATTGTAAATATCTGATCGATATTTGATCGATTTTACCTAAATCCGTTCTGATAATCTCTAATAATTTCATCTACGTATGGAGTCAATCTTGCTAATACAATGTTTAAGAGGATTTATTGGATGTTGACAGTAGAGAAATGTCTCGATAACTATTAAATCTGTTTTGTTGCTTTTCTTCTGAACTGGAACAATGATTGATTTTCTTCAATCTTGTGGTGATTCCTCCTTGTTCCAGATAATGAGTTTGTGTATCTTGCTCTACAATTTTTCCCCTCCAGCTAAAATTAAGTCAACCAGAATTTCGTCTACACCCGGAGATGTGTGTTTATTTTTTAAATAGCGATTTCTATTTCTGTCTGGTTAGGTTCTCGAATATACGCTTATGCTGCATGCATTTCACTTTCTCCACGCGCATTAGTTTTTGGCTATGTGTTAAGCAAATCGTCAAAGATATCTTTCCATCTATTTAAGATGCTATCTGTATCAGTGAAAATTGTTCCTTTAGGTTTCTTTAATATATAAGCACGAAGTTGATAGCCTTTCTTAAGGTCGTTGATGCACTTATACATGTACCGAATGTTTTTGTTTTCACTATTATCTTCAAGTTAATTAATTTTAACTTTCAAAAGTCGCGTTTCTTTGTTCTAAAAGTTTTAGAAGTTTTAGAAGTCACTGCCAGATGACAATGAAATTTTATGTAGTTATTTCGTTCGGATTTTGTAGCGAACACAGTTTCTTCTATTTTCTCTTCTCTGCTACTTTAGTACATTCCTGGTTGAAGCATGAATGCGTGCTACGTATTTCTGCGTGCTCCAATATTTCTCTTGCTGAAATTGTAATGTTATCTCTAATTTCAATCAAGTATCGTGAACACTAGTGCACTCCGAACCGTTTAAAACCGAGAATCTATTCGACATTTCAATCTGACTCCCTCTCACTTGACTCTCCTCTAATTTCTTTAAATTAAACCGCTCCGTTTTCAGATATTGAATATGTCCTTTATTCAACGACAGTCTTTCTCTCTTATTATCGCTGCTACAATGTGGTAATCAGTATCACAATCCCCTCCTCTGAACGACCGAATATCAGTTGTACTAGACTCTTTTCTTCTGTCTACTAAAACGTGATCAGTTTGAATATATGTTTTTCCATCTGATGAAGTCCAAGTATATTTATGAATGTCGCGATGTTGGAATTTTGTGATCTTCACGATAAGGTTTCTGGATATTGCACAGTTCAAGAGTCTAACGCCATTGTCACAGCCTTCCTTATGCAAACATTTATTCCCTATAATCGGTTTGAAAATACCCTCTGGTTCTACCTTCGCACTGAACCCGCCTAACAGAATTTTCGTATGGTATTGCAGGAGATGATCAAATACCTGTTCTATTCTTTCGTAAAAACTATATTTTTTTAATCACCATCCTTATTTTCTGTTGGGGCATGTGCATTTAAAATAATATTACACCACCAACCGTTAAGAGAAGTAAAAGAAAATATATCATTAACAAATTGAACCTATGTAATTTCTGATACTACGTATTCGTTTGTGAAGAGAAACCCTGTTTCTAGTTGGTAATGTTTAATTTGTTCCCCGTAAAAGAACGTAAAATTTCCCGACTTGACTCCTCCATTTCCTTCTCATCTAATTTCCTGATATCCCCAGGGTGCGAATTACCGGGGGGGATGAGGGGGATTTTCCCCCTCAATCACATTTTGTTCCCCCCCCAAAGAAGTCAGCTGAAGTATCCCCACCGGGGATGCTCGCTTTCCCCCTCAAACTATGCTTAGTGTAACTCCAAATTTCACTGATTTTTGTTATTTCTTGTAAATTTAATCTTCTAGCTGTATTTCGAAATGATCGAAGTAAACTGTTCAGTTTTGGTCATTTCTACTTACCACCTAATTACCCACTATTTTCAACGTTGTTTAGTAGAACTATATTATTATGACTACGGTTGTACTTGCAACTGTACCTTCGTACCCTTCAGTTCGTTATCGTTTGTGAATTTGAATGTACTAATTGCGTATAACAAAGCCACATATAGATTTATAAATGTTCTTAGCGGTTGGCCAAGAAGAAGTAAACAAATAGCTTCTTCTACCATACTTGGCGAAGTTCGGATATGTCTTATTCATCCTCTATATTTGTATCGATTATCATCTTATTTTAATTTTTGTTATAACATGTTATTTCATTTTCCAGTGTACTCTTTGTTAGCACATGGTCTTCATTCCCTAGTAGGTTGTGTGTATGCAACTCAAAAGTTGCATTTAATTTGTGATAATTAGCATAGTAATCACTGTTTTTACAGTTTACGGAAATGAACTTTTGAAACTGTACTCAAAATCTGAGATATAGGTATTCTCTCGTAAGTATATGTTAACGTACACGCTGGGGGATACGCTCCTAGTGAGCAGACATGTTAATGAAGGTGATTTTTAGGTGAATTAGCGAATAATTCAAGATTTCTTTCAGCATTTGTTAATACGACTGGTTCTCCGTGTCATTGTCCGTGTCTGTATAAGCATTTCAACTGGAGCGGGTTTTTTTAAAGTTAACCCTTCATTTTTCCATCTTTTCGCTGTACAGTTTGCTGTCCACGCAATTAATGTTGTCTGAAAAACTTCAGTGTAATGTTTTACTTTATTTGAGTAACGTAGCCCATAGTGAATCAACTCATCTTCAACCTAACAGTAAAGTAATTTTTAAGTGTTGACTTTCCGTGCCCATCACGGAATCGATATTTGGAGAAAAAAAAGTCGTGATGAGCACAGCTTTAGCGGGAAGTAGAAGCACAAGCTCGAAATTTGAATTGAGAGATTTTAAATATTTGGCCTTCGATTTGACCTTGATGTGAGAAATCGGGACCAGCAACAATCCATTTCTTATTTGATAGGCTAATATCTAGATTTTCTTTTTTAAAAAAAATGTCCGGTTTAACTGATAATTTTAGTGGTTTTCACAAGACTGAAGTAGGTTTCTTTTCGCAACCTGTATGTATTAATGCAAAGTGGAAGCTTTCAATATGAGTGGAAAAATTAACATATGCTTGTGATCATGGCTATCGCTCGAGCCAAATTATTAACTAAATAAACCTTAGAGAGCTACGGGGACAAGAGTGAGTACAACATTAAAACACGTTCAGAAAGGTTTAGTGCGGTGTGTGTATGTCAGACAATATATATGTGCATAGTTATTGTCGGTAGATTTATTAAATAAATAAATCTCTCATTTATTACAGGTCACACACACACACATATATTATATATATATATATATATATATATATATATATATATATATATATATATATATATATATATATATATATACAGGGTGGGCCATTTTAATTAATCCACGGAAATATCTGAAAAATGATAAAACATAGAAGAAATGTTTCAAGTACACGTTATATATTGCTAAGGGGGAAACCCAATTCCGCCAAAAGTACCCCTCCCCGACCCCCCTAAATGGGGGTAACGGGGGGTAACTTTGAAATGTCAAATGGGAACATGGGTCGAGTAATACCTCGTTCGAAAGGTCTTGAAAAACTAAGTAACGCTGTACCAAAAGATGTTTCATATTGTGCACCAGTTTCAAAATGGCCGCCATGATATGGTTCGGAAACTCCAGTACCCGTAGTGTGAAAACCATGGAAGGTAAATTAATGGAACAAATTTGAAATACGTAAATATCATAGGGCATATCGAATGATGTAGTCCCTGTGATCCCAGTGGCCTCCCTGAAGGGGTCTTGTGGGCTAACTTCAAAATTTCAATGTCCGACCGGACAACGGTTCGGGCGTACGCTTGACCTACCCAATGCTGTTTGGAAGGCAGACTTCATGCATAGAGAATTGGTGCACTAAGTTAACGCGGATGGCCACAGTTACATTTTGATTAACTATTAGCATTCATGTCATATTGTGAGCTTGAGGGACGAAACGGTGTGTACGTATATCCCCGAAATGCTTTCTGAATAACCAGCACGCATTGCATAAAAGTTTCTCTTTTTTTAGTCACTACAGCGTCATCCTTACAAACAAATGTCTCAACCACACCATACCTATTTGTAAGGTTAGCCTTAATTTACGAATTAAAGTAGAGTTCTCGTTTGAACTTTCACTTTACTTTCCACCCCACTCACATACAGAGCGCAGGGAGAGATTATTTTGCAGAACTTGGATTTCTCTCTATACATTACGGCAATTTTACTATAATATTTTTATCTCTGTTGTATTATTCTCGAGCCTTGGAACGCCTCCGTGGTTTTCCTATTTAATTTCGTTATTTTCATTTATGTCTAACCGCATTCATACTATGGGCACTAGACGTTTTCTTAGACACAGTCACCATGTCTTTGCGATCATTTTGAAAACGGTGTCTCATGTCGAAAATTTTCTTACAGAAGCTGTTTGATATTAATTTGTCTATGTAACGTGATGTTACTCGCTTCAAGCTGCTATTTGAAATTCTCAAGTTGGCCCCGGATACCTTTCAGTTGGCCCTTGGAGTCACCCCGACAACACCTCTCGATGTGCCTTACGTCAGTTAGCTACTCCAGTTTTTCTTTTGTTGATTTATCTCCAATCGCTTTCATACTACGGGTACTAAACCTTTTCTCTGACACGGATACTATGTTTCGGCGGCCTTTTGAGAACACTGCCATTCCACATCAATCGTTTTCTCCTGCAATATGTTAGATTTTGCAAGATTTATCGAACGAGGTACCACTCGACTCATGTTACTATTTGAAATTTTGAAGTTAGCCCCCAAGACCCCTTTAGGGAGGCCACTGGGATCACAGGGACCACACCGTTCGATATGCCCTATGATATTTACGTATTTCAATTTTGTTCCATTCATTTACCTTCCATGGTTTTCACACTACGGGTACTGGAGTTTCCGAATCATATTATGGCGGCCATTTTGAAACCGGTGCACAATATGGAACATCTTTTGGTACAGCGTTACTTAGTTTTCCAAGACCTTTCGAACGAGGTATTACTCGACCCATGTTCCCATTTGACATTTCAAAGTTACCCCCCGTTACCCCCATTTAGGGGGGGCGAGGAGGGGTACTTTTGGCGGAATTGGGTTTCCCCCTTAGCAATATATAACGTGTACTTGAAACATTTCTTCTATGTTTTATCAGTTTTCAGATATTTCCGTGGATTAATTAAAATGGCCCACCCTGTATATATATATATATATATATATATATATATATATATATATATATATATATATATATATATATATGGGGGGGTAAGGCATTTTTTGTCTCATTTTGAAATTTGAACCTTCAGACTATGTCCTTTGGCCTAATTTTATCCCCCCCAATATAGATTATCTAATTCGCACACTGGATATCCCACTAGGTCCAACCTCTATTTCTAAACTCATTTCTTTCAAATTTTAACGCCCCTGACCTCTTACATTTCATGTTCCAAATCTTATGTCGATTTTACTTTGCGGAATTTGTGCCAAGTTATCAGTTCTGATCCGAGGATTCTGCGAACTTATTTGAACAATCTTTTTTTTACAGGATGAGGTTGTTAGCCTCACACTAAATTCTCAAGCTGGATTATCACCCCTTGTCTGTCCGCGACTGCTTATTCAGTATATTCGCAGCTAACCTCTATATCCCAGAGGCCTTCTCCTCGATCCACAACCTGAGGACGCGCCGTGCTGTGGTGACAGGAAGACCACATTTTACGGAAATTAATACAGCTATATTTCAGAAATACAACAGGTACTGATTATCCGAACACTGCTTTAAAACACACAGGAACAATCAATATGCTCGCATATATGGATGCATATTAAGACTGTGAAAGCTTCGATGTCGTAAAAATCGTAAATTAGAGACTAGTGTCAGTATAGTATTACATAAAGGCATCGTACGTTTGACTATCCGAACGATTCTTGATTTATCACATTGTTTCGTTTTATAGCTATATAACTTTATAATATTTTTGCAAGTGATTATACTCTTTACCTGTTCTCTGCCAATAGCAACTGTATGAATTTATAATACAAAACTGAAATACAGAAGAATAAAATAAAAACGATAATGTGATATTTCGCAGGGTATCCTATGCAAAGGGCGCCTTGTATTCTTCACATGTTCTCTACTACCAGTCAGTGTTAGAATTTATTAAACAAAGCTGGTGTATAGGATAACTAAAACCACTTATCAATAATGTGATGTTTCATAGGGCGCCTTATGTAAAGGGCGCACTGTACCTTTCAAGCAGGGCTTGCTAACTTAACATAACTATAACATAACGAAATAGACGGAAGTAACGTAATATATTTGTTAACACAATGCTTTATGTACCAATTGTAACTTCATATATTTGTTACGAAACACTAATGTTACTATACTTATCAGATAACTATAATGGTAACGTCTTAAAGGAGCACACTACTTTCTGTTTATCACTAAATAACCTTATGAAGAGATTCATAGGTATATAGTATATTGTAATAACGTTATTACTTTATAGGTCGTTCCCAAGGCTTGCTGATTTAACTTAACGTTAAAATAACGAAAAAGATGGAAGTACAGCCAAGTATAGCAATATATTTGATACTTTTTTGTTATGTACCAATCGTAACTTTATATATTTGCTACGAAAAAATTATGTTACTATACTTATCAGATAACTATAGAGTAACGAATTGCAAGATCAATCTACTTTCTGTTATCACTAAATAACCTTATGAAAATATTGATAGGTATATAGTATATTGTAATAACGTTATTATTTTATAGGTTATTCCCAGGGCTTACTAATTTAACTTAACGTTAAAATAACGAAAAAGATGGAAATTCAGCGAAGTATAGCAATATATTTGTTAATTTTTTCGTTATGTACCATTCATAACTTTTACATTTGTTGTGAAATAATAATGTTACTATACTTTTCGGATAACTATATAGTGACGAATCAGAAGAACGAAATACTTTCTGTTACCACTAAATAACGTTAAGAAAAGATTGACTGAAATATAGTATGTACCAATAACGTTAACGTTATTATTGTATAGGTTATTCCCAGGACTTTCTAACTTAACGGTATCATAACTATAGTAATTAATTACTGGACCAAAATGGTTTCTGTTACTACTAAAAGCAGAAATATTTCACGTTCCCATGAAGTTTGGAGTAAAAACATGTAAAAGTCCCTTCATTAAGCAAAAATTATGTTATGCGAACAACGGAAAGCAAACCAAACATTTAACGGAAAATTCTGAGTTCCGGACTACAGCGTTTAGAAAATTTTTAGACATTCTGTGAGAGGGCAAACATATACATTACAATGTCTGCAATAAATTCGTTCTTCTGTTAAATCTTTCTGGACAGTGTTGTCCTTCCCCAGCTACTATTCATATTCACTTCCACAATTTTCGGCTAGACGGACGAAGCATGTCAGCTGTCAGCCTTCTTTGTAGGTGTACTTCTGTTCCGAAACATAGCGACTACCGACAGCCGGCAAATATGAGGAGAAAACTGACAAAATAAGGTTCTGGCGAAAAGGAATTGAAGCAACAAAGCAAGAGTCATAATCTCTATCACATGTCGTGAAGATAAGCAGTGAAGGATTCAGAGGACTTTCGGAATTCCAAAGAAAACTGTTCTGTCCTAAAGTATACCGCGCAAGGTTTAGACGAAATGCATCACGGTCTGAAGCAAAAATTCATGTGCAGAACATTTGAGAGAATTATGTCATTCTTTCTCATTTGCGATTTCTGATACCCTCTCTTCCTTGCTCTCAGCAGGTGCGGTTCTGAAATCTCAAACATGGACATACCAGATTTAAAGAAACAAAATGTTCCTTGACCCACCAATACTCAGAAATATACAGAATTTCCTGTTTATTGTTGTCCTTGACCTTCTGAGCTCTCGGTTTTACGTCTGATCAATCACCTTGAAATAAAACTTTTACCAATACAGCTCTAAATTTACATTTTTACATTGGTTCGGCAGCAGTCATTATGGCTTGTAAAACAAGGGCTGTGTTTGATCTTAACACCAGGATAACAGTATTCATGCTAGAGAACGAGATAATTGAATGTAAAGCAAATCATGAAGATGTTCAACGTCGGTAAAACTCAGGTGTACGAGATTCTAAAGAAGAATGGAAATTTTGAAGGGATGAGAAAACTGCAGTAATGGAAAAATAAAACTGCAGTAATGGGAAAATAAAAATAGAAGTTAAGGAAACTGAAAACTAAGACATTAATGGAAAGTATGGGAGTGGTTTATTAGTGTCAAACCGTAAAAACATCGCATATCGGGCCCTATATTACAGGAATACGCTAAAACGGGAGCTGAAAACCTGGGTAAAACTGAATTCAAAGCATACAATATATAGTTAGAAACTTTACGCAAAAGACATGAGGTAGCTTTTTTTTTTTTTTTTTTTTTTTTTTTTTACGAATTTTGTGATAATCATATGATGTAAATGGTGAAATATTTAATGAATGGGTAGCTAAACTACTTTCCATAATCGAAGGACATGAAATTGAATCGTATTTTTTAAAGTAAAAGTCTATCTCTGTTAAGCGGAAACCTGACTTTAACGGAAATTCTTGCGAGTCCCGCTCGATTCTGCTGATGACAGGTTTCAGTGTATTTTGTAATATCATTATTATTGTATATGGTAAAATATTGAGAGCTAGAAGGATAAAAGATAGTAAAAAGTAGTTTTTCATGTATATACAACGGCATAAAAATGCATACAATAATAATTGCATATATGTGTATTATTAGATGCAGGTGTAAGTATACGGGAGCTTATAGGTTCCTACCAGATGTATATGTGCCTGTATGTGGTGTTTTATTTCTCGGTAACTACTGATCGGATCTCAGCTAAATTTGGTGAGAAAGTAGCTCATCGTCCATGAAATTAAAATAAAATGTATGTAGTAGGTCCTTCACTTATATCCGGCCATATTCGATTCGGTGCTGCACTATCGTATCATACTGGAACTATGGATCTCTGGCGGGAGTGGTGTTGTGTGTGACCTTGTAGGTGCGTGAGTGTTATCAAATGGCGCCGAAAATCAACGAGTATGGGGAGGTTACATAATGGCCTTTTTCCATGCTAAGTTTTCGTACGTATTCAAGTTTTAAGTACCTGGCGGATTCCAAATGGAAGAAAGTTGCCACTATAATCATAAGTCTATCTCACTGCTGATGGTCACATTCCGGTGACCACACATCGTGACATTGACGGTAAGAGGTACAGCAACTTCATTCGTCAGTGCAGGTAAAGTTTTGCTCTTGGTATTATGGTTGTTACGGAATTCAGATATGAGGGTAAGTTGATGATACGCAAGGTGAACAAAGACGTGAAGGTGAATGCCAGATACACCTATCTATCTGAGATAGCCCACATTCCACAATTGTATGGAATGGACGCGAACCAGGTGATGATCCATATGGACAAGACTTCGAGTCATATCGCCAGAACATCACTACGGTTTTATCAGGACGGGGCAGAGGAACTGAAAATTAATGTTATTATTTTCGAAGGCATTCCTGTGAAAAGCCCAGATGCCAGTTCAATAGAGTTTTGCGCATTTGGACTGCTGAAACATCTTCAGCTTCACTGGCCACGCACCCTGCAAGAGGGCCATTTCAGTTTGACTTTTTGGAAGCTGAGAAGGAAAAGATATAGCTATACATATTAAATTCTCCAGAGTAATACTACAGAATTATTATTATTATTATTATTATTATTATTATTATTATTATTATTATTATTATTATTATTATTATTATTATTATTATTATTATTTATTATTATTATTATTATTATTATTATTATTATTATTATCACAAAGTGGACTTATAATAGAGGAAGTTCGAGGTATCATGGAATACCATTTTTGTTTCGCTTGTAACTCAGTTAAGAATTGCATATTAAAACAAAAAGGAAAACAAATATACGCCTTACATTTTGGCTTTATTTATGCGTATCTTGATAAAAAAAAAAGTCTCGGTACAGGGGTGGGCAAAACTTATAATTTGTAAAGAAACCACTTTGGAAGGTAATATGAAATAGTCGGGTAATATGGAATACAAATGCTATATAGAAAAGAAATGAGTTTTCTGTTGAAAATACAATGAATACAGTGACAATATATGAAAATTCTTAATATCAAGCTATAACTGAATGTGATTACTTGCAAAAGTCACAAATATAATACTCTACTTCTGGATCGGCACAGCCATTGTGTGCTCACATTAAACATGATGAACGCTGGACCCAAGCTCACCCCCTTGTATCATCAGAAAATTTGCTGTAATAAAAAATACGCTTAGCATTGTTGTCATCTTAAATGTATGTTTAATTGCCCAATACCGATAGATATTTTTGTAATCGGAATACCATACGGAATACGGAATACCATGCTTTTCTTGCGGGTATTCCATATTGCCCTCCTCCACGCCAACTTGGAAACGAAAGAGCTGTTAAACGCATTTAAAGCCGTATAGGATAATGGCGCTTATCAAACTACAACTCTGTATATCCAACGTCATAATAAACTAAGAATTGTTGTTCTATTATATTTCAATAGGAAAATATAGGTTGTAAAACACTTGCCTGTAAGAGTTTTCAGGAATAAGAAATCAGATTTTCACGCCTACCAATACAACGACCCTAACAGTAGAGGGTGTGCTAGGCATGTGTCATTTATGTGTGCCAGATACTTTTTAGGTACTCGATACTACTACTTTTTAGCTACTTTTTAGCAAATGATATTCATGTGCTAAGTATGTACTTCAGTTACCTATAGTTTTAGGTACTTGTTACACCTAATTGATATTTGCAAATATGTACAGTCCGGAGCAAAAAAACTGCAACATGAGAATGTAAGTTTATTGTGAAACGATGAAGTCTTTTGTTCCAAAATAAATGTGCAGGGGAGGACGCCAAGGTCTCTCCTGGCGTGATTTGTGCCACTTAGAGATTATGCTGGTTCCCTGCGCTGTTAGGCGAAGTTTCACTATAAACTTACATGCACATGTTGCAGGTTTTTTTTTTTTTTTTTGCTGCGGACTGTACCACAAATATAGCATTTATATACCTGGCTCAGTTTCGTACTCTAACAGTCATTTGTTTTTATATGTCGTGACTTAGAACATATATCTGTCATGTTATAGGTACGTTCTTTAGATACATACTGTTTCAGATACTCTAACAGCATTTGTTGCCTCTTTTTCTAAGCGATTGTGTACTAGAAGCAAACAAACGCATTAACTTTATTAGATGGCAACTGTTGCCGATTCTTTGAAAGTGAATATGGAAGAACCATGAAATAAAATATAAATATACACTCATCATTTTGTTATAAAATTACATAGCGAGTAGATTTTATCTGATTCCAAACGGTTATCGTTGAATACACGCGGTCAAAGGAGCACTCTGATTAGCAAAATTCAAGACCTCAACAATTTATCCCTCTACAAGGGACATTGTCTCCATCGCCTCCGTGGCCAAGTCGGTAAATCACGCGGCTAGTAATCCAAAGGTCAGTGATTCGCGCCCACCCTGAAGTACATTTTTTTTTACTTGTTTAAAGTGTTTTTTAGACTCACCTTAATGTAAACGCATTACGCATATAGGCGATTTAACATATTTTGGGGGAGTAATTTTGTGGTTCATTGACGCTTACGGAATGGGGAATAGAACATACTAGGCACGTTCCCCAGGTACACGTCAGGCATGTGCCTAGGGACGGACATAGACTGTGACTATCACTTGCCATCCATGTGATTTCTCTCTCAAAGGAATGTAAGGCACATACTGGACACATTCCCATGTACCTGAGGGAGCATGATAGGCATATGCCTGCTATGTGATTGTGCTGTTAGGGGAAAGTCACAATAACAAGGAGATTGACTGTAGAGTATCATGGGAATGTGAGGTAGTAGTTTCGTTCCTCTCCGCTTGGAAGCAAAACATCACAGGTGAGATAATGAGATATTCCATATTATCCGACTATTTTATAATACCCGAAATTCCTCTATTGTAATGTTAGTTCTGTCTGTCCATCCCTTACTCCGCACGATAACTTTTGAATCGATACGAATTCGTAATTCTATTTTGCAAATCGATACGTACAGTGATTATCTCGTAACAGTTCGTTAATGAAGGTGATCCGTCCACCGGAATTGGTAGAAATGAGTCATTTCCGGTTTTAACGATCACTATAAATCAAAAAAAGTAATAGATATACGGTAAAAACGATAACTTCAAGCGGTTTTCGGCAATTGATTAAGCATTTCAGGAATAACTTTTATCTTCATCCCTAACGCTCTATCAAAGCCGGAAGTGGAAGAAACTTACTACAACTTCCTGTTTCAATTTAATCTAATAGAGCATAAACTGTAAGAGATTGCGAGAAGCTGTTTGTGGGAATTGATTTAACGTTGTAGGAGTAAGTGCCACATTCTCTCTTAAACCTCTAATTAAGCCGAAAATGGCAAAAATCAACCACTTTCGGTTTTAGCATTGATCGCTACAGATCAAAGGCGGTCGCAGAAGGCGAGACGCAGTTTTCTGTAATCAATTAAATGTTCCAAGAATACATTCCATATCGACTCTAATCTCCCTACCAAAACCAGAAGTGGCAGAAATCAATCACTTCATTTTTTTAAAACTTTGATTGCTATAGAGTAATAATGGTAATAGATAGCGAGAAGCGACTTTCTGTAATCAATTCAGTGGCCCAAGAATATATTCCATAGATCCAGAACCAGATGAATGCCTCGCAGCTGACCAAGAAACCGAACAGAGAGAACGCAGCCGTTACCTGTAGGGATATACGACGTCGGCTCTAGATTTAGGTTGGACGAGGATATCATGAGGTACATAAAGAAGAATAAGTTCGCATCACAGATGGAAGTAATACATTTCAGAAAAAGAAATTACATGATAACACTCCCGACTCAAAAAGCTCGAAAAATATTTCTACATATCTTCGAGGAGGACGAATTTGCTTCACGGCGTTTGACATCGAAGAAGAAATAGAGAGCTCCGAAGAAGAAGAGGAGAAAGAAGATTTGGTTCTGTTTAGAGCCAGCTACCTAGACTCACACAGGAAGAAACTTCACAGGTGAGAGATCAAAACGCACACACACTGAGAAACCGAACACAGGGGAGAAACGAAAACCCCGAAAAAAATATTATCAGTAGAAGAAGAACTTCAACGAAAGTCAGGCCTACGCTGAGAAATTAGCAGAATTCAACAGAACATTTACTCCAAAACGGTGCGGAGTGCTGAACCAAAAGGAAGAGAAACCCTAAACAACCCAGAAACTGGCCCTTCTCAGAGCAAGGAAGTTGCGGTAGAAGATAAGGATGACGGCTTCATTGAAGTCGAGAAAAGCCAAAAATTGATCACAATCACCGGATAACCGGGCCTTATGAGGCCCAAATGCGCCACAAATGCAAAAGACCACTCAGAGGGAACGATAGAATCCAACTTTCACTTGCGTGATTAAAGGAATACAGTCTCAAGGAATTGGGCTCTATGAAGAATGACCTCCGTAAACAGAAGATAACATTCACTAATATCACAAGAATTCATTCAAGTGCCACCACTCAATTTATTACGCCTCTTCTCTACTAACCCAGAGCAATGCACTTCTTGATAAGTCATGTAGTAAGCATCAAAGGTGCACATTACATAGTGGAAGGGTCAAAAGTGCAGGTGAGGCCGGATCCATGCTGAAACTGTTACCGGTATGGTCACCGGTGCCAGCAAAGAGTATGTTTCAGATGTGCACAAACGCATGAGAAGTCATGCAATAAACCTGTTAACAAGACCTTCTGCGCAACCTGTACCATAGAAGGACATAGGACTGCCAGTGAGGATTTCCCTAAAAGACCCCATCAGACAGAAATGCTACAGAATAAAAGAATTATATACCAGCACAAGCGCAACGGGAAGACCAGCCATTAAGAACAACCTAAAAGAATATAGCCAATACTACAAAAATAACAGGAACCAACAGCAGAAACAGTACAGAAGAAACCAGCACAAGCAGTACAGGACCACATCAAGCAACACATACATAAAACCATCAGGGAAGCAAAAGATAACATCATGATGAGGGTGTCAAGTATCCTCACCCACACAACACACCAAGAATATAGAAAATTACTAAAGTTAACCATCAAAGAAGCCTCAACAGATTATGACGGCACACCTGCGACCAAACACAAGTTCAAACGGACATACATTCCAACCTCGAAACATACTGGACAGAAACCAAGAAGGAGGGGGAAGAAGAAACCGGCCGAAACCATCACAAACCAGACGTCAAGGGGATGAAGAAGGAGCCCGAAATGTATGCTAAAAATTAACACCATGCCCCACTAATCAAAACTTATCCATCAAAATACAGACATCTAACAAATTAAATTTACACCCAGCTTTTTAAACTAGTTTAATTAAAGACAGTAAAATATGCTTTTTACACGGCTTTTCCCATTCCTTCTTTGTATGGTTTACAATCTAAATAACTTGGAGCATGTGCAAGTAGATATAGGTTGGTGCATCACTCACGTTGCGAGCTTTCTTGTTAAGGAGTAATCTTATCTCTGGTTTGATTTCCTAATTTTATAATAAAATTACGCGCGTCTATTTACTTTATCTCATAGTTCTCCCATATTCACTTTCTAATAATCGGGCAGTTGCCATCCAAATTCAGACAATTATACGTGGTCATCTCAAGATTTTTCACTTCATATGTAGACGCAAGGGTTACTCTTGATCTGCGGAGCCCACTTTACAAACAAATCGTCAGGAAAAATAATATATAGAGGAAGAGGTACAAATATGGAATACCATTTACTTTTTGTTTAACGAAATCAATATATTTGCAAAAAATTAACACAAAAAAACTCTATAAATACTGTGTAACATATCCTTAAACAATATCCAAATTTTGTGCTGCGTAAAGGAATGGGAAATATTTATAAACATCAATTTCCAATAAAGTTGCCAAATTTTTACTTTAGAAAACGGGGTACAAATATGGAATACCTTGAACATTTTCGAACAAACACTTTCAACAAGCAAAATTAGTGAGCTAAAAAAGTTGAAAATTAAACCAAGTTATAGGAACAAAGTAGAAACGAACACCACTGATATATTACGTCATTGTACAGTTCTCTTACATAAGTCACAAACGTAATAACCATGTTCATAACCTGCACAAGCAGTGTGAGCCCACTCAGTGCACATCTGGCACATAACCCATTCTTCCCCTTCCTTATCACATGAAAATTTGCCCGAGCAGAAGATGCATTCAGCGTCCTCGCTATAGGGTGTTCCACCTTCACCAATATCAATATCAGAAGAGTCGTCTCTCACACTAAATGAACTATCACTATCACTCGCAGTGTCGGACGTTTCACATCTTTCTGGTCTTCGTTGTCTCTTGTTTCGTTTGGCACATTGCTTCCTTGCTCCCAGAGACATTTCAATGGACGCTTTATATGGTGATGAAGCCAGAATATTGGCAGTTCCTGATTTTCTTCCCCTGCTTCCCCTTGGAATGACCCATGGAGTAATCACTGTACCGTTGGTAGATGCTCCTGCTTCATCGGCACAAGAAACACTCCCACTGCTTGGTCCAATTCCTTTCTGCTCAGCTTCACTGACACTGTCCGTTGTTCCACTAGATGCAATGAAATCTGCATCTGTGAAAACATTCCGATGTACTGGGTAGAGCCCTGTTATTTGAAAGCCATTCACGGCGATCTCACCAGTCTGGCATTTGAGATAGGCCTTACCAAAGAGTTCAGCAATGTCCATGTTAGTCAGAGGCCTATCATGAAGCCTTAGCCACATCCGCACTTCCTCGCTATAGTAAGACTTCAGTGGACTCATGAACGTTCTGTCCAGTGGCTGCATTTTGTGAATAGCATGAGGGGGGAGGCACAAAATGCAGACATTGTTCTCTCGACCCAAGTTAATGACATCTAAATTTCTGGAGTGGCTATAATGACCATCCAAAATCAAGAGAACAGGTGACTCAGGTGACGGTTTCACTTTGACAATGAAGTGGAGGAACCATTGGGTAAAGAGATCATTCTGAATCCACCCTGAGGGATGACAAGCAGCGACAGACCCAGGCGGGGCACCTCTCATCAGCTGATTGTTCATGTTCTTGCGGGGGAAAATTAACATGGGTGGAACGAATATTCCACTAGCACTCATGCAAGTTACGACTGTCACCACAGAACCTCTCTCAGCAGAACTTAGTGCTGCCACCTGCCCCTTACCCTTCACTGCAAGAGCTCGTGGTACTTTGCTCTGCACCACACTCAATCCAGTTTCGTCAACATTAAATATCCTGTCTGCTGGGTATTTTTTCTTCTCCATTTCTTCAGTTAGGAGGTCGAAAAATTTGTTGACATTTTCCTTTGTGAAGCCTGTGGCCCGTTGGAAAGAAGTTGCTGTTGGCTTTCGAAACGAGCATCTATCCTTATGCCTTTTCAAGAAGAGGCGGAGCCATCCTCTACCAGCTCTGTCTCCCAGAAATGGATTTGGAATCCCGTTTCTTTTGGCTATCTGAAAGGCCATTGTTTGTAAGTCTCATCTGGTCAGTCCAAAAAATTTGCTTTCCATTGTTAGAGCATATTGAAGTAGTTGTTCTTCAATTTCTTGCGGCAAAACTGTCTTCCTCCCAAGCTTGGTTTTGGTGGCTTCATTCACTGTCACGTCTGATTAAGCCAGTCGGAAGAGAGTTGCGCGTGGAACATTAAATGTCTTGGCTGCCTTCAAATAACCCGTCTTTTTCTGTCGCATCGATTTTATTGCCTCCTGCATAGTAACCTCATCCCACACTTTTCTAGCAGGTGACAATTTTCTACCTTTCGATGTTGTCGCCATATCTACAGTTGAAACACAGTTCTAGAATAAGGGTCTAAACATGGAATACCAGGTATTCCATATTCGAGCCACTACTGTCTTACGAAACAAAACGTCAAAACACTCCCAGTTCAAACAATAGAAAAAAAAACTAGATATGTGGTAATGTCGCTACAAATGTCCTCTTTCCAAACGAACAGAAGTGTATTTGAATAGGCACGTGTATTAGAAATATACGACGAAATGCTCCTTACCTACAAAAATTTCACTTCACCGGGAAAACAATCAAAAGAAACCGACGCGTTGCTTTCGGGTTTAAACTCAACAATGACTACTTTTGTTAACAAAGGAAGGAAGGAGGAATTGTTTCACAGTATGTTCGCTAGAGTACTCACGTTACCTTATGAGATATTATAGTATTCCATATTAGTGCCCCTATTCCATATTTGTACCTGTTCCTCTAATAATAATCGCACGCACAAGACTTAAATCTGTTTCACACAACCTCATAGAAAAAAAAAGTTTTCCCCCACCACGTTCAAGTACAGATGAATGTTGGTGTTTCGTCTTCCCCATCAGTCCTCGCACACGGAGATAAAGAGTGTATCTAAATATGTCTAAATAATACATTACAACTTTCATAATAACATTACGTATTTTAAAACACTTAATTACATTTACCTATATTAGTGTGCTAAGTAACACTTGTGTTATTATAATTGAAATTTTATTGAACAGTTGTATTGTTTATTTTCCTTCTTTTTGGCATTCGAGTTGTGACCAGTGGCGTCTCGTGACATAAGTTTTTGGTAGTCCACAGCCGTTAAAAAATTCTAATTCTAGAATTCTTTCAGCATTCTAAATAAGAAAAACTAAAAAAAAATCAATGAAAATAAACATATATATATTCACATATAATAAGAAGTACCCATCCATAAACAAATGTTTCATTTCATTCGTATATGAAATCACTTCTGATGTTCTTCTGGGCAATCTACTTGTCAATAACTCTTCCGAAGTTTAGTTTTTACATTTTTCTCTGTTGATAGTACAGCTAAATCACTGATACTATTTTGAGCTATGGCACTCCTTTAAGTGCTTTTATATTCTTCAATACGTTAAAAACAACTTTGTTTCTGAAGTCAATATCGGATTATTTACTATGATTTTCATTAATTTTGTTGTATGTCATTCTCTTTCTACAGACTAACCACCAATTTCACAACAATATACTAAATGGAATCTTCAGTAGACGGCTGTCTGCTGTTTTGTATATTTGAGTTGCCGTGTATGCTGTTTTCTGAACTCTTAACAATACGTATACACGAAACATGCAATGTATCAAATTATAGAGGCAACTTTAATTACGAACGTTTTGTCCAAGTACCTTTGCATTGTTGTCTCCAGACACTTCATGACTGTTTATTTTGTATTTACGTTCTCTGTTCGAGGGGCTAGGCTGCATAAGACAAGATGTACAGTTTAAAAATATTACTGTAATGTAGTTTATGCTCTCCCACCTGGAACTGACCCCGGGACCTGTCCACCAAAGACATATACTAGTCAGTATAGAAATAAGGAGAATAGGACACTTCATGAAATCAACCCAACCACGGAAAACACCAGAGCTTAGAATGGAGACATACAGTATATACAAACACCCCAAAATCTGATTCAATCAATTAAAAGTGAGCGAATGTGAATTCTTTTTCTACAAGATTATTATGAATCTTAATAGAAATGACCATGCGAACGAATATTGATAGAATATTTGACGTATTCACAGGCGCGCACCCGGAAAATTTGTTGGATGAATCCAAAGTTTGGAAGGAGGGTCCAATACTATAAGACTCTACAGCCGAGATCCGTTGTAATTATACAGCCGAGAAACGATATCTAATTGTTAATTTCTGTCATCTATATTCTTAAAAAAAAATAGAATTAGATTTTTAAAAAAAAAAAAAAAAGAAAAGAAGCAGCACAGATAAGGTGTAACATCAGATCTTTAGACTACATCAGTCATTTCTCTGCTAATCAATTATGAAAATGTACAAACGTATGTCGAGTAGACGGGGGATCCGAATCCTATAGATTCTCGGTGTGGGTGCGCCCCTTTGCTGACACTAGTTAAATTCAGAATAATTATAGTGTTTTTATTAGTTCTCATACTTCTTCACTTTTTGAGTTGATTCTGAGTTTAACGTCATTTTCAGCAGCGAGGCTAAATGAGACGAGATCTACTTATTAACGTGGAATCTGAACCACCTGAGCTCCAGCCAGTAATCGAACCCGGGTCTCCCACGGCAAAGGCGCTTACGCTAACCGCTTAGCCACGAAGGAGCTCTCTTCACTTTTTCAATGAGATGTCGCCAACATATTATACAATTCAGGTTCACTGCTAATTCCCTTCATGTAAGACCAAGGGCGCCCATCAAGGGAGGCAAGGTGGGGCGCTCGCCCCCCGTAGAAGAAATTGTACTTCAGAATATCGAAAATCCAATAGAATTTTTACATTAGTTGCAGCAAAATTTGAAACTATATTTGAAACGTCGCTTATACTTGCCCCCCTTCGAGACTAAAACATGAGCGCCCTTGTATAAGACGCGAGAAAAGCAAAACAATCATATTTTCATTCCATAATCTATCAGCCATTTATTAATTTAAATTAACTTTGAAATTTCGACACAGTATAGTTTTCACCTCTAGATGATAGTTAACTTTGTTCGATTATGTTCTAACTTCTTTCTAAACTTTCACAATTTGTCAGTGCACTAAAAGATATACAGTAGTTTGCAATCACTCAACATAATCATCTACAAAATAGGGTAATGATAAAATGTTGCTTACAACAAATTTTCCGAAAAATGCTTCCGTATCGAATAGGTCTTAGATTCACTAGTATTGAAAAAGTATTTTAGGAAAACCTAACACTACAAACCTATCGAGAAGGCTATACGAGAGTAGGGTCTATACGGAATATATCCACCTTTATATATATAATTCAGCATATATTTACTTTGATTGAGAGATGTAATGGAGGTATAAGAATGGATATAAGCCATAGTTTTGAAAACAGTCGAGTGTATACCTACCAAAAATTCTAGCAGAACATAGCTGATGAAAATTATGGAAAAGAAATAATAAATACTAGCATATATAAATCAATCAGTATATCACCACACAACACGCTTTTACTTTTGCTACTTTGAAAGACGCCGAGAGAATAATGTTTCTGCGCATAAAGTACAATCTCCGAAGTTCCGCCCCAACCCCAAAGAAAATAAACTTTCCGCGTTTTTTACAAGAAGGCTTACAGCTTAACGTACGTACATTACTGCAAATAACAGTACTCGTCTTTTTCTATTTTGCATACTCGTCTTTTTCTATTTTGCATGTATTTAAGATGAAAGTTAAAATAGAAAGATCAGTAAAATTTCCTTCGAATTCTCACAATACAGAAGGTCGGATTTTACCATTGTAACAATGTTACTAAGTACAATATCTTTTGTTAAGCTATTTACTTTTCTTACAAACATTTAGTTTATGTAGGTAGGAAAACCGTAGCCTAAAGAAAAATCAGATTATACGTATTTAAAAAATGTCTTGAAAATTAATTAAAATTTTATTTTGTTCTGCGTTAGCTTAAGAATCTCTGGGAAGAATTTTAAACCTCCCATTTCCCTCGGTACGACCTCGGAAATATGTGATTTTGTTTGTTCTTTTAGTTTATTTTCATTACAATTGAGATAAAAAGAAATGTAGATAACTGATTGAAAGAATGAGCTCTTACTGTATTCTTCTATTTTAAATTGCAGTTCATTCTTAGATTCTTTGATTCTGTTTAAAGCGCCACATTACTGGAAATTAGTCAACAACAGCTGTAAATGCTGCTCGTTCGTCCCCCAGGTGCCCGCGCTTCCCTTGTGTACTACAGACAGAGCAGTGTATCATGCTCGCTGCTCCTGCGAACATGGTGTAGTGATGGAATGCATATACGCAAATCAAGCTGAGTTGAACTGAAACGACAATATAAAAATATTCTAAATATTATTAAATATCTTAATGAGCAACAAAGTGTACGATATTTGGTGGTTCACGTGTTCTTGCGAACTGCACAAGGCGACGGCGCTGCTTCCCACCCAACTTTCCGAACCTCTACTAGATCCATGCTGTAATTCTCGAGTTCGCTCGTTACGGATTTTAACGCGCCTGCCCTGTAAAGCCTTCTAATATACACTATGTTCCAAGTCGAATGTCCTTTTTTTTTTTTTTTTTTTTTTCGCTGAGGTCGTGCCAAGTTATCAGTCCTGGTCCGAGGCTTCTGTGAGTGTTTCTGAAAAAGGAACCTTTTTTACATGTAATATTTTTAAGTAGTCATATCATTTTTAAGTACAATATGTTTTGTCGTTCCAACCATACTGTACAGTAAATACAGTCAAATCATCGCAAACTTCTCTTTACACACTCCCTTTGTAAGATATCAAGGGAGGCTTACTGATAAGGTGGCAGTATTATTAGTGAGAGTAAGAGTATACTTACATTTTAAACATAGGGCCAAAGTATACGTGCCCCTGAGATCATGCGAAATATGGAAGACACCAGTAGAAATGATGAATATGACTTCGCAACTTGTCATCAGTTTTTATTTAAATTACGATATGCTTCCACACTAAACCCTTAAGTTTTTCTTGTAACTTATGACGTAATTTTTATCCTTTTTTTCAAACAAGCTTGTCTTAAGGGGATTTGGCCCATAAGTTTTTCGTCTTACGAAGTTTTTGGTTGATTGGCACATGGAAAGGAACAAGACGGCGAAAGAAATTTTCTTGGAACTTATGACATAAATGTTGGTCCTTTTTCGATTTTTGAATCTTATCTTATGGGGCTAAAGGCCTCGAAAATCTTGTCTTATGAACCGGTTTTTAGTTTTGTGCATCCTTCCACACCAAAACCCGTTAGTTTTTTTCTTTTACTTTATGATGTAAATTTTGGTTCTTTTTTCAAAAATTCAGGAGCTCACTGTAGCCAAAAGCTCCGGTTTGACGCGAAGGACTAAGTTTTTCTTACATTCCCGGCCGACCCGCACCAGACGTAGGGGTGAAACAATTTATACCTCCTGTACTAGCTCTCTGTCCAATACTAACTCTAAAGGATATACAAGGTATAGTATTTTTTATTTTGTTCCCTTCGTGTAACTGATATCTGTTTCTTTTCTCTTGGTAGTGGTAAACACAACATTCGAAACATCCCGCTCGATCGCCTGAGGGCAAGACAACACAGCAGCAAGCAAGCAAGGCAAAATAACAGGAGACCAGGGCCTGCGAACTACCTCTCGTAGAACGATTCGATTGAGCGCTCCCAAATTCCTACCTACGTCTTATCAGCAACAGGCAAAGTTGAGTAACAGTAGTGAGACAGGTGCAATTACTTCCGTGCTACCAGGGTATAAAATCATCTGATAGCACAATAACATTTTACATTTCACTTCTACAGTAGATACCTGTGAATCGAAGCTAAAGTTGAAAAATCAATTATTAACGATAATGAAAGAATGGTGTAATAAAAGTACTCATGCCCAATGGAAGGCATAACTCAAATCCTTGGGCAAACGCATAAATTGTAATTGAACCCAGCGGTGTAGCCGGGTTTCGGAGGGGATGCGGGAGTCCTCCATGAAAATTTTCTCGCAATGTGAAAATTAGAAACGCAATTTTAGGTTTTATTGTAATGACTCTTAAAAGTTTCGAGGGTACGGGTGTTCTCTCCTAGAAACTTTTTAGGCGTATTTAAACTTAAAACGCAATTTAAGGCTTTATTTTAACAGCTTTTAACAATTTTGGGGAGGGGGTCCAGACTAAAGGACCCTCCCCCTGGCTAATCCATTATATTGAACCCACTGTCTACGAAACATTAAATTCAACTATTACTCACTTGAGTAATCCGTGTGTGTGGTAAAGTTCCGAATAAATTATATATATATATATATATATATATATATATATATATATATATATATATATATATATATATATATATATATATATATATATATATATATATATATATATATATAACGCAGCAGCTGAAATGCTCGGGGCAGGGGCGGGCATGAGTAAATCGATGATCGATCGATCCAGGGCTCAGTGAAGCTAGTTACTCCACTGATAAGGAGCACGTATGTAGCCTGGAGTTGGCGATCCCCCTTGAGCCGCGGATTAAATCCGGGGCTTAGTCAGTATATTCCTAAATCCGCCACTAACTTCATGCCTCGCGGCCTCTCCTTATAGTTTTTATTATGGAGTGTCGCGAGACATGCCTAAGTGCTTATAAAACATTATTTTTCATATTTTCGTACAGTATAGGGTCTACATATTAAATACACACAGAACGTATAAAAAATAACGAAATGTTATAAAATTCTATATTGGTCTGGAGAGGTGTTTCTCAACCTGAGGGTCGTGAAGATAAGCGAAACAGAGAAATATAATTAGAATCTAATACCAAAAATTGATTTTTTTTCTGATAGGTATCTTTTTAGTTTTACACATACTGTTAAGAACAACAAAAACAGGTCTACTAAACATTTTCAACAGATGCAGAGTTATTTAAAACTCAATTTAAATGAAAGGGGTACGGTATGAAACTAATAAAAACTGCATATTGAAATACCAGAAGAATACAAATGCAACAAAACCCGCATATTGATATACAATTAAAATTGAAAGCTAATGGGATACCTGAGCATTGTGTGATTTCACTAGTGCTGCAATATCTGGTTCAGTCTTCGTGACGCACATTATCAAGTCATCAACTGATAAGCGATTTCGTATCTTTGTTTTAATGCTTACCATGGAAGAAAAAAAAATCACTTTCGCACAGGTACGGTGTACGGAATTATTACATTTAAAGCAGCAGATACCAGTCCACGATATTCTTTTTTCCTCTTTAGACAGAACTTGTCCAAGTCTTCGTACAGAAACCCAGTTGCAAGGACTTGTGGCACGATAATTCTATTAGTTGGTCAAGAAAGTGTGGACTTAGATCAGCCACTTTCCTAACCTCTTCAATGAATGGGTTTAATATCTATCTTCAACCAGCACTTTCATCGTAGGGAATATATTACTCTTACTGTATCCACTATATATAAGAAATGGATTCTACTGTTATAGAAATAGATGGATATCGTGAAATTTCCGCAATAAGTATATTAAAAATCCCACACAAGCTTATTACAAACCAGAAATTATAAAAGGGTCGCTGGCAAGAGGATGTGATAAAATGGGGATCGTGATAGGAATTAGGTTGAGAATCACTGGGGATTGCAGTTTATGAATGTGATATATTTGGGAATATCTGATCATATGTGCTATTTTTAAAATCACTTCACTTCACTTTACTTCACTTAAAATGGTAAAATGAAGCAATAAACAGTGTAATTTTATGTTGCAATTTCCACCAAACAGTTCATTGGCTTGCTACCGAATTTTGGAAAATGTAAGAAAGAACAAAATGGCAACATGCTTCAATTCTGTTGCTATAGGAATCTCTGCTGCAGTTCCGTACACTAGGTTGTGCCTGAATTTCTGCAATGAAAGCGTCTGTATCGAAAGCTTCCATTGAGCTCATCTTTCAGAATAAGTATCTGGATGCTGAAATGATAAATTGTAGCGCTGTGGCGTGTCTTCGACCCACGAAGTCGCGTAGTATGCGAAGGTCTTAGCTTGTGTCAGATGGTACATTCCCGCGACAAGCCTGCGACAGTGTCACTTTTGTCGCGTAGTGTGTGAAGATCCCACGCAACACCCATTGTAACAAATGGGAATTCATTACCCCGCGACAAGCCTGCTACAGAAAAAAAATTGTCGATCGCTTTCGGTACACGAAGTGTCGTAGTGTGCGAAGGGCCCTGCAGTGTTGTAACTAGATAGTGACACCCGGGGCGGTGCTTTGAGAACTGAACAAAGACAATACTACCATTTCATTCCACTATTTTATTCATTCTCTCATCATAACCGTTTCTTTTAGCATCCCCGGCATAACCATGTGACGTAAAACTCAAATATTTAATTTCATTTTGTTACCTTTGTTTCATCGTTTGGCAAACGCTGACAATAGTTCTTTCGCAAAAACCATGCTTCCCGTCTGGCTTTTGAACTAATAGTAATATTTGTTTTCATCTAGTGCATTTTAGATTTGCAATTTGTAAAACATTTCTTCCTAGCCAAACTTGAAAGGAAATGAAATGCCAAATAGTTGCTCAAAAAATGTTCTCAGTCTCGGGGTGAAGTTAGAAGATGGCACAAAAATTACAACAGAAATAAATTATTATTACCGTATGATTCGAAACCACTCGAGTTTTCCTCATGTTCACTCTTTCTCTCTCTCTCTCTCTCTTTTTTTTTTTCACTTTTATGTTAATTATTTGCTTCACAAACGAGATACAACTTAGGCTACGGCGAATGATTGGAAGCTAAACCTCTTGCAATGTATGAATATATTTTTCGAAAAAAGTCAAATGTTCCTTTTTTTTTTTTAGTCATAATAACTTACAAGATTGAATCCGTAAAGGGATTTGAGTTGGAGTGAATATATGCAGGTGCGGATCCACGAGAAGGGCTATAGGGGCTATAGCCCCCTTGACGCTCAGGTATACACTGGATAAAATGGACTTCAATCCTACTTTCTTTACACTGGATAAAGTTGGAAACTATGGTTTAGCCCCTCCCTTGAGCATATCCTGGATCCGCGGCTGAATATATGTAACAGATTTTAAGCACTGTAAAGTTACTTGTGTGAGAACCTCTAGAGCGCCTGACTTCCAATTCGAAAGTCCGGGTTCGATTCCAGGCATAAGACATTGAAATTTTTAACTTGCTTGTATTTGAATTTCAAACCATACTTAGTGTAAGAAGCAAGAGATCTCATCTGAAAAAAAAAAAAGATGTTCAAGGAAAGTGGAAATGATCAATGAATTGAGACAAAAATGTTAAAAAATTATATCATGAAATTGCTCGAGATTCTGGTTCGATTCCCAGTCGGAGCTCAAGTGGTTCTGGTCCAACTTTAAGCTATAGGTCAGAGGCGGATCCAGGACGGACTTCTCGGGGGGGGGGGCTGTGGGTTGTAATACTGCTACTTAGAGCTAGTTTTAAGAGCTCCAAACTCTGAGATGGGTTTTATTTAGCTATATATAAAATAAGAAAGTTTCCTCTTCTGGAGGGGGCGATCGCCCCCCCTGGTTTCGCCCCTGCTATAGGTCTACGTCTCATATAGCTTCTGTTATGAAAGGGGTACAAGGCTCAAATCCAACCAACCAATCTCAAAGTAAAGTCTAAGTAGGAAAATACTTGTCCACTAGCTTTCACATACAGAATAGACTAAAACAAGGAGATGTACTGTCGCCATTATTATTAAATTTTATTCAGGAATATGCTATAAGGAAAATTAAAGATAGTAACCAGGTAGTGTTGCAATGAGACGAGACAGAATCCTTTGGGATGAGACAGTTTTTTTGTCCCGTCTCGTGTCTCGAAAATACAAACTCAATTTTTGAATTTAGAAAACACACACACACAGCAAACGTAACGGTTTTGATGTTCTAAGATTGTCTTCCTCGGACCATACATTAAGATGTTAAAACATTGAAACCGTTACGGTTGCTGTGTGTGTGTTTTTAAAAAATAAAGTTAAGTGTGATAGCTTTGTCAGCTTGTTTTTATTAAATTATTTCCTTATGTTTAATTTTTCGGCTGCTTCTAGTGCTCACTATGATAATTTAAGTGGGACATATATAGTTGAAATATAACTTTTGGTTCAATTGCATTTTATTGTCAATAGTCCAGATGGCTTAAACCTAATTTAATTGGGAGTGAGGAAATAAAATTTCTTCACATACTTGTGAACTCGAACCTGTGCCCTGGATGGCTTTTGTATGTGTCCCTAATCTTACTTTTTACAAAGCATGTCCTGCACAGTAAAAGAAATAGTGATCCGACACAATGCGGTGACCCAGCGTGATACCATCTTTTGTTAAATCATCAGAAAACATGGTGTTGATTCCGGTAGTGGGAGAAAAACAATTAGCTACAGTGAGATTTGAACATGGATTACTCAGAAGTCGAGCGTCTTACCTACTTGGAAAGAACACTTGATTGAAACAGTATAGAGATAAAAGGGAAAAAATGTTGCTTAACACTAAACACAATGTTACTCTCACGACTTATATCATGATTTAATTACTTTTTCATTGGTCAACTGAGAAGCACAATTCATCTTACCTTTCACCACACTTTTCATAGTTTTTTTTTTTTTTTTTTTTTTTTAACTCAAACTACATGACCCACTGACGCGATGGCCTAAACATTGTCTTCCATCGCGGTTTTGCTATTGTCTCTGGAGCCTGTCATGACATCGCTCTAGCGTCTAATCATAACAGTAAATACAGTCGTAATTGTAATTAGCCATGTTCTATTTTCTTACTTCCTCTGTCAAAAACATTTTTATATTATATCTAACATAATAAATGTTAGGACTTAGGAACAATTAGTGAGCATTAGGAAGGTCACGTCGCCTTTCAAACCTGTCTTACGACCGTCTTTACTATTATGTGCTATTACTAACTCCAGTACCGTAGTAGACCTGCCTATCTGATTTGACTCGCGGTTTTAGACGGAAAGGTAGGTTGTACGGAATAACATTTTAAAAAAAGTCTTAGTGAGTCGGCATTGAAATCTTGAACACGTTTAGGCAAGGCCTGGCCTATTTCAATTCAATTCGCGATTTTACTTCGTGATAGCTTTTATTTTTTAGTTTTTTCGGCAACCTAAACCTGCCGTCTGAAGCACTTACCCTTCCTTCCCTCCTTCATTCTAGTGCATGCAAATATATATATATATATATATATATATATATATATATATATATATATATATATATATATATATATATATATATATATATATATATATATATATATATATATATATATAATGTGCGGAATCACACGGTAATGCTTTTGCACCTCGGAATTACCTCTATAGGAGGCCAAGTTCAAAGTTTTAAATGGCAACAGGGGTTGATTTTGTGAATACGCGACAAAACGTACTAGCGACAAAACGTACCACCGACAAAACGTACCACTTACCCTGAGGGATGCTTGTGAAAGGTTTTCTAAAAACACTTTAAATAATGACAAGCGACAAAACGTACCACTTGCCTGGAGGGCTACTTGTGAAGAGTTTTCTAATCAGTCATCAAATAATGACAGGCGACAAAACGTACCACTTGATAGGATGGTATATAAGTATATACATACCGGCCAAAATAAGGTTAAAAGTTGAACAGGTTGCTGGTGAGAAAAGTAGCGATGCAAGACCAAGACTAAGACTAAGGCTAAGACTAAGACCATGCCTGCAAGATTCTCGCAACACCAAGACAATACCTGCAAGATTCTCGCCAGACCAAGACCAGCAAGAATCTTCCATATGCAATATTTGAATATTTGCTGTTTTCCATCACACTTTATCCAGGCTTTGGACCAGAGAGGGATAGGCATTATTAGAGGGACGCGGGCGCTTTCTCCCACAAGGGCCACCAGCATCTCAATGTCACAAATCAATTGCAGTTTTCTTTCTACAGTAAGTCAATAGTATTAACAATTGACAATTAAAATTTGATATTCTTTCATCAGTATATTATTCTGAATTGTTCAAAATATTATATGAAGTTCAAGGAGAACGTATACTATATTACGAAATTAGCAGATGTTTTAGTGTACTAGTTTTTGATACTACTGTATCACTTTTGTATTCGAAATATTTATTAATAAATCTTTTTCAATAGACATCAACATAAATGTTTTCAAATGTTCCTGAGACATGGTACTCGTTAGCCTATTTTTAATGTATTTCAGTTTATTTAAGTTTTGAAAAATTTCTTTTAAATGTTACCTGAGTTACGGGCAAAGTCAATAAAAATTTGTATGCTGGAAATCTGGATAAGTATTACTGCTAAATTTACAATTCTCCAAAATTAAAAAGCAGCACATTGGACAATTTTGCAACACGTTTTGCATTCGCTTTCCTTGTAAACAAATGTATTTTATCCTAATTCTGAATCACTTGCACCATCAGGACAGTCATTTTTTTTTTTTTTCGGTTGTGCTCGTCATCAAGACCGACTTTCAAGGATATCCACGTCCTTCAAAAGTCCAAGAGAATACATTTATAGTATCCTTGGAAACTTCTTTACTGAAGTTTTTCAGAAAATATGTAAGTTTATCGAAAGGCACGTCTGGAAGTTCTGTTACTTGGTTGAAGTGACTAGGGTCCAAATAATCCATAAAGTACATTGCTTCTTGAATCTTGAAGAAATACTCGAAACTACCATGTCCAATATTGTATTGAATGCTTCGATGAAATTCCTGGTCATTGGATAGAAGCAGCTTCATCTTCATATTTACAAGAAAATCTTTGTTCATCTCTGAAGGCGAATTGTCGACAGGTCAATAGAAAAAAAAAGAAAGAAAGAAAGAAAGAAATCACGTTCTAAGTCTTCAAATTTGTTACTGGTCCATTCTGCAAAGCTGAATGCTGCATTCTTAACGGATTCAAAATCATCTCTCTACTCTTTCACTTGGAACAGAGTAGTCTGCACCATCCGAAAGGACTACACTAGCAGCACCCTCTATTTGGAGATAGTTTGACAGAGAGGTCGTCGTCACTTGAAATATCTTAAGGAACATTTGTGCTGTCCGAGTTGTTTTGAACTTGAAAAGATCTTTTATATATCCTTTTGCTTTACACCTAGCTTTTGGTTTGATATTTTCTGTAGAAGCAATTTTCTTAATTATTATGGTCAACTCTGTATACAAAGCACTTTCTGGGTTCGAAAAATGACCAAACTTTTTCTGAAATACTGTGTGTTTTCTACCATCTTGTTTCCGCAATAACTGTAAGACGCCTTTGTTAACATTTGATCTTCCAAATGTCCATTCGCTGATAAGACTCACGCATAAATATCGCAGTCATTCAGCAGAACAATGACACAGAATCAATGCAATTTTTTGTCAGATCACATATGACATGATTGAGTATATGAGCGTAACACCACACGTGTAACTGAGTTTCTTAGTGGTTAAGCAGTTAGCGTATGCGCCTTTGTAGTGGGAGACCTGGGTTCGATTCCTGGCAGGAATTCATGTGCTTCGGATTTCCCGTAAATCAGTATGTCCCGTCTCATATAGCCTCACTGCTAAAAGGGCCGTTAAACTCAAAATCAACTGAATCACAGTGTAACTGATCATAGGTGAATTGAAAAATCCGAATATTGTCCTTCCATGTTACTTGAGCCATCGGTTGAATTTCCAATACACTTCTTAATATCAAGGTTCAACTTCTGCAGAATTTCCTGCAGTAAACTGCAAGGACACTGGCCTGTGGTAGATATGCATTTTACAATGACAACAATACTTTGTTTAACAACCATTTTAAGAACATACCGTAAAACAACAGAGCACTGGCCTGAAAATACTATATCTTGAGTAGTGTCTAATAGAACAGAAAATATTGAAGCTTGAGAGACTTCTTTCGAAATATCTTCTCTGATAAGTGTGTTGATAGCATTCAAAACAAAATTCACCGTGTTTAGTAAAAGTTATGCGACAACTATCCTGCTTACTTCCTCGTATATGACTCTTCTCGGTGACCTTATCTAAATTACTTTTAAGCGGAAGATCAAATTTGCTTAAGAAAGGAATAATATCTAAAAACTTTCCATGATCTATAGCTGTGTCTTTCAGTTTATAGGCTGCTACATTTCCTCTGTAAATGAGCCCTCTTTTACCAATGAGTTTCTACACTTTGACAACTCGATACATTACCTGTCTGTTCTTGTCAACCTTACACTGCCGTTGTTTTACCTGGTCATGAGGAAGTAGTTTCTTAACATTATGTTCTCTTTTGTTAGATATGTAAGCACCCACATTGGTCTAATGTATTTTGGAAGACTCGTGTTCTCTTACTCGCTGATATACGTGTTTAATGTTACATTTATCACGTACAGAACCTTTAAGAGAAGGTTGTTCGATCTGGAGAATAATCTGTGAACACGCTGAAAAAAAAAAAAAAAGCTTGAAGTGGTACGTTTTGTCGCGGATGAAATATCCGAAATGTTTTAATTAGTCCAAGACAGGTTGTAATTTATATAAGTGGTACGTTTTGTCGTGGAATAAATATCAGAAATGCTTTAATTAATCCATGACAGGTTGTCATTTATGACAGGTCATCAAAAGTGGTACGTTTTGTCGCGAAAATTCAAGTGGTACGTTTTGTCGCTGGTACGTTTTGTCGGGACACCGATTTTGTTCCCATTCAAACAAGTTCTAAATTTTGAACAACAATAAGAAGAAGCACTTTTTGATAGCTTATACCGTTCGGCACTTTCAAGATCTACTTGGAAGTCGAAATTATCGTGGTTTAGAGGGTTTTCGGAACTTTTCGTGTGTTGTAACTCAAAGGGAACGATAAATAAAGGTTCTAAACTAAAGCGAATTATTAAATGAGATATGCGGAATGAAGCTATACAATTTTTGAAAATGGGCATCCCGAAAATACCGCTAGAAGGGTAGCAAAATTTTAAGTAGAAAAATGTTTGATTTCGCTTTCTTTGAAACAAGCACAAAATTTTGAACAACTTTCAGACAAAACATCGTTTCAAGAAAGTGGTAGGATACGAGTCAACTCCGAGAAATCACACACACTTGATTAGGGATAGCCAACTCCGGAATTTTTACTTTCCGGAATCCGGAAAGTAAACTCGGTAAAAATCCATATTTCGAAAAAATCAGGATTTTTTCGCATTTCGGACTTTTCTAAATTCCGGATTTTTTTCTGAATTTCGGAACTTTCCCGACATCGGATGTTTTCCGAAATCCGGAAAGTAAAATTTCCGATTCCGGAAAACAAATTTTCTGGAATACGGATTCCGGAAAATTTTGGTCATCCCTATACATACGATGTTTGCCCACCACTTATGGCACTAACCGAAATCGAACCGACTACCGCACGCACCAGAGGTATCCAAGGCAAAGCTAACATGACATTTCTTAACTTGTGTGTTCTGGGTAATAACTTTCTTGTATTTTGATCAGCATGGTACAGTCTGCTACATTTTACTTTCGTTCCCATGATATGCTGCAACATTTTACGAGACAAGAGGCGACAAATGAGAGACGGGATACAACCCTTCGAGACGAGACGAGACGAGTATATTTTTTGAGAGGAGATATGCTTTGCACGAGACAGCTTGAAGTCTCGTCTCATGGTAACACTAGAACCAGGCCTTAGAGTTAATAACACTCACCAGGTTATGGCTTATGCTAATAATGTCAATTTGATACGAGATATTGTGAGGATAAGTGAAAGAAATGCAGAGGTTTTATTAAACGCCTGCAGGAACATGGACTTAGAAATAAATACAGAAAAAAACTGTATCATATACATGAAAATGCACCGTGATCGCAAAACTCCAAGTAATGGATACGTTAAAATATCAAACAATACTATCGACATCGACGAAACTCTTCGCGAATTCTGTCAAAAAATTGAAGCTTGAAATATATAAAACGACCATTATGCCTCTTATGCTGTATAGCTGCGAAACTTGGCCACTTACTTTGAGGGAAGAACGCAGACTGAAAGTATTCGAGAACAAAATCCTGTGGCGAATATTCGGACCCAAGAGGGATGACAATGGCGAATGGCGGAAACTTCATAACGATTAACATAATTTATACCATTTACCTAACATTGTTAGAGTCATTAAGGCTAGGAAGTTCAGGTGGGCAGGTCATGTAGCGAGAATGGAATAAAGTAGAACTGCTGTCAAGATATTAACATTTTCGATCCAAGCCCGAGTCAGACTCGGGTTGTATGTTTATTCCAAAACGCCGGAGCTCGAGTCTAACTAGTTTTTTACGTAAGTCTCTATGTACCTTATTATGAGTTGCAGTCGGTTGTTGACCGTACCGGTATTAAATACTTACTGAGACTTATGGCCGTGGGCACCAACGAAGTTCAGCTGTTGAGTGTCATAACCAGGGTGCGAAATCATTTGAAAATGGTGGGGGGAAAGAAGTTCAGCGATCCACATTAATGCTTCGTGAGGCCTCCAAAAAGTTTTAATGGATTATATTATTATTATTATTATTATTATTATTATTATTATTATTATTATTATTATTATTATTATTATTATTATTATTATTATTATTATTATTATCACTAATAATAATAATAATAATAATAATAATAATAATAATAATAATAATAATAATAATAATAATAATAATAATAATAATAATAATAAATGTTTGAACTAGTCGACATTGTTATTTAAAAGTACTTTAATGTTATTTATCCATTTAATCAAAATTGATAACTTATCTACTGCACTTAATATACACTTCAGTGCGTATGGTCCAGGGTTAGAGTTTCGTGGGAGCACAGTACCCTTGTGTTTACCATCATATTGAAGACTGCATTTACGAAAATAGCAGTAGAGATCTATAAGTCAGAAATAATAGTCCCTGAGAACTGATGTCCTAACCAAGCATTAGAACTACTAACTTGAAGCGCTTCACCTGGCCAGCCATAGATCCCCATGAGCTGTAGAGTCAGAGCATAGTTTTTATTATTTATGAAATTCCCGTTTCTTCGATAAGTATTTAGTATTTCAGTTTGGTCGCTCAGATATCCGGTCATTTATGTAAGTCTAAATAATACTATGTATTTATATTGTATTATTAGCAAGAATATATTATTATTAATAACAGATATGATTTCAACACACATACTTGATAGACAACAAAAAGCCGTGTTGCCACAGTAGGAGAGCGCTCACCTCAGGTGCGTGGGATCCCTGGCTGGATCCTAGCTTGCTCCAAATTCTGCTTGTGGTATACAAACAATTGTGTGTGGGGTTTCTCGGGGTTCTCCCGTTTCCTCCCACTTTCTTCATTCCACCATTTCATTCATTACTCATAATCACCGTCTCCTTTAGCCTAACCGGCATAACCGTGGGACGTAAAACTAAATCAAACCAAACCATTCTGACACTGCACTATCAGGATTCAATCCAAACAATTGCGCTGCTTTATATACGTCTACGTTGCCGTATAAACCACTCATGCTATTACGATCTTTATTTTCAAACACTGAAAAGCACTTTAGGACATCATTAGAAGGAAACCTTCTTTCCACTTCGTCTACTAAACCCTGGATTACCTGCCCCCTTATTTGATCAAATTCACTATCATCACTCCCTGTATTAGACTCTTGTCTGCAGTGCACTAATACAAAGACTTTGGTAGACATCATCTTTCATACACATTTCTCTCAGAGCTTCGGTTAAAGATTCAATTTTTGTTCTATTTCATTGTACGAAACTACTTCCTTTCGCATTGTCTTACTAATATTAGACAGAATCGACCCAATATCCAGAAGAAAACCGAGCAATAGAATGTTCTTTTTCTCCGACACTTTTTTGTAAATACCACTCAGTGTCAGTCTAAAACTATCTTTGTTGAAATGGTCAGTATTTTCATACTCCAAAAACATGAATTGCATGATACAAGAAAAATATGTAAAGACTGCAAATAATGCATCCTTCTCATTTGAAATCCAACGTATGTGAAACAATCTTTTGATTTTGAGCAGTCCTGCGGCATCTGTGACTGTCGCGATACTTTTTTGCAGCTGTAGATGACTTACTAAACACCCTGTGAAGTTCGCCTAACAAACATTCAAAGTTGTGAACAACATTCACAACACAAAAAACTCTTTCAGATACAAGATCCATTCGATGTGCCATGCAGTGTACGCTAATTAGGCACGGGTCGAAATTTCTTTTAATTTGAGCAGCAACACCTTGTTTCTCCCAGTAAACACTACATCTCCGTCTGAACCAAATCCAACAAGCTTTTCTTTAAGATTAAAAATATCTATGTCATCTTCGGAAAACGCTTGAATAATTTTCTCTTCAAGGGATTTTGCATCGGCATTTTCTACAGGCACTAATTTATAAAAACAACAATAAGGGTTATTTTCTTCGTCCACATATGTTACATATAACAGCAAGTGCTTATCCGCAAACCTGTTGGTAGATTTGTCAACTGAAATTGAAAAACAATCTGTTTAAGAAATTTTACCAATTTTGCACGCAACTGGTACGCTAGAGAATAAGGTCTCCATCTCGTCACAACGAAACAGCGACAAAGTTAAATACCTGATCCCTTTACAACTAAACTACGTTTCTTAAAACAGGCATGCATTCAAAATTATTGTTTGTTTGAAAATTTTCATTATAGACCTACTTATATTTTCATTTTAAGGTGTCCCCCCTTACAGATGTTGGTGGGGGGAAACGCAAGTATAAAATTTTTGGTGGGGGGGAAATCCCTCCCGTCCCCCCCGGGATTTCGCACCCTGGTCATAACCAAGTTCGGTGAAAATGTATGTTTCACCAAAAGCGTTCAAGGTTAAGTTTCGGTCAAATGGGGATAAACTTGGTTTGAGCTTGAATGGTCGAATTTGGGAGTTTAAATTTCGTTCATCCAAGTCAGTCTATTTACACTCAACAGTGGCGTATTTACGATTTTGTTTCGGGAGGGGCTTTGATAACTTTCGGGGGGGCTTTACCTGAAAATATGAAAATTCTGCAAGATATTTCATTTACTTTACTATACTAAGTAAGATTTCGGGGGGGGGGCTTAAGCCCGGAAGCCACCCCCCTAAATACGCCACTGACACTCAATAATGTCTGTATTTTTCCACTCGTATTCGGAAAAAAATTTTGCTCGTGGTTTCATTATTTTTTCCATCACAATTACGAACACTAAAATTAGACTACTCACAACTCGATGCACACGATCTCGTCGAAAAGACAGGCACGCGATATGCTTCCTTCATTTGTTACTTTGTTAAACGAAAATAGAAATACTATTCACGTGACATCCATCGAAGTATAAACGAACTTTCACAGGTTGATTGTTGTGATCAACTTTCTGAGTGTGATTGCAGAACGTTCGATAAAATAGTGGAATATTTTGTACCGAAAACTATTTCATTTTGACAAAAGTTCCTTGTTTGAAGCAAGTGAAATAAATGTAGAAGAAATATCAAAGATTTTACAAAAGTACAGTTTAGATTCCGGCTCGTAAGGTGAAATTGATTATTTAGATTTGGATCCTGATTTCGAAATTTAGAAAGTAGGTAAGCACATGTTAACACCCTTATAAAAATATTTGCCCGGCGGGAGCTGATGTGGTTCGGATTCCACGTGAACCAGTAGGCCCCGTCTCATATAGCCTCGCTGCTGAAAGGGACGTTAAACTCAAAATCAATCAACTCAAAATATTTGTACGAGGCGCAATCAGAAAGTAACATTTTCACGCGTCCCATAGCTAGGAAGCCGAGAGCGACTGTGTGTATGTGAGACAGTAGTGTCCTAGCATGACTCATGCTCCAGCGGAATTTCCCTAGTGCTCTCAGTAGCGCCGTTGTAGTGGTTGAAGATGGACGTTCCTATTCCATCTCCCGCTGCGTGTGAAGTGCGAGCAGTGATAAAGTTTATAAATGCACAGAGTATAGAGTCGATTGAAATCTATCGTCAGCTGTGCCAGGTCTATGGACGTAACGCCATGAGCAAGCATGTGGTACGTTGCTGGTGTAGACAATTTGCAGCAGGACGTCAAAATGTGCATGATGAGGAGGGCAGCGGGAGACCAACCGTCATCACAGACGATCTTGTACACTTTGTTCGGCGAAGCATCATGCAGAATCGTCGCTTCACAATAATGGAACTCAGGGGTCAGTTCCCGCATATTTTCCGCTCCTTATTGTACACCATTGTCACTACTTGCATTTCACACGCAGCGGGAGCGTTAGTTTTCATTTGTATTTCTTTTCGATTTTTCAGAAAGCACATATTTCAAATTGCAGTGTATTAAACTACCCCTTCTTACATCACCAAATTATATATAGTAATAAAACTAAAATAAAAAAAAATTGTTTGCAATGGTTTTAGTGCATCTATCATTATGATATATTTTTTAAAAAAGGCCCAAATGCCCCAGGATACTGGAATAAACCAGGTTAGATTAGGCCAGGATCGAAAGTGTTATCTTTAAAGCCAATCGGGAAGAGACCATTAGGAAGACCTAAGCGCATGTGGAAGTACAATATTAAGATGAATCTCACAGAAATAGGAGTACAAAGTAGAAACTGGGTGCAATTAGTTAAGGACAGAACTCAATGGAGAGCTTTTGTAAATGTGGCTTTGAATCTCCGCGTTCCATAGGCCACAGAATTCATTTAATTAGTTAGTTAGAAAAAAAAAAAAAGAGGCGTTACTCGACTCATCCTTAGGAAAATTGTTACCTTCTTAAAGAACTTCACATCTATGTTTATAGAATTGAGAAAGCAAAGAAGCAAAATGTTTCATTTTTTTTCCGCATGAGCGTAAATTCATTTGATGATTTGTTGTTGGTAAGCTACACTGAAAGATAACATTGCTTGAAGGATTCACAGTACTGTTGCAATTGATGGATCTGAAGTCAGAGTGCTTTATTATTATTATTATTATTATTATTATTATTATTATTATTATTATTATTATTATGTTATTATTTAAAAATAAACGCTCTCCATCGTAGGTAGGCATCAATCCAAAAGTACTTATTTTAATAACTCATAGAACTCTTGCAGTTTTTGCAAAAGTCTTGCACGCAAGACCAAGACCAGGAATTCCGATGCAAGACCAAGACCAAGACCAAGGGGTGCAAGACCAAGACCAACACCAAGACCAAACCTGCAAGACCAAGACGAAGACGAAGACTTGCACAAGAGTCTTGCACAAGTACCGGTACTACTCGATATTTTTATAGAGTGTAAAAGGAAAGGGGGAAAATAATTACGTCTTTTACTTGAATTTCGTGGCTTCAGTAAAAATGCCGCTGGAGTGAATTTGTTCCCAGTAGTTTATGCAATCTGTGTGAGTTGATCTACCCCTGTAGTATATACAGAGACTCACTTTAATATTCGGCCACCACATTGTATTGGCGTTTTCTTTTATATTATGAACTACAGTAAAGTAGAGTGATAATATTGTTTATGCTATGTGAAACCACTATACTTTCTGCAACTTTATACAAAATTTAAACCATAAAATTTTAACTCTTACGTACAAAAATCAGAACATTTTTTCTCGAACACAAAAATTATAATCACTTTAATATTCGGCCACCACATAAGGTGGAACTTTCTTGTCGCCTTCTTCGATGCAAGAAAAAGGTTTTAATACCTAATTCGATACTCTTTATTGTGTCTCATCTCCTTCAAGTGATTTTGCATATTTCCAGTTATTTTTGCGTTATATTCAGCAGCAATATTGGCCCATTCTTCTGTTAACTTTCTCTCAAATTCCTCCTTTGATGTTACCGCCACTTTCCGAACTCTAGCGTCGAGTTCGTCCCACAAATTTTCAATGGGATTGAGGTCCTGACTTTGTGGTGGAGTTTCGATAGCTTTGGAGCAGTTGTACAGAAGCCAGTCACGCACAACATATGCCTTATGTTTTTGGTCTTTGTCGTAATAAAATTTAAAAGTCTCGCTGATCCCAAATTTGTCCGCACTCTTGTGTAAAGACTCTTCTAGAATGATCAGGCACTGTTCTTTTGTCATTTTAGCATTTATAAACCTGAGTTCATCCACACCGACAGCACTTATGCACATCTAAACCATTATGTTACCACCACCATATTTGACTGTTGCTTATAAATTCAGTTTCCTTAGTTCTTCATTTGCCTTTCGCCACATTATAACCCTGCTATCTGTCTTTAAAATGTTGAATTTGCTTTCCTCAGCAAAAATAACGTCTTTCCATCATTCTGGTTCCTTTTGCACATAGATTTTAGCGAACTAAAGCTGTTTCTTTCTGCACAATTTGTCGAGAAATGGAGTAGTAGTGGCCCCGTTATGCCCGAATGACTCATCCTCACTCTCTTTTATGACCGGGATTTTTGATATTCGTTCTCTTTTACGGCTAAGATGAGTGCTTTGGTACCTCGATTCTGATTGGCTGAGAGAGGTCACGTGACGTTAGGCCCCGCCCACGCGGGAAATTCAAATTTTCAGGTCACGTGGTATGACGTCATGAGTCACCCTGCGGGGAAATCCCTCACTAATTTGTTCCCTTTTACGGGTAAGATGAGTGTTTATGATTGGTTGACAGAGGTCACGTGATCTTAGACCCTGGGATATTTGAAATTCGTTCCCTTTTATGGGTAACATGAATGCTTTGGTACCACGCTGATGATTGGCTGACAGAGGTCACGTGATCTTAGGCTCTGGGATTTAAAAAAAAAATTCGTTCCCTTTTACGGGTAAGATAAGTGCTTTGGTACCTTGATTCTGATTGGATGATAGAGATCACGTGATTTTAGGTCCTAGGATTTTTGAAATTAGGGTGTCCTTTCTGATGTATACTTTGGTATCTCGATTCTGATTGGTTGATAGAGGTCACATGATTTTAGACCCGCCACACAGTGAACAGATTACATGGGAAAACCCCTCACTTATTTGTTTTATTTTATGTGTAAGATGCGTGTTTTGGTACCTCAATTTTGATTGGTGGATAGAAGTCACATGATCTTACCCCCCCCAGTCCATGAGGGAAATACAGAGCGATATGACGGCGATCCATCCTAGACCGGGATCTTAGAATTTAGTTCCCTTTTTATGGTTATGCGTAAAGTTCCCATGAAGGGTTCAACCTCCTCCTTAAATAACCCTTTTTTGGTATCATGATATTGTACTGAAGTTTACATTAAATATTATCGTTCTCTTTGGCAGATAAGATGATTACCAGCTTTCTTACCTTGATGGAGATCCTGTCCTTGAATTAGTAGCCTATGTCTCTGGAAGTAACAATGGTGAAAGAGGGGTGTCGCTTGTAGATTTCTTATAACACATTGTTGTGAGTTTAAGCGATTTTTTAAACGCTCAGTAAGCGCTTCAATTATGGAAACAGTGTTGCCAGATTTTTCTTACCTAAACTGCTCCGATTCTTTTCGAAACGGTTCCGCAGAGTGCAAGAAATTTTAAACTAAAAAATTTTTCGAACTAAAAAATTTCAAAACTAAAAAAATTTTAAACAAAAATTTTCAAACAAAAAATTTTCGAACTAAAAATTTTGAAACAAAAAAAGTTTCAAACAAAAAATTTTCGAACCCAAAAAAATTTCGAACTAAAAAAATTGAAACAAAATTTTGTCGAACTAAAACATTTTTAAAAACAAAAGTTTCGAACTAAAGATGTAAATCACATCTAAAAATTTTCAAATCAAACTTTTTATCGAACTAAACTTTTAAAATTTTCGAACTAGAAATTTAAACCAGGTTTAAGAAAAAATCCTAAGAAATGTTTTTTTCAGGAATCGAACTCAGGTCTTTCAAACCAAAGATGTGTATGCTAACCGCTTAAATGAATTCGGTTTTAATCGATCTTGGTGGGTTTCGAACCATGGTCCTTGAAAAGGATACACATATACTTTAAGAAAATAAATCTGACAGTGTAACGCTTCTCAAATCAAACTTTTTATCGAACTAAACTTTTAAAATTTTCGAACTAGAAATTTAAACCAAGTTTTAGAAAAATCCTAAGAAATGTTTCTCCAGGAATCGAACTCAGGTCTTTCAAACCAAAGATGTGTATCCTAACCGCTTAGCTATGAATGAATTCGGTTTTAATAGTGCTTAGTGGGTTTCGAACCATGGTTCTTGAAAAGGATACACATATACTTTAAGAAAATAAATCTGACAGTGTAACGTGGATTAAAATAAAATACTGATAGACTTCTTTGTGTGTAGACATAGAAGCACATATGATTGAAAATGCAAACGTCAGCGGATCGCATTACTTTTGTTTTACTACGAACGTGTCAGCATGATTCATGAGAAAGCAAACATTGACATTCTCGTATGGAATATGAGGAAAATGAAATGTCGTCACAGTTACGACAAGTAGTGACATGATCCTGACAGAAAGCATTTGGGATCAGAACTGTGATACTAGATGTTGTAACTATTGAGAAACTTGAATGACGTCACGATCGATTGTTACACATCGTTTTCGTTCGTGATTCATGACAAAAGCAGCGAGCGTTTTGATTGGTTCGTTATGACATCATTTTATAAATTTTCTCGTTTCTGATTGGCTGACGGTGACGTCGTTTTCACAGCGACCTAAATAAAAATCTAAATTTCATTTTTCAAATCCTACATCGCTCTCAACTGTGAAGTGAAGAAGATCTGCTTTTTTAGAAGTGTCTTCATTTAAGCTTTACTGCACCGACTTTTTGTTCATTGAATTTGAGGTAAGTTCAGTGAGATTTTATTTTTCACACAAGATTCGAAAATCATTTTTATTTTATATTTGTGGGGGTGGATCACTCATACACTGTTTTACTTTTAGTACGAAATATTTACGCTATGTGGAATTAGTGGAATGGGAAAGTGGGAGTACGAATCAGGAACCCCCACACATTAGAAGTAAGCACGATAAACGATATGGTTTAGCGTCCCTTCAGCTTAATGTTGAATGTGAACTCCCGTCGGGAATTGAGCCATGGCCAGAAAATGTGTGTGCTTAGTTTTGAAAAGAATGCATTACAAAATTTCAGAAACTATGCCTGAGAATAATATGGTTCGATTCCCTTTGAAAGCATTAGCGTCCCTTCAGCTTAACGTGATATTCGAGCAACCGCCCGGGATTGAACCAAGGCCAGAGGTGTGTACGTCAACCATTTAGCTTAGTTTTGAAAAGAATGTATGATAACGCGTGAGAATATTAAATTTCAAAAAAGGCTTGACAGCGATCCGATGTGGGAAAGCAAACCCCACCGAGGATTGAACCAGAGCCTTCCACGTTAGAAGCATGTACGCTAACCGCTTAAATAAAAAAGAGTGCATGAATATTTGGTTAAAAGATTTACGCTATACAGATTTTGTTTTGACAATTACGTATGTATAACGTTAATGGTTGGTGAATCTCTTCAACTTGCAAACGCATCATTTAAAGGTCGTTGTGAGTAGAAAAAAAAATGCTTACGCGTGCTTTATCACATCTCAGTACTGTTGAAACATTCATTCATTTCATGCATTCTTTTTTTTTTATCACTATAGAATGGTAGGTCAGTTACATGCTGATGTAATGCTCTCGAGTTTGACAGCAATAAAACACTCATTTCAGTAACATAATTATTTAAAAAAAAAAACTTTGATTTCTAGTACACGTGCTTTCATAATGAGATTCTGAACGTCACCGCCAGGAATCAAACTCAGGACCTTTACATGAATTGCTTAGTTAATTATTTATCATGAATGTTATGATTTCCCGGACTAAGCGGTTAGCATACGCGCCTTTGGCGTGGGAGACCAGGGTTCGATTCCCGGCGGGAGCTCATGTGGTTCGGATTCCACGTTAATCAGTAGGTCCACGTCTCATATAGCCTCGCTGCTGAAAGGGACGCTAAACTAAAAAATCAAAAAAAAAAACTCAAATTCACGCTGCTCAATTCCTTTTTTCCCATTACATATTTGTTTTACCGTACCTGTTTGTTTGTTTTCATTTTTAATCATGGTCCAATCGGGTTTTACTGTTCGCAATGAAATCACTCGTCATTATAGACGATTTATGTACGTTTATGTATTATGAGGTGTGCACGTCAACCATTTAGCTTAGTTTTGAAAAGAATGTATGATAACGCGTGAGAATATTAAATTACAGAAAAGGCTTGACATGCCCCGACGTGGAAAGCAAACCCACCGAGGCTTGAACCAGGACCTTCCACGTCCGAACCATGTACGCTAACCGCTTAGTCACAATAATAATAAAATACGCTATGCAGATTTTGTTTCGACAATTACGCATGGGTATCGTTAATGTTCGATGAATCTCTTCAACTTGCAAACGCATCATTTAAAGGTCGTTGTGAGTAGAAAAATGCTTACGCGTACTTTGTCACATCTCAGTACTGATGAAACATTCATTCATGCATTCTTTTTATCACTATAGAATGGTAGGTCAGTTACATGCTGATGTAATGCTCTCGAGTTTGACAGCAATAAAACACTCATTTCAGTAACATAATTATTTTTTAAAAAACTTTGATTTCTAGTACATATGCTTTCATAATGAGATTCTGAACGTCACCGCCAGGGAATCAAACTCAGGACCTTTACATGAATTGCTTAGTTAAGAATTTATCATAAACGTTATGATTTCCTGTTTATCAGGTGATTAAGATTTTTCTTTCTTCTTTTCTTTTGTAGTAAATTCACGCTGCTCAATTCCTTTTTTCCCATTACATATTTTATCGTACCTGTTTGTTTGTTTTCTCCTTTTATTAACCATGGCCGAATCGGGTTTTATTGTTCGCAATGAAATCACTCGTCATTATAGACGATTTAACATTGAGGGCAGAATGCTCGAAATTCAATTCAATGCACCACCCGTAGGAACCGATATCATACAGTATGTACATAATAGTTTCCAAGCAATGCTGGACCATTTGTTAGTCAATGTCGACGATGAGGCGATGGTTGGTTTATCGGTAATATCACCACGCAACACGAATAAACCATTTTGGGTGAGTTTTCGCCAAGCACGAAACTTGACACTGGAAACGATGTGGGCCTCATTCGAAAGAGTGTTACAAAGTAACAATGCATTTCTCCTGCACGAGCCATTCACCGTTCATTTCCATCGTGTGGATATTCCAAGAGGATACGGATATGGAGATCGTTTAGCACAAGGAATACTACAAAACGAAGAATTGTTACGAAGCAAGCGAGGGATTGTACGTGTACAAAATCAAGATTCAAGGTGTTTGGCGTACGCCCTTGTTATTGCTATTGGCCTGAAGGCATACAAGAATGTAGATGTGCAACGTTATAAGCAGTATCAACGCCAATCGAAATATGTTGTGGACCAAGAAGTCGATGCGCTATGTGCAAATGCAGGAGTCAATTTGGATCATGGTGCCAGTGTAAATGAAATACGACAATTTCAGGCATACCTCAAAGAATATAAAATTACAGTGTATACCAGTTTCACAGGCCGTGACATCATGTACGAGGGGCCCAACGATGAAAATCGCACTCCCATAAATTTGATTTGTTTGGCTGGCCATTTTGACATCATCCAATCTTTAACTGCTTGTTTTGCAACCAAGTTCTACTGTGAAGCGTGCCATAAAAAGTATGATCATCGTAACAGACATGTAAAAAATTGTCCTGTAACGTGCTCCAAATGTCTACAGAGACCTCTATGCGACAAGAACCAAACGCCGATATTATGCAACGACTGCAATCGGCAATTTTACGGCGAAGAATGTTTTAACAATCATCGTAATATTGTATATCATCATGGGGAACCTGTATGCAAAATGGTGAAGCAATGTACTAGATGTTACAGAGTATATTCTTTTGTGCATACAGGACAACGCCTTCATGATTGCAATGAGATCTTTTGCAATGTTTGTAAGAAGATTGTTCCAGGATCCCATCAATGTTTTATGCTTCCCGATCGCCAATGCTTGAAACCTGGTGTTCCTTCACTCATGCACGCAAAGAAAGCCTTGTTGATATTCTATGATATAGAATCTATGCAGGACACGAATATTGGCGATAATACGTATGTACACATTCCAAATTTATTGGTTGCACAACAAGTATGTTATGCATGTGTTGAAAACAATAATATTCAGCAGTCTTGCAGTACGTGTGGTCAGCGCCAGCATATTTTCCAAGGAGAGGATCCAGTTTATAATTTTCTCCAGTACTTGCGGGAACGTCGTCCCAATATAAATAGGATTTTCTGTGTCGCGCACAACGCTAAGGGATACGATGGACATTTTATCCTAAAGACCATGGTAGAACAATGCCAATGGAGACCTGACGTCATATTAAATGGGACCAAGATACTGAGTTTAACGTTGAATAATCTGACGTTCATTGACTCGTTGAACTTCCTACCTATGGCATTAAGTAAATTGTCAAAAGCGTTCAATTTACCCGCAACCAAAGGCTACTTCCCGCATTTCTTCAACACCAAGGAGAATCAATCGTATATTGGACCACTTCCAGAAACAAAGTATTATGGTGCAGATGAAATGGCCGTCGAAGACAGGAACAAGTTCATGCAGTGGTACAACGATCATCGTAATGATACGTTTGATTTCCAGAAAGAAATTCTCAAGTATTGTATTCAAGATGTCAATGTACTGCGACAAGCATGCGTTTCGTTTATGACGTCATTTGAAACAGAAACCAAAGTGAATCCCTTCTTGGAGACGATCACGATTGCCAGTGCTTCCAATTTAGTATTTCGCCGGAATTTCCTTAAACCCAACACCATTGGAATTCTACCGGCACATGGCTATCGATGGAGAAGTACCCAATCGATCGCTGCAATGCAATGGCTGGCCTACATTGAAAAAACCGAAGAAAAACAAATCTTACATGCGGCCCGACAAAAAGAAGTGTTTATTGCGGGATTCCATGTTGATGGCTACTACCAAGATCCTGAGACGTTAGAGGAGCACGTCTACGAGCATGCCGGCTGCTTTTATCACGGGTGTAAAGTATGTTTTACTACAGGCCGTAATCAGCCCATCTACAGCAATCCAGAAGACACCATGGAATTCCGTTATGAACGAACGCAAAGAAAAAATGCAAGACTGCGTGAATTGGGGTACATTGTACATGAAATGTGGGAGTGCGAATTTAATCAGTTCTTAAAACAAAATCCTGCAATGGCGACGTATCTGAAGAATCACCCGTACATGAACCGCAGACCATTAAATCCAAGAGATAGTTTTTTTTGGAGGAAGGACCAATTGCATGAAATTGTACCACCAAGTCGACGAAAAAGCGGGGGAAGTAATAAAATATTTCGATATTGTCTCGCTTTATCCTTACATCAATAAGTGTGCTAAATACCCTGTAGGCCATCCACGAATTTATCTACAGGGTGATGAAAATATACCACCAATAAATAAAGTCAATGGTCTAATCAAAATGACGATATTACCAAGTCGCCATCTTTATCATGGTCTCCTGCCTTACCGATGCAACAAGAAACTACTCTTTCCACTGTGTGCTGCGTGTGCCGAAGAAATGAACCCAGACCCTACAGCAACGTGTACGCACAATGATCAGGAGCGGTGCCTCACTGGAACATGGGTATCATATGAAATCCAGAAAGCAGTAGAATTAGGATATCAACCAGTGGAAATTTTTGAAATTTGGGATTATGACATTGAACAATATGATCCCATCACGAAAACAGGTGGCTTGTTCACGGAATATATCAATACGTTTTTGAAATCGAAAATGGAAGCGTCTGGCTGGCCTAGTTCCTGTGTGACTGAAGAAGACAAATCAAAATTCATACAAACTGTCCTGGAGCGTGAAGGTATTGCATTGGATCCGTCCAAAATTGAAAATAATCCTGCACGAAGAAGTTTATCTAAGCTTTGTGTGAACTCTCTATGGGGAAAGCTTTGCCAAAGATCAAACTTTAGCCAGACCACAATTATTGACCGGCCGGAAGAATTTTATGAAAAACTCACTTCCCCCGACATTAAACTCCATCAAATTGTACCCATCAATGATACGATGTTGTATGCGTTCTGGGAGTACAATGAACATGTGCCTGTTCAAAACCGAAACACCAATGTCGTGTTAGGTGCATTTACAACATGTCAGGCACGTCTGGAACTGTACAAGTACCTGGAAATGTTGCAGGAACGTGTTTTATATTTCGACACGGATTCTGTAATATTTACGGAGAAGCCCGGGGAGCCAACCATTGAACCTTCAACGTACTTGGGATGCTTATCGAATGAGATGGAGTCTTACGGACCACGAGCATACATCAAAACATTTGTCAGTGGAGGACCAAAAAATTACAGCCTAGAAATATACAATCCGGATACCAACGTCACCAGCTACATATGCAAAATTAGAGGATTTACATTAAATTACAATGCAGGACAACAATTAAATTTCAATACGCTAAAAGAAATGATTACAAATCAATGCCGTGGACAAGTCACCATCACTATCCCCCATAAGATATGCAGGACCAAAGACCATACCATCGTCACACGCAAAGAAGAAAAAATGTACAGTATCCAGTACACAAAACGTCGATTTAAAGAATTCAATTCTTATGATACGGTTCCGTACGGGTACGTTAAAAAACAGAAGATGAAACTGGAAAAAGAAGATGAAGAAGAAAAAACTGTAAGCACCCAATAAGGCCGCCATTTCTTTTTTCCTTTTCCTTTTCTTCTCCTTAACCACAAAGCAGCAACACCAAGAAGAAAATGAAGTACCCACAAGAGTTCATAAACCATCAACACCACCATCAGTGCAAGAAATGCAGTCATCTCGTACCGAAGGGGGGAACCTTGACCATAAAGCAGCAACACCTAGAAAAAATGCAGTACCCAGAAGAGTTCATAAACATCCATCGGTGAAAAAAATGCAGTGATCCTGTACCCGAGGAGGAAGATGAACCTAAACAGATCCATCATTTACGAGTAAGTTTTATTTCTCTCTTATCAATATTGACTCATTTTTATTGTTTCAGAAAAAAGAAATTCTTAAAGTAATCCGTCGTTTCTTCTTTTTCTTTACAGGATACGGCTACAAGATTCGAAGATGATGACGCGTCCAACATATTCATTAACTAGATCCTGTATTTATTATGTTAATAAATTGTATGAGAAGAGCGCATACCTTTCGTTAAAATACAACAAGTTGAAAAAAAATATGTTTTATTATTTCTTGAAACCCTGAACACTTGTTTTCAAATCATGATAATCTTGAAAATTTAAGGTGAAAAATACATCCAAGATTTGGTTTACATGATTTTGTTCGAAAAATAATTAAAGAATTTTTAGTGTCCAAAATTTGGTTTTTAATTTTAGTTCAAAAATTGATTTGAAAATTTTCAAATGTGGTTTACATCTTTAGTACGAAACTTATTTTTAAAAATTGGTTCGAAATTTTTTTAAAATTTTTAGTTCGAAAAATTTTGATTTGAAAATTAGTTCGAAAGTTTTTAGTTTAAAATATTTTTTTCGAAAAATTTTTAACTTTTTTAGTTCGAAATTTTTTTTGGGTTCGAAAATTTTTTGTTTGAAACTTTTTTGTTTCAAAATTTTAGTTCGAAAATTTTTTGTTTGAAAATTTTTTAGTTTTGAAATTTTTTAGTTCGAAAAAATTTTTAGTTTAAAATTTCTTGCACTCTGCGGAACCGTTTCGAAAAGAATCGGAGCAGTTTAGGTAAGAAAAATCTGGCAACACTGTTTCCATAATTGAAGCGCTTACTGAGCGCTTAAAAAATCGCTTAAACTCACAACAATGTGTTATAAGAAATCTACAAGCGACACCCCTCTTTCACCATTGTTACTTCAAAGAGACATAGGCTACTAATTCAAGGACAGGATCTCCATCAAGGTAAGAATCATCTTATCTGCCAAAGAGAACGATAATATTTAATGTAAACTTCAGTACAATATCATGATACCAAAAAAGGGTTATTTAAGGAGGAGGTTGAACCCTTCATGGGAACTTTACGCATAACCATAAAAAGGGAACTAAATTCTAAGATCCCGGTCTAGGATGGATCGCCGTCATATCGCTCTGTATTTCCCTCATGGACTGGGGGGGGGGGGCTAAGATCATGTGACTTCTATCCACCAATCAAAATTGAGGTACCAAAACACGCATCTTACACATAAAATAAAACAAATAAGTGAGGGGTTTTCCCATGTAACCTGTTCACTGTGTGGCGGGTCTAAAATCATGTGACCTCTATCAACCAATCAGAATCGAGATACCAAAGTATACATCAGAAAGGACACCCTAATTTCAAAAATCCTAGGACCTAAAATCACGTGATCTCTATCATCCAATCAGAATCAAGGTACCAAAAGCACTTATCTTACCCGTAAAAGGGAACGAATTTTTTTAAAAAATCCAGAGCCTAAGATCACGTGACCTCTGTCAACCAATCAGCTTCGTGGTACCAAAGCATTCATGTTACCCATAAAAGGGAACGAATTTCAAATATCCATGGGTCTAAGATCACGTGACTTCTGTCAACCAATCAGAATCAGGTATCAAAGCACTCATCTTACTCGTAAAAAGGGAACGAATTTCAAAAGTCACAGGGCTTAAGATCACGTGACCTCTATCAACATCGTGGTACCAAAGGATTCATCTTACCCGTAAAAGGGAACGAATTTTCAAATATCCCTGGGTCTAAGATCATGTGACAGCTGTCAACCAATCAAAATGAGGTATCAAAGCACTCATCTTACCCGTAAAAGGGAACAATTTTCAAAAATCCTAGTCATAAAAGAGAATGAGGGATTTCCCCGCAGGGTGACTCATGACGTCATACCACGTGACCTGAAAATTTGAATTTCCCGCGTGGGCGGGGCCTAACGTCACGTGACCTCTCTCAGCCAATCAGAATCGAGGTACCAAAGCACTCATCTTAGCCGTAAAAGAGAACGAATATCAAAAATCTCGGTCATAAAAGAGAGTGAGGATGAGTCATTCGGGCATAACGGGGCCACTACTACTACTAATGGTTTCTTTCTAGCTACCTTTCCGTGGTATCCTTCGGTTCTCAGTAATTTCCGAATAGTCTCTGGGTGTACATCCTTTCCACACCCTTGCAACAATTTCGCTGCAATCTTCGGTGTACTTAATTTTGGGTTTTTCCTAACCTTTTCCACAATCACACGTTTGTCTCGTTTATTTAGCTTGCTAGGCCAACCCTTCTGCTTCACGAATTCTATTCTGTCTTCGTTCTTATAACGTCGCAAGATATCACCGACTGTACTTCGTGGTATATTCTAGAGACGGGCAATATACCTATTGGAATCCCCGTTTTTATGACGAAAAATGACCCGCTGGCTATTCTCAAACGTTGTGTTACAACTTTTTGGCCCCATTGGAAGCCAATACTGCAAAGCCAATACCCATTCACACTTTCTAACACGAAGACGAGAAAAGAGTTGTACATACGACGTTCCATCCCCCAATCATATTGTTCTGTAAACTGGAGATACAGCAGTAAGATCATCAAGTCACTTTAGTGGCCGAATATTAAAGTGGCATGATATGAGGGCAGTTTGTAGAAAGATAGCAGTTAGTTAGGCATAGTATACATTTACAACTTTTACGCATTACGAAATAGTACACAAGACATGATAGTTGTTCCCTGTCATCGCTTAAAAATTCCTATGTATTTACATTAATGCGTCCTTTGACGTAAATGACAACAATATGGAGTGGCCGAATATTAAAGTGAGTCTCTGTATCTACAGTAGGCCTATGTCCTTTTCTGAATCGGTTGTTCGCGTTTCCTCTATTTATTACTCGTTTTCAAGCCACACAGGTGTCATCTTGCGCCATGTGAGTTTTTTAGTGGACAAACACCGTGTGCGTTGGTTTTCTGGGGGGTTTCCGTTTCCCCCTGCTTTTTTCATTCCACCATTTCAGTCATTTTTCATCATCACCGCCTCCCTTAGCCTTGGTGCATAATGATGGGACGTTAAACTAGATATTTCATTCATTTCAAAGCATATTAATGGCGTTCTTCTTCCAAAACTAAAGAGAAATGTAGTATTGAACATCAGTAATGGGAGGGGGATGGGATTTAGATTTCTGGGCTTTAGCCATCTAAGGCCATTTAGCCCTTCACGTTTTGAGGGATGACGTCCCTCGGCGAGCACACAATCCGGGGAAAGGGGAGGAAGAAAGGATTGGGAAAGGAAGGAAGTGGCCTGGGACCTATAAGTTAGGTACCACCCCGGCATTTGCCTGGTGGGAATGAGAAAAACCCAGGAAAACCTCATTCAAGGAGGTTGGCCTGAAAAAGCGTTTTACACTTCTTCGACTGAGTGCCCGAACCGGGAATCGAACCCGGGACCGCCCACACCGGAGACAAGATCAGTAATTCCGTACACCATAGGTGCCAACTACATGAGTATGGCATTGGCTCCGAGGCTCAAGCATCCATTGGAAATTGTTAATGTGTGCTCATAAAATTAATATCGAAATAACGTTTTCATGACGTTGACAAAAACTTAGTGCATGTGACCGCAAGCTTGATTTCATGGCGGATGCTTATATATACATTGAATAATTGTTTATCAATGTAACTTTTAGCCTCCTTAGGTATACGGCTCAACGAGGATTGAGCGATATAACATTATGCCTATACAACAATAAATGATCCATATTCACAAGTGAGATTGATTTTGTACAGTTATTTCAAATAACTTCGAGTTTGATACTGTTATTTTCTATTTCTAATATAGGTCAAAAGCAGAGGCGGCCTGTCATAAGGGGCCAATGGGCCCGGCTCTAAAATCATTTTTGTATTATCATAGAATAATGTATGTATCTGCTGTATGTATCTGTATTCTGCTAGTATTGTTAATATAATTTCCCTGTGAATCAAAAACAGTAGTTCTGACTCCTTCAAATCAGTTTTTTCATGTACTACTTAAGCTTGTGAGCACACTATTCACGGTCAGTACAAAATAAAGGCAGAAAAGGCCTGACCTGTTTCAGTGTGGACTTAGTATAATCTCGCATTGACTCATGTGGCTGGCGAATAACGTGAAAACGCAGCTTGAACGTAGGTGCCATGGGCCAAGAATTGTAGGCCCCCATCACACAATTGCAACCGACAATTTCCGAACGAAAAGCTTTTAAGTTGCTTGTTGCCAAAATTCGTTTTGTCTGTAGAGGTTGTTGATGTTGATTCCGCACTTTCAGTTGTTTTGTCCCTTGACCTTGCTCTATACTTCTGCTGAAGGGATCCAAAATCAACAGCTTGTCCACCCCTCAGTTTCGACGTTCATCTTCTTAGTGTCTTTTGTGCTATATTTCCCCTTGCGTTTTCATGTGGTTGTGCGAAAATAAATACAGTACGCGTGTTAGAAAGTATTACGAGCGTTTCCAATAGGTGAACCCTCAGAACTTTTCCACAGTTGTATCCTGTTCCTATCCGATGCTGAAAAAAAGAAAAACTCAAATTCGAACTACCGGCCACATAGAGTAATGGTATTCTTTGCGCAATTGTCGTATTCGGTTTTCACTCAAATTATTCTAAAATATAAAGAGGTTTTATTATAATAATTATTATTTTAATTTTTCCTCTCTCTTTTTTGGCCAATATTAATAAATATATCACCATAATTATCATTATCATAGCTATTCTGCCATTATTGGTAGGTCACTTGCTGGAACTAAGAAGCTTCGATGTACGGTGATCCTCAGCTGGTCTCTTGGTCTTGACGCATCAATTTTCTGTTTTAATACTTTCCTTTAACTACACTCTCCTTCTTCCCCTCCCTCTCTTTCCTACCATACCCTCTAGCACGTCCCTCATAATACATTTTCTCCTCAGCCAATATCCCAACCAGTTCCTCATCCCCCTCTTAATATCTATTTTTCTCCCCTATTGCTACTATTTCTAACATCTCTCATTCGTTTTCTGTTCAATCCAGTTAATTTTCTCCTTTTTTCTCCATGCCCATGTTTCTGCCCCATACAGTACATGTTGGAATCAATAAAACAAAATCTTAATATTTAACTGGAAGTTTGTTTAATACAAAGGTTAGCTAATCGTAGTTGAAAAGACAAAAATCTGACGCCTTTATAGTGAAAAATAATTTTGCAATTCATGGTATTTCAATAAGCTGTGCTGTCTTGATTTTCTTTCATGTGTCTCAGGGGTAACTTCTCTAGTTTGAGAACCAGTGGAGTGTTGGATCTGTTAAAAAACATAAAAAGACTAGCAGCGTTCACCCCGCTTCGCTGGGGTCACCCCGGAACGCAATAAACCTTGTTAATTAGATAATTTTTACTTTTTCGCTTTCAAGTGATATGATAAAAACCATAGTAGATTGCAGTAAATGTTAACATTATATCGCCTGTCATTTATGTTAACCCGCCGAGTGACACGGTCATGCGGGTTGCATATAAATACGTTTATTTTTACCTATGATGAACTAACAAAGGATTTGTACGTTATGGACACTTGAATGGTCAATTATCTCAAGACACTGGTAATTGAAAATTAAAGTGATATGATAAAAACCATCTAGGGTCCAAATCCTAATAACCCCCCAAAAATGAAAGAAATTGGTTCAGCCGTATTAGCGTGATGAGGGAACAAAGGATTTGTGCGTTCTCTTTTATATATAAGATTATGAAACGTTGTGATTTATCTTGTAAGTAGTGAAGCGTGGGTCAAGACTACTACTGTATAGAGCAGTCTTGAGCGTGGATACCCATTGAAAAAGAAAATAAAGGTCATCGCCTGCGTTGTACACTATCGTCATATTACACGAAGGTAAACTATATTACATTTAGGTACATCCATTGTATATATTTCCGTTACTATTGGCTCATTGTAGACTTTATTATAACTTATATCCAGAGTAAAATTTACCTATGAAAAGCATAAGATTTCTAAAAAGCAAGATTTACAAGACTCTTGCAAGCAAGACTAAGACCAAGACCAAGGATTCCAGTGCAAGACCAAGACCAAGACCACCCGGATCTTGGTCTTGGTCTTGCATTTGCTCATCTCTACATAGAACAATGATACTCCCTCATGGCTATATGATTACTGTACAAACCTTTGGCGCGGAAGAGCAGGATTTGATTCCTGGTAGAAAATCAAGTCCTTAGGACCCTACGTTAGCTATAGATCCACGTCTCACATAGCCTCAGTGATGGATAAGGGTAAACTCCAGACTAATCAATTAACCAATCATACACTGAAAAATATGACACTGAAGGTTGATTAAAACAAGCTTATTTGTCTGGAATTTAACATAATGTTTACTATCAAGACTTTCTGTGATGTGGTTTTACGTAGGATCCAAATCACATGAGCTCACGGCGGAAATCAACCCCGAGCGTCCCGCAGAAAAGACAAGTGCTCAGAAGAAATGAAATGCTGTTTATAATTTAATAGTTTGGATTCAAAATTGAAATAGTACACTTTCCTGTAACATTTACGAGTTACTATAGTAATTCATCAGTACTTCTTCAATTTCCATTCTTAACATTTTCTGAAGCGCCATTGGTTGGAATGCCAAAACTGCCCCTTTGGGAGAGTGTACTCATATATTTAACAAATATTGGATATTGGCTAAGTTTTGATATAATTTTCTTTAACTAGAAAAAAAAAGATATTAGTCGTACATGAAAAAGAAAATGGGCCGCGGTGGTTCAGTGGTAGAGCGTTCACTCTGCTGCGTGGAGTTCCTGGTTCGATGCCAGTTTGAGCCAAGTGGGTTTTATAGAGGACAAACACAATGTGTGAGGGTTTTCTTGGGGTTATCCCGTCTTTCCCCACTTTTTAAATTCTCTTACATTTATTCTGACAATCGACATGCATTTTAGCCTATCCGGCATAAGCATGGGATAAAACTAAATACTTCATTTTCATTTTTTAAGCAAGTCTTCTCCTTTACGATTTACCGCACTACCGTTCAATAACATTTAATGCAACTGTACAGAACTGATTCTTAATCTTACAATTAGTAACGAAATGATAACTTTTTATACCCTAATTGTTGAGTTGATTTTGAGTTTAACGTTTTTTTTAGCAGCGAGGTTATATGAGACAGGACCTACTGATTAACGTGGAATCCGAATCACATGATCTCCCGCCGGGAATCGAACACGGATCTCCCACGCCAAAGGTGCGTACGCTAACCGCTTAGCCACGGAGGAGCTCTATACCCTAATTATAAGAGTAATAGTTGATATAATACCTAAAATAATAATGTCATTCAGTTAGTTTTTCTTTTCGTTACGGTATGGGAACGGTTACAAGTAACGAATATTTTAATGCAATTATATTACGTTAAAAAGTTATGTCTAACATTATCATTGACATACAACCTACTAAGTTAGCATTCAATAAGTTATTGCAACTGTACGATAACCTCAATAACGAAATGCTCTTTTCACCTGCCAATAACCTTATTTTTAATAAGTACCGTAATTGTGAGAGTAATATTTGAAATGATACCTATGACAATAACGTTACTAAATTGGTTTCGTTTTTCGTTACGATATTGAAACCGTAACAAATAACGAATATAGTTGATGCAATTAAATACAATTTATATTGAGTTAAACAGTCATGTCTTTAACGTTATCATTTTAATGAAACCTATTACGTTATCATGCATTAACTTCGTTGCAGTAGTAACCCTACCTTAATAACGAAATGCTCTCTTCACCTGCCAATAACGGTATTTTTAATAAGTACCGTAATTGTGAGAGTAACATTTGAAATGATACCTATGACAATAACGTTACTAAATTGGTTTCGTTTTTCGTTACGATATTGAAACCGTAACAAATAACGAATATAGTTGATGCAATTAAATACAATTTATATTGAGTTAAACAGTCATGTCTTTAACGTTATCATTTTAATGAAGCCTATTACGTTATCATGCATTAACTTTATTGCAGCAGTAACCCAGCCTTAATAACGAAATGCTCTCTTCGCCTGGCAATAACGTTATTTTTAATAAGTACCGTAAGTCTATCAGTAACAGCTAAAACGGTATTTAACGCAGTAACGTTATTCACTTAGTCTCAGTTTTCGTTATCATATAGGTATGGTAACAAATAACGAATTAATAATAACGCACATTATGTTAAGTTAGCAAGCCCTGCTTTCAAGGGTTCTTCGCCAACAGTAACTGTGTGTACTTATTGTACAGAACTGAGCTATACAGAAAAGTAAATAAAATCGTTCACCTTTGATGTGGTCTCGGAAGGGCACACTGCACCTTTCACGGGTTCTTTACCAATAAAACTGTAAGAATTTATTACTAAAAACTTGTACCATTATTTGTAGTGTGATATTTCGGAGGGCGCACCGGGACACGTCCCGGTGTCCCGGTGGGCCAGCACGGGCCTGCCTGCAGGTTGCGCTACTTTCTTATTTCATATGTGAAATTACAAATTATTAGTTTTATATAGTAAATAAAAGTTGTTTGCTGAATATTCTATTCACAACGAACAATAGTTTTAGTAAAACTAAAATGTTCGATACTAGTTCAACTCTTGTTTTCATGTCCTTTAATCTTCAGATCTGACAACATTAGATTTTTGTTGAGTTTATTGTTGCAGCATTACTGGCCGTACTAATGTCTCAGTAATGCCTAGGTCTAATAATTCTACGGAGCTGTGTAAATGTGAACGTCCCAAATTTATCTGTGTTACTGTATTATCCATATTAATAGAATGAGTAAGTAGAGTTACAATAAAAACTTCCAAAATTCTTGACTCCCAGATTAGGAATTTAGCAAATAAATCAAAGAAGTGAGGAATATCCAAGGTTACTAGAGAACAGGTTGCCTTGAAACACTTCGGTTTCATTTGGAAGGAGTCTGTAAAGATCGTAATACGTCACCCGTAGACCCAACGCTTTGAAGACACTTGAGTGGGTACGAAAGAATGTTAATTGTTTAACAAGCCTGTGTGACAAGTTAAGTGTTTTACAAATCTTTTTTGTATGTTCGAAAGAAAGCTGTATTTAATTCTATATGGTAAGCATATTTTTTCAGGTGCTCGTGTTAGTGAAAACTTGGGCCATTTTCTTGATTATTTCATTTTTTAGGTATATCGATTTTAGTTGTTACATTTATTTGTTATTATTAAAGTTTTCCTGAGATGCATCTCTTAAATTCATGTTGGGAATTTCGTTCATTAAATGTAAAGTTTTTTTATATACTTCTTTGGTGATGTGAGAATTTAGTTTTTAATTATTGCACAGCTTTAAATGCATTAAATAGAAATAGAATGATTTTTTAGGCAATAATCATGGTGCACTGGAAACTAACAAAAACACAATTAATGGGTTAAATGAAGAAAAATGAAGGGATTAATTCAAGAAATTTTTTTAAAGGATGCGGTGTAGTATGTACTGGTGAAATGCTGAAATTAGTATCAAGTTAGACCCCACCACTTTTGGACGGAGAAAAATAAACAATGCCATTCGTTGTGCTACGTTAGTGCTGGTTACTGCCCACATTTCAGTGTTTCTGCTATCAAAATAACAAAGTTATGAACAATTTAAATGTCAGAACCAACTTGACGTCAAGTTGATCCCACTTTTTTCCCTAATTGAGATACAATTGATTTTCTAATGCCAAACGTTTGTGCTACGTTAGTGCTGCTAAGTGCTCAAATTTGAGTGTTAGTGCTGTTCAAATAACACCGTTATAAAGAAATTAGCGTCAAGTTCGTTCCGCTTTTCTCCCTAATTAAGATAAAATTGATTTTCTATTGCCAAACGTTTGGCGGAATTCAGAGTATCTTGCACCATGAACTGATGTTGTTGGGCAGAACGATAGACTCGGACCTGAGCGATATACTCAACAGAAAGAGTGTGGTAAACCACGCTATCATTAGACCGCTTACGTACTTGAACTGTCAGGAACTGAGAGAAGTCGGTTCAGAATATATGACCATAAGAGCAGAGACAACTTGCAAACTGCTTACTGTAAGCTTGCATTGGAAGTCGGTAAGCTTGCATCCGGCTTGATTGGAAAGCGTGCAACATGCCACAAACTGGATTCCAGTAACAAAGTTACATGGGTGCAACCTTGCATTCAGTGTTCCATTCAAGCTTCACTCAAGCGTTTTACGCTGGCAGCAAGCCAATAAGCCAATGAACGACCAGTGAGGCTATAACACTCTGTGAATGATCTAAAATATCACATGCAAGTACAACAAAACGCAGATTGTATGAAAGCACGTGTTAATACAGTAAGCGTAGAAAGCCGAAAGCCAAGCACGCACCAATCGGCCGAAAGCTTTCTTGCTACCGTATCAGAGTTGGCGTGGGTCAATGAAAACTTGACCCACGACCCACTGACCCACCACCCACCGTGACCCACGACCCACCATGACCCACCACCCACGGTGACCCACTGTGACCCACCATGACTCACCACCCACGGTGACCCACTCTGACCCACCACCCACGGTGACCCACGGTGACCCACCACCCACCATGAACCACTCTCATCCACTTTGACCTACTCTGACTCACCAAAATCCATCGTCATCAACTCTGGACACGATTCACGGCCTCTTCTGAACTGACTAAAGAGTTTACACTTGTAATAAAACAAGACTGTGAAATTGTCACTAATCGGAGTTTGAATTTCTAGTCAACCGCTCAAGCACCACTCTGTTACAATAACGGTGGATCTGATCTTTACGATATAAAATGGTAAAGTGTTTGTCAGTGAGGAAATTGAAACAGTTCGAGGTGGGGGAAATTAGTGTGTGCCTAAAATATACTTGTACTAAGAGAGTATTCTTGCAAGTGTTAATTTCTGAACGCATTCCACAAGAAACTTCTATTCGCAGGAAAATACCCCTGTAGAATATGGAAAAGATTATGATTTCTCAGTTCACAGTATTTTTCTCACAAAAGACTTGAAAAATCAGTTGTTCATAGGGTATAAAGGTGCTCGGGTACCAGGGGTGTAGCCAGCAGGTTTGTGTAGAGGGGCCCGTCGTTTTTGAGGGGAGGGCCAGCTACAATGTACAAAGCCTAAAAAAAAGGTGTTGCTGCTAGTGGTTTTGAGGCCTGAAAGAAAGGAAAATTTTGGTTTCCTTCTGGAAGACTAAAAACACTATTTTAGCTTTTATTATTATTATTATTATTATTATTATTATTATTATTATTATTATTATTATTATTATTATTATTATCCATAAATTATATTCAAGATAGTTTTTATTATGCTTAATCAAGAACTACTGCCCGGGACCAAACGCTATACTTTTGTGCATAACTATAAAGGTAACCAAGAAAGTTCTGTCCCTTTTCGTGGAGGTCTTTGTTCAATTGGACCTCACACTGTGAGTTGAATGCGAGTGGAGATAAGGCGAACGTCAATTGTTGGTGTGGGTATATCCAACATACTACCTGGTTGTGGCAATTCATACACACCGTGAACTTGCGTAAAGACAGAGGGAACATGGGACATCCACAGAGCGTCATAAGAGCATGTATTCTGAACGAGTTCAAATGGAGGTCAAACGCCGCTGTAGCGGGACAGAAGATATGCCAGGCCTTTGGTGAGTGTATCGTGACGACGCGGACATTGCAGCGATGGTATAACAAGTTTAAGAACGATGACGAAACACCCGAAAACACCACGTGCCAGAAGACCAACACATGTACAAAGAGGAACTGGGACTACAATTCAGTATGCAGTGAAACCATTCGGCAGCACATCCATCAACTTGTGAAGCACTACAAGTTGGGTCGATGGGTCTTTCATATTTTGACTCCGGGCCAGAAGGCAACGCGGCAGTCACCTGTGTTCATTTAATGTCTCGGTGCCATTTCTGGACAGGGCGTTGACATGTGATAAAAAGTGTGTCCTATACGAAGCTCCACGGCGCCGTCATCATTGGTTAGCATCCCATGAACCGATTTCAAAACAGCAGAAACCAGCACTGTACCAGAAGAAGGTCCTTCTGTGTGTTTGGTGCATCGTGCATCCGGAGCTGCTACCAGCTGGTCAGAGTATCAATGCAACTGTGTACTGTCAGCAGTTGAGCTGTGTTAAACAAAAACTCAAAACTGGAGCCATCACTTCTGAATTGCAAATGGGTCCTCGTTTACGGGACAACGCTAAGTCTCACGTGGCTAGGATGAATCAGGACACCATTCTCTGCCTTGGTTGGGAAACAATATTGCAACCACTATATTCCCCGGGTAATGCACCGTCCGATCATCACCTGTTCCATTCTTTGGACAATCACCTTAGAGGGTGCCAGTTCAAATCCCTAGTAAAAGTCCAAAATGCACCTGATACTTTCTTCGTTTCACGGCCCACCAAGTTCTACCGCGATGGATTGCATGGCCTTCCAGAACGTTTTCACAAGGTCGTCGATGCTGATGGGGACTATTTTTGATCTTCCAGGTTAGGTGACATATCGAAGTTCGAAGGTGGTGGGTGAAAAAGCAACAAAACTTTTCTCGGTTACCTTTATATTTAAATTTAACACCTTGTATACAGAACCTATCTACACAAGATTGATTTTCTTTGAAATTTCATTTAATTTCTATATGGTTTCCTGACAAAAATATTTATTTATTTTTCGTGACTAAAAATAAATAATTATTTTATTACACTGAGTAGAAATAAAACATAGCGAATGAAATCCAAATTGAATAAAAGCATTGTTTCTCACCAAATTTTCGATCCTCTATGTCTTTTAAAACACTTGTTAAAGCATATAAAATATACTGTACTTACAAATCAGTTTAGTACCTTTGTTTTATGGCTGTATTTGTAGTACCTTGTTTAAACGTTTGTCTTCAAAATGTCAAATATAAATCGCAGTAAATTGTGTAATCTGCTGTCACAAAAAAGTATCCTATTTTTCGATCGGTATAAGGAAGAGATACTATACTATTTTTCGATCGGTATGGAAGAACAATATTTCTCCATACTATTTTACCATAAATTATTAATTGTTAATAAACTTTGTTACTTTTAAATGAATGAAGCGAGATAATTTTACTATGATGTTTTAAAAGCTGGTCATTTGGGGGGGGGGCAGGAATCCATTTGGGGGGGCCTGGCCCCGATGGGCCCCCCTTGGCTACACCCCTGTAGGATACCCTATCTGAGAGCATCTCCATAAAGTATGCTCATAATTGTAATTTGTGTAATCACTAAAATACCACGTTAAATTTAAGTCATAAATATGCATAATTGCAATTATTATGAATATTTATTCAAAAGTAGTTTACCAAAAGCAAAGAAGAGACTTACTAAAAAGTAGGTACAAAGTTGAATAACACAAATAAGCCATTAGTAATACAAGTATACATTTTCCGTAACTCGTAATTTTCCACCTTAAAACAAATCTGAAATCGGATTTATTTCCTGTTCGTAACTTTTTGGCGGTAAATCATCCGCAGTGGAATGATGTCCATCCTTCAGCTAAAAAATAACTAGCTCGTGTACTTTGAGCTTGTCTAGCGTTGGGCCATTAACATTGATGAGCAACAAGTTAGACAATGTTTGAGCACTTAATCTATTTCTAATATTAGTCATCTGTAAATTCATAAGGGGAAATCCCCGTTCTCACTCTGTCGTGGAAATTCATAATACTTCTACCCGATTTCTGCAACTTCTCATCGATAATCTACTTGTTAGACTTAAGTCTGATAACGATTTTTCTCGGTCAGTTTTGAAATACTCAGCAAGAAGTATCATCTCTCTATCACCATACAACATCTTTTCCATACCGACCATGTCAGTTGTCAATGTCGACTCATGGAGAACAGAAACTTCATCTACCACGCCTTCGATAGGGAATCTTGTGAATAAATTATCAATTAAAGCCTGATAAACTGATGATTTCTTATTTGTTTATAAATTTATTTTTTGTAATTACACATGAAGGTTTGATGCCGTTACCAAGTTCCCTCCCCGTCTAGAAAGCAAAAGGGAACGAGGTTTCTGGAAAGTGTTCAGAGGTGAATGGGAATTTCCCTCCTTCTTTAACTTCAATTACCACACCGCTGTTTGCCATGTGCCAAATTACGATGAATTTCAATTAAATTATCATAGTATAATTATTTCCTTGTTGAATTATCAATACTTTTCAGTGGAAAAAGGATGAAATTTCAAAGTTCCAAATCAAGGTAAGTAGACCAACGTAAAGGAAAAAAGTGTAAAATTTTCCATACAATTATGCGTACAATCCAAACTTCAAATTTCCGTGTAATTAAGCTTACAGCACAAATTTTATGCCTATTTTTCTCACAACTTTATGGGTTGATTGCCCTGTGCTGTGAGCGCTCCATATAATAAACATAAGCTTCAGCAATTATTATAGCAGAAAGCAATGGATATATGAAGCCAAGCACTGTATTTTTTCTTTCTGATTTTTTTTTTTTTTAAATAACATCGATCGTTTTCGATCATTTTTACAAACCAACTCACTACCAATTTTCCATATATAGAAAGTGCCCGCCTCCCCCCACATAAAGGAGAATTTAAAAAAAATGCTAGGACACATTCTGTTTATTTTCAATAAAGAGTTAATACACTGAATTTCAGCTCCGTAAGGTTAACGGCTTGCGAGATACTCATTTTTTTTTTTTTTTTTTTTTTTTTGCAAAAATTCGAATCCTCACTACCTCCTTAGGATATTATGCATTATAATAAAAGCAATATAACATTCCAATTTGGATTAAGGCCTAACTATATATCAAAAGTAATTTCATTTGACTTTGCAATTTGACCGTGATGATCAGGCACACATAGTTACATTCAATTTTTTATAAATAATTTATATATTACAGTGATTCAAAAATATATTTTTTCCAGTAGTTAGCTCTAAAAACTCACAGGTCTCGAAAGCCAAGTTGTAGCGTAAGTCCTATTGCTATTATTACTATTAAAAATATCAATATCCAAAAGTGCCCGAAGTTCTTTTATCACTTGGTTAGATATAATCACCTCAGGTAAGTAGACAGAAACAAGTGGAAAAGAAAGGGAAATGAAGGTCTTGAAAGTAAAACGGAGACAAATTTACCAGTCTTCAGAAGATACTCTCTACAATGCAGTGAGCAGAGAGGGTCGGTAGATCATACTGAGTCGGTGGGTCGCAGTGGGTCACGGTGGGTGGTGGGTCGCAGTGGGTCATGGTGGGTGGTGGATCACAGTGGGTCATGGTGGGTGGTGGGTCACGGTGGGTGGTGGGTCACAGTGGGTCACATGCTGTTGACCCACGACCCACTGACCCACTCAGAAAACTTGACCCACTTGACCCACTCCATCTCTGTACCGTATAGAACGAAAGTATCCACCGTATAGCACGGACATGGCACTGTCAGACTATTGTTTGTTTCGGTATCTGAAAAACTCCTTGAGCAGTGTAAAGTTAGATTTTTTTAAAAAATCTGTAGAAACCATGTGTCACAATGTTTGACCAGAAACTACAGAAGCTCTGTAGCAACGGGATTGTGGTGTTACCGGAGAAATGACAAAAAAGTCATTGACTAAACTGGTGTAAATGTGGTTTCAATATATTTTCTAATCACAATTAATATACTCTTAATTCTGTCCTACAAAGGCTCAATATTTTTAGACAACCTGATACTTGCAAACAACTTCCTTTATCTGTATGGTTACTAAAATATTTTGAGTTCAGTGTCTACAGCTACTTGGTACACATTTTGCTCAGTAATGCTTACAAACTGGATTATGTTAGTTGCCCTTAGGTTTGGACAGCTTTCCTTAGCTTTTGAAATAGTTCCTTAAGTGATTACTGATATATGCTTTGATAGTATTAAACTGAATAAAAACCTCACTACTTCAAACATCGTTTACATCTTGTTCTACATGCAGTTTTCAAGTGAAACACTTGTTTGCCTATTGCAAAAACGAAAAATCGACCAAGTGTAATGTTTTTATTACGAAAATGGTGCGACCAATCTTTAGTGTACACTACCTAAAGTTTATATTCTAATGCCTTATTTTATTAGTAGTGTTTTACTTTACTATGTATGTCTGAATCATGCGCTATTATGAGAATAGTGGCTCAAGTTCCTGTAGAGGAAGAGCCATTTTATGAGTGTATGTGCTTTGTGTCCTGCAGTTTTTTTTTAGGAGGTGTTAGGCATTTATGACAGTTTGGAATTTGATTTTTTGTTTTTTGTTTTGGACGTTTTTGGGCTTCAATAGTAGTTTGAGCTTTTTATTAAAGCCGACCATATAACTACTAGACAACACGGTTTAGAATTTGGGTTAGAAGATTTTGGGAAATTGAAACAATAGCTGATTTTAATTGTATTTTTAATGCCGATACAATTTAATAATGCGAAAATTATTATGTTGTATACGCATTAGTTATTTATGCTGGAAAGAAAAGTAAATTAGGTTATCTCTTAAACTAGAAAATATAAATTTATACCATGATAATTATTTTGATAAAGGATATGAGAAATTTTACTTTTTACTTTAATAAACAACACTGAAATTGCACAAACACATGTTACATTACATTTTGGCACTTTGATTTAAATAATTGAATGTGATAAAATTTAACACTTGGCCCAATTATTCTTATTACAGTCGCGGAAGGCGCGGGTTACCGGTTGAACTTTACTACATTGTTAGTTTTTGTAATTTTACACTGTTACTTTTTATTTACTTGGATGCGGAAAAGAATAATTTTGAGGGGTTCCAGAGGGATGCACTTGAAGTTGAAGGGATCCTGCTATTATTATTTTTTTTTTTCGGGTGGTCTTGAAATTTCTTGATTGCGCTGTTACTTCTTGTCGTCAAGACGACTTTACGATCAGTGATAACACATAAGCATTTAAGACTGATTTTTTGGCAACATTTTCATTATTCAAACGTAAATTGGTTTGTTGCTAATTTGCATATTTGTATTTGACTTTCCATTTTTTTTATTTAATATGTTTCACTAATAATATTTGATATTACACTGAATTATGCAAACGTACGTAAACAGCATTTTAAACTTAGTTTTAATTGTATTGTTTGTAGAATTGCGCTTAGCTGAGGTAAAATATTATTTTATAGGCACTGCGTGTTTATATGTTGTTAACACATCAGAAACAATTGTCAGACTGCTTTAACTTTTCCCCCCAATTCTTTGGGTTTTTACTCAACAAAAAGGCTTGCAATGCAAACTGTTAGGTAAAAATAACTATAATAATTTATAGGCATGAATTTTTAGAGATGAAGTTTGGTTTTTGTGTTAAATTTTAGTTCTGTATTTGTAGAGACTAGAGGGTTTATTAAAACTTTTGCCACAGACGCGACGCACACACACATATGTATGTTTGTTTGTTGAGAAAAACATTAAAAGTGTTTTTATATAAGGTACACTTAAAAAGTTAACTTTTTACTAATATTTGATGAGCTGAACCATGTGTTTACACTATTACCTAACCTACTGGGTAGATGATGCTAAAAAGAGTAGTCAGACATCCTTAGGAGCAGCAGAAGGGCAGAGGCGGGCGCTATTTGCTGCCAACACTTTAAGGTACTCATAAACGTATTGGAGTATGTAAAGAGCTTGTGGCACATTGGGTAGATTATATGACAGTGACGTGACATCATTTATTTTCGTACAGATTAAGAATACGGAGCTAAATTTATATAACAGGGACACTCATTTCTTCATGAGAATAGTGTCATCATGCCTCCTAAACAACTTTTTTCTTGATACATACCGATACCCTACTAGGAACAGGTTATATTGAAAGGCACCAACAAAAATTATAAGCAATGGTACCTTTAGAAGGAAGTTACATCAATTAAAATTACAGTTCCATCGTTTCAATTCAACTTAACAAACTCGCCTAATGTTTTGATTACGTATACTATACAACGGCTAGTAAATTGGGTAAATTTTCTTATCTTCATTTGAAGTGACAAGAATTTAACTTTTACTGTTGTAACTTCCCTCAAGATTCGCCACTAATTACAAGTCTTTCACTATTTATCTCCTAATACTTTCTACTCTTTTATTTTCTTGGCGCCTACCCACTAACTGCACACGGATTTATAGTATACTTGCAAACTTGTTATATTAAAAAGACAAGTGCAAAAGCATGCACCTACCTGTGCAACGTGTACGTGTCCACCACAAGCTAGCATTACATCTACTCCGGATCAGAGCAAAGCGAGCTTGAACGACCTGCTCAAGCGTCCTTATCGAACACGAACGTCAGTGATGATGAATATGCGCATTAAGGAAAACAAATGTGAAATCTAAGGACTAACTTGTGTTACTTGGTCAATATAGGTAGCTTTATATTATGACTCCGTAGTATAGAACCACATTTTTACTCTGTTCCTATTTCTACAGATGAATTACATGTTCCCTTTTTACGCCTAAACGTCACTCTTCCTTTGTGAATTATTACATTTTACTCTTCATTTTCAAAATTGACCCCGTATTCTTAATCTTCACTCCCATTTCTACCTAAATTTATTTAGGCTAGTTTTAGACGGAAGCATTTATCGTAGCATTTCTCATAGCAAAAATCGTATTATCGATATCCTACCGTGTAAAGTAGCAAATGCTATAGCATTTCCCATGTCATGGCATATCCTATGGCATTCCTTGTCGATAGAACCTGCTCTATTTCGTAGCATTTTCCCCCAGCATTTCTGGTCCGATTGTAGCGCCGTGGTGTGTTAAAAAGAAGCAAAAGATTTTGTGCCAAATATCCATGCTCTTTGTTTTGTGTGGGAAATTGAATTGTAGAAAGAAAAATGAGTTGTAGTAGGGATGCTTTTTGTCCACATACTTCTTTCTGATTTTCGTTTTTTAATATGACCGACGAGAACTGTTGTTACAATTACTATAGCTTTAGCTATCTCAAGCTTAATTTCAGAGCCATAATTGCGCTCTTCTCCAGTGATTTGTTTGCTACGTCACGACAGATGCTTATCAAAATACTACTACCGTTTCAAAGCACCATATACTTTTGATTCCATAGAATATTATATGAAGTTTTTGGCAGCACATCTGCTATGAGAAATGCTACGATAAGTGCTTCCGTCTAAAACTAGCCTTAGCTCGTTTACAGGTTTTAGAAATGATATTTCACTTTAACCCTTGATATTTTCTATTGGCATAGATTTACCTCTTAATGGATATATTTTATGTTCGACATGTTACTGTAGTCATTTTCACAAACATATCTTTTCTTTAAAGTTTATAGATATTTAGCTACGTAATCAAGGGAAAAATCAGAAATAATATGATTCCAAGCTTATTTTCATTGATAAAGAGTAATATTGGTTTAACATTGAACGTAAGTTGCTGCCCGCACAATATTGTGAATATTAATATATTATACATGTAGAAAATAACCATAACACTCACCTGGTTTTATCAGTACTCTAAAATGACAGTATATATAACAGCTGCATTTCAGATCTTGTACTTAATCGATGTACTAAACAATAAACATTCTCGAGTTACATATCTTCTAGATATTTGATCCACTTGTTCAATAAAATCTTCAAAATCATTATAAAATAGATCTTTCGCACCAAGCATATCCATCTTTTATCTAGACTTCTACGGGCTAGAAAAGGGTGCTTTGAAGATCCCGCAGCCTTTCCCTTGACTTACGGGGAAGTTGTGGGCTAGTTTGACCCTGTTGGAGAACTCTGCAACGCAAATCATCAAGTGTCGCGTATGTGGTTCTTAAGTAGCCCGCAGAATAACTATGCATATGGACCTAAGACACTCACACAAGTTGTTTATGTTTTTTGTTTATATTTTTTATTTATATTTTGTTTATATTTGTTTTTGTTATATTTGGGTATCTTGTTTATATTTTTCCATGAAACGAATTTAACTAGGTATTAGTTTGAGTGGAAAGTTAAGTGACGCGGTAGGTAAGTGGTTAGCGCATTGAACTTCATTCGGTAGACACGGGTTCGAATCCCGGCCAGGCTGAATTTTTTTTAAGCGTTCATGTTTTAATTTCAATGCATACTCAGTGTGACAAGCAAGATCTTCTCTTTCCTAGAAAGAAAAAGATGTAGAAATAAGGAGAATTGGAGAAGGTCTGTCAATGAAGACAGTGATTTACAAACTTATTTCCAGCAGTTGTTCTAGATTTGATATTTTCGCCTACTTTGAAGCATTTTCTGATTCATGTGTGATCAGTGTTTTTATTTCTTTGAATATACAGTATATAATGAAATAATACATTACATACACAGCAATATGGAGATTGACATATGATGTTCATTGGACAACACGCTCTGAACCAGAGGGATTGATCTCAGAATGGAGAAATGTTTTGTGTGTCATCTACTCACAATTTTACTTGCATGTAGACTTGACTTACAAGTAAACCTTACGTTTGGGTGAATCGAGTTGCTGACTGAGACACATATGAGAAAGTAGTACTAAATGTGGTCAGTATTTCAGTGAAGTTGTAGGTGCGAAGCTCCAGGAGTTTAGGAGATACAGCTACCAGAACATCACATGGAAATACAGAATAGTCTTCATACAGTTGGAGGTAAAAGCTCTGTAACACCTCTTGTAACGACGAAAGGTGAATAACAAATATATGGGTACATATTAGGACTAGGGGGAAGTCATATAGTAAGGGTATACCTGACGGCGGCCATCTTGAAATCCACCATTTTGAATTAAGGTTAAGTTTTTAAAACAGGAATAGGATCATGTGATACATGATTTAAGGCGCAAATTTAATCAAGAACAATGGTGGCGTTAATTTTGATTTACGCGCAATTGGTAAAAAGTTACATGGAAATTAAATATTGTTGCAGAATATGTATTAGTCCTTTACCCCATTGTGTAAATTTTGTGTTAATGATAATAATTAAATAAAAAGCAGGTGGATAAATATTAGGTCTATGGTAAGAGTTGCCTTGATGGCGGCCATGTTCAAATCCGCCATTTTGAATCAGACAAAAGTTTTAAACAAAACGCATAACATTGACACCTTATTAACAGCAAAGTTTACCATAAATCCAACGGTATAACCATTTTTGCTTTATCATTAACCAGCATTTGTTATCGCATAAACAAGTTGCTAATTTAAGGAAAAATGACCAAAGTGGAATTGAGTCATAATTGAACTTGGGTCTTTCTTCCAGAAAAGTCCTCAGTTAGTACAATCAATATGTGGTTCAGAAAAGAGTGCATAACTTGCACAAATGCTCTGCTCACAGTGAGCACACCTGACAAAGGCAATCGAGTTACACTTGACACATTTGTCGTTAACAATTCCGTCAAAGCAGTTGCAGTAATTATTATCATTAACACAAAATTTACAAGGTGGGGTAAAAGACTAATACATATGCTGCAACAGTATTTAATTTCCCTGTAACTTTTTACCAATTGCGCGTAAATCAAAATTAACGTCACCATTGTTCTTCTGATTAAATTTGCGCCTTAAATCACGTATCACATGACCCTATTCCTATTTTAAAAACTTAACCTTAATTCAAAATGGCAGATTTCAAGATGGCTGCCGTCAGGTATACCCTTACTATATGACATCCCCCTAGTCCTAATATGTACCCATATATTTGTTATTCACCTTTCGTCGTTACAAGAGGTGTTACAGAGCTTTTACCTCCAACTGTATGAAGACTATTCTGTACTTCCATGTGATGTTCTGGTAGCTATATCTCCTAAACCCCTGGAGCTTCGCACCTACAACTTCACTGAAATACTGACCACATTTAGTACTACTTTCTCATATGTGTCTCAGTCAGCAACTCGATTCACCCAAACGTAAGATTTACTTGTCAGTGCTACCAACTGCTGTCAGTGCTGAGAAAATTTACGTGTAAGTTGGGTTGCATCTGTCTAGGCGTTCTGACAACTGCAAATGACCTGGACCTTAAATAATGGAATTAGAGCACTTAGGGGGGAGTTACTTTTGTGAGTGGCTGTACACAAAACCTATCTATAAAGGTAACCAAGAAAGTTCTATCGCTTTCTCACCCACAACCTTCGAACATCGATATGTCACCTGAGGCTAAGACGGATCTGGAAGATCAAAAATAGTCCCCATCAACATCTACGACCTTCTCTCAACGTTCTGGGAGGCCATGGATTCCATCGCGGTAGAACTGCGTGGGCCGTGAAGCGAAGAAGGTATCAAGTGCATTTTGCACCTCTACTAGGGATTTGAACTGGCGTCCTATAAAGTGAATATCCAACGAATTGAATATGTGATAATTGAAAGGTGCAATGTCCGAGGAGTATGGCGGATGCAAAAGTGTTTCCCATCCAAGACATAGAATGGTGTTCCAGGTCATTCCAGCCATGTAGGACTTAGCGTTGTCCTGTGACAGGAGGACCTCTTTGCGATTCAGAAGTTTTAATTTTTCTTGAACACTGCTCAACTGCTGACAGTACATAGTTGCATTGATGCTCTGACCAGCTGGTAGCAGTTCCCGATGCACGGTATCGCGAAAGCTCACCAAACACACAGGAGGGCCTTCTTTTGGTGCAGGCTGGTTTCTGCTGTTTTGGAACCGGTTCGTGGGATGCTAAATAATGATAATGGTGCTCTGCAGCTTCGTACAGAAGCGACTTCTCATCACATGTCAATACCCTGCCCAGAAATAGCCCATTTCTCAGACGAAACAGCAAAGAAACACAGGTGTCAGCTCGCGTTGCCTTCTGCCCTTTAGTCAAATCATGTAGGATCCATCGACCCAACTTGTAGTGTTTCTCCAGTTGATGGAGGTGTTGCCAAATGGTTTCTCCAATCACACTGAATTTTAGTCCCAGTTCCCCCATATCTGACCACTGTTCGCCTCAATTGCTGCCTGAAGATATTCATTTTCTACATGTGTTGGTCTTCACGGCAGATGGTGCGTGTTCGAGTGTTTCGTCATCGTCCTTAAACTTGTTAAGCCACCGTTACACTGTTTACGTAGTGACAACACCCTCACCAAAGGCCTGGCGTATCTTCCGCCCCACTGCAGCGGCGTTTGACCCCGGTTTGAACTCGTACAGCATACAGGCTCTTATGATGCTCTGTGGAGGTCGTATGTTCACTCTTCCTTACGCAAGTTCACGGTGTAACTGACCTGCCACAACCAGGTAGTATGTTGGATATGCCCACACCAACAACTAACCTTCGCCTTATCTTCATTCGCATTCAACTCACGATGTAAAAGCCAATGGATCACATACCTCCACAAAAAGGGACAGAACATTCTTGGTTACCTTTATTCATAAAACTGATTTTCTTTGAAATTGCACTTAATTTCTTTAAGATTTCCTAACAAAAATATTTATTTATTATTCGTGAATAAAAAAAAAATAATATTTTATTAACAGCAGTACCTCACTTCCTCTTTTACACCAAGTATCATTAAAAAGAGCGAATGAAATTCAACTGGAAAACAACAAAAACGTTATTTTTCACTAAATTTCCCATCTGATATTTAAAAAAAAAACACTAGTTACAGCATATAAAAAATATAATGTATTTACCAATTAGTTTAGTACCATTGTTTAATGGTAATATTTATAGTACGTTGTTAAAACGTTTGTCTTCAAATTGTCAAATATAAATCGCAGTAAATTGTGTAATCTGCTGTCACAAAAAAGTATACCATATTATTTTCCGATCGGTATAAGGAAATCACTTGAGGGGCCAGGAAATCATTTGGGGAACCTGGCCCGATGGCTGGCCTATGGCTTAGAGACCTGCACTGGCCGGGCCCGTCCCGAGGCCCGAAGCCCGGTCCGGCCCGCAGGCCGGGCTTGGGCGGGCCGACTCTGCTATTTCTTTGGACCGGGCCGGGCTTGGGCGGGCCGACACTGTTATTTCTTTGGGCCGGGCCGGGCTTGGGCTGGCCGACACTGATTTCTCTTCAGGTCGGCCTGGGCTGGGGCCGATTAATTGCAATTCTTTAATAATTATTGACTTTCGTTAAACGATAATTGGAATAAAGCCAAACGTTCAAGAAGTGTGTCCGTGAAAATGTTACAAAGAATGCAATAGCTATTTACAGTTTGTGTTGCTTAGCGGCTCCACTTTCACTATAGAGGATTGCAGGCATTGCGCGGTAAATTGAGCTCTGATCTTGACCTTCACTGAACTCAAAATATAACAAGAAGGGGTGGGAATGTTTTGCCTGTCGCTGAACAATATTGCGATCTTCACTTTATGCTAAAAATCAATTAAGTTAGATTTTTGTTACAGGGAATGGAGTTTTTGTTCTCTCGATGACAGGCAAAGATTTAGGAGGCAATGGTACCATTCGGGAGGCAAGCGTCAGGTTGTGAACCGGAGTTTAGAAAATGTTTCTGAGGATTAGGTCAAATTTAGTACTAAATTTTGAGAAAGATTGGGGCTCGAGCTAATTTTTTAAAAATTTGTCGGGCCAAAAACTTTTAAAATTTATCGGGCCCAGGCTGGGCCGGGCCTAGGTACGTTCGGGCTGGATTGGGCTCGGGCCGAAAAATTCGGCCCGTGCAGGTCTCTACTATGGCTACACCCCTGTGCTAGCCCCACCTCACAAAAGCATTCACGACAAGAACCACTAGTGTTCGGAATTGGTGCACTTGCAAACACTAACGATTACACTAGAAGATATCAATACTACTTTTGAATTTGGTGGTAATTTGACTCAATTAAAAATTCCCGATGTATTTCTTATGGGAGTTTCATGATACAATTTGCCATATCTACACTATTAGTGAAGCACTAATGAAACTATTAGTGTTTTCTAAAAGCACGATTGATGCACTGGGTTTCACCGTTAGCACTTCCTCGAGAAACTAACATGCATTTAAGCCTCCCAAAGTTTCTTTTTTCCTTCTGGCATTCAAACCATTGAACCATTAATCTTGGAAGTTAATGCCCTAAGAAGCATTAATGATTTTCCTAGAAGAAATTATTAGTGCTTTTGAATTTGATGGAAGTTTGAGACAATGAAAAATTGCCCATGTATTTCTTATGGGAGCTTCATGACAAAATTGGCCATATCTACAGTAATAGCGAAGCACTAATGAAACTATTAGAGTTTTTTTTAAAAATACTAACGTTGCACTATTGATTTCACTAGGTTTCATCGTTAGTGCTTTCTTAAGAGCTAAGGTTTTTTGCTTCTAGCGTCCAACCTATTGAAGCACTAATGTTGGGAGTTGGTGCTCTAAGAAGAACTAACGAAGCAATAACAGTTGCACTAAAAGAGATCATAAGTGCTTTTGAATTTGACCAAAATTTGAGCCAATGAAAAATTCTTAATGTATTTCTTACGGGAGTTTCGTGACATGTAATTGGCCATATCAATACTAATATTGAAATACTAGCGAAACTATTAGTGTTTCCTAGAAGCACCAACGATGCAATAACGAATGGCGCTAATTTTTTCCTTACTGTTTGAAGTGGCGACCAGAGTGTGTTACCTTATGCTCGGCATAATGTAACATGGCCCGGTACTTTTGGGACACCTAGTATATATAAAGAAATTTTAACTTTATTGAAAAAAAATGTTAGAAAATGTTTATTTTTTGTATTATTAAAAAAAGTAGGTCGCAAATTTTGCGTAATTTTATTCAGGTAAATACTTTCAATAAATTTTTCTTCAAAATTCCAAATTTAGAAAGTCAGCCATAATTTCTTCCTGGTGCATCTCTTTGTTTCGGAGTAAATTATCTGTGATTGGATCATCCGCAATCACAGCTGTGGTAGAGATTTTCGGCTTTCTTTGATCTCAGCAGAGAAACCTATCATCCTATAGTTACGTCACAATAATCCTCCAATTAGGGATCATCTTCCCATTGTTCTTTGTCTTACATCAGAAGCAGCCATAGGAGATAGACGTGAAGTGTTCGACGTCTGTAATAATTTGTTAAAATTATTATTGAAAAACTGTGATACTCATTTGGAATGGTGATTCTTCCAAAATTCACGATTTAGAACAGTGAGAAATTATTGTGGTAGCAGATTAAGACAGTGGCGAAATAATAAAATCTCGAGTTAGATGATTTAGCGTCGTGGAAGAAGAAGTGTGTTGGTAAGCCATATTGCAGAGGAATATGAATGGAGCTTTCGCAGCTATGTTCTGTTTTGGGACCACGACAAATGATTCTTTAGAGAATCACGTGGAATAAGATAGGTATAATTTTTGAAAATTTCCTGCTCTAACTGTTTCGGCTCATCCTTGGATGAAAACCAAGTAAGTGAAACGAGAAATCAAGAAAACCTGTTTACACATAATAACCTCAAAAGTCATTGTTTTGTGGCAGAACAAACGAGTGTGGTTTTCCTGTGCATGTGTTAAATTCTAATATGATGTGCTAATTGCCGTAAGTTTTTCCCGAAAATTGCATACATACGGATTCGGAATGTGACCGCGTGAATACATTCAATGGAAGGGGGGAAAGAAAATTAGAATCATCTTAACGAAGACGATTGTCATAATAACAAGAAATGTGTGTACCACACACACATTTTCCCCAATGAAGAAATTTTAGATTCCCTGTTAACCTCAAAATTATTTAATTTATTTCGGAAATATAGTACTGCTCGGAATATTTTACAATTTGGCATGGTGCTTTTCTTTGTTTAAATCATTCTAAAGGTCATATAATTTTGGAAACAAATGTCAGAATCACGGCTAATGGTTAGTACAAGGGTACATGAATTTGGATACCGATAACAAGCGATTGTCGTCAATAGGTCAGATCTCCGTTATTTATTCTGATACCCATCTAAAAGATTTTCAGATACAGTTTAAAGATTTATTAGTATAAATATTTCAATAGTCTAAAAGTGGAAGAGAGAAAATTTCAGAGCGACACTTTCATGATTAGCCACTACGTCTTTGCCATACTGTGGTAGCTAAAAGAAACATAATTTGTGAATGAAATGGGTGCTTCATGTGTATGATTTTTTTTATTCTTAGGTTAAGGTAGTATAGTTAGGTTAGGATAGGTTAGTTAGATTTAAGTATTGTGCAATTTTCCATTGAGTGTTTTACCTGTGCTAGTTGTCCAATGAGGTCCGAGCTTCAAGGGAGTTAGCGAAGAGAGCGTAAACTCTCTATGTCGGCCACAACCTCAGCGCACAGAGGTTTGAGCACCGAAATGAAAAATGAAAAAATAGCTAACCACAGAGAATTTGTAGACTGGCTTAGTGTAGATTTAATGTAATGTGTTTTGTTGATTTTCATTGTTTTGTGTCGTTATAATGTAAATGTCTACGAATATCGAGAATATTAATGAATATGCATATTTTAAGAATATTATGGAAAACAATGAAAAGTAAACAATGTTTCGGCTCTGAAGATTTAGAATATTTAATGTTATCCTCTTTTGTTTCAATTCAGATGGATATATCCGTACAAGCAAATGTAAAGATTTTTTATTAGATTTCCTGTCAACTCTATTTCCAATGAATGATGTCAAATAAAGTTTACTAGCCGTGAAGTAACATCTTTCTTTTCAAGTACAGAATATAGCATTTTAGTTTTAAGTAGTAAATTTGAGTACAGTTATGTTTGAAATGTATGTGAAGTATGAACAAGGCAAAGAGCAGTACGTGCAGAATTATTTTACTGGTGAAATGAAATAGCTGTGAATCGAAGAAAGAGATTCTCCTTAGTGTGACCGGGGTTGGAAACAACCGAGTCTGCAGAAATTCATTTTTTTATCTTTTCTACCAGTTTTGATCAAAATCTCAGTTTGGATTTTTTTTCCTATTTATTATTATTTCCGTTGCGCTACAAAATTCTGTTTAGGATTTGTATGAGATTTTTTTTTATTTTGATAGGGCTTTTACAGACAAAATTAAGATCTCCATGGTGCTCCTTGCCAGCTCCACTCGTAGGTCGATGTCCTGTGTCGGTAGTTTGTGGTTCGCAATCTATTTCAGGATGGGATGCGGATGATGAACTGCAGGCCTGGATACCGGACTGTGAGTTGATATGGCAAAATTTGAGTTCTATTTTTCGTAGATGATTGGCTTGGTGAATGTGTCTGTGACTGTTGATGGCAAGCCCACACGTGCCCAGTAGGTTCGTTACCACCAGTCGGTGATACATTTGCATAGTCCATAATCTTAAGGAAAGGGAACATCATTCAAACACAAACACTATTATTTTATATTTTATTTATTTTATTATTTTTTTAAAAATAAAATTGACGATCCGCAGCCAGGATACTCTGTTGTTTCAATTTTACGCGAGTGCTAAGGAAAACAAACAATCACAGCAGAGTAATGTAATGGGGTCATTATGACAATCGACTCATTGAGTGATTCATGGTCACTATTGGATCTGTATGTGTGTAATGTTGGAGAAAACAATTTCATGAAAGTGAAAATGTCTGCTGGTAGCAGGTCTAGTAACGAGTCTCATAACCCAAACGAGTGCATATGTTGTAGTGACGAAATAGCAGGTTTCAGTGTATATTGTGATAGGTGTTTTAGATTGGTGCAAGCCCAATGCTATAATCTGTGGGATGAGCAGGTACAAGAACTAGACAAGAGTAACGAACCGTAGTTGTGTAAGCCTTGTATGGCAAAGCAGGTTACAGTGTTGCCACTTCCGAAGTCACCGGAAACTGAAACCGAGGAAGGTGAAAATGAAACGCATGGTAGCCCGAACGAAACAGACAAGGAGGAAGGAAACCGAGGGAATGTAACTTCCGATTCTAATGTACCTTTAACAGACTTTGCGGCAATGATGGAACATTTCAGCCAGGCATTAACCTTGACGTAAATGAGAATTTTGAAAAAGTAGACAGTAAATTCCAAGATAGTAGTAAGGTAGACAGTAAATTCCAAGATAGTAGTAAGGTAGACAGTAACTTTCAGACAATGAACCAGAAATTTGAAAATGTAAAATTTAAAATGTTACAAATAATTAACGATAAGGTAGCTCATGTGAACGAAGATGTAGAGGCTATCAGGTCTGAAGTTCGCGATTTGCATGCGTCCGTAGGGAGTTATCAGAATAAGATAGACGTGCGAGTAGACGTTGTTGAGGAAAGTCTCCGGTTGTCGGTTGAGGCGCAGAATCGACGATGTGATGACTTGGCTAAAGAGATATCACATCTCAAATCAAGTACCCAGAGGTCGTATCACGCACTTGAAGCCAAAACTCAGACTTTAGAAGAAAATCAAAAACAAAAAAGGCAGTCGGTGTGGGCGAAAACGATCGCGTGACTTTGCTGCTTGTGATGGGATCGAATCTGATGGGACCGAGTCAGACATCCAAGTGGATGTACCAGTCTCTTCCGTTGGGGAGACTCGTGCTGTCCCCACGGTGACTGTCTCTGTCTGTTAGCCGAACACTATTCACGGCGCAAATGTCCTTCCATTTGAATTTCCCTCACATATGTCGAACATAAACAATTCAAATCCATCCTGTGTTGAGACAATAGGTTGTCAAGCTTTGTCTAAGAGGTCGAATCCTTTGTTAGTTTCACCTCAGTGTCAGGTTCTTCAAATACCATGTGTCGGTTGAACCATGTGGTGTCCTCAAGCAATGTACCAGACATGACTCCTTCGTGTGCTGGAGTTCAGGAGGGAATTTGTGGTCACGCGGTGGTATCGATACCAAACAATCTAACTTCTGGTCAAAATTATCAACCTTATACAACTTTCGGACAAAATTATTCGGGTGCAAAGAGCCCCGTCGTTGGCCACAATTCTCCCGTGAATCCCAGTAGGAACGAGGAATGTTTTGGTAAGCGAACTTTAAGTTTAAGACTATCAGAACTAAATCATTTACCTACCTTCTCAGCAGGTTTGGCTAGATCCTTTTTAGAAAATTTAGACTTTTAAAGTAATTTCGGCATCGGAACATGAACGTTTAACCTTGGTACCTTGTTGTTTAACATCTGCTGCCAAGACGTGGTTTCAGACTGTTAGAAAGGACATCAACAGTTATACAGATTTCGTACGCTTGTTCAAGGAACACTATTTTTCGGCTAGAATGGAAAGACTGCAAAAGAAATTTATCCAGTGAATGAAGTATGATCGAACAAAATACAACCGGTTGACAGATTTTGCCTGGAAAATCATAGCGGAGTACTATGCGGTGGCGCAGCATACGGATGAAACCGAGCTAATTGAAATCGTCCTGGACCGATTACCAGCTGGTGATGCCAAGTTACTGCGAGCTGTTGAACCGAAAAATATACAACATCTCATGGTCAAAATAGCAGAGATTGAAGGACATCCGGAGCCGAGTGAACCAGTCACCGACAAAATGTTCAGACGTTTCCAGGTGCGCCAGGCAAAATTAGTCAAGAAGTCTGAAAAGTCAGAAAAACAACAAACCAAGGACACTTCGTCTCAGACGGAGAAAGACGAAGGAAAAAAGGAATGAAGGAGACTCCAATGGAAAAAGAGAGAGACGACCGATTTTAAGAAATAGGGGTGGAAGAGGAAACTTTCAGTCACGAAGACCTTGGCCCAATAATGGAAGACAGAATTGGGGAAGAGAAGACCGTGGAAATCGGAATGCTCCGTACGGTTACAACCAATCCTACCAACCGGCAGCGATGAGTTACCGGTATCATCAGGTACATCCCAGTCATGCGCGCCAACTCTAATGAACTCAGCAGGAGCGCAAGCCTATCCTGGATATGCGCCAAATTTGCCTCATGGAGGGGGAGTGGCGACTCCCACGTCCACTCCTTCCCCAGCGGTGAACATGCCAATGTCCACTGGTTGGCCTCCGCCATATCCGACGTTTGTACCTGCGATGGCTCAGCCACCGAAATCGAACGGCAATAGTTTGGGAAACGCAGATCGCAGCCCTCATTAGGGGAGAGTGTGCACTGCGAGGTGGATTCCTCAACTCCCCAGAAAGAGCAAAGTAAGTTAGCGGAAAGTCAAAATTCCAGTTTGGTTAGAACCTCATCAGATTTTAATACAAACACTCCAAATTCAAAATTCACTGTTTCGGCAAATTCCAAACATTGGGAGACAAAATTGGGCACGCCTCTTTTCTCGATTCGTTTCCTAATAGACGAGAAGGAGTGTGACTTCAGTGCGGAGAAAGATATTATTTTTACTTATCCTTCACCTACATTAACCTGTTCAGTTGGGAGTTTGACTTTAGTCTGTATCCTAGATTCTGGAGCGGATACGAATTTGTTGTCCGGAGACGTTTGGAGAAGGATTAAGGAAATTTATCCATCTGCTAATGTTCGTCCAAAATCAAATATTTCGTTACAAGGTTTTGCAGGAGACGAATCATTTCAGGTTAAAGGTTTCCAAATTCTAAATTTCACAATTCAGGGTCATGTTTTCGAAGTTCCAGTGTATGTGGTTCAGAAATTAAAAACGGATTGTATTTTAGATTTTCCTTTTTTCATTACGTACAATGTTTTTCTAAATTGCAAATCGAAAGAAATTTCCCTTGAGACTGATTCAGGACAGATCATCTCCATTAACATGGAACAGCAGCATTGTTGCCAAGTCACTATTGCAGAGTTATCATCGGATAAAGAGGAAGACTTTATATCAACCATCTGTCACTAAGGAAGAAATTCAGAATTTCGTCTCTCAGAGAACAGATTTGCACTCAGATTCCCGTAATTGATTATTTTCCCTATTACTTAGGTTTCGTTGTCTCTTTACAGAGAATCCCAGAGTCGTGAAGGTTGAGTCGTATAGAATACAGCTTTCTGACGACGTTCCCGTAGTAGGAAAGTTGTATCCTATACCCGTTCACCTCCAGAAGGAATTCGAGCAAGTGCTGGACAAATGGTTGAAACTTGGGATCATCATAGAAGGCCCTTCACCTTATCGATGCCCTGTATATGTAGTGCGGAAGGCGTCTGGAGATCTGAGACCAGTGATGGATTTGTGTGGGATCAACGAGCGGATGATTGCACCAAGGATTCAGGTCGAGCCGATCGCTAATCTGATCGCACGAGTTAGTGGTGCCACCATCTTTTCCTCGTTGGACTGTACACACTCTTATCACAGTGTTCCAATTCATCCAGACTCGTACAAATATGTCAGTTTCATCTACAAAGGACGGCAATATCAGATGATACGTCTAACCATAGGTTTGAAATCACCACCAGCAGTTTTTCAATCAGTAATGCATATTTTTTTCGGTGTAGAACCTTTCAAAAGTTTCCTCATTGTGTATCTCGATAAGGTTCTTTGTTTTTCATCATCATTTGACGAGCATTTCCAACATCTGGAAAAAGTTTTTGAAACTCTTCGTTCCGCAAATCTTTCTTTAAATTTTCAAAAGTGTAATTTTCTTCAGTTGCAAATTCCTTTCCTTGGACACATTATTTCGGGATCAGTCAAAATTAATCCGAAGAGCAACGAGGCTATCCGTCACTTTCCTCTTCCGCGAACTAAGAAAGCTTTGCGAAGATTTCTTGGTATCGTGGGATGGCGAAAGCGACATTTTCCAGACTTCGCTGGATTAACAGCTCCATTCTATGATCTTCTCAAGAAGGATCGAAAGATTGAATACTCTCCGGAGTTACTGGAAAAGTTTGATCATCTGAGAGAACTTCTAAGCAGTCCTCCCGCACTTTCGCAACCGGATTTCCACCTTGATTTTCATTTGTTTGGCGATGCCTCTTCAGAGTCATTGGCTGGCTACGTGGCACAATATCCCCGGGACAGGACGATCCGGAAGTTATTGCGTATGCGAGTCGGCGAATAAAACCGCACGAGGCCTCTTTGTCAGTTTTCCTGTTGGAATTGGCTCCAGTTCTTTTCCTCTGTGAGAAATTCTCATATTTCATTTTAGGTCGACGGACTACAGTCCATTGGGACAACGCTGCGGTTACGTATGCCTTCAGTCCTAAGAATTTAGATGCTAGAACCACTCATCTCTTGCTTAAGTTGCAACGGTTTGATCTTCAATTTGTGCACATCACAGGCTCCGACAATGAAATTGTAGATTTATTGAGTCGTTATCCTCCAGAAATTCCTCAGGCAGAAGAGGATCATTTTGTAAATTTCCTGACCGCGGAGGACGCTGACTTGTTGAATGTCGCGGAACTGAAGCGAGAACAGCTGAAAGATCCGTATTGTCGAAAGTTACATACCGTTTGGAAGGGTTGTCAAAACAATAATAGGGTACGTGTGGAGAATAATTTGGTTTACGTTAGAAATTCACAAAATTCTGTTTGGTTGCTGGTTATTCCTGCCAGCTTAGTGAAAAATATTGTTTCGGCAATCCATAACAAAGGCCATTTTGGGGTGAAGCGATGTTTGTCGTTCGCTAAGGCCATGTTCCATTGAAGAGGTATGCGTGAGACATTCACTAAGTATATCCAAGAGTGCCTTTTTTGTGCACGATCTAAGAAGTCCTACAGGGTGATTAGAAAGGAGCCCTGCCATGTTGAGGCGTCTTCTTCCTTCGAAAAGCAATGTCTCGATCTCGTAGGGCCTCTACCTAAAAGCCAGGGATATAAATATATCTTTTCCGTCTTGGACGTTTACAGTCGCTTTGTGTGTTTCTTCCCACTTCGGACGGCACACACAAGGGAGATTGTGGCGGTCCTTGAGAAGAGATATATCAACAACCTTACCCTAAGTACTTGGTGAGTGACCAAGGTCCGCAGTTCTTATCGGGCGTCTGGAGAGAGTTTTGTCAAAAACACCGGATAAAACATATACTTACCACGCCATACCATCCTGCCTCTCATGGCATTATCGAGCGCAGACATCGTGACCTTCATCGCATTCTCCGCCTTTATTGTAGTGACAACCAGTCCAAATGGAGTAATTTTCTCAAAGCCGCCCAAGATTTGTGCAATCATTCTTGGTGTGATGCTCTCGGGTGTACTCCAGCAGAGCGTTTCTTGTCGTATTTAGCATCCAAAAGTTTCAAAGAAAACTTCATTTGGCCCAAAGAGTCTGTACAGGTAAATGAAGATAAGAAATTCATAGTCTCTATTCCTGCAGCGGTCAATACCGAAGACATTCGCTACATTCATGAATACATATGTCGGACCGTATGTAGTCATATCTTTGACCCGAAACTCAGCTAGACTACAAACGCAGCTATGTTCTGTTTTGGGACCACGATAAATGATTCTTTAGAGAATCACGTGGATTAAGATAGGTATAATTTTTGAAAATTTTCTGCTCTGTTTCGGCTCAACCTTGGATGAAAACCAAGTGAAACGAGAAATCAAGAAAACCTGTTTAGGCACAATAACCTCAAAAGTCATTGTTTTGTGGCAGAACAAACGAGTGTGGTTTTGCTGTGCATGTGTTAAATTCTAATATGATGTGCTAATTGCCGTAAGTTTTTCCCGAAAATTGCATACATACGGATTCGGAATGTGACCGCGTGAATACATTCAATGGAAGGGGGGAAAGAAAATTAGAATCATCTTAACGAAGACGATTGTCATAATAACAAGAAATGTGTGTACCACACACACATTTTCCCCAATGAAGAAATTTTAGATTCCCTGTTAACCTCAAAATTATTTAATTTATTTCGGAAATATAGTACTGCTCGGAATATTTTACAATTTGGCATGGTGCTTTTCTTTGTTTAAATCATTCTAAAGGTCATATAATTTTGGAAACAAATGTCAGAATCACGGCTAATGGTTAGTACAAGGGTACATGAATTTGGATACCGATAACAAGCGATTGTCGTCAATAGGTCAGATCTCCGTTATTTATTCTGATACCCATCTAAAAGATTTTCAGATACAGTTTAAAGATTTATTAGTATAAATATTTCAATGGTCTAAAAGTGGAAGAGAGAAAATTTCAGAGCGACACTTTCATGATTAGCCACTACGTCTTTGCCATACTGTGGTAGCTAAAAGAAACATAATTTGTGAATGAAATGGGTGCTTCATGTGTATGATTTTTTTTATTCTTAGGTTAAGGTAGTATAGTTAGGTTAGGATAGGTTAGTTAGATTTAAGTATTGTGCAATTTTCCATTGAGTGTTTTACCTGTGCTAGTTGTCCAATGAGGTCCGAGTTTCAAGGGAGGTAGCGAAGAGAGCGTAAACTTTCTATGCCGGCCACAACTTCAGCGCACAGAGGTTTGAGCACCGAAATGAAAAATGAAAAAATAGCTAACCACAGGGAATTTGTAGACTGGCTTAGTGTAGATTTAATGTAATGTGTTTTGTTGATTTTCATTGTTTTGTGTCGTTATAATGTAAATGTCTACGAATATCGAGAATATTATTGAATATGCATATTTTAAGAATATTGTGGAAAACAATGAAAATTAAACAATGTTTCGGCTCTGAAGATTTAGAATATTTAATGTTATCCTCTTTTGTCTCAATTCAGATGGGTATATCCGTACAAGCAAATGTAAAGATTTTTTTTATTAGATTTCCTGTCAACTCTATTTCCAATGAATGATGTCAAATAAAGTTTACTAGCCGTGAAGTAACATCTTTCTTTTCAAGTACAGAATATAGCATTTTAGTTTTAAGTAGTAAATTTGAGTACAGTTATGTTTGAAATGTATGTGAAGTATGAACAAGGCAAAGAGCAGTACGTGCAGAATTATTTTACTGGTGAAATGAAATAGCTGTGAATCGAAGAAAGAGATTCTCCTTAGTGTGACCGGGGTTGGAAACAACCGAGTCTGCAGAAATTCATTTTTTTTATCTTTTCTACCAGTTTTGATCAAAATCTCAGTTTGGATTTTTTTTCCTATTTATTATTATTTCCGTTGCGCTACAAAATTCTGTTTAGGATTTGTATGAGATTTTTTTTTATTTTGATAGGGCTTTTACAGACAAAATTAAGATCTCCATGGTGCTCCTTGCCAGCTCCACTCGTAGGTCGATGTCCTGTGTCGGTAGTTTGTGGTTCGCAGCCTATTTCACGATGGGATGCGGATGATGAACTGCAGGCCTGGATACCGGACTGTGAGTTGAGATGGAAGAGACTCTGGAATCTTCTCATTTGGGCAAAATTTGAGTTCTATTTTCCGTAGATGATTGGCTTGGTGAATGTGTCAGTGACTGTTGATGGCAAGCCCACACATGCCCAGTAGGTTCGTTACCACCAGTCGATGATACAGTTGCATAGTCCATAATCTTAAGAAAAGGGAACATCATTCAAACACAAACACAGTTATTATTTTATATTTTATTTATTTTATTATTTTTTTTAAAAAGCAAAAAGCGTAATTACATACTACTGTATCATGTTTTCGCTTTAGAGCCTCCACTAATGAAGCACTAATGTTAGGAGCTTGTGCACTAAAAAGCAGTAACAATCCACTAACGAATGTCAGTACTTTTTTGTTAGTACTAGAAGTGGGGGCAGAATGTTTTGGCTCCACTAATCCCTACTATTGTTTTGGCTCTAGAGTCTACACTAATAAGAACTTACGTTTGTGGTTGGTGCATTAAAAAGCACTAATGATGCACTAAAAAACGGCAGTATTTTTTGTCAGTGCTTGAAGTGGGTCAGTGTCAACTTGATCCCCAAAAGGTTTTTACTTGTAGCGCTTACACTAATGAGCACTAACGTTACAGGTTGCTGTACAAAGAAGCACTAATGATTGCAAAAAAGAGATCATTAGCGCTCTTGAATTTGGCGGGAATTTGTCGCAATCAGAAATTACCCATAACTACACTAATAATGCAGTACAAACGATACTATTAGAGATTTCAAGAATCACTAAAGATGCACTAACAAATGACTAATTTTTTCGTTAGTGCTTAAATGGGGACTAAGTTCACGCTGGCCCTCCAAACATGTTTTACTTGTAGCACCTACACTAATAAACCACTAACGTTAGGTGTTGATGCACCAAAACGCACCAATGATGTACTAATGATAGCACTAGAACAGAGCATTAGTGCTCTCAAATTTGACTTGAGTTTGACGCAATCAGAAATCACCCATGTATTTCCTATGGAAGTTTCGTGATGTGTAATTAGCCATAACGTCACTAATAGTGAGCATTAACGAAACTATCAGAGTTTTCTAGAAGCATTAACGATGCACTAACGAATGTCACTAATTTCTCCGTCAGTGGCTAAAATGGGGGCCAAGTTCACGCTAGCTTCCAAAGGTACTTTACTTGTACAAACTACACTAATGAAGAACTAACATTAGGGGTTGGTGCACTAAGATGAACCAACGATTGACACTAATGTTATTGTTAATGCCTCATGTGGGGGCCAAGTTCACGGACGTGGAATTTCAACACCACTATAGGACAAATGAAGGCACGACAAAGCACCAACGTAGAACAAACGCTTGGCATTATAAAAATTATACCTCAAATAAGGAAAAAAAGCGGGGCCAATTTCACGCTAATTAATTTCGTTATAATGGCGTTATTTGAACAACACTAACGCTCAAATTTGGGCACTAACTGTTAAATGTTTATTTACTAGTTAAAACATTCCCTTACCTAATTGGTAACTAACCTAAAACAACAGGCTTCCGTTTTTAGCTATTAGTTTACTTCACAAGCCATAATACATTTCTCCTTAGTAACAAACTTCCGGCTGTTAAATGTTTATTTACTAGTTAAAACATTCCCTTACCTAATTGGTAACTAACCTAAATCAACAGGCTTTTTAGCTATTAGTTTACTTCACAAGCCATAATACATTTCTCCTTAGTAACAAACTTTCTTTCGAAAAGATCATCGCCATTTTAATCTCTTTATACAACTCTTTCTTTTCTTTTTTAGATGACTGCATGTGCAATAAACCATAACTCTTTCTGCCCTCAACACTAACCAGCACTAACTTAGCACAAACGTTTGGCATTATAAAAATTTTACCTCAATTAGGGAAAAAAGCGAGGCTAACTTCACGCTAATTAATTTCGTTATAACGGCGTTATTTGAACAGCACTAACGGTCAAATTTGGGCACTAACCAGCACTAATGTAACACAAACGTTTGGCATTAGAATATCAATTCTATCTCAATTAGGAAGGAAAAAAGCGGGGCCAATTCGACGTCAAGTTGACTCCGAAATTTAAATTGTTCATAACTTTGTTATTTTGATAGCACAAACGCTGAAATTTGGGCACTAACGTAGCACAAACGAATGGCATTATTTATTTTTCTCCGTCCAAAAGTGGTGGGGCCAACTTAATATTAATAATGCTTAAGACAATGGCCGAAGACAAAGATGTTCTAAATGAAGTGTGCGACATTGAGACAAAATCAGCAATTTAAGAAGATGGACTGGCATATATAGCAGGTTAACTTGCAAAAAAAAAAAAAAAAAAAAAAAAAAACTCATTTAAGTAACCAGTACAATAAAAATGTTGCCATTCACCACTCTTCAACATCATGGATTCAAAGCTTATGTCATGGCCATCTCACACAGCTTACAGAATAATGGGTTTCGTGTGTAAAAGATATGGAGAAACAGTGTTCATTGTGTACCATGGAAGAACAGTGTGTTGGGGAAAAGATACCATGAAATGTTTGAAGGAAATTATTTGTGGGAGTAATGCTAACGTGGATTCTGAAATAGTGACTACAAATGTGGGAATGAAAACATTTGCCAGAATTAAGTTTTTGAATAGTTTGGCTAAACAGAAAAGTGTTAAGGTTTCTGTAAAAAGAGAGGAAAGCTCCCACGACAAACGGAACGAAAAGATAAAGAAACTTGTCCAGTGAGGTAAGATTTCTAACAATAGAATATTATCGTAAAACAATTATTATAAATTATTTTTTCGATCATTATTGTATGTAGTAAATTACAGACACTTAACTTTAATTCTGCATGCAAGCAACAAAAAAGTATTTTACTATGTAACGTTAATTCAGTATCAGATTTCTCACGCGAAGACCCTCTTCCTTATTCTTAAGCGGGAAAAAGAGCAGACGACAATTTTTTGCGCGCTTCACGGGTCTATGGATGACGTCATTCCGGGACAGCCTACGACCGTGCAGCATGGATAAGAGGCAACCTGTTCCCTAGTAATCTTAAGGAATATCAGTGAAAAGTACACTGTAAACGTTGTAAAGAGTATTTAAGAACCTACAAGCAAACATTTCTCCTTCAAAATTAGAAAAGTCGTCAATTATGTACTATTACCGTCTATACAGTTCATTCAACATTGCAGTTCTATTGCTCTTGATGTAATATGGAGTTTGCCATAACAACCACCGCTAACAGTCGCCAACCCATAGATCTGACGTACTTCCAGTTCCAGGTGTTTCTATTAATTTATTATAGCCTATATGATTAGAATGCGCCATATGCAGAGTCGTTTTGACGTATGATTAGCCTGACTACTGGAGGAAACATATGTTAGTCGAACTATTTAGTACGCCACTAATCACGCGCCATAACGACTCTGCAAAGTCGCTAAATCTAGGGGATTCGCCATCCAGGATAGCGACAAAAATTAATTTTTCCGATTAGCGACTTTTTGGTGATTTGGAATGACGATTGGGCGACTTACAAATCTAGCGACTTTTGTGCTGCAAACAATTTGTCCTAAAATAAGTACTATTAGCTCGAATCAGTCCAGATATATATTTATTTTCCTTTTGTTTAATTGAAGCAGTGCTGGTGTTGACGAGCTGGGAAAGTACACAACATTTATCTCTATATTCCCACTTTGATTGCTGTTATCTCTTACCTTCTGACAGGGACCAACTCCAGCTTGTAATGTCTTTTAGTTTACAGAGCTTCCGTTTAGAGGCACAAATAATACATTACCGATAGCAAACTGGTTATCTGTAGAAGCGTTAGTTGAAGTGAAGTAAGATTTTTTTTAGACCTTTAATTTTGTTCGTTTTTCTAAACTCGTTTATGATTTCGTACGCGCCTTTGGCGTGGGAGGCCCGGGTTCGATTCCCGGCGGGAGCTCATGTGGTTCGGATTCCACGTTAATCAGTAGGTCCACGTCTCATATAGCCTCGCTGCTGAACGGGACGTTAAACTCAAAATCAACTCAACTCATTTATGATTTCGTTTAAGCAAAATTGATCATATATATATATATATATATATATATATATATATATATATATATATATATATATATATATATATCACTGGCGGTTTCTCTTAATGTTTGCACGTTTGTACAAACCTCCTTCCAATATTTTCAATTTTTATTTGTGCTAAATCACTTTTCGTTTTATTGTCAACATAATATTTTTTAAACAAGTGCGTTTGAAACGGGGCTTGCTAGTTGCTTTCTGCTTGAGAGTTTGCCAAACTCCCTAGCTTAACAGCTTCTGGGCCACTGCGGGGGCTGCGCAGTAAGAGGGGGGTTATCACGCCAGCGCACTGCCTCATAAGGATCCATATGCTTGCAGATCGTTTGCAAACAAATCTACCAAACAAAAACAGCTTTTCCAAAACATAACGCTTTGGAATTGGAACTTCTCCACCGTCCCTCCCCCTGTTGTATTGGTTGACACGGTTCTCGTCTGTTCCTTTGTGACAATGTTGCGTACCGTAACCAAGTCGCTACAGAGAGAGAGAGAGAGAGAGAGAGAGAGAGAGAAAGAACTTGCGCCTTGCCTAAATGCGAGATTGCCAAGTGGTCATAACTATTGGCTCTGTCAACCAAGTAAAATCAAGGCAGCTAAGGAGATACTAAAAGCGACCCTGGGAAGAGTGAAGACAAATTGAGGGTGTCGATATTTAATACATTCGTATCTGAAGGAGTAGAAATTTGGCAGTATTGATACGATGTTTTCCTTTTCATGTGTGTATGGGTGAATGAGAAAATTGGAGGGCAGTTTTTAGAAAAAGAGCGTTAATTGGGGAAGGGGTGAGATTTTAAAGCGGGTAGCGGACTTTGTAGTGTTGTATGTTTGTGTGTGTGTATGTGTGTCGGTCTTTGTTGTTCATGGAATATTGTTGCTGTAATTGCATAATTACGTGTCTGTCCCTGATATACGTGAACTATTCTAGCAATGAATTCTGTAACATCTCTGTTGAATTAGCAAGGTGACCAGACGTCCCGTTTTAGCCGGGACAGTCCCTTATTTTCAACCATTGTCCCGTTTTTTCTGACTCTCAAACGGGACGCCTAAATGTCCCGTTTTTAAGCAAACATAACCCAGGTGTCCCGTAATTATTATTCAAAATATAAATGGTCAGTGCTAATTCTACACTCTTCCGTACCAACACGCATTGCATTGGGAAGGTTCAGCCGTGTCTATAGTGCGTCCAGTAAGAGAACGTCTCTGACAGCTCGCAGTGACATTGCCACTCCTCGCGTGTCCAGGTTTTTTTCGGTTCAACTGTTGTGGCAATTTAATTAATGGTATAAGACAGAGTGATCGTCGTTGGTAACACTATATCAAAGTAGGGGCTGCAATGTCCCACCGCATGTGGTAAGGAACGTCAGAGACAATCTCTTGTTGGCCGTGCTATAGAACTTCTGAATATTCAAATGAGAATTGAGTGTCCTGTGGTTCAAGTGGGAATTGAGTGGGAATTCTGAGTGTTGTAGTAGTTAAAAGTATAGTTGGGTAGTACTTAAGTTAGAAACGCTGTGTTATCATTCTTAATTGTGTATTTTGTAAATTGAAAACACTGCTGAGTCCTAAAATGCAATGTGGAAGTCACCCCCCCGTCGCCGATTCGTATGCGTCCCGTTTTTGAAAGTAAAAGTTCTGGTCACCTTGGAATTAGTCGTTTCCGAAAAGAACTTCAGAAGCAAACCTACTTGTGAAAGACACTGGAAGACCGATTCAGACTCTCAAAATAACGCAAGTAATTAGAAGTCAGAAATGAACATTTACAAGGAAGTTTAATCTCAACTTGCACGAACAGCATAAGGGGTTATGTGAATGTGAAATTAAAAATACTTTGTTTTGTTTTCCTGTTTGTTGTTCGGGGCGGGGGAAGATGCATGGAGTAAAGAAAAGGAGCGGATATCCAGCATCTGCACGACAAAATAAATAAATAAATAAAAACATGAAAATTCGTCAGCTCATATAAGACACGTTCTAATCTCACTGTGTTGGGAAGTGTGAGTATTGCTGCTCAACTAGATGCTAGTTACAGGCGGTCCATTGAGAATCACAATCAAAAAGTGACGCAAAACAGGTATTGTCCGTTTACTACAGCTTGACGCTGTGTTTTGACACAAAACCTGGCTAGCGAATCTTAGCAGTCCTTCCCCTTCTTTCCCCTTAACGCAATGGTAACAGTGGCAATAACTCATCAACTTTAGCACTAGTAGGGTTTGGTATTTGCAAGTTACGTAAATTTCGAAATAGTTTACTTCTTCTCTAATCAGAGCCGTAACTTGTGGGGCAAGGGAAGGGCAATGCCCCCCAGGGATGTTCCCCGCCATTCGTAGGAGTAGTAGGGGTCCGCGTTTGCCCGAATGACTCATCCTCACTCTCTTTTATGACCAGGATTTTTGAAATTTGTTCCCTTTTAGTGCTTTGGTACCTCGATTTATATTGGTTGATAGAGGTCACGTGACTTTAGGCCCCACCCACGCGGAAAATTCAAATTTTCCAGGTCACGTGGTATGACGTCATGAGTCACCCCTTGGGGAAATCTCACACCAGGGATTTTTGAAATTTGTTCTCTTTTACGGGTAAGATGAGTACTTTGATACCTGATTCTGATTGGCTGACAGAGATCACGTGATCTTAGACTCCTGGGATATTTGGAATTCGTTCCCTTTGACGGGTAAGACGAATACTTGGTTGATAGAGGTCACGTGATCTTAGGCTCTGGGATTTTTTAAAAAATTGTTCCCTTTTACGGGTAAGATGAGTACTTTGATACCGGATTCTGATTGGTTGACAGATGTCACGTGATCTTAGACTCTAGGATATTCGAAATTCGGGTACCCTCTTTGATCATTACTTTGTTACCTCGATTCTGATTGGCTGATAGAGGTTACATTACATGATCTTAGACCCGCTACACGGTGAACAGGTCACATGGTATGACGTCATGTTTTACCCTTGCGGGGAAATCCATCACTCGGGATTTTTGAAATTCGTTTCCTTTTACGGGTAAGATGGGTGCTTTGGTACCTTGATTCTGTTTGGATGATAGAGGTCACGTGATCTTAGGTCCTAGGATTTTTGAAATTAGGGTATCCTTTCTGATGTGTACTTTGGTACTACGATACTGATTGCCTGATAGAGGTCACATGATTTTAGACGCACCACACGGTGAACAGATTACATGGAAATCCCTCACTCATACGTTTCATTTTATGTGTAAGATGAATGTTTTGGTACCTCGATTTTGATTGGAGGATAGAAGTCACATGATCTTAGTCACACCCCATGCTAGAAATTCAGAGTGATATGACAGCGATCCACTCTTGACCGGAATTTTAGAATTACGTTCCCTTTTATTGATATGTACTGAAGTTCACCTTAAATATTATCGTTTCCTTTCATGGGTAAAATGGTTCTTAGCTTATATGTTTACGTATGGAGATCTTGTCCTTGAATTAGTAGCCTATGTCTCTGAAAGGAACAGTGGTGAAAGAGGGGGTCCATCATTGTCGCTTGTAGATTTCTTATAACACATTGTTGTGACTTTAAGCGATTTATTGCTCAGTAAGCGCTTCATTAATGGAAACAGTGTTGCCAGATTTTTCTTACCTAAACTGCTCCGATTCTTTTCGAAACGGTTCCGCAGAGTGCAAGAATTTTTAAACTAAAATTTTTTCGAACTAAAAAAATTTCTAAACTAAAAATTTTTTGAACTAAAAAGAATTTGTAACTAAAAAGTTTTAAACAAAAAGTTTCAAACAAAAAATTTTCGAACTAAAAATTTTGAAACTAAAAATCTTCAAAACAAAATATTTCGACCCCAAAAAATTGAAACTAAAAACTTTCGAACTAAATTTTCAAATCAAAAATCTTTCGAACTAAAAAAAATTAAAAAATTTTCGAACCAAAAAAAATTGAAATTAAGTTTTAAACAAAAAATTTTCGAACTAAAAAAATTTCAAAAAAAAATTAAACTAAGTTTTAGAAAACTAAAAGAAAAATCCTAAGAAATGTTTCTCCAGGAATCGAGCTCAGGTCTTTCAAACCAAAGTTGTGTATGCTAATCGCTTAAATGAGATCGGATTTAATCATGCTTGGTGGGTTTCGAACCATGGTCCTTGAAAATGATACACTTATACTTTAAGAAAATAAATCTGGGCAGTGTAACGCTTCCGTTCGTGGATTAAAATAAAATGCTGATAGACTTCTTTGTGTGTTGACATAGAAGCACATATGATTGAAAATGCAAACGTCAGCGGATGTTGTATCGTATTACTTTAGTTTTACTACGAACGTGTCAGCATGATTCATGAAAGAAAAAAAGGAAACATTGACATTTTCTTACGGAATAGGTGGAAAATGAAATGTCGTCACAATTTACGACAGGTAGTGACATGATCCTTACAGAAAGCATTTTGGGATGATGTCATGATCGGAATTGCGATACTAGATGTAGTAACTATTGAGAAACGTGAATGACGTCACGATCGATTGTTACACATCGTTTTGGTTCGTGATTCATGACAAAAGCAGCGTTTTGATTGGATCGTTGTGATGTCATTTTATAAATTTCCTCGTTTCTGATTGGTTGATGATGACATCGTTTTTCACAGCGACCTAAATAAAAATCTAAATTTCATTTTTCAAATCCTACACCGCTCGCAACTGTGAAGTGAAGTAGGTCTACTTTTTAGAAGTGTCTTCATTTAAACTTTTATTGCACCGACTTTTTGTTCATTGAATTTGAGGTAAGTTCAGTGAGATTTTATTTTTCACACAAGATTCGAAAATCATTTTTTATTCCATATTTGTGGGCGGATCACGAATACACTGTTTTACTTTTAGTACGAAATATTTAGGCTATGTGGAATTAGTGGAATGGGAAAGTGGGAGTACCCGAATAAACTCACGAGATCGAATCAGGAATCCCCACACTTTAAAACTAAGCACGAGAAATGATATGGTTTGCTTATTTTGGTTTAGCGTCCCTTCAGCTTAATGTTGAATCTGAGCGTCCGTCGGGAATTGAACCATGGCTAGAAATGTGTGCGCTTAGTTTTGAAAAGAATGCATTCAAAATTTCGAAAACTACACCTGAGAATAATATGGTTCGATTCCCTTTGAAAACATTGTTTTAGTTTAGCGTCCCCTTCAGTTTAACGTGGTATTTGAGCAACCGCCCGGGATTGAACCAGGGCCAGAGGTGTGTACGTCAACTATTATGTTAGTTTTGAAAAAAATGTATGATAACGCATGAAAATATTAAATTTCTGAAAAAGCTTGACAGCACCCCGACGTGGAAAGTAAACCCACCGAGGGTTGAACCAGGGCCTTCCACGTTAGAAGCATCTACGCTAACCGCTTATAAAAAGAGTGCATGAATATTTGGTTAAAAGTTTTACGCTATACAGATTTTGTTTTGACAATTACGTATGCATAACGTTAATGCTTGGTGGTTCTCTTCAACTTGCAAACGCATCATTTTAAAGGTCGTTGTGAGTGGAAAAATGCTTACGCGTACTTTGTCACATCTCAGTACTGATGAAACATTCATTCATTTCATGCATTCTTTTTATCACTATAGAATGGTAGGTCAGTTACATGCTGATGCAATGGTCTCGAGTTTGACAGCAATAAAACACTCATTTCAGTAACATAATTATTTTTTTTAAAAAACTTTTGATTTCTAGTACGCGTGCTTTAACAGTGAGATTCTGAACGTCACCGCCAGGGAATCAAACTCAGGACCTTTACATGAATTACTTAGTTAAGAATTTATCATAAACGTTATGATTTCCTGTTTATCAGGTGATTAAGATTTTTCTTTCTTCTTTTCTTTTGTAGTAAATTCACGCTGCTCAATTCCTTTTTTCCACATTACATATTTGTTTTACCGTACCTGTTTGTTTGTTTTCTCCTTTCTTAACCATGGCCGAATCGGGTTTTACTGTTTGTAATGAAATCACTCGTCATTATAGACGATTTAACATTGAGGGCAGAATGCTTGAAATTCAATTTAACGCACCACCCGTAGGAACCGATATTATCCAATACGTACATAATAGTTTCCAAGCAATGCTAGACCATTTATTAGCCAATGTCGACGATGAGGCGATGGTTGGTTTATCGGTAATATCACAACGCAATACCAATAAGCCATTTTGGGTGAGTTTTCGCCAAGCACGAAACCTGACACTGGAAACGATGTGGGCCTCGTTTGAAAGAGTTTTACAAAGTAACAATTCATTTCTCCTGCACGAACCATTCACCGTTCATTTTCATCGTGTGGATATTCCACGTGGCTACGGCGGCGGTTTGCGGCAGGGAATACTTCAAAATGAAGAATTGTTACGTTGCAAAAAAGGGATTGTACGAGTACAAAATCAAGATTCAAGGTGTTTGGCGTACGCCCTTGTTATTGCTATTGGCCTGAAGGCATACAAGAATGTAGATGTGCAACGTTATAAGCAGTATCAACGCCAATCGAAATATGTTGTGGACGATGAAGTGGATGCGTTATGTGCAAATGCAGGAGTCAATTTGGATCATGGTGCCAGTGTAAATGAAATTCGGCAATTTCAGTCATACCTCAAAGAATATAAAATTACTGTTTACACTAGTTTCTCAGGCCACGATATCATGTACGAGGGACCCAACGATGAAAATCGCACTCCCATAAATTTGATTTGTTTGGCTGGCCACTTTGACATCATCCAATCTTTAACTGCTTGTTTTGCAACCAAGTTCTACTGTGAAGCGTGCCATAAAAAATACAGTGAACGTAACAGATATGTGAAAAATTGTCCTGTAACGTGCTCCAAATGTCTACAGAGACCTCTATGCGACAAGAACCAAACGCCGATATTATGCAACGACTGCAATCGTCAATTTTACGGCGAAAAATGTTTTAACAATCATCGTAATATTGTATATCATCAAGGGGAACCTGTATGTAGAATGGTGAAGCAATGTACTAAATGCTACAGAGTATATTCTTTTGTACGAAGTGGACAACGCATTCATGACTGTAATGAAATGTTTTGTAATGTTTGTAAGAAGATTGTTCCAGGATCGCATCAATGTTTTATGCTTCCTGATCGACAATGTTTGAAACCTGGTGTTCCTTCACTCATGCACGCAAAGAAAACCTTATTGATTTTCTATGATATAGAATCCATGCAGGACAAGAATATTGGCGATAATATGTTTGTCCACGTTCCAAATTTATTGGTTGCACAACAAGTATGTTATGCGTGTGTTGAAAACGATAATATCCAACAGTCTTGCAGTACGTGTGGTCAGCGCCAGCATATTTTCCAAGGAGACGATCCAGTTTATGATTTTCTTCAGTACTTGCGGGAACGTCGTCCCAATAAAAATAGGATTTTCTGTCTCGCTCACAACTCGAAGGGCTACGATGGACATTTTATTCTAAAGACCATGGTCGAACAATGCCAATGGAGACCTGACGTCATATTAAATGGGACCAAGATATTGAGTTTAACCTTGAATAATCTAACGTTCATTGACTCTTTGAACTTCCTGCCTATGGCATTAAGCAAATTGTCAAGAGCGTTTAATTTACCCGCAACCAAAGGCTACTTCCCGCATTTCTTCAATACCAAAGAAAATCAATCATATATTGAACCTCTTCTAGAAACGAAGTATTATGGTGCAAATGAAATGTGCGTCGAAGACAGGAACAAGTTCATGCAGTGGTACAACGATCATCGCAATGATACGTTTGATTTCCAGAAAGAAATTATCAACTATTGTATTCAAGATGTCAATGTACTGCGACAAGCATGCATTACGTTTATGACGTCATTTGAAGCAGAAACCAAAGTGAATCCCTTCTTGGAGACGATCACGATTGCAAGTGCTTCGAATTTAGTATTCCGCCGCAATTTCCTCAAACCCAATACCATTGGAATTCTACCGGCACATGGCTATCGGTGGAGAAGTACCCAATCGATCGCTGCAATGCAATGGCTGGCCTACATTGAAAAAACCGAAGGAAAACAAATCTTACATGCGGCCCGACAAAAAGAAGTGTTTATTGCGGGATTCCATGTTGATGGCTACTACCAAGATCCTGAGACGTTAGAGGAGCACGTGTATGAACATGCCGGCTGTTTTTATCACGGCTGTAAAGTGTGTATTACTACAGGCCGTAATCAGCCCATCTACGGCAATCCAGAAGACACCATGGAATTCCGTCATGAACGAACGCAACGCAAAAATGCAAGACTGCGTGAATTGGGGTACATTGTACATGAAATGTGGGAGTGCGAATTTAAACAATTCTTGAAACAAAATCCAACAATGGCGACGTATCTCAAGAATCATCCGTACATGAACCGCAGACCATTAAATACAAGAGAGAGCTTTTTTGGAGGAAGGACCAATTGTGTGAAATTGTACCACCAAGTCGACGAAAAAGCGGGAGAAAAAATAAAATATTTCGATATTGTCTCGCTTTATCCTTACATAAATAAGTGTGCTAAATACCCTGTAGGCCATCCTAGAATTTATCTACAGGGTGATGAAAATATACCACCAATAAATAAAGTCAATGGTCTGATCAAAATGACGATATTACCAAGTCGCCATCTTTATCATGGTCTCCTGCCTTATCGATGCAACAAGAAACTACTGTTTCCACTGTGTGCTGCGTGTGCCGAAGAAATGAACCCAGACCCTATAGCAACGTGTACGCACAACGATCAGGAGCGGTGCCTCACTGGAACATGGGTATCATATGAAATACAAAAGGCAATAGAATTAGGATATCAACCGGTGGAAATCTTTGAAATTTGGGATTATGACATTGAACAATATGATCCCATCACGAAAACAGGTGGCTTGTTCACGGAATACATCAATACGTTTTTGAAATCGAAAATAGAAGCTTCTGGCTGGCCCAGTTCCTGTGTCAGCGAAGAAGACAAATCAAAGTTTATACAAACCGTCCTGGAGCGTGAAGGTATTGCATTGGATCCGACCAAAATTGAAAATAATCCTGCACGAAGAAGTTTATCTAAGCTTTGTGTTAACTCTCTATGGGGAAAGCTTTGTCAGCGTTCAAACTTCAGCCAGACCACAATTATTGATCGGCCGGAAGAATTTTATGAAAAACTCACTTCCCCCGACATTAAACTCCATCAAATTGTACCCATCAATGATACGATGTTATATGCGTTCTGGGAGTACAATGAACATGTGCCTGTTCAAAACCGAAACACCAATGTCGTATTAGGTGCATTTACAACATGTCAGGCACGTCTGGAACTGTACAAGTGCCTGGAAATGTTGCAGGAACGTGTTTTATATTTCGACACGGATTCTGTGATTTTTACAGAAAAGCCCGGAGAGCCAACCATTGAACCTTCAACGTACTTGGGATGCTTATCGGATGAGATGGAGTCTTATGGACAACGAGCATACATCAAGACATTTGTCAGTGGAGGACCGAAAAATTACAGCTTAGAAATATACAATCCAGATACCAACGTCACCAGCTTCATATGTAAAATTAGAGGATTTACATTAAATTACAATGCAGGACAACAATTAAATTTCAACACGCTAAAAGAAATGATTACAAATCAATGCCGTGGACAAGTCACCATTACTATCCCCCATAAAATATGCAGGACCAAAGACCATACCATCGTCACACGCAAAGAAGAAAAATGTACAGCATCCGGTACACAAAACGTCGATTTAAAGAACTCAATTCCTATGATACGGTTCCGTACGGGTACGTTAAAAAACGGAAGTTGGAACTGGAAAAAGAAGAAGATGAAGAAAAAACTGTAAATACCCAATGAGGCCGCCATTTCTTTTTTCCTTTTCCTTTTTCCCAATCCTTAAGCACAAAGCAGCAACACCAAGAAGAAAAAAACGCAGTACCCACAAGAGTTCATAAACCACCAACACCATCAGTGGAAGAAATGTAGTCATCTCGTATCCAAGGGGGAACCTTGACCATAAAGGAGCAACACCAAGAAAAATGCAGTACCCAGAAAAGTTCATAAACCACCAACACCACCATCAGTGGAAGAAATGCTGTCATCTCGTACCCGAGGAGGAAGATGAGCCTAAACAGATACATCTTTTACAAGTAAGTTTTATTTCTCTCTTATCAATATTTACTCGTTTTTATTGTTTCAGAAAAAAAGAAATTCTTAAAGTAATCCGTCGTTCCTTCTTTTTCTTTACAGGATACGTCTACAAGATTCGAAGATGATGACGCGTCCAAAATATTCATTAACTAGATCCTGTATTTATTACGTTAATAAAATTGTATGAGAAGAGCACATACCTTTCGTTAAAATACAACAAGTTGAAAAAAATATGTTTTATTATTTCTTGAAACCTTGAACACTTGTTTTCAAATCATGGTAATCTTGAAAATTTAAGGTGGAAAACATATCCAAGATTTGGTTTACATGATTTTGTTCGAAAAATTAATTAAATAATTTTTTAGTGTCCAAAATTTGGTTTTTAATTTAGTTCAAAAAATTGATTTGAAAATTTTCAAATGTGGTTTACATCTTTAGTTCGAAACTTGTTTTTAAAAATTGGTTCGAAATTTTTTTAAAATTTTTTTGTTCGAAAATTTTTTGATGTGAAAAGTTAGTTCGAAAATTTTTGATTTGAAAATTTAGTTCGAAAGTTTTTAGTTTAAAATATTTTTTTTCGTTCGAAAAATTTTTCTTTAATTTTTTTAGTTCGAAATTTTTTGGGGTTCGAAAATTTTTAATTTTTTTTAGTTCGAAATTTTTTGATTTGAAAATTTAGTTCGAAAGTTTTTAGTTTAAAATTTATTGTTCGAAAAATTTGTTTAAATTTTTTAGTTCGAAATTTTTTTGAAATTTTTGTTTCAAAATTTTTAGTTCGAAAATTTTTTGTTTAAAATTTTTGTTTAAAATTTTTTAGTTACAAATTTTTTTAGTTTGAAAAAATTTTAGTTTAAAATTTTTTGCACTCTGCGGAACCGTTTCGAAAAGAATCGGAGCAGTTTCGGTAAGAAAAATCTGGCAACACTGTTTCCATTAATGAAGCGTTTACTGAGCAATAAATCGCTTAAACCCACAACAACGTGTTATAAGAAATCTACAAGCGACAAGAATGGACCCCCTCTTTCACCATTGTTCCTTTCAGAGACATAGGCTACTAATTCAAGGACAGGATCTCCATACGTAAACATATCGGTAAGAACCATCTTTCTTTCTTAAAAGGAAACGATAATATTTAAGGTGAACTTCAGAACAGTAACAATAAAAGGGGATGTAATTCTAAAATCCCGGTCAAGGGTGATCACCGTCATATCACTCTGAATTTATACATGGGGTAGGGCTAAGATTATGTAACTTCTATCTTCCAATCAAAATTGAGATACCAAAACATTCATCTTACCCATAAAAATGAAACGAATGAGTGCGGGATTTCCCCCAAGTTATACCATGTAATCTGTTCACCGTGTAGCGGGGTCTAAAATCATGTGACTTCTATCAACCAATCAGAATGAGGTATCAAAGTACTCATCTTACCCGTAAAAGGGAATAAATTTTTAAAAAATCCCAGAGCTTAAAATCACGTGACCTCTATCAGCCAATAAGAATCAGGTATCAAAGCACTCATCTAACCCGTAAAAGGAAACGAATTTTAAAAAATCCCAGAGCCTAAGATCACGTGACCTCTATCAGCCAATCAGCATTGTGGTACAAAGGCATTCATGTTACCCATAAAAAGGGAACGAATTTCAAATATCCCAGGAGTCTAAGATCACGTGACATCTGTCAACCAATGAGAATCAGGTATCAAAGTACTCATCTTACCCGTAAAAGGAAACGAATTTCAAAAATCCCGGGTAAGGGATTTCCCCGAGGGTGACTCATGACGTCATACCACGTGACCTGGAAATTTGAATTTCCCGCGTGGGCGGGGCCTAAAGTCACGTGACCTCTTTCAACCAATCAAAATCGAGGTACCAAAGCACTAAAAGGGAACAAATTTCAAAAATCCTGGTCATAAAAGAGAGTGAGGATGAGTCATTCGGGCAAACGCGGACCCCTACTACTGTAGGGAGCCCATTTTGAGAGAAAATTTTCTTAACCCATATACGATACGAACATGAAATTATAAATGAAGCATCAAACAGGTTCACTACATTACATAAACAAAGCAGCACACAAAAGGTAAATAAAACAAAAATGAGTCGTGGGCCCATTTCAGTAAAAAATGTCTACTATTAGGGGCCCTAGAAATAATATTTATTCGTATGACTTTGAGATTTGTCAATATTGTCTCCTTAATTAATTTGTCACGTATGGAACGGGCCCCGCAGACCTTGCCGTGAGGGAGGGCTCACAGGCCCCGGAGGGCCATAAAGAGTAAGAGAAAGATAGAAAGAGGGGGCGCAAGAATTAGAAAAACTTTTTCTAGGAGACCGAAATACACGTAGGCCCTATTAATGCTTTCCACCCAGAAAAAATCTAAGTTACGGCGCTGTCTCTAATGTGACTTTATTGGTAGGCTACAGTTCTGCTAATAGTTAACTATATCAGGTTGGCCTCTTTAAACATTGGGCCGTGGAGAGAAAAATAGTCTTACAGAAGTATAGTATTCAGATTTTAAGAAGATGGGGAAAAGAGAGCGAGGATGAGCAAGATGAGAAGAAAGAAAGAAAGAAAATGAAATAAGCACTTCTACATTTACTTCATAACGAATTTAAGGAGCCATAAAACGAAAAAAAAAAGATATTGGAACGCACTACCATAATATTTGCTAGTGTTGGCAACATAATATTCTGGCGAGCTCCTTCGTGGCTAAGCGGTTAGCGTACGCGTCTTTGGCGTGGGAGACCCGGGTTCGATTCCCGGCGGGAGCTCATGTGGTTCGGATTCCACGTTAATCAGTAGGTCCACGTCTCATATAGCCTCGCTGCTGAACGGGACGTTAAACTCAAAATCAACTCAAAATCATAATATTCTGGCGGAATGTATTTCCCGCCAATTCTGGAGCGTTAGTGTTTGGCCCAATTCTGGCCTTACAGAAGTTACCATCTAGGCATTTACCTCGTGGGACTGAGGAAAACCTTAATAAGAAATACCAGCCAGAGCTGGGTTCATGCCCACGCTCGATCTACCTATTTTAATGCCATTTTTGTGTTGGGTACAGAGGCGGATCCATGGGGCAATTGCCCCCCCCCAGAAGAGGAAACTTTATTTTATATATAAATAAAACCAATCCTAGAGTTTGGAGCTCTTAAAAGTAGCTCTAAGTAGCAGTATTAAACCCCCCAGAAGTCCGTCCTGGATCCGCCCCTGGTTGGACAGTTTCTGGTAAGGGCACCCAAACGCGGCAAATGTGTACTGCTTTAAAATGTTTACATGTTAAAATTCGCTTTATATATTGTACTTTGAACACGTAATTCAATGTGTATTATATTCTTCTTACAGCAGCATGCTATATTTCCTAATACTTTGTCTATGGTTGTTAGTACTTCTAATTATTGCATCATACTAATCCTTCTCAGAGCTCGTTCAATTAGTATGAAATTCTAGACTTGGCAGTTTGCAATGCCATCACCAACAGGCAATATGTGGTGAGAATATTTCCACCTATACCATACTCGCATCGAAATTCCCAGCTAGTGATGAGCGCAAGAGTCTTGGTCTTGCAGTTTTTGCAAGAGTCTTGCATGCAAGACCAAGACCAAGACCAAGACCAGGAATACCGATGCAAAACCAAGACCAAGACCAAGACCACACCTGCAAGACCAAGACCAAGACTCTTGCGCAAGAGTCTTGCACAAGTACGGGCACTACTTGATTTTTTTAAATAATGTAAAAAAAGAAGGAGACGGATTTCTTAGCTTCGGCAAAAATGCTGCTGGAGTGAATGTGTTCCCAGTAGTTTATGCAATCCGTGTGAGTCGATCTACCCCTGTAGCTTATAGCAACAGTATGTCGCTTTCTGAATTGGTTGTTCGCGTATTCTGTAGATATTACTCGTTTTCAAGACACACAGGTGTCATCTCGTACCATGTGACCTTTTTTGGCGGACAAACACCGTGTACGTGGGTTTTCTCGGTATTTTTTCGTTTCCTCCATTTCAGTCATTTCTCATCTTCATTCCACCATTTCAGTCATTTTAGATCATCAATTTCTCCCTTAGGCTTGGTGCATAATCATGGGACGTTAAACTAGATACTTCATTTCATTTCAAAGCATATTAGTGGTGTTCTTCAAAAACTAAAGAGAAATGTAGTATTGAACATCGGTAATACCGTACACCATAGGTGTCGACTACATGGGTATGGCCTTGGCTGCGAGACTCAAGCATCCGTTGGAAATTTTCTATGTGTGCTCTTAAAACTAATATCGAAATAACATTTTCATGACATTGACAAAAACTTAGTGCATGTGACCGCAAGTTTGATTTCATGGGCGGATGCTTATACATTAAATAATTGTTTATCACTATGACTTTAAGCCTCCATAGGTATACGGCACATCAAGGATTGAACGATATAACATTATACTACAACAATAAATTTATATTATAAAATTGAAAGTGACTATTTTTGTGAATCCTAATCTCTTGAACCAGCTGACCGATCTCGATCATATTTTCAACATAGATGAGGATCGGACCAGACGTGGTTTCTGTCATATCACTTTGACGGTGCAGATTAGGGGAGGGGAATGAAAGATATTTTAAAATGATCGAGAATCACCGATATTAAAATGGAGTCTATAGTTTTTTTGGGGTCGCTGAGATAAACAGTGACAATTCCGATGCTATTTAAATCCAAGTTCAGCCCCGTAGCTTGGTGGACGGAAGAGAATATATATAAAAACGATCGAAAATGACAAATATTATTGTCGGATCCATTGTTTTCCAGTTCGCTGAGTTGAATACTGACACTTCCGATACCGTTTACGACCAAATTCAGCCTCGTAACTTGGGGAGAGGGAGATACATAATAATCATCAAAAATGAACAAATATTAGTGTCGAATCCATGGTTTTTGGTGTCGCTAAGGTGAACAGTGATACTTCCGATCCCGTGTAAATGTAAATTCAGCACCGCAACTTGGGAGAAGAACAAGATATATAAAATTATCAAAAATTACCATTTTCGATGTCGAACTCATGGTTTTCGAGGTCATTGAGATGAACAATGACACTTCCGATGCCGTACCTCACAACATGGGGTGAAGGAGATATATAAGTTTATTGAAAATGACCGATATTAGTGCCGAATCCTTAGTTTTTGGGGTCTCTGAGACGACCAGTGACACTTCTGATGCCGTTTAAATTCAAATTCAGCCCAGCAACTTGGGGAGGAGGAGGGGAGAAAAATATAAAAATAATCGAAAATGGCTGATATCAGAGAGCGCTTTATTAATAGTAAAAGTGAATAACGAAATATATTATTATTATTATTATTATTATTATTATTATTATTATTATTATTATTATTATTATTATTATTATTATTATTATTATTATTATTATTATTATTAAAGTTTAACCCAACGAAGTGGGTAATTGATGTTAGTAATCCATATTCACAAGTGAGACTTCAAATAACTTGGCGTTTGATGCCGTTATTTTGTATTTCCAATACAGGTCAAAAGTATTTATATAGATTGAATTTACACAAAAGACATAGACAGTTAAATCGTTTTCAGTTTTCACTCAAATTATTCTAAAATATTAAGAGGTTTGATTATATTAATTATTATTTTAATTTTCTCTCTCCCTTTTTTTAGTCAATATTGCTAAATATATAATTATCTTCATAATAGCTATTTTCTGCTATTATTGGCAGGTTACTTGCTGCAACTGAGAAGGTTCGACGTTCGGTGGTCCTCAGCTAGTCTCTACGTCTTGACATAGCAATTTTCTGTTTTAATACTTTCCTTCAACTAGTCTCCTTCACTTCCTCAGTCTCTTTCCTTCCACAATACCCTCCAGCACGTTCCTCATAATCAACCTTGCCTCATAATACAGTTCCTCCTCAGCCAATATCCTAACCTGTTCCTCTTCCTCCTCTTAACAATATCTAAAATTCTTCTTTTTTCTCTAGTTCTATCTTTTTTAACACCTTCTCATTCGTTGTCCGTTAACACAGCTAATTCTCTCCTTTCTTCTTCATCGAAAGCCTGCAATTTTTTCATCACTTTTGCGTTATGTTAATGTTTATGCCCCATAGAGTACATATTGGAATCAGTAAAACAAAATCTCAATATTTAATTGGAAATTTGATTAATTCAAGGATTAGCTAATCGTGGTTGAAAAGAAAAATCTGACGCCTTTAGAGTGTAAAAATAATTTTACAATTCATGGTATTTCAATAATCTGTGCCCTCTTGATTTTCTTTCATGCGTCTCAGGGGTAGCCTCCCCAGTTTGGGAACCAGTGGAGTGTTAGATCTGTTAAAAAATATAAACAGATTACGAAACGTTGTGATTTAGGCATATCTTACAAGTAGTGAAGCGTGAGCAGTCATTAAAAAGAGGAAAGGTCATCACCTATGTTGTACACTATCATGATACTTACACAAAGTTAAACTATATTACATTAGAAACATACGTTGTATTTCCGTTACTATTGGCGCATTGTAGAGTTTATTATCACTTATATCCATAGTAAAATTTACCTATGAAAAACTTGAGATTTCTTAAATGCAAGACTTGCAAGACTCTTGCATGCAAGACCAAGACCAAGACCAAGACCAAGACCAAAGGCTCCAGTGCAAGACCACGACCATGACTAGATGTGCAAGACCAAGACCAAGACTAGATGTGCAAGACCAAGACCAAGACCACCCCGGTCTTGGTCTTGGTCTTGCATTTGCTCATCACTATTCCCAGCCCCTGTTTACAATCAGTACAATACGTTGCTGTCGCTTTATCATAAAAACAATGCTATCCAGCGAACCTAACGGTCTTTGGACTCTCATATTATTGTTTACAACAGAAACTGCAAGTTCATAATATTGCCAGGCGTACAAGGCTTTTGCACACTTTCGAACAAGAACACTTGTACAAAATTGAGTGGACATTGTATGTAAGATTGTTTTACATAATAACTAACTCGATTTGTCATAACGTTAATGTCTCAGTCATCTCAAAAGCAGCAATTTGTGTTATTAATAGTAATTTTTCCATGACTGTGCAGAAGTAGGTACATCGGTTCGGCCATTTATGTGCCTGGCAACCAAGAATTATCCATGTATGGATGAGAAGCAAGGTTTTAACGCTCGCACTACAATTGTTGTTTGTAAGAGTGAACAGACAATGGGTGATATCAATAAAAATAAGTGACTACTCCTGAGAAGTCCTGCTCGAGAATTTCAGTAACTACACCTGAAGTAATCTCCCTCAATTTCGTATCAATAAAACAAGCCACTACTCAGGTCTAGTCTGCTCCAGATTTATGAACGTTCACTAGCGTTTCCTCTGCGCGTAGCAGTGAGTCTTATCAATAAAAGATGTGATTACTCATTTCCCCCACCCGTCTCTCCGCGACCGCGTCATTTCGAGTAATTTTGTTGTTTTTAACCTATGGCGTAGTATCCTAATCAAATGCCGGTACATCTACGACTGAGACACAAATCCAAGAGAGAATCTTTAATATTCGACCTAGAATAAAACAAAAAGAAATAAAAAAAAAAACGGGAAACAAGAAAATAACACTGAAACCATGAGGACGAACCTATTGAAGCTGATGGATGTTGATTCGAATCCAGCAATATCAAGATTAACACAACAAGTGCATATCACGTCTTAGTAGATTGTTTGGCTTTAAGAACAAAATTTGGCTCCTTAGTAGTTTGTTGGCATCTAGTAAACACTCATGAATATCCATGAGTGTGTACTTTTCTGACATGGTAGCAGTTGGTAATACACGGCCGGTTGACAGTTTGAAGAATGGATACACCCTTTTTTCCGCATATTAATGACAGAAGAAATACGATGATGTATGCAAGTGGGGCCGGAGGTTGTATAGAGAACATGACACACAATAAATGTTTTCCGGTGAAAAGAATTGTTAATTGGACAAGCAGAATACAGAAAGACCTTTTCGGAAATAAAATATGCAGATCACACACATAGAACAATTTAATATATTAATATGTATCACATGTAACGCGGCAGCTGTTGGAGAATATTCTGGAATTTTGATCGTTGGAATGAGATATCACGTGATGGACGAAGCATATTAAATACCCAGTGTTTTTTTTAGTGAAAAGGAGTTATAGATTGGTTTTAAAGGATGGATTTACCGAAACCATTGATTTTTAGTACAAGAGGTGAAAGTGATTTTGCAGAATCGTCATCTTTGCCGGGGACAGAGGTTTTATTCCAACCGCTGGTGATCCCGCACTTTCCGCCATTGGAAACAGAAGTTACTCCGTATAACTTGGATGTATTACCGGAAACAAAATTTTCATCCCAACCGGTGGTGAGCCCGCAACCTCCGCTACTGGAAACAGAAGTTACCCCGGCCAACTTGGATGTATTACCGGAAACAAAATTTTTATCCCAACCGGTGGTGAGCCCGCAACTTCCGCCACTGGAAACAGAAATTTTCCCATTACTTGATGTTGATCATGAAATAGAAGAATATCCCCCTACACCTTCACCAACAGTGAGTAATTCCCCCGTGGAGAATTGGGAGTTGGAAGAATTCTTGAATTTGCCATGTGAGTGTACTGTGGAACGTACATCATTGGATTGTATAAAAGACTGTATAATATACTGGAAACCAGACGATATATGTATTTGTTTTGCTTGCGGGTTCGGAGACGGCAGTCAATGGACACATGATTATTTGGTGTTGGATACGGAATCTCTTGAACGGAAAGCTATAGATGCCGTAACGAAAGTTGAGGTTCGTGAAGAATTATTATCAATTTACAGAAAAAATCATGGACAGCCTTTTGCGATAATATGGAATTTCATTGAACGTTTACGAGATCTTGTGTGGGACTTTGAATATAGACCCACTCTATTAAAAATTTTACTAGAAAAAGATTATGGGAAATACGTGGACATATGGTGAATTGTGTATTGTTTTCATTTTTAATTGTTTGATTTCCTTTTATTAGTACTCATGTATTGTGATAGTGAGAATTGTGGACAAAACATTAGTGAAAGTTGTGTGTTAGAAACGATAACTGTATACTTACGCTCAAATGGAATAAGTGGTATGCAGCATAATCCTGGAACTTTTCTTGAAAAGCACTTGTTGAATGATAAGACTTTAGTAGACCTCTTTGAAATTTTTCATGAACGGCATCGTGAAATTTCAATCACAAACTTTATGTTAAAAACTGGTGAATGTTTAAAAAATACTGAATTTATTGGACAACTTATTCCAGTTGTCATGGAACGTTCGTGTGAAATTTCAGTTTGCCATAAAATGTATATTGTAGACATACAGGGATTTGAGATTTCCCCGAATGAATTTGTGATACGTGAATTTTGTCTTACTGCGTGTGATGATACATTAAATTTTCATTGTTTAGTAAAAGTACCATGTGAATTTAACGATTTACCAATAGGTTGCCAAAAACAAATCGATTGGCTTACAAACCACTTGCATGGCTTGTCATGGTCTAGTAAGACTGGCTGTCTCGTATCACATATTCGGAATATTATGTATGATTTTTGTGCATCAGATGCAACTTTCCTTTGTAAAGGTGGGGAAAAATCCATTTGGATAAAGAAAATCTTTGCGTTAGCAAACGTTGTGGATCTGGAAAGAAAAGGTTGTCCACCATTAGCAGAATTACAAGGCACCTTTGTAATGAAATTTGTTCATTTCATAAGCAAGTAGAATCAAAATCGGCATGTGCATATCGAAATGCACAACAATTGAATTATTGGTGGAAAAATGAGCGATCCACAACCCTTACTAAGGGCATAGCAAGTTTAATGTTTTCATTGTAATCTTAAAACTATTGTAAGAAAGAGATATTTTATGGAGAAATAAAAATATAAAAGTTTTAAAAATTGGTATTTATTTAGTTCTAAAAATCTACAAACATCTACTTTTTTCTTTTTCATTATGCTTTCTACATGTTTTTGACAAGCTTATCATTATTTTTTTTAATTTTTTATGGTTAAACATTGCAATACATTTGTCAAATGAAATACTACGTATCATATAATACAGAAAAAATAAAAAATATCCACACATGATAGAATGATTATCTTGAACTTGTACAGTATTTACAAAATAGAGTTTACAACTCCTTTGTAGGAACTGTTGAATTAGTTTAGGCACACCCTGTGCCAGAGAATCAAAATAGTACCCATGTTTATTGTTATTGATATAGATCGCTACCCAATGGCTACCGGGTAAATCAGACTTGTCCAAATTAATAATCAGTCCTACAGGGTGTTGAACAAGTATAGGTAAACGATCAATGGGATAAATTCCAGTCACATTTGCACCGGTAATACAGTCCTTTAGTAACACTTGTAATAATTGATCACTATACATGTTTATTAGTCTATTTCATCCTTACTTTCCTCCTCTTGTTTTATTTTTGATGGACCATACGTTGCACTATTTGGATTTACGTATAAAACATAACCATAGACCTTTAAGTATTCGGCATATAATAAAGCTTCACGCGCACAACACTTAAATTGTCCAAATCTATGTTTTAAATAAGCACAAGAGTAAACATGAAATCCCAAAGAAGACGCTTTTGGGCACTGTAAATCTTCTAAATTCACAACAGTCCGTTCCAATAGTTACTGCAGATAGTCCTGACGTGTTTTACCATAAGTATACAAGGTACAGGTATTAGCACAATATTGTTTCAATATAGTAGGTAACAATGAGTAATCTACATCGCCATTGTACCAGTCAATACCATAATCATGTTGTACTAGATGTTTATTCGAAAGTATGAGCGGCACACGTAATTCATGTAAGGGATATGGTGGTTTAAAAATCCAGCTTTGTACAAAGGGGATATCAGGATTTACAATTGCAAGTTCCTTAATAATAATATGATCATCATTATCGTTGAACGCGGAGAAGTGAACAATAACCCTCATGGCACTCAAATGACGAAATTTTACATTGTATGATCAGTATATACATTCCTGTCTTTATCGATTTGAATGAGAGAGTCAAATTGAGCGTACACAATACATGTAATGGAATTTTGTAGAGGTTGAGAAAATGATAATTTTAAATTCACAGGGGAATCACGTATGACATCCCACGTAAAATCATCTAATGTTCCTGTTGGAGATAGAATGAACGGGTACAAAGTGTATCCATGTCGAAATTCTTCACGGGAAATTGTATGTGAATGATCTTGATAATATATACCGGTACCGGAAAACAGAGTGGAATATGTTTGAACATATAATCCATTTGCAAAATTAGGAGTGAGGGGTGTCGGTGGAAATGATTTTGAACCAACTTGTAATTGCAGCTTGTTAACGTTAAAATGTTGAAATTCAAAAGGGTTTACATGTGGTTGACCATTAAATGCAGCGTTTGATACAAAACGTATAACAACACCTTTTGGTACTTTACCCAAAAATAAATTATCGAGATTATATGAACTTACTTCTGCGGGAATAGTATAGGTACAATTTTCAACACGAGTAAGAGGTATGCTGGCCGGAATGTGTTCCATGCCAGCATTGATTTGCATAGCTAAGTCGGCAGCAATATCTAGACGCCGCACGTGAAGTGTTACGTCTTCAAGTTTGACTTTATATGCTGTATTTTCAGCAGACATTAAACAAAACGTATCTTTTGTACGATGTAATTTTACACGTAAGCTTACTTTATTAGGAAGCATACATCGGCAATATCACACCGGCAATATCATCATGGATACGGTCATACATATCGAATGATGCACTATTTCTAACGTACTGGGCACGATTTGTAAATCCAGTATTTGCATTACCTAATACATTAAATTGGTTTGCAGTATCTTTATACCATAATCCCCCAGTTAAATGGGTTCGAGCGGCATCACTACCATAATTTAATAATGTTTTGATATAAGCACGGTACGGATATGAACCGGATGATGAACTAATTAATTTATCGTTTAATAAAACATCAACTTGACTAAATAACGAATGAAGAAAATTATTTACAGGTGCAACAATATCCGCCGCAACTAAATTTATATTATCGTTTTTTGTAATTTTACATTTTACATAGAGATACAAGTATGCAGTGTGAATAAAATCACCAGTTTTACCAGGTACAACAGATTCAATTGGTCCTTCTGACGATAAAGTAGAAACCGGACGATATTCAACAGTGGAAGATGACTCAATAGCAGTTTGAGTCATTGGAATAGTAAACAAATCAAGTTCACTTGTACAACATTCAGGACTACTTCCACTGAGTAAAGCCATGATTAACTAAATATATCAACGGAATATTTTCGATTACGTTTGACCGGAGGACCAAATTGTACAATAGCAGGAGCCTTACGTTTTCGTGAACGTCTCTTACCACTACCGGTTAACAACTAAGTTTATTTGCTGCTTTAGTTTTTAATGTTTCTCCAGCTTCTTCTACACGAGCACGAACGGATTCTTTAAATGGACGGTCTTCTAGTACATCACCTGCAACTTGTATTCCCGTTTGTAACGCTTGCCGGCCTACAGCTTTGGCACCTTGCTTTAATAAAGGCAATGCAAAACGAAATAAATCTTTAAAGAAACTACCAATCCCATGACCCCGTTGATAAACTGGACCTGAAAAGAAGGGAAGGCCCCACTGATAATACGTATGTTGCTTTTTCATTTTCAAGGAGAACGTTTAAAATGAAGTGTCACTGTCAATGTCCCGGAACGAAATGGTAAATTTCGTCCTGCGTGGTCCTTTAGTAGTATTTCAACAGTGTTAAAGCAAAATTTAGAGAGTGGTATATAGTGAATATCTTGATATCGTAACGTTTGAACTTTTCCATAAGTCATATTGCCAACAGTTGCAATACGTAGTAAGGGAGCTTGCGTATCTCCCACCAATTGATATTCAATAAGATCAGTATACACAAAAATTTGAAAAGGATATCCAATATCTAAGTATGGTTGTTTAAATCCCTGTTTTTGAATAATAAGATCATTTTTTTTCATGAAAACCTAGTTGTATAGATAAAGTAGGTGAAAGTGTTATAAATTCAACGTTTGATTCAGAAGTAACATGAATAATATTGGAAGCGTTAAATCGTATAAATTCTGAAACTATTTAATTCTTCCAGTATGTGTTCAATGTTTCCATAATATCCAGGAGTAATTTTACATTTCATAATTTCATGACCTTCTAATTTGTACCAAACGATATTTTCATCTTCGGTGACATTATGACACGTTAAAGGAATATGTATTTCACTTAATCCGACACACCAATCTGTATCTGTTAAACGTACAGTATTTTTCAAATTATTAATGAAATGGGTTGGACTATTTTTAGGATAAACGTCTGTACTTGCATTTGAAACCAGTGTAATGTAGAAGTTGTCTTCTATGCTTTCAGAAATCATTTTCGTGTAAAGTGAAGTGTCAAGTTCGAAGTTCCAAAACGAAATGGTAAGTTTATACCGAGTTCATCTTTTAAGTTTACTTCTATCATATCAAAATATTTCTTTTCAACTTTCACGTACTGCGGGTTATGAAATAAAATATTTTTGATTCGTCCATACCGCTCGTAAAATATACTAATTTTACGAAGTAAAGGTCCAATTTCTTCTTGTTGTTTTACAATATTCACACATACGTTAACTTCTGTTGAAATATTATAATCAAGGTTACAGGGATATTTTCCCTAAGGAGCCAGAAATTGTTCCCTATGTTGATCTTTTATATACACCACTGAATTATAAAAATTTGAATTTTCATTCATAAAACCGAGTATATGTTGTAAACCTTTTGTTACGTCTAGAATACACCGATCACGTGACCGGAAGGAATATTGAATATACACTCGATTCTTAAAATAATTATATTTTATTATACGTACTTTCTCGGGAATTAGATTTAAGATGGCTTTAATGGATGCATAATATCCCTCCGTTACTTTAACAGGATATCGAATATATTCACCATCAATAAATGTATCGATGGTAATTTGTTCACCCGGACCAACATTATAAAAACTCCACGGTATGTTAATTTGTGTTAAGCCCACAAGCCACTCTCCGTCCGTTAAATCTATGGCCCTTGCAAGTTTTACTCGAAATGAGGATGTTGTATTATCAAAAAGTGTACTACTTGCATTGGAAGGTAACGTCACGTAAAAACCGTGTTTCAATGACGAATTCATTACGCAGACTGAATACTAGATACTCGAATCCACGAATTCATACTTTCTGGGTAGCCTAACCATTTTACGAAAACCCACCCCTTCTTACGTTGAAGAACTTTTTTCAATTAAATAGGTTTTGTTTGAGCTTAGAAATATTTTTTGTAATTCTTCAGCATAAAATATTCCTTTAATTTCATCACCATTCCAGTCTTTTAATTTATAAGTTACAGGATTTGATTTTATACACTTATCAACGAGAAATATTTCTCGAGACCAATTTGGCAAATAACCTTTTTCAAGTTTATGTTTATATTTAATAATGCGAACATAATCTCCTGCTTGAAATTTACAGGTTAATTTCTTCTTATTTACAGTCTTTCCGTACAGCGTATTCCACACACGATTGATATTTGAATCATTTACTTCCGCGGGTGCCATTTTAATAGTTGAATGATAACTATGATTATAATTGTGTACAATTTGATCCAACACATCAATGTACCGATACGTATTTTCTGCAGTAAAATAACGATATATTTTACTTTTAATGGTACGAATTACTCTTTCTACTAACGCACATTTCATTTCCGAATGTACACTATAATGATTAATTCCAAAATCTTTAAACACTTTCTTTACATAAAATTCTGACCCTAAGTCAGTTTGAACGTGAACCAGTAATGGCACTTGGTTTAAAATTGAAGTTATTGCATTAGCCATTTCAGGCCCTTTCTTTGTTTTCACAGGAATGCAATACAAGTACCGCGAAAAAATGTCAATTGCACATAAAATATAGCGATATCCGTCATTATACTTTGCAATATTTTGCATGTCCGCCAAATTGCATTGTAATGTTTCATTAGGACCACTAACTTAATATTGTTTCCGTGGAAATGTTTTTCGTATTGGAGCGTGCATTGTATATGCATCTTGTGATGCTAACCATTTTTTAATTTTCTCTCGGGATAATTTTGTTTTACGTTCTAATGTACTAACACTGGATAAAGATGCAGAATCTGAATACTTGTAATAGATTTTTGATAATTTTGTCATTTCTTATTTACATTTTATATTCTTTCCAATACCGATATACGTTAGATGCAATTGCGGGAGATACTGCAGTCGAAGAAGAATGCCGTTTTCGAATTTTACTGCCAGTCACTTTCGGGGTTGCAAAAGCAGGTGAAGGCGGTCCTGGTGTACGTGAACTAATAAATTCCCGATTAACATTAATATCATCCAATAACGTTTTAAACGACTGTAGTCCTACTGGTTGTGTTGAATATTTCCGTGTACGAACTACATCATTTACTAAATCGATAATATTGGAACCGGGAATGATATTTCCATCGATAGCCACTGTACCTGTTTGATCCCACGAGATTTTCTGTGAATTAATGAGTTGTTTAAGTAATAAATCCGTTTTCTTCGAAGTGTTATTGGTACTAATTGTAATATATCGGGTACAAGAGTTAGAATACCACTATCTGTACGACTACTTGCATTTTCTGAGTCAACAATGGGTAAGGCAATAGGATTTTCCGGTGTGGGACCCGATTTATAATGTAAATATTCCTGTAATACTTGCTGATACAATTTCCATTTTTGTTCTCTACTCAAATCTGTACGTTGTAAGATTTCGCTCATATCTTTATCTAGTCTTGATTGATGTGCTTCATGCGTCTTTAAATTAGATTGTATTCTATGAAGTGCATTTTCTGGAACTAATAGCATTTTACGTAATTCCGACATGTTCCAAAAATTGTTGAGGCTAAGGCACCAATGAGTGGCCCGAGAATTAATGGAATAATGCAACACCTTTCTGTAGTAATAATTTATTTTTCTTTTTAAGAGAAAGTTTTGAGGAGAGAGCACGTAAGATGTTATGTCTACGGAGCCTTTGCTTCTGAATTAATGATATGGGGATATTTCCTTTTATAGTATTTTTGCTACTTGTGATATGGTACGCATCAAATCACCGGTGCGTTTTGAAAAATAACTTTCCGATCTGTGGCTTGCATTTCGCAAACGTGCAGAGCGTATTATAATGATGTTTTACCTTCAACATCTTGATGCCAACTAAACATAAAACAGTGTGGCCGCGTTTTTAACACTACTGTACACATGCATTATTTCTCCGGGAAATATATTTGTTCTCAGTCGTAGGGCTTCATGTGTTTGTTGTGTAAGATCAAACAACAAATAAGTGTGTGGCTTTTGTGTAATTTCCTCAAAGACATTCACGAGTTGTTTGCTTCACGAGGCATAATTTGTCTCGCTAAATATTCAATTTGTAACTTATCACGTGGATTCTTAAATACCACTATATAATGTGCATTTAAACTAATATCTCGAGCATGCCGGTTTTTTGGAAATAAATTTTGAACAATAAATATTACGGTTAATTTCTTGTGGTGAGCGTACTTGGTAAATAATTTGGCCACATCGTCATTTGTTTCTGACATTAAATCATCTAATATGAGTAATGAATTTTCACTTATATCCAAAGTATTTATTTCGGGGATTCCTTCCAGAAAACGTATTTTTGCATCAACGCCCAACTTTGGTGAAACTGCGCCATAACACCATACAATTTCTTTAAAGGAAACATTAAACATATCATTTTTTTCTTTGATTAATCGATTAACAAAGTGAGTTTTACCAGCACGGGATGGGCTGGCTATGAGAATAGTGCACGGGTGTTCAAAACGTAACATCTTCGTTGCAAATGACACAATGTGATAGAAACTCTGCTTTTTATTCCCAAAAAAACGAGTCTGTGGCCAATCATTTATGAGATCTATAGCCATACGGAACAGTAACACTTTTTGGTACGTCAGTCACAATGTCAGCATCTATTCGTCTGCGTTTACTGGTCACCATTCGATGTGTCTTTAGTTCTCTTCGCGAAAAGATGCGCAAATCTGGTTTCCGAACAATTTTGGATGGCATTTCGATTACAGTTGCCTCCCGATTCCCCGTCACTAAATCATAAAAACTATCAAAATTAATTTTATCACTTGTTCTGTGATTTAATGTTACTCCAGGAATTTTATAGACATATTTCATTTCCCCACTAGCATTGCGTAAAGCGTAGGCGTAATTCTTTGCACCTAATGCTATTACTTTACGTATTTCCCAACCTTCGGGAACTTCATTTGTTAACCCACCCAAATACAAACTTAATTTTATTGGGAGTTGCTCATCTTTTCTTTGTATAAACATGATACTGTCCGTATTGCAATTGATTACATTCTGTTCTCCAAGACTTGTTAGTAGATCATACAACCACAGTCGTGCCAATGATGTTATAAATGCCGCAAGTACAACATTTGAAAATGTTAATGGGATATTGTCACTCTCACAGTCTTTATATTGAACAATTAAATGAGTTTCACCAATTGGTGTTACACCTTGAATTTCATATTTAGGGTCTGTTAAAATTTTCAAAAAATCCTCTGCTGTATCAACCATTGTGCACTGCGAAAGGTCTGTTCTTTGCCCCATTTCCCGTACAGCGAATTCAAAAAGAGTTTCGCTGTACTGCGCAGACCTGGATTATATTCTGTTCTCATAATTTAACTGTATTCCCTCATGCCTGAAATATTCTTCAATGTACTTTTCCTGCTCTTCTTTTGTAGTGCATTCTGCAGGAAAGCCTGAAGTTTCTTGTTTCATTTGTAAAAAGGATTTCACATATGACCCAAATAATCCTTCACAAACATCTTTTTCCGGGACTAATAAATCAAACTCCAATATTTCATGAATTTCAATTAGCTCATACCCATTGTCTAATGCTTTGTGCAGTTCGGGGGTACAGAATGTACCGGTAATGATACGTTCAAGATCTATATGCGTGCATTCATCATCATTTTGTTCATCCATGCACGATTTACATAATACAAAGATCAATCTTCCTCCCGTAACATAAGGGAGAATTGGAAAATATAAATTGGAGGGTGGAAGAATACTGCATTTTACAAGTCCATGAATGTCTCGCACATTGGGGAAATTGGGGCCATTGTGTACTTTAGGCACATTCACAGGCATGCCTCGTTTACACATTGTTGCGGGGTAAAGCGAAGTGACATCTACGTAAACCAGGTATTCTTCCCCTGCACAGTCTACATATAACTTAAAATTTTCTGTTCTACCTCCTTGATAGGCAGATTTCGGAATGAGAGGATCACGAATATGTTTGCACCGTTGTTCGAGGATATTCTGTATATGTTTATCACATTTTACCATTGCATCCCATTCACATTCCCAAATTTCTATTAACTTATAACCTAATTTTTTCAAATAGTTGCGGCAGTGCACTGTTTGTTCGTATCTCTTTTCAAAAGTGTTGTACGCACCATTTTCTTTGCATAAAATGCTATTTCTATTATCTTTATAGCAGCTTTTACATGCGTGCCAGAAACATCCCATGAACTGGTATATAGTGTTTGTTTTAGCGTCAAAACCATCGACTTTATATCTGCCAAACCGCTCCTCCAACGCATTATTCCAAGTAACAATAGATCTCTTTGTTACGTGTTCCATATACTTCAACCATTTTAATGCTTTAATACTCTGTTGTTGAGTAAGTTGGAACCCGTTTGTAGGAATAACTGGAACTGTGTTTTCAATCAAGTGATGACACCGGTACGACAACATTGCTAGACTAGCGATCGTCGTGCTGGAAATAAAACATTGAATACCATTTGTTTTCTCTTCAATCATGGAGGTAAATTTAATTACTCCCTCCGCCAATATACGCACATCGTTCCGGCAGTACTCCATCAATTCTTTCTGAAAATCAAAAATATCACTATTCCGTACTCGCTCTTCATGCCACAGCATAAGTTCTGCCCGGTCTGCCGTACTACGTGAGTCCGGGTCATAATAATGCAATGCCGGCCATTCTCCAACATAATTTTGATGTTCCTCTGTATTAAAGAGGTATGGAAAATCTCCTTTTTTCAATTCAACATTCAATCCTAAGGTTTTCGGTAATTTGGATAATTTTACGCCAAGATAAAGAAAAGTATCCCGAAAATAAAAACGATTACTAATACTAATTTGAAATATCTTTTGACCGTGCATAAGAACATGTGGAGTTATTCTTTGTTTCTCAATAAGTGTCCGAACACAAAATAGACCATCATATCGCGAATTATTGTGAGCAAGTGCCACAAAGATCTGATACTCTGGCCTTTCCATAAGCACATGTTCAATAAACGCCTCCATGGTTGTGAAAGAAAACATACGGTTCCCGGTTATTTTATCTCCGCACTTGAAACACAAACTATCTACTCCAGTATTTATGCAGTGGAAACATACATTCAAACAACAACACAAATTTACGGCATGCTCCCGTTCACCTTTCTCATTCGGTGCTAATAGCATGGTTTCCACATCAAATATAATGTACAAAAACTGTTCAGTGCGTTTTAGTTTACACTTTTGAACGAAACATCGATGGCCAACAGTTACGTGCACTTTAGAAAGACTACAATAGTAAGCGCCGCATACATGAGCTGATTTTCTTTTTCTCACATCGTAAATTACACCACATGCGTTACACAATTTCACGTAATCACATGTGGATTTCTTTACTTTATTTAGTGTTAAATGGTTATTCAAGCAAATGCCTTCAGTAAAGTTTCTATTACATTGTGTACAAGCGTTAGGTTCTTTACCATGAAAATGTTCGCAGTACGAACATCTCATCTGACATTGGTGAGCCGCACGTGTTTCATAAAATCCTTCCAAGCACGAAAAGCAAAAATTCCTCTTACCCATAAATGAATTAATATTCTTAATGGGTTGGAAATGGCCCACATTATCCCCTCTCTGATACAAAATAAATATCTTTTTCTCCGCATTTATTCCTGGGTAGCGTACCACAGGTGTTCTGGAATCTTCCGGTAGTTCATATACTACAATTTGATAATTCTTTTTCACTAAATAATTTTGAAAAGCAACTACATCTTCCAAATCAAATCCCTGTTTCCGTTCAACGTACATTTTTGCATCATTACACAATTCTTCTGCTTTATATTTCCAAGTTTTGCGTGTAGGCAAGGCCATAGTGTATTAGGCCTGCTTACTTTCTTCATGTTTTGTAATCCAATATACTATGGATTTTGGCAGACAAAGAAAATCATTAGCCTTTGTGCACACCACATGATCCTTGAGAAAAATACTCATTTCTGCATATTTTCTTACCGCTGCGCGTTTTGGTATACCCTGTCCGTGTAATCCATCAACAATGTCAAACCGGAATTCTAATTGATTCCCTAAAAGAAATGATTCATTGCTATTTAGTACGTTCTCCACCGTTCTAAGAACCACATCGGTATTCAAATTTTGACGTTTTCGCCATGGAACAAACACTTCTTTATTCAGGAGATCTCTGTCGGAATTTATTCTTAAACCAACAAAATCGTGGGGTCGTGTATCCCTCAGAACGGAAGAGAGCGCATAATCCATCATGGACGTAATATAATCCATGGGATTTGTAATTACATGTTGCGCCGTTGGTTTTACAATAATTTCCACCCCTTTCATATTGAAACGCGGGTACTCTCTCACATTTCTCCCCACAATTTCAAACATATTACACTCTGTTTCATTCCCTCCAAACCCTCGCAATGGAGGGTGTTGAGAAGTTGTGGGCCGCATATCTTCTGAATAATGCGCATTATTCAGACGATCAACACGCGCATTTTCTTCCTCAATTTCTTGTAATTTTTGCCACAAAATCTCTGTAAAGTCAGTTTCGGAATTTTCAGATTCTAATGGTTCATCCAAATTAATTTCATTTAATAGTGCCCAATCAATATGTAATGAGTCATCGTCATCATTATGTTCTCGTTGAACATTTTCACGATTTCCCGTAAATGAAAAGAACGCGGATACACTTTTATCACTCACTCGCTCTAACTGCTCCTTCTCAGAGGCCATATAATTTAAATATGACATAAATGCCGCATCATACAATCGATCTTCACGGAAAAAACCGTGGTCAAAGAGGTCTATAATGTCCGCTGCTGAGCGAACATTATTCAGTATGATATATTGATTATTTTTAAAATACATGTACAAAAGCGATAGTAGGTCACTTACAATTTCAGAAGATCCAATATACCCTGGTGCTTGCAGGTCCACTACCTGCTGCCACGTATGTAAAACCCCATCAGCATTATCCAAGCCTCTCAGTTTTCCTTGGAAAATGGTTTCATCAATAACGTTAACTTCTTCGAAGTAAAACTCCATTGTCTGTAAAATACAAGATAAAAAAGTGCAATCAATATATGTATACAATGAATAAAAAACCTGAAAACAAACAAAATTTTGAAAATAATAAAAATAATAATAATAATACCGAATGTTAGTTTATCCCTGTTTAAGTAATGATCCAATTGAAATCCACGTCTTTCGTCGCTCTCTGCTTTTTTTCTCGCTTCTATCACTTATTATCTGCTTCAGCACCTAAAACAGAAAGGAAAAAAACTGTAATTAGTTACCGTATTACGACTTTTCAAATTACAAAATATGATATTCAACGTAGCACTAACGTTCTCAACCATATTGGCTTTGCATATAAGAGAGCCATGGTTCGATTCGCGGTGCAGTTTCTGTTAACTACCTCTCCAATATAAGTTTGTTCATACACAGTAACAATATACCATTTATAACTGAGAAAAGTCTACAGTGCAAGCAAACGTGCGGTTCTCCACGTGTGACAACCCTGGTACGAGTTCCGGCAGTGTCATGGCTCCCTACCCAATAAAACTTCCTTGTTACCATATACTTTCTAAATACCAGTTATACGTCTTACACAATTCATAGCTACATACAAGTAACAATACCTGTTAAGCACAAGGTTTATCGTACGGTTTTTCACGTGGAAGAGTCCTGGTTCGATTCCCAATGCGGATTCTGTTGACTTCCTGTTATGTCTTACAAAATTCATAGCTATATATAAATAATGAGTTCACACTTCAAGCATAAATTTTAGCGTACGGTTCTCCACCTGGGAGAATACTCATTCGATTCCCTCTACCCTCAATATTACATTATACTATATCTCAGTCAAGTTATAATTCCATGAAAGTACACCGAGTCATATCATTTTCAATGCCGGAAAATCCGCAATCAATTTCCGATAAAACCAAACACTTCCGTCCCCTTATAATCTCAACAATTACAATATGTTTCACATGTATTTCATTTTCCAATGTCCCTTTCCCATATAAAAATGAACAAGTATAATACAAGAAAACTACAAAGTTCGTACTTACCAATCTTCCAGTCTCTCCTAGTAGTAAAATATCTTCGCAAACTTAACACTTGTTCTTGGTGCACTCTTCTTTGTAAATGTACACATCATGCAAATGCATCAGTATTTATATACCCTTAAATCTTTCCAGAAGTTTCGAGTATGTTCTTTCCCCTATTCCAACAATAAGAAATTTAAAAAAAGACCTCGAAGTTTCCAGTACTTTCTTTCACTCATTCCAACGATCAAAATTCCAGAATATTCTCCAACAGCTGCCGCGTTACATGTGATGCATATTAATATATTAAATTCTTCTACGTGTGTGATCTGCATATTTTATTTCCGAAAGGTCTTTCTGTATTCTGCTTCTCCAATTAACATTTCTTTCACCGGAAAACATTTATTATGTGTCATGTTCTCTATACAGCTGCAGGTGTATACATTATCGTATTTCTTCTGTGTCATCACTATGCGGAAAAAAGGGTGTATCCATTCTTCAAACTGTCAACCGGCCGTGTATTACCAACTGCTACCATGTCAGAAAAGTACACACTCGTGAATATTCATGAGTGTTTACTAGATGCCAACAAACTACTCTCCTTTGTTTCCTTTTTTTTAAAAAAAAGTCCAGCCACTCGCGTCATAAACCACGTCAATCTAATTGCGTTTTCCACACCATACGTGTCCCCTTTCGCCTTGACATAAACAAAATACATTCTCATGTATACACCCTCCCTATCAACGCTGAGTTGAGTTGATTTTGAGTTTAACGTCCTTTTCAGTAGCGAGGCTATATGAGATGGTACCCACTGATTAACGTGGAATCCGAATCACATGAGCTCCCTCCGGGAATCGAACGCGGGTCTTTCATGCCAAAGGCATGTACGCTAACCGCTTAGCCACGAAGGAGCTCTTCCTATTATCATATTCGTCTCCAAAATACTAGGTTTCTTGCCACGTGTGTATAGTCAAGTGCTCCGATAGCACCCGGAAATGTATATTGTTCTTGCCACTCTGCCTTTGCTGTTTGCATATTACTCGCACTTCCGGAAACAATCAATTTTTAGATTTCGCAATAATCGCATCCATTACACTTGTAGTAGTCATAGACACAGTACTTTGAGCCACACCAGAATCCCCTGACATTCCGACCTGAAATCCCGGATCACTCACGTAAAGCAAGAAAACCCACATCTTCTCGTCATTACGTAATGCACCATCCCAAATTTAGGTTGATTCTCGTAAAAAAAATGTGCTAACCACTCTACATTTTCTTTCATGAACCTATCATGTTTTTTGTAATCTCCATTTGCAAAATTTCTATGTAGTTTATAAGTTTTCTACGTAGCAAAACAATCATATACTCTGCCATATTTCGCACGGAGTCACCTTGCTCCACAAATTTGGAGAAGTTACTAGCATCACAGAAGAGTCTTTGATTTTTATTGGTATCAAACGCGGAGTAGTTACTCGGATCGAGAATAGAGGTGTGGTTACTTCAAAAGGGCGTGGCTTCTCCGAGATCAGCCGAGACGACTATTGCTCAGCTCTCTTTTTATCGATACCAATGCGAGTAACTACTACAAAATTGGGAATAATGAGTAACTTCTTCGTTTTATTGATATCACCCAATACGTGCTCAATATATCCATCAATTCCATTTGGTTTCGTGGCACCTTCGAATTGGCTTAAATTCGACTTGATGAAGAACAGACTCTTCTTCAAATCAAGGCGTATTTCGTAGATTAATTAATTTCGGTGCAGAACTTGACAGCCCTCTAGAGTCATTTAGAAATCACAACAATTTTCAAGAGTACGTCAAAAATCACACAAAATAAGCTTCCCCATTGCATGGTTGAAGCATGCAATGAAGAAATCGCTATTATTATGTATAACAGTGGCGGAGCCAGGGGGCGATTGCCCCCACAGAAGAGGAAACTTTTATTTTATATATAAATAAAATCCATCTCAGAGTTTGGAGCTTTTAAAAGTATCTCTAAGTAGCAGTATTACAACCCACCTCCCCTAGAAGTCGTCCTGGATCCGCCCTTGATTTATATTATTATTATTTATATTATTATTATTATTATATTATTTATAATAATAATAATAATGAAAAAGGAGAGGTCATCCATTGTGCATCCTAAGATTCAAAGCACGAGCCGCCTGATATATATATATATATATATATATATATATATATATATATATATATATATATATATATATGAAAAAGGCAAAATTCAACGAAAAATATTTTAGCGACTTTTCACCCCAAATTGGAGTCATTTCACCTCCTATTTAGCGAGTTTTTGTAACAACTTGTTGGCAACACTGACACTGAGGCAACCGGTCAGTGATGCCAATTGAAGGGAAATTTCCCTTGGCGCAGGGAAATTTTGAGTAAATTTTGGAGAAAAGGGAAAAAGGGAAATTGCTTGTAATCTCTCAATATTGCAGGGAAATTTGAACCTCTCTTCAATCATTTACAGATTGAATGTATTTACGTATCTGACTAATCTAATTAAAATGCAGTATAAATTCAACATCCTATTTGTTCCAAACATAATCCGTTGCACATATTTCACATAAATTCTCACAAGTTATCTTGCTTTGCATTCGTTAATATTTATCAACATTACACATCGATCAACATATTCAGTTAAATTCGAAACATTGCAACAATGCTTATTTAAAATCTTTTATCAAAATTAATCTTTTACATTGTTGAATTAAATGCAATGCAATAAGATGAAATATTTCTCAATTAAATTATCACTCCAACTATTATAACAGTTTGGTTTTCCCAATCAGATGATGTTTTTCCCAACCAGAAAATTGATTGTGAAGAGGATTAATCGATGTAAGAGAAGAAAATCTGCCCGTCGTGAATGTAAATATGTATATATGGGCGAATACTGGGTCATTAGTGTATGTGTGTTTGTGTAAGTTTACAAATTTTCTGGTAACTGTGCACACAGAATTATAAATTCTTAAGAATTCCGCATCTCTAAACTTTGTATTGTGCTCACGAACATTCCTCGTGTACAGCCAAAGATAGTAGCAGCTAGAGTTTTCTTTGTAACTGTTCGTATTCGTTTCAGTAAATATGGGAGTGCTGTTCTTAAGTACATACCAAATATACACTTAATATTTTCTTTGTATCTTAGGTTACATTAATATTAAAATCTATCATGATATCTAGGATAAAAATTAAATTTACATAATATTTATTTTATATTTTTAATGATTTATTTAGGTTGTCCGTCCTGACCGAGATATTTATAGGGTTTTTCCTCAGTCACACCAGGCAAATGCACAGATTGCACCTTTAACATAGGTCCTGGCCTACACCTCTCCATATCCTTTCCCCTTCTCTATCGCGACGCCTTAGATACCTAAACAACAAATCAAGTTCAAATTCTGCGTAAGCTCAAAGGAAGGCTGTCAGGTATCTGCTTATATGTGGTTATAAGATTGGGGTGATGGGGTGGAAGCGAGTTGAGTTGATTTTGATTTTAACGTCCCGTTCAGCAGCGAGGCTATATGAGACGTGGACCTACTGATTAACGTGGAATCCGAACCACATGAGCTCCCGCCGGGAATCGAACCCGGGCAGGGGTGGAAGCGAAAATGATTAAAAATACATGTACTTAATACAGTACTTGAACAGTTTGAATGAAGGGAAATTTTGTCCGGAAAAGGGAAATTCTGAAGCTTGTGAAGGGAAAACGGTTCTGAAGGAATTGGCATCACTGCAACCGGTTTGCTGTTGCAGTGATGCCAGTTGGCGGGAAATTTCCCGTAAAAAGGGAAATTCTGAGCACTGCCGGGAATGCGGGAATTTTTCTTTAAAATAGGCTGAAAACGGGAAATTCTGACATTCTCAACTTTTCTGGTATGTTTTATCATTCATTCATTTTTTCTTCTTTTGTTCTTCTCTCTCACACATGAACAATTCCTTCACTGACTTATCTCAATGTTGACGAACTAAGCAGGCATATAGCCAGCACAAACGTGTAGTAAAGACAAAATAAAACAAAAAGGGTCTGGTACTATGGACTCCTGCTGCGAACTGACCGTGAGTAAAAGCTGATCTTTCCGCTGTGCTACCCTTCCCCTCGCACATGTGAGATTGGTTTATTGTTTCCAAAACAAATTGGTACAGTTGTCTGGTGGTTCTGTATTTTGGCACGCACACTGGTGTCACTGCTATGTTTCGATAATGAAAGGAAATATGAAACCCATCCGATACATATGATAGGAAAAAGCAGGAATCGGGAATCGATACCAAAGTTAGGTATAAGACCTGTAACGTCGAGCTCTTTTGTAATAAAAGTGAGCTTCAGTATCACACAATAAACTTTAAGCATCTAGTTAATGTAATGCAATAGCAAAATACCTTGTCTATTGCTACAGGTTTTTTTTTTTCTTTTCTTAGCAAAGAACGAGTAGTGCAGCAAAACAAAAAACTTGTTAAGACCAGAAAATTGTATTGTGTTTTTGCCGAACACAACATTCCCTTCCAAACCATAAAGAAAAACATGGTGTTCGTTAAAAAAAAAAGTACACAGTGTTCTTGAATTATTTTTTTTTTTAATATTATGCCAGCATCTTCGTGATATTATCATGCATAACTGTAAATAGTGGCTTCTACGTTACGAGAATGAGTTCAACTGCACGTTACAGGCCCTCTAAAGTGATATTTTCCAAAATTATTTATCACTAGGTGTTATAGATTGTATCTATTTTAGTTGCCGGGAAATTTTGCGTCTAATCGGGAAATTTCATTGCTTCGGACGGGAAATTCGCTGTTACAAAACTGGCATCACTGTGCTGTTGTAGTATAGGAAAGCACGGGGTAGCTCAGCTAATAATGGAAAATGATATACTTGATTCTTTGGATGATATAGGGTAAGAATACCACATAGTTGCAAAAGTTAATTTAATATTATTATTTTATGACTACAACCAGAAACACTCTGGAAGCATTAAAATTATTGGACACATCTTCCCTGCGTGTCTGCTGCAAGTTTTTTTTTTTTTTTTTTTTTTTTTTAACCCACGTTTATGCTCCGAGACAACGTAAGACGATAATGATAAGGAATGATAATAATGGAATTACGAAAATAGAAGGAAATGGAAGAGCCACGAAAAAACCCGTACACTGTTTTTTCGCTACAAAGCACACTACGGAAGCTGGAATCGAACCAGGGCCCCGTTTGTCAGTTGTGAGCTCTGCACTACTGACCAAACTCCAATACAACATTAGTACCAGCGTAGATGAAATTCAGGAGAACTACTGGCATTTAATAAAAAGCGAAAGTTACTTTTGATTCATCTGTACTTTTTACTAGCAAAATTTAACTCCGACAAACTGTAAATGAACGCAGCGTCTTAAAAGGGAGTCCCCACATTGATGTTAAGCCAGATTACTCACGGCCATGTCTACACTAGATAAACTTAATACTTTTTTTTTTTTCGTATGTACAAAGGAACGTGCAGATTGGCAGTACACCGTCAAATGAAAGGAAAATGGGCTAATGTTTAGCTGAAGGGGTCCAGCAATTGTTTCTAAAAAACGTTACAATTTCTGTTTACATTAGGTTAGATTATGTCAGTGTAGGTTAGATTATGTTAGTGTAGAGGTCCAGTGTAATTTTCCAAAAGATAATAGAATTTCGTTTATTTATACTAGTATTTGGTTATGTTATATTACGTTTAAGTACTTGCGTAATCCATTTCTCCTTCAAATTTTGTGTTTTTTACGTGCTTCTGGACCCCTTCTGCTAAACATAAACCGGAAAAATGAAGATTTTGCTCGAAAAGTATCGGACGCCCAACTTCAGAATAAATGCCCCGGAAAATGTATAGACCTGTATTTTTTTTTTTTTTTTTTTTCGTTTTTTGTGTTCTAAATGATGCCCTACGACATTCTCCATCCTTATTCCCTTATCGCTTACTTAAATAATTGCGTACAGATTAATATAAACGTGCAAATTAATTGATCCGTTACGGGTATAGTTATGCGACCAGACGCATGCCCTAAACAGTAAAAGTAACCCGTGCTAGGTGGACACTAAAAGACACCAACGCTATGTAACCGAATCGGTGGAAAAGCACAGTAAGTTCACCCGCACGGAGGTGCAGCCATAGGAAGCAGATGCGTCAGCGACGGAGTGTACGCGGACAGGAAAGGATAGTGGAAACATACTTTATATCGCATAAAAACATCCATCTTGTTTAGATTAGGGCTCGTGTCATGTTTCACACTGGTAACTCTATAGCCTAATATATATATATATATATATATATAGGGTATATATATATTCCCTACATTGTGCTTCTCTTATGTTGTAACCTTCTTTATAGTTACACAGGACCTCTTTTGGAAGACGATGCATTGGAAAAGGCAGTAGATGGAGGCCCTAAATCGGTTGACTATACAGAGTTGGTTGCATGGCTTTCCCAGGAGTTGAAAACATTATGTAAATTGGAGGAGTGTGTCAATGCTATTTCTTCTCCAGATGATTCCAGTTCATTTGTTCTTGAAGTAAGCAGCTTCCTAAAGGAGTTAGGTGAGGAAATACATAAGATCTGTAAGTATATAATTATAACACCTGTTAGAAATTTCGGTAAGGGTGCATTGAATTAGCTTCTGCTGTTACTGTCGAGTCTCTAGTAATAAAAAAATCATGTAATGTCTCTAATAGTATGCGTACACCTAGCCGACGACCTCTGACCAAAACTCTTAATTTAATGATTTCGTTGCGTAGAAATAGCCTTAATTCCACCGAATACTGAAAATCTCAATCTAATACTTCTTATTATTGGAAAACTGATAGCGTGGATCTATCTTGTTCATTACTTCTTTTTAGAGTTTCTTGTACTGTGGTTCTTGACACTTATACTGTGACCTTTACATGAATGTGGAAACATTTTATGAAAACATCTGACCTCTTGATAAACTTGTTTTCTGTAGGAAAAAAATTGCAGAGATTTCCATCTGAAACTACGGCAGATTTTACAAATCTAAAAACATGAAGTAGCCTACACAGTAGGGGTCAGTGTCACTTTCATATTATTTATTTCATTTCTTAATTTTAATTTTACAGATATAACATCTATGCAGAATTAAGGAAGAAAAATTAGTAATTTTACGTAATTGACAACATTGCAAATACTAAAATTTCATGCCTGTGTTTTATTAACTCTGACAACATTATGTTAACAATTTTGAACTTCTGATATAACCATTATTCTCTTGTTTTGCTGTTGAGTTGAGCTGAAGACTGAAGGCAAACTAGAAAACCACCAAATCTTGACCTAATGTTGACAAAAATCTTGCTATGTTTACCATATTGCATTAACGGAAGTTTGTATCATATTTGAGGTGTGCGAGTCAGAATGCTCCTATTTAAAAAGCCATTATGTCTAGCAGATAAAAGTAGAAATACATGATGATAATAAAATTCTCCTTTCTCTATCCAGGAATTAAATTTTAAAAATTTGAGATTGTAATGCCATTTTCAAGTAATGAGGTATCATCATTCCAAAAAATAATTTTTGTATAATGATATTTCATAATTTTCATAATTTTTGTGTAATGATATTTTCTCATTTAAAAATTCAATAAATTGACTTTGTTGTGAATCTGTGATCATCAGATAACTAATGTGTTAGCTACTAAGAAGAACCAATCGTAGAAAGTATATACACTCACGAAATTAGTTGGCTTACGCCCGTAGTGAACACCTTGAGATGGCAACAATGTATCTGGATCGTCTGGCAAGAGTGTAGCAGATTTTGCTATCCTAACACAACGAATACGTATAACAAACGATATACAGTTTCATTTGGGTAAAGTGATATGATATTTTTTGTATTAATATTTATAAGTTTACTTACATAGTGACAAGTCTTCTATTTCAAATGATGATGAGAAAATTGGGGTACAATTTCTACCAAAAGCATAAAATTGAAAATTGCACTAGCTTGTTTGTGAGCACATATAGCCTACTATTGCCTCCATAGCATAGTGGACCTAGATTCAGCGTCGGATTATTTATCGTAAATCCTTGTTTAAATGCTATTTTGTACGAATCTAGGTCCAGAATTTTGCGACAATTTTCTCATCATCCTTTGAGATTTAGGATTTGCCACTTCGTAAGTGTATAAATAGCAATACAATAAATATTATACGACTTTACCCAAATGAAACCTGCATTTCCTTCGTTACACGCATTAGTTATGTCAGAATACCAAGATCTGCTAAAACGTTGCCAAACTTAGCAGGTACATTGTTTCCATCTCATCAAATAATATTCATGCAAAGGATCAAACATATGCGAGCAAGCTTACAAACAGTAACATACAGGTGAGTAAGCAAATAGCATTTACTTCAGACGTATTTACTTTAGAGAACATTAGCATTTTCGTCATGCCGCTATTAATATATCACAGAATTAAAATGACTTAGTCATAGTGTACTTAATTGCATAAACATCGTGACATTATTTAATATTTCATTTTTTTACGCTGAAGTCTTATATTAACAATATATTAATTCCTTGATGTATTTTCCAGTCTCATTATTGAGAATACGTTACTGTTAATAATATTATACTAGTAGCAGCATATACTATCGGTATAAAAATGATACACTTATATACGTATTAATTCATCACACAACAGCATGCTTCATTAAATTAGATTATTCATGATGTATTTATAATGGATCTCTGATTAAGGCATTGGTATGATTATTTATTTATTTTTTATTTGGGGGGGGGGATATCAGTTCAAGGACGAGATATCATTTACAAGCGCATTATTTTCTTTCTAAACTGTTCACAAGACATTATTGTCGCAGTCGTTCAGAACTAACTTTGATTTAAAGCTCAAATTATGTGTATAGCGACGATTTGACAACCTGAGTTAAAATATTTTATTCAGATTTCACTTTTCTCATTTCATAACAATGTTCTTGTATATTCATAACTGGATATATCTGTAGATAACTTGTATATAATAAAAGCACAGAATGTTATATACGTTCTTCATATTTATATCTAGGTATGTCTTGGTTCATTGGTAATATAGCATAATTTAGATATGACATGCTAAAATTAATGACTAGGAAAATCAAAAGTGAAGTACAAGTGAACGTGGCAAATAAATATCTCTTGGCGCACACAAAAAATAATCTTTGAAACAATAAACACAAAGAATCGTGGATGCAGGTGAGAAAGCAACAGTATCCTACAGTGTAGTCGCAGGTCAAAATAAATAATCCGGGTCAGAGAAAAACGAAACGCAACTACCAAGGCAGTACACAGTTCGCAGTAAGGTGGCAGTATTAGAAGTGTATCAATATCTTTATCAGACACAGATAAGGTTCACACAGACCTTGAAAGTCAGGAAGATTTGCTATATTTCACAGAAGGGTCCGGATTTTTTTTTTTTTTTTTTCCGTCAGCTGTCTACATAAGATATGAACACTTCAAAGATTCAAGTCAAATTTAAGAAGATGATAAGAAAAGAGCTCAAAAGACTATCTTTAGAAGTAAAAAAGCTTGAAGTGCGCTGAAATGCACTAAAACTTTAAGCTTTGGAAGAAGAACAAATTAAAAATTCAAATGCTACAGAAGAAACAAAATAAGTTAGATTTGGCCAAATTGTAATGTGTTTGCTTCTTTGTTTATGCATATATTCAGATGCTGAGATAATAAAGATAGCTGAATATATAATTATTGTTTGACATTAGTGTTATATATATTACAAAAGCAGGAAGTCTGTCTGCTGATAAGCATTTATAGTAAGAAAGTAAACTTATACTGTATTTAAAAATAAAAGAGGAAAACGTTGGATATCTATGGACGTAGTGGAGGCCTTTTACAATAAAAAAAAATTGAAATGAAATAATGTGTGTATATGATGTTCACTTTCCTTCAGACTGTGGACTGTAAATGTACCACTGACTGGTGGTCGCGAACCTACTGGGCCCGGTGCAGGTATGCCACCAACAATCACCGATCCATTCAACAAACCAGTTGTTTCTGGAAAATAGAACTCAAATATGCCCAAAGAATATGATTTCAGGTCCTCTTCCATCTCAACTCGCAGCTCGGCATCTAGGCCTGCAGTCCGTCATCCGCGAACCTTCGAGTAAAAGGTTGCGAACCACGAACTACCGACACAGGAAGTCGACCTCCCAGTGGAGTTAGCAATGAGGACTATGGAAATCTTAAAATTAGTCTGTAATGGCCCTACCAGACAAAATAAAATACTTTTAATACAATCCCAAACTGAATTTAGCGCAACGGAAAAAAAAAAATTCCAAACTGAAATTTTGGAAAAGAAAAATGATTATAAACTAAAAGAATGAATTTCTTCAGGATTCGGTTATTTTCGTCTCCGGTCGCACTATACTCTTATTTCCTAAAATAATGTAATATTTTCAATTAAATAAGCGAAATTCTGAAATGATAATACTACATATATATATTTTATTGAATATAAATGAATATTATAGTTTTGGGCAAAATTTATGCAAATTTTGCGACTCTCTCCTATAATTCTGTGATAAATCGAGACATATATTTTTGAAATCTCTACTAATCGAAATCTTGCGAATATATATAGGATGTTTCAAATTCTCGGACCATGTTACATTATACTAAAGTATAAGGTAACAGGCCTATAAAGATTTTTTTTTTTTCAAAAACTTTGCCATAAAAAGTAGTGTTCGTGATTTCACGGGTCAGGAAAATTCATAATTCAGAGAAATCAGTACCATTGCTGCATTTTATTAATTTAGTTATCTGATGTCACTTCTCTTGCTTTGCCGACTTCAATTTGAACCCTTTTCCACTTCATTCTTTGAGAAATTAGTTTTCCCTCTCTCTTTGTATTGAGAGTTTAATTTCGAATACATGCAAAATATAAGCTTCTGAAGCCAGCAGTTTCGGCTGGGCGTTGATGTATGGCTGAGTGAGTCATCAGTTGCTTTTAACAGATTGATTAACAAGTAAATATATTTACAGTTTAAGGATTTTTTTTTTTTTTTAAATCGATTTCAGTAAGGTTTTCACTTGCATCTGATACCCCACTCGAAACCAGTTACGTTTCGAAAAGCACTGTAACAAAGTTCGTAAGTCATAATTGATTATTAGAAAAATTCAGAAAGAATAGTGTTTCATTCGTATTTATTAAACGTTGCGGTATATATTTACTAACTTTTGTCAGTTCGGGAAGTTTAGTTTACACACGGTAGCTTTTCAAAAATAGCATATAATGCTTTAGTTCATATTTCGTAAATCACTGTCGTTAATGTCAGTGAAATTAATGATTGGTTGGTTTGGAGTTTAATGTCCTTGTCAGCGCCTTGACAATATGAAACGTGGACCTACAGCTTAACATGAGATTCAAACTACATACCCCTCATCAGTAATCGAACCCATGTCTCCTGCGTTGATGGCACGTACATTAATCATATAGCTACGAGGAAGCTCTAATGAAATTTTGAGTTTTATATCCTATGTTTTGTCTTATAGGCTAAAAAGGACAGATGATTAACGAAACACAATAATTACGAAAAATGGTGAAAAGAGATTGTGGGAGGACACGGGAGAACCTCGAGGAAACCCACAATTACGATGGGGTCTGCTACAAACTCATTTGACCTTGAATCGAACGAGGGCTTTCTTACACCAGATTTGATTACTTTTCCACTGAGCGACCATGTCCCTTCATTAGATGTCAAATTGAGCAAGAAAGTTATATGATGTATCCGTGCTTTTTTATGTATGAAATGAAGCTCATTCATGTGACATTGTAGTGTGGTCCAGAGCGTAAAAGTTACTTTATGTTTGTTTTGTATCGTAATTTGCAGATATTTTTCAAGATGTGCAAAACCTACTTTCAGATTGGATTAGGAAAACTTCAGAAGTATTCAGTTTTTTTTTTTTTTTTTTCAACACAACCGAGAATCGAATTAGGAACTCGGACAATAATGCCGAAGGCTCAGCTGAATGGAATCTAAATGCAGATTAATGTAAAGTAAGATTACATTTATAAGCGAACTAGAAATTGCATATTAAATTACACAGTTCCTTAAATTTTTAAAATATAACAGGTCGATTTTCTTTATCTAAACGTAAGTCATTGGCTTCTCTAAAACTTGTTCCCATTAAGGGTACGCGTAAAATTCCTGCTGATCTCATGTACATCTTCTCTGGAGAACTTACATTAAATAGCGCGAAAAAAACAGTAGAATCGAGTTCTTCACGCCTGGAAGTTTGCTATCAACAAAGAACACATGCATTTGGTCATCATAGGTAACATGACCATTTTGAGATTCCAGTGAAGAGATTGGTGAAAGTTACATCGAAACTAATCGAGTAGTTTTTATTTCGTCCATACATAACCTATCCATTAAGTGTTGTGTAGAAGGCACAGACGAGATGAAGTAACTTTAACAGTTTGTTGTTTTCATTGTTTGCAGGATGTCCATATGGATCTCTTACCGAAGGCCACCTGAGCGACAGGTTACAGACCAAAGAAAGCCGTTTGCTTTTGCTCGACTTCCTGTTGTCTGAACTAGAAGCTGCAAGAATGCTGCACGTGAATAAACCTGAATTAAATAAAAGTATGCAAGTAGAACTGGTAAGATATAATACTGCCTAGTGAATGCTTTGAACTAATTGGAAATACTGACAACACACATCGTTTTAGTTCCTATCTTTGGAACCACATCGTATTTTCATCTCAAGCTAACTTGCAAGGGTCACATATAAATTCACATCAACATGTAGTTGTCATATAATTCTGTTCCTGAATGGTTTTTATACAAAGAAGTAAATGCTTAATTTTCAGCGTATACTCCGCATAATTTATAAATTTAAATTTAGGGGACGCGGTGGCTCAGTGGTAGAGCGTTCACCTCCGGTGCTTGGGGTCCCTGGTTCGATCCCAGCTCGCGCCGTGTGGACTTTGTGGTGGACAAACGCCGTGCTCGTGGATTTTCTCGGAGTTCTTCCGTTTCCTCCCACTTTCTTCATTTCACTCGTTTCTCATTATCACCGTTTCCTTCAGCCTAACCGACATAATCGTGAGACATTGAACTTAGATTTCATTTCATAAATTTAAATTTAATATACTAGGCTATAAAAATGTTGGGTATACATTGTACACTGTAGTTTTACATCACGTGGTTATTCCTTGTAGGCTAAAAGAGACTAATGAAAATGAATAAATATGAAGTAATTTGATGGATTGAGAATGTGGGAGGGTACGGAAGAAACCCGAGAAACAAGTGGAAATGATATAGTCTACCACAAACTCACGTTACCTGGAATTGGACCATAGAACCTCGCACCAGAGATGAACGCCGTACCACTGAGCCACTGGTTTTTGTTATAACTATTTTCAGTCCTAATCTGAAATAAAATTTAACTAGGTATGTAATAATTGCGAATCTGGAGCGAAGCGATCGACCTTTATTGATTATTCATAGAGTTTTTTAGTGCATCAGTTGTTTTCGTGGTCGAATACGACACACAGTGGTGCGAAATGCCTAAAACGTGGCCAAAAATGAAAACGTGAAAATTCGTATTTGATTATCTTTAAGTATCAGGTTGGCTAGTGACAATTCGTCTCTTAAACTTCACCCATGAAAACAGTCTATCGTTTATACCAGAGCTCGTATTGGAAGTCAGATTAAACCTACTTTTGTGCGTCTCGTAACAGCTGATGCGCGCGTGAAATATAGCTCAAATCATATGAAATAGTTCATTGTGTAGTTTTGCGATCTATTTAAATCAAAATGGACGTTGTTCCGGGAGGTTTGTGAAATATTTTAACATCATATATTATTTATAATACATTATTTGCTGTACATTCATTTTCATTAATGTTCATATCAAAAAAGTGTTGAAATTATTACAAAGTGGATTAAAAACTGAACTCAAAAGTTATATATGACGCTCCATTCCGCTAAATTTTGTATTGGCGCATAATCTATGATCGATTTACTACAAGAATGTGATAAAAACATCTGCGCTTTTTTTCGTACGTCACGAATGAATAAAAACTTGCAGTTAATGAATATTTAAGCATTTTGTAAATGTTGAGCAAAAACTAAAAAAAAAAAAAAAAAAAAGTTACAATTATTATAAAATAAGTGAAAATGATGTTTATAAGACACATACAAATAAGATAGTGAAGGGCAACAAATAAAGAAAGAGAAAGAATACTTCAGTATAACATAGAAAAGGATAGTGGATGAATACATATTTTAGTTTCCATTATTTTATATTTCATATGAAATATATACATAGAATTGAACTAAATAAAATTAAATAATTTAGCAATACAAGAAGTGATTATTTGACAATATTAATTATATTAATTTCAAGTTCAATAGATGAAATCATCCAATTATCGAGAAAAGATATTTATTTTGATGTAAGATCATTTGAAAAGCGATCTACAAATCATACTTGAAAATTCGGAAAATCACCTACCTTCGAGGAGTGTTAGTTGTATTAAAATATGTGACGATATGAACTGAAGAAATTCGCAATAATAATGACGTGAATACATTAGCATACGTTACGCAAATGAGTCTTCGCTCTTCCGGAAAATTGAGCACTTCGAAAGTTGTCAAAGATGTTTTATCGTCAAGTCCATCAAGAGCAGAGAAGTAGATGAAAGCTGTGTTATCAATGTCTTCACACACAATATGTATACCAATGATGAAGCGCTTTTTCTTGATATGCGAATATCAAGAAGAAAATATCAAACGTTGAGAAACAGGACATTGGTAAAAGGTTTTATATGTGCCCACCGTATTTAAATTTATTTATTTGATCTGCCATATTGGATCCACTATTTTCAATTTTTCCATTTTGATGTCAAATTTGCATTTAGTGAGGTGAAAACCTCAGTATACATTTTTTTGTTACTTTATTGCACTTCCAAAACTTGATCCGCTATATTGGATCCGATATTTTGAAGTTTTCAATTTTGATATCAAGTTCGTGATCAGTGAGGTCAAAATCCGCAGCATACCCATTTTTTGTGCACTTTGAAAGAGAGTTTGAATTTTGGCCACGTTTTAAGCATTTCATACCACTGTGCGACGTGCAAATAGTTGAATTTAGCAGATCAGCGAAAAACATAATGTTTGAAAAATTGTTTTCGCAGAACAAGACGAAAAGGTTTTCGCCGTATTTCTAATGCTGAAAATTCTATTTTCTATTGTTTACAATGAGAATTCGCGCGCCAAATGCTTTTCTA